>NW_023425515.1:135506669-136106669 GCF_014108245.1 Pipistrellus kuhlii | reverse complement strand
GCACCCGCTCAAACCAAACCAAAACACACAGCAATCCAAATAGAACAAGGCTGAAGGCTGAGCTTGCCCCATAGGGTTCTAATACCTGCTCAAGAAGAGTTCTGCTTAGGGGGAAGGCACTTTATAGGGTTGAATGAAGTTTTTTTTCAATGGACTGAAGTATAATAATAACTTATTTCTATAAAGTATTGTATAATTAAGACTTTCCCTAATAAATATTAGCCTTCCCTTCTTCCTTCTTCCTTAATTCATCTGAATAAGGCAGTTATTCTGAAATAAAGTCTAGATACTTTGATTATTATAGACTCAGAGATCAAAATGACAACTCTCTAGGTATTTCTCATCAGCCTACTTACCACAAAAATGGTGCCGTTCTCTTGGTGGGGTTTTTTGTCGTTTTCTAGTAGTGTGAAACTGTTTTCCACCATGACACAGAAGTGTGCCTGAACATCCAGGAAAATAGTAAGAAGAAAGACTATCCTTTCCTCTATTTTAAAAAATAGTTTTAAAAAGACAAGCAAATAATTTCTTAAAGAAATAATGCAAATGATTTATTTTATCTTTGTTCTAGTAAAGACTATAGGAGAGTATTATAATACTTTATTTTCAAAAAAGTAGAGGTTTCTCTAGAATCCACAGAATACCAAATTAACCAAGATAATTAACCCCATTCCAGTTGGAAATCTTTAACTCGATGATGGCAAATCAATGGCCCTGGGGCCTATATGTGTGGTAGTTATGACGATAGAAGAACAGTAACCATGCAAGTGTTTTGCTTGGTGGTAACCCCGTGGTGCCAGTGCTACTATGGTTGACATGCCTGTTCCTTCACACCAGTGTGTTCCTTGCAGAGCTTCCTCCCTCCCCTACAAGCACTTGAATTCGTTTACTTCGTGGGTCCTGTATTATTTTAAAATTTGAGATATCATCACTGGCAATACCTTCATCTTGTCTTATGCAACATATTTTGTTTTTGCGTGCTCACTACTAGTATGTGCCAGGCTGGGTATGCAGCAGGGAACCAAACAGACAAATATCCTGCCTTCCCAGAACTTACATTCCACATTTTTCAAAAAACATTGATTTCACAGTCCTTTTGCTTAAGAAAACTTATAAGATGCCCCAACAATGACCCATGGAGCATGGGGGAGAGTAGGCCTGGTCCCCTTGCAAACATACCTGCTCTCATACATATGGCTAATGTCCACAATAAAATTCAACAAAAGCAGCTTCTAATTCAGAGGTAGAATTCTGGGAATGGACTCTCTGTGCGTGTTCCTCATGGGTAACTATAAAATGGGACTTTTGGCTGCCTTAATATTATTTTCTAGCCATTCCCTTAGTATGTTTTCTCACTCTCTTGAATTTGTGGGGTTCACTTTTAGTTAATGCTGGAGAGCCCAGACGACATTTTCTGCTTCAAGTTCTGTCCGAGTAACCCTAATATCATTGCTGGAGGCTGCATCAACGGGCAGGTACATATGGACTTTTTTCTTTAGCTATTTATTAGTTTAGACAACATCCTGTAATAAATTTTGATTTGTTGATTTTTTTAAATGTTTTATTGATTTTTTACAGAGAGGAAGGGAGAAGGATAGAGAGTTAGATACATCGATGAGTGAGAATCATCGATCAGCTGCCTCTTGGGGATGTGCCCGCAACCAAGGTACATGCCCTAGACCGGAATCAAACCTGGGACCTTTAGTCCGCAGGCCAATGCTCTGTCCACTGAGCTAAACCAGGTCCGGCTGATTTTTTTTTTTTAACTTAAGGAGTCAATTGAGCAGAAGGAAGGCATGTGTTTGTTGGCCAATCACCATGCCAGCAACTAGGGAATAAAAATGTGTTAGTGGGTTGGGTGATGGGAATGTAAAAAAAAAAAAAAAAAAATGAAAGAAAGAAAAAAGCCTGCCTTCTGTAAGTAAGTAAGTAAGTAAGTAAATAAATAAATAAATAAATAAATAAATAAATAAATGTGGTGTCAGTGCTGCAGGTGTCCTCAGGGTAACCTAGTCATGATAATTGAAACAAAAAGGGTCAAATCTATTCCTATCGCTGAGATAGAATTATGCATTATACCAGATTTCGCCGAAGAACAAAACCCACAAGCATTAATACCCGCTGATCAAGAGGCCTCTTGAAATTTCCCTAGATGTAGGAGTTGGAAAGTGATACAGACTTTAAACAGAAATTCACTGGAAAACATACATATATTATTGAATTTGTGTGTGTATAATTTGATATCATGTTTGGGGTTTTTTTCCCTTCGTTATCTAATTTATATAGAATTTAGATCCTACCCTCCAATTGCCAGTTTCTCCAATAAAGGAAAACAAAAATCTTAAAGCTACGTTTTAGTCAAAGTTTGAATTCATTGTGAGCCAGTGAATTTGAGCATTACAAGAGTATGTGATCTTATTTTGGTGTGGCTAGGAAAACTTCCTTGTCATTAAAATTTAAATGTCTGCAGCATCGGTGCCCATTTATCAAAACCAAAAGCATCCAGAAAAACAACACTTCTCCCTGGCTTTTGTTCAACAATAACTGGTGGTCCTAATGATGCCCCGGAGACCATCCTTCAAGCCCTACAAATCCTGAAACACCTTTTTTTTACTCATTAGGAAGGTTATACAACTTTGTTTTAGTTTTAGTTTTTTGTTGTTGTTTTTTTAAGAAAAGCAAATGATGAAAATAAAAGCACCCATAATTCTGTAATCCTGACATTTTGTTAACATTTTAATGTACTGAATTGACTTTTTATCATTAAAAATTAATATAATTTAGTATTGCTTATCTATTTCATTCTGATTTTTTTCAAAAAAAAAATCATGGGTGTATATGCAAATTTGGAGTGGATCATACTATCCAATAGAATAAAATTCATCATTTCTTATACTTTTTGGACAATTGAGGGTATACATTTAATTCTGGAAAACAAGACAGCTGAATCTAAAACAACTGTCCCACAATCATAGCACATTCCCGAAAACAGGGTGAACTCTTTCCAAAGTGGAGGGAATGGCATGATGTTTACCTTGGATTTTAGAAATTACTGGCATTTTTTAATACAAGCACAAAAAACAAAATGTTGAAAATACTTTCATAGAGAAGAAGACATTCTTTTTTATTTGAGCTTTAAAAGTTGCTGCCTTACCTAAGATGTAGGCTAAATTTGGTTATCCCCAAGGTGATTGATTTATCCAAGAGCTAACCAATGTGAATAGGTTGTAAAAAGTTCTTTAATCCTGAAAATGTGTAATAACAACCTATTCCTGCTTCAGATTGTCCTGTGGGATATTACCGCCCATGCCGATCGCATACAGCACATTAAGACAGGCAGCAGTAGAAGTAAAAAAGCCACACTCAAGGTCAGTTTTTTACAATTTTCCCCCCATTTGGAAGTTTATTAAAAAGTACATAACAGAGTTGCCAAGTTAAACAAAGACTCGGGGTGGGGGCGGGGGTGGGGGAGGGATTCTATTTCCCAAACCTTCACATCTGCTTTGAACATGGTTCTGAATCGCTTTCATGTAGGCCCTTGATTCAAACACCACAAAACCAGTGGCACCATCTATCCTAGGCTGTTAAGTTCTCTTTTTTTGTTTTTGTTATTGTCCTATCTAATAAAAGAATAGTATGCAGATTGACCATCACTCCAACACACAAGATGGCTACCCCCATGTGGTCAAAGATCCTGCCCCCGTGTGGACACAAGATGGCCACCACAAGATGGCCAGCAGGGGAGGGCAGTTGGAAGGCACCAGGCCTGCAAGGGAGGGTAGTTGGAGGTGATCAACCCTGCAGGGGAGGGCAGTTAGGGGTGACCAGGCTGGCAGAGGAGGGAAGTTGGAGTCACACGGGCTGGCAGGGGAGCAGTTAGACATCAATCAGGCTGACATGGGAGTGGTTAGGGGGTGATCAGGCTAGCAGGCAGAAGTGGTTATGGGCAATCAGGAAGGCAGGCAGGCGAGCAGTTGGGAGCCAGCAGTCCTGGATTGTGAGAGGGATGTCTGAGATTGGAGAGGGTGCAGACTCGGCTGAGGGACGCCCCCTCCCCACGGCCCTGTGCATGAATTTCATGCACTGGGCCTCTAGTCATTAAATAAAATAAAATGGTAGGTAAGTTTCCTAAAGGGATGTAGTTGAAGGCGTGCCAGACAGAAGACCGCATCTCCAAGCTCTGGGTCAGAGTCCTGTATACTTGGACCTTTCCCAACCTGTGCCAATACCCACTTTCTCATACATAACATGAAGGGGGTAATAATATACTATGGTTTTTTGAAGCTGTGGATCCTGCCAAGAGGTTAAGGGAACGCTTCCTGAGCTCCCAGCTCAGTTCTTACCCAAGGTTTATACATCTCCACCCTAGTTCTCCAACCTGGATATCAACAGGCGTCTCACCAACAAAGGAGTGTGGCCTTGTGTGTACACCAAGAAGTACTTTTTCAGAAATAGGACCTCGTTGATTCTTTAGGGAGTGGGTCAACCATTTTTGTTAAGTTTAGAGATAAAATCTTAGACTAATAAGAAGGGAAAAGTATATAATGTTATTCCTAATTATATGATATATAGAAACACTAGTGTCTGTTTTTCTTTGAACCGCTATTTCTCCAAGTTATTAATTTTAATTGGTCTGATGAGTCAAGTATGAGTTCATTTATACTTGCTCTGAACCTAGCACATAACTTTCTTTTAACAATTTTCCAGCCCATGTTTCTCCTTGAACCAGACGATAATAAAGAAGCAATGTATATCAGACACTGTGCAGTCTCCTCGATAGAAAATGGACATAAGAAAGTAATTACAGATATACACTGGCTGTCGGACACCTTTGAGGTGAGTCTCAGTGACTTCCTGGTTTCCTTCTGCTGGATTGAAAATGTTTGGAAGATTTTGTCCTAAGAGAATGTTTGAAGTCAACAATCAATTTACATTTACACTGAAATAACCAGGAAGTGAGCACCAAACAGTTGCATCACTGTTACCAGACCCATACCTGATGGTAAGGCCAATGTTTCAACCTCCATGGCTTAAAAGAACTGAAAAATGTAGATGTTATATCATGCATTGTTGACATAATATAATAGCGGAGATGAGGATTTGATATATAAAAGTAAAGTGTAAATATTTTATAATCTTAGACTGAGAATTTAAAATTTGGAACAGGTAACTCTGAAGAGCTGAGACATCTAGGAATTGTGCCAAGGCAGCCTTGAACTGAGTGAGCCCTGAGGCTGGGAGGCAAGAACCAGCTGTGCAGCGAGAGAGCCCAGCATTGGCATTGCAATTTGGCTCTGAGGTTCCGTACTTGACTCACAAAGTCATTTTTGTGGATTTGTAAACAAATAAGATCCCCAAATGTCTCACTCAAGGACACTCAAGGTCTACTGTGTACTTTGAAGGATTAACAAGTGAGATATTTAAGAACTAGAGGCCCAGTGCACAAATTTGTGCATGGGTGGCGTCCCTCAGGATAGCCTGCGGGGATCAGGCCAAAACCCATAGTCCAATGCCTGCCATTCATGCTCATCCTGGCCCACTGCGCCTGCTGCATGCTCACCCCTAATCAATCCTGATTGTGAGAGGCTCGCCAGCCTTGAGCCAGTTGTCTGGCACCCTCCCGAGGGGAGTGGCCTGCAGGATCAGGCCGAAACCAGCTCTCTGACGTCCCCTGAGGGGTCCCAGATTGTGAGAGGGCACAGGCCTGGCCGGTGCACAATCAGGGCCAGGGAGGAGCCGAGAGAGGGCTCAAGGGGATGTTTGGCCCATCTCCCTCAATCCTGATCAGTTGGACCCAGTAGCAAGCTAACCTACAGATTGAAGTCTCTGCCCCTGGTGGTCAGTGCATGTCATAGTGAGCAGATGAGCAGCCTAAGCATATTATTAGCATATTATGCTTTGATTGGTTGAACAATTGACTGGTTACCAGACAACCAGACATTTAGCATATTAGGCTTTTATTATATAGGATATGTGAAAAATTAGAGCTCTGAAAGGTGATTAGCCCTTTAAGCTATTCAAATGGATTATGCAAAGCAACAATACTTTGAAAAGTTAAAATGGACCAAATAGTCCAGATATAGTTTCTATTATATATAAAAGTTTAGCCAAAACCAGTTTGGCTCAGTGGATAGAGTGTCAGCCTGCAGACTCAAAGGTCCCGGGTTCGATTCTGGTCAAGGGCATGTACCTTGGTTGTGGGCACATCCCCAGTAGGGGGTGTGCAAGAGGCAGCTGATCAATGATTCTCTCTCATCTATGTTTCTAACTCTCTATCCCTCTCTCTTCCTCTCTGTAAAAAATCAATAAAATATATATATTAAAAAAAAAGTTTAGTATATGGTAATAGAAGTTACAACCCAAGAGAAGGAACTCCATTTCAACTCATGCTAGTAATTATCATTATTAATTAAGTCACCAAATTAATACAGGTGACTATACATTTAAATAACAGCATCACAGGGAAATTACAACCAATCAAATAAAATATATTTCTGGAATGGAGATTGTTTCCTAAACTAATTTACATTGAAAGAAGTCTAAAGCACACATGTAAATTTCTCAATTAAAAAATAAAGAACAGCCCTAGCCAGTTTGGCTCAGTGGATAGTGTGTCAGCCTGTGGACTGAAGAGTCCTGGATTTGATTCCAGTCAAGAGCATGTACCTTGGTTGTGGGCACATTCCCAGTGGGGAGTGTTCAGGAGGCTGCTGAATCTATGTTTCTCTCTCATTAATGTTTCTAGCTCTCTATCCCTCTACTTTTCACTTCCTCTCTGAAAAAAAAAAAAATCAAAATATTAAAAAATAAAAATAAAAGCAAATAGCAAAATGAAGAAAAATGAGTCCCAAATATAGTAAATACAAAATTTCCTGAAAATAAGCAAAAAACATATACTGACTGAAAAGCAATTAGTGTATAAAGATGAAAGTCTTTTAGACTTTCTAATATAAAAGAAATTAATAATAGAGCAACAATAATGTACAATTTTGGACCTCTTTAATTTTTTAATGAAAATCCTATCTAATAAAAGAGTAATATACAAATTGACTGTACCTTCGCTACACCCACAGCCACACCCACAAGCCAATCAGGAGTGAGTATGCAAATTAATCCAACCAAGATGGCTGCAGCCATGAAGCAAGCAGGAGGTTTGGGATTCCCTGGCCATGGAGGAAGCCAAGCTTCCCACACACCCTGACTGGCTGTGGACTCCACTCAAGGCTATAAAGTTTCAATTACAGAAGATAAATAAATCCCTGATACCAAGGCCTCCACTTCTCACTGTAGGGGGTGGCTGGCCTGCAAACCACCACAGGCCCATCACCCCAGCCATCCCGCACCCCAAGGGAATCTCCACCCTGACCTGGGACACCCTTCAGGGCAAACCAGCTGGCCCCACCCAAGCACCAGGCCTCTATTCTATTTAATAAAAGAGTAATATGCAAATTGACCATCACTCCAACACACAAGATGGCTGCACCCATGTAGTCAAAGATGGCTGCCTCCAGGTGGACACAAGATGGCCACCACAAGATGACCAGCAGGGAAGGGCAGTTGGGAGGAACCAGGCCTGCAAGGGAGGGCAGTTGGGAGTGATCAAGCCTTCAAGGGAGGGAAGTTAGGGGTGACACAGGCCTGCAGCAGAGAGCAGTTGAAGGTGACCAGATCTGCAGGGGAGGGCAGTTAGGGGCAAACAGGCTGGCAGGGGAGCAGTTAGGCACCAATCAGGCTGGCAGGGCAGTGGTTAGAGGGTGATCAGGCTGGCAGGCAGAAGTGGTTAGGGGCATTCAGAAAGGCAGGCAAGCAAGCAGTTGGGAGCCAGCAGTCCTGGATTGTGAGAGGAATTTCCGACTGCCCATTTAGGACCAATCCCTCTGGACAGTCAGACATCCCTCGAGGGGTCCCAGATTGAAGAGCATGCTGGCTGGGCTGAGGGACACATGCCCCCGTGCATGAATTTTGTGCACCGGGCCTCTAGTTTTAAATAATACCTGGTGTTGGAAACAAGGAGGTGGTGCAACCCACAAACTCCAGCATTGTTGGTTGCAACATAAAACTTTCATAATATAATTAATCAATGTGGTTCTTAAAGCATCCAGGTTTTCAAACTTTTGACCAGTAATTTATATTTTGGGAGTTCATACAAAGAAATAGTGCAATTTGTGTCTCAAGATACAAAATTGCATGCACACCCTGACAAATCACAGCGAAGTGTATCCATAAAAAAAAAGATGGGGGGAAAAAATACAAGGTGAAATTATATTTGATTTTAAAACCTAATTTCCAAACCTCCGTAATATTTTTTTAAAGAAATGAAAACATAAAACCCCCAGAGCCAGCACTCCTCTGGAGTCTCAGACTTCTGCACCAGGGAAGCTCATTAGCAGGAGAGGCAGCGTGGGTTCTGGATTGTGTATCAGATGCGAGCGGACGGTGGCAGCTGTCACGGAACCTGACCCTCCTGTGATGCCAACAGGCCTTCCCAGGGCAGCACCTGCGGCCCTCCCCGCCCCACCCCCTCCCTCACTGTTAATAAAACGCCCATCTCTGCTGTTTTGCTCAGGACAGCAGAGAAATGGGGAAGGTCATGTTTCCCTGTTGATTTGAGAGTGGCACCGACATCTTTCACCTCATTTGAGAGCTTCACTGGTTGGAATTTGGGATCTTCCGGGGCCCCGGGGAGCATTAACCCTCCTGGTGACCCTCTGTGTGCTAGCAGAGCCGGGCCATGGTGCCTCAAAAAGTGTAGGTGCCACGACATTGGCCACAGGCAGATGGTGTCTGCTTTAACACTCGATTGCTTTTACCTGCTTAACAACCTCGTGAAAGCTCCTGTGCTTGTCACCACAAATAATAGTGAAAAACAGAAAGAGCCTCCATGTCCACTAATAGTGGGTAATGAACTTATGATATGTAAGCTTGCAGTTTGCATCTGCATTTATAAGAATAAAACTATTAGCATGATTCGTGAGTACACAGGTAAGCATTCGAGTTATAATCCCAGGCTAGAAATTTAATGAAAACAGCATAAAAATGTTTCTGTGAAAAAAAGACTGGGAAGTATGTGACAGAAATGCATTTGATTTTTAAAACCTTCTGTTTGCCAAATTTCTGTGAGAGTGTTATGGTCTTTTAATAAAAATTAAAACGAAGAAGAAAAATTAAAAAAAAAAAAAAGTAAAAAGCTATGAGAAAAAAGTCTTTGCTGTTCTAAGTACATAGAACTCACTTCCTGCATATTGTTTTAAACATAGATTAACAGAATGGGTGCTGTCTTTGAGAATCGAAGTGGGATATGCTGTCAACTGGTCACCTGTTCGGCAGATTGGTATGTCTCATCTGAAATGTCACCTTCTATGTGTCCACACAATATATTCTTTTTTCTTAGATGTTTCTAAAATCATTGTCTTTTTCTGTTTCTTAAATAATCTTTACTGTAGTCATTAAACCTTATATAACTAAAGGAAAGAATTTTATAGATTGTTGATGCTTAAAAAATTATTTTATTATCTTTATTGTTGAAAGTAAATTCCCCCTTTTTCTCTCCATTAGTCCCCATTCCTCTACCCTCAGCCCTGCCCCAGGCCTTCACTGCACTGTTTTTATAGATACAAGATGTAAAATAGAATTAATGATGTTTCATGCTTAATGCTGTTATATAACATTATCCAAAGAATTCTTCTTCATCACATTCTTATATCTGTAAATTTGCAGTTTGCATTGCTTACATTCAATTTTATCTCATGAAGAGTACAATGTGTAATTTGAAAAGTTTTTACAAAGTGAGAGTTTTAAGTTTGTATTGCAAATTTATAAAATGTTTTTATGAATTTGGTAACTGTTGAAGAATGTTTATTTTAAAAATTGCATCTCCCAATTTATAGAACTTAAAATTCATAATAAAATAGGAAATATAAAGAGTAATACTATTATCTAGCATTCAAATTCTGCCACAACCGGTTTGGCTCAGTGGATAAAGCGTTGGCCTGTGGACTCAAGGATCCCAGGTTCGATTCTGGTCAAGGGCATGTACCTTGGTTGCGGGCACATCCCCTGTGGGGGTGTGCAGGAGGTGGCTGATCGATGTTTCTCTCTCATTGATGTTTCTAGCTCTCTATCCCTCTCCCTCCCTCTGTGTAAAAAATCAATAAAATATATTTGATAAATAATTAAATAAATAAAATATTCTAAATCTAACGAGGTTATGGTTGCACAACTCAGCAAATATATTTAAAATTATTGAAGTGTGCATTTTAAATGGGTGAATTTGGGGGTATATGAGTTATATTTCAAAAAAGTTATGTTGAAAAATAAGGTCATGTTAATCTCCTAGCTCAATTCTCATATTTTATAATATCAGCTTCAAGACCAGCAAGGTTGTTAAGTAACTCTCTTTCTTATTTCTCTAAAATAAGAAATAAAAAATAATTTAATAAAGATCTTACTTTCAGAGATATTAAAATATAATCAAAATCACGTTGATAATGTGTAATAGTAAGAATAGTAGTCCTGAGCTTATAACACCTCTTATTTGTACTTACCAAAAAATATATAAACTTTTTTTAAAGCACAATATGTTTTTGGGATATCAGACAACAGAAAGGTACAACAACCATTCAACCAACAGAGAAGAAGAAAGAAGAAAGTATTGAAATTCCTAATGACATACCATCTACATTTTTGCATCTAGATCTCGCCTGGAAACCTCTCTCTAAGGTAAGTAACAGGATTTATTTCATATACTATGTAATTTTTGTACATAGACATGCATTCGTACACTCTAAAATACAGGAGGGCTAAAAGTAGAGCAGCTCAAATAACACAGGACTTTATTAATTCATGTGTTCACTCATCCAGTAAATTCCTTGACTGAGTTATGATAATGCCTGACTACATCAAGCCAGAATCACAATTATTGTAAAATTGAAATTAATATTTGTTCATGTGTAAACAAACCACAACTTACAACTAATGTTCATAATTATTTAATTGCATATCAGTTGCTTAAAGGTGGCTATGCTCCCATGTTAGCCCAAACAGTTAATTTTACCTATATCACAGTTAAAATTCCGGATCTTTTGCCCATCAATAGTAGGAAAAGGTATTGTAATATCTATAACCAAATAAAAGTGAAAAGTAGCCCTAGATGGTTTGGTTCAGTGGATAGAGCGTCAGCCTGTAGACTGAAAGGTCCTGGGTTCAATTCTGAGCAAGGGCATATGCCCAGGTTGTGGGCTCAATCCCCAATAGGGGGTGTGCAAGAGCCAGCCTATCAATGATTCTCTCATCATTAATGTTTCTATCTCCCTTCCCCTCTACATTCCTCTCTGAAATAAATAAAAACATATAAAAACTGAAAAGTAATTCAACAAAAAATTATTGGTGCTTATCTTGAATGCAGAGCTTCAAGAAAAGCAATGTTTGTCCAACTGGGTAGCTCAATGGTTGAGCATCAACCTATGAATCAGAAGCATACCGTTTGATTCCTGGTCAGAGTACCCGCCTGAGTTGCAGGCTTAATCCCCAGGAGGAGGAATGCAGGAGGCAGCCATCAATGATTCTCTCTCATCATTAATGTTTCTCTCTCTCTCTCTCTCTCTCTCTCTCTCTCTCTCTCTCTCTCTCTCTCTTTCTCTCTCTCTCTCTCTCTTTCTCTCTCTCTTTCTCTTCTTCTCTAAAATCAATTTAAATATATATATTAAAAAGTAAAAGAAAAGCTATTTTAATTTAATGCTCTGTCAGAATAGTTCATTTGGTTAGAGCATCATCCCAATATGCCAAGGTTTCGAGTTTGATCTCTGGTCAGGGCACATACAGGAATCAACCAATGAGTGCATCAATATGTGGAACAACAAATCTCTCTCTAAAAATAAATTTTTAAAAATTTATATAAGAGAAAAGTAATACTCTGCCTTCTCTTCAGATCACATAAATCTTTAGCTTAAAAAAAATAAAAGCAATTTTAATTTAAGGAAGATATGGCTATGGTGGGTTGTGTCTGGAAAGTATGACTGGACTGTTTATGTTGATGGCTTTCTTTCTTTGGAATGTCTAAGTCTAATTCCAAACTTAAAACTTTTTTTTTATTGATTTGTAAGTACTACTAGAATTACATTATTTTGTATTTGAAGACAGAGCATGAAGGAATGAGAATTTTCCTGAAGAAACTGGGATTAGAAATTAGAAAGAGATTATTGGAAATGTTCTGGGCAAGGATTCACTAAGCTTTAAATCATTTAAAAAGAAACAAGCAAACAAAATCTTACCTGAGAATTATGGTACAGCATGTGGACAGACATTCTGATGAGGAAAAGTTGGCAGGGAGCCATGGGAATAATGTAAAGTGTGGCCATTTTCTATGATGGTGCAGACCCAGGCTACTTCTGTAACTCAGGGGCATGCCCTCTCCTCCCCCACCCCCAGGGACTCAGCAGTGACAAGTCTCCGGGCAGGAGAAAGGTCCCTGCACATCTTTCTGAAGCTTTTGTTTAACTGAAAGATTTAGGGAGTGTGTGTTAGGAAACAAACAACAACAAAAAAAAAAAACATTTTCAGAAATTACACAACACATAAGACTCTGGGATTTGGAAATGAGCCCCCAAGATACATTCCCTTGAGTAGCATGGTTTTAGAAACTGTGTTTTAGGCGCTTTCCATGGGAAGAGCCAACTAGAAATCTGAGGGAGAAGGGAGAAAGACAGGGAGATAGAAAACAGCAATCTTGGGGCAGAAGGGCAAAGCAAGAATAATTTAAGGATAGATAGAAATAATTTTTCTTGTATTTTCTTTCCAAAAGCTAAGACTGTCTAAAGGTGAAACAAGTTTAGACCACTGTCCAGTCAAGCTAAGCTTGGGTAAAGACTATTTCATTAACAAAACACAAGGTAAGTGCCTTTATTTAAAAAGCATTGAAGCTCTTGTCAAGATGGCAATGTAGGGAAATGCAGCAATCACCACACCCCACGTCAAAATTTCAACTAAAAAACAGAACAGCCATCATTCAGAACCACCTAAAATCTAGCTGAAAGGAAGTCCTACAAATAGTGAAATTGAAGAAGAAGCACATAGAGACTGGTAGGAAAGGCGGAGCTGTGGGGCAGAAGCGCGGAACCAGCTGGTCCCATACACATGTGGCGGTTTAAAATCGGAGGGATATCTTGGCTCTGGAAGTTTCCCTGAGGAGTAAGGGCTCCCAGCCCCACACCAGCCTAGGGTTCCAGTGCTGGTAAGAAAAGCCCCCACTGCTGAGACTGATCAGCAGACCCTGAGTGACAGATGAATGATTATTCTGACATGCGTTTCTGTGAAAAAGAGAGCTAAGGGACTGCCTGGCTAGAGAAACCAAACAGCCTCATTCATCTGCCTCTTCAGGCTTTTATTGCAATAGTAGTTTGGGATAAAGTTTAACTTTTAGATACAATAAGCATGTCTGCAGTGTCCTTTAGGCATAAAGATTAAGCATTAAATTTCAGCGAACACCCAAAGGCCTGCAGGTACACAGAATTGTTTGGAAAGATCAAGGAACAATTAGGGGTGGTCATCTTCAGCCAACTCCCCTAGGGGATTCTGATAAACAGGGGTGGTTGCCTTCAGCCAACTCCCACAGAAAATTCTTTCAGAATTTCTTCCTTACAAACTTTGCAACCAGGTCCCGTGCTTCCCACACTCCACAACTTCTGGCTGTAAAAACTAGCAGGGATTGCAGCTGAGTGATAGGAGGCTGCTGGAGCCACAGGCAGCTCCTCTCATAGGGCCCACAACGTGGACTCACTCCCCCTGAACTCCAGGGCTGGGGCAGCAGCTTGAAAGGAACCCGAGACAATCAGGGAAGAACTAAGTTGTCTGGAATCAGGGCAAGAGGTGGACGGGCAGCTTTCTCCCAGACAGAAGTGCTGGCAAAGGCCATTGTTCCTTTGATGAGCCCTCCCCACCACAGAGCCAACAGACAGTTGCCATATCTGAATCTTCATCAGCCTGGCTCACACTTTTCTCCCTGCCCTGGCGATTTCTTGAAAGTCTGCCTCTCCCTACTTACAGGTTAAACCAAGCCATTTCCATTGGCTTTTCCATTCAACTGGTCTCTCTTGCCTCATGCTTCAGACATTCCTAAAATCTCTCAAACAAGCAGCAGTTGGCCTGCTGATTTTGCACTCCTGGGAGGCTCCAGAGCCAATGCATTGGGTGGTCAGCTTTGAGCACACCAGATTACAACCCTACCAACGCCATGAGTGACACACTCAAGGGGTGGACTCAGTGAGCACCAAAGCCCCACTGAAGCAAGTCCTGCTGCATAGGGCTGTCTCCTGCATAGCAGCTCTTCCACTATAGTCACAGTTGATCCTCACAATTGATTGATCTGGGAGTCAATCCCTCCCAGTGATGCCAACATCAATCAAGGCTCAACCACAATATGATAGTGCACACAACCCACACAGAGGCACACCTGGAGCATCAGCTTGGGTGATTGAGGAAGCTGAGCCACTGGGCCCTGTAGGATACTTACCATACAAGATCACTCTACTGAGTCTGGGAGACATAGCAGATCTACCTAATACATAGAAACAAACACAGAGAAGCAGCCAAAATGGGGAGACAAAGACACATGTCACAAATGAAAAAATCAGGAGAAATCCCCAGAAAAAGAAGTAAATGAAATAGAAGCAAGAAAACTACCAAATATATTATAGTGATTAAAAAAAAAAAAAAGGTCATAAAGATGATCAAGGAACTTACTGAGTTCTTCAAGGAACTTAGTGAGAATCTCAACAACATAAACAAGGACCAGTCAGAAATGAATAATACAGTAACTGAAATAAAGAATGATTTACATGGAACAAACAATAGAGTAGAGGATGCCAAAAATCAAATAAAGAATTTGGAATATAAGGAAGCAAAAGACACCCAATCAGAACAGCAGAAAGAAAAGGGAATACAAAAATATGAAGATAGTGCAAGGAGCCTCTGGACAACTTCAAGTAGACCAACATTTGCATCATGAGGATGCTGGAAGGAGAAGAGAAGGAACAAGAAATTGAAAAACCTATTTGAAAAAATGATAGAAAACTTCCTTTACCTGGTGAAAGAAATAGCCACACAAGTCCAGGAAGCACAGGAATACCCTAACAAGAAGAACCCAAAGAGGCCCACACCAAGACACATCATAATTAAAATGCCATGGTTAAAGACAAAGAGAATCTTAAAGCATCAAGAGAAAAGCTGTTAGTTATCTTCAAGTGAGCACCCATACAACTGTCAGCTGATTTCTCAACAGAAACTTTGCAGTTTCTGTTGAGAAATCAGCTGTAAATTAGTTCTACATGAAATGTTAAAGGGTCTTTGAAAAAGGAGAAGGAAGAAGAAGAGGAGGAGGAAGGGGAGGAGAATGGTGATGAGAAAGAAAAAGAGGGAAAAATATGAACAATAAAATGGCAATAAATACATATATATCAACAATTGAATCTAAAAATCAAAATAAATGAATAAGCAGAACAGAAACTGACTCATAGATACAGAGAACATTTTGACAGTTGCCAGAAAGGAGAGGGTGTGGGGGAATGGGTGAAAAAGGAAAAGGGATTTAGAAGTACAAATTAATCATAGCCTATGGACACAGATAATAGTCAGGTGAAGGTGTGGGGTGGGAGGGGAGATGGGTGAGGAAGAACAAAGGGGGAAAATTTGGGAACATCTGTAATACTCTCAACAATAAAACAACATTATAAAAAAATCATTTGATAGTTTGAGTGTTTGTCTCTTCTATGTCTAAGGTTACTTGCTAGAATAATCTAATTTGTTAAAGGAGTACCAAAAGTCAAACCCTCCAGTATGGAACTTTATAATGGCTATAATAGCTATAGCCAACACATTAAAACTGTCTTTACACACAAAAAGACTTGAAACAATTTACTTCAATTCAGTTTCACAAACATTTATTGAGTACATTCATGTATTTTTGAGAGCTTAATACATTTTAAAAATTTAATGAATATGAATATGCTCAAAGAATAATTCTATAGAATGAAACATAACTCTAGCAAAATCATTTATGAAGTACTAAAAAACGAAATTACTATTCTTAATCTGAATATAATAAAAAATTTAATATTTCTACAGCATCATGATAAAACTGAGTAAAGAAATAATAATTTATTTTTAAATCTATCTCAACCCATACACCTTTGTTGAAATAACTGAAGGTTGCACATGTAAGCTATCAAAACTCTTAAAAGTATGACCCTAGCCAGTTTGGCTCAATGGATAGAGCATTGGCCTGCGAACTGAAAGGTCCCAGGTTCTTTTCCAGTCAAGGGCACATTCCTGGGTTGTGGGCTTGATCCCCAGTGGGGGACTTGTAGGAGGCAGCTGATCCATGATTCTCTCTTATCGTGGATGTTTCTATCTCTTTCTTCCTCTTCCTTCCTCTCTGAAATCAATATATATATATATAAAGTATGCTTGAATATCCCACCTTGAGGACAATGCATAAGGAAAATGTACAAGAGTCACCAGTTAACTATAATATTTTCAAAACATTTGCCTTTATCAAAAGAATTTTCTTTTATAAAATTAAAAAACTTTTTTTACTGATTTCAGAAAGGAAGGAAGAGGGAGCGTGAGGTAGAAACATTAATTATGAGAGAAAATCGTTTATCTGAATGCCCCCTGTTGGGGATTGAGCCTATAACCAAAGCATTTGCCTTGACCAGGAATGGAACCATGACCTCCTGGTTCATGGTTCCACACTCAGCCACTGAGCCACACCAGCTGGGCATCCATTTATAAATTTTTAGTCTTCAGTTAAATGACAGGACATCTAAAAAACAAACAAATCCTATTATACATCTATTGATAATACCCAGCTGTGAATCACAAGGCTTCTCAAAGCCTCCCTATCTCAGCAGCAGTGCCTGGAACTCTGTTGCCATCTAGTGGCCATAGCCCACTCACGCTTTACCTGCCATTTTAATAGGTCATAACAGGGGTTGTTGCCTTCAGCCAACTCCCACAGTCCTGGATTGTGAGAGGGTGCAGACTGGGCTGAGGGACACCCCCGCCCGCCACCCAGTGCACGAATTTCATTCACCGGGCCTCTACTTCATGAATAATAAATCCAGGATAATTAGAAAACAAATAATGTCATATATGCTGTGCTTATGACAAACAAGTAATATATTCCAGATGGATTTATTTTTTAGAAGTTAAAGAATTTTCACATTTAAAAAACTAATCTTGAATTGCTTTCAAATTTTCCATTTGATGCCAACTGAATAAAAATGACATGAGTTTCTTATTAGAAAATCTTATTGAGCACATCAAGGGTGATATCACCCAGGGGATATGTTGTGTCCAATTTTTACTATAAATAATTTTGCAATGGTGGAAATACATAGAAGTGGTTTATATATATTTGTATATATTTATTATTTTTATTTTTATTTCAGAGAAGAAGGGAGAGATAGAAACATCAATGATGAGAGAGAATCACTGATTGGCTGCCTCCTGCATGCCCCCAACTGGGGATCGAGCCCGCAACCTGGGCATGTGGCCTTTACCAGAATCAA
The DNA here is from genome assembly GCF_014108245.1 of Pipistrellus kuhlii. Taxonomy (NCBI): domain Eukaryota; kingdom Metazoa; phylum Chordata; class Mammalia; order Chiroptera; family Vespertilionidae; genus Pipistrellus; species Pipistrellus kuhlii. The sequence goes on along the minus strand of NW_023425515.1, from coordinate 136,089,105 downwards.
ACCCAGAACCCTTCAGTCTGCAGGCCGACACTCTATCCACTGAGCCAAACCGGCTAGGCGAAATGGTTTTCACACGTGCCATGAAACCTTTCAGAGCCCCTGCAAGGTAGGCAGATGGATTTCCCCATTACCTACCGCCCAGGTAATACTTCAAAGAGCAACGCAGCGTCCATCAGTTTTACATACAGAGGGTCTTACACAAGCACGAGGCAGACGTGTATGGCAATGGACAGAAAATATAAATAACTATATTTTTTAGAGATCGTTCACTATAAATATGTGCTTCTTCTCTCCATATTCCTCTGAAAGACAAAGTGTTAGTTCAGAACATCGTCGTAAAGAATGAAGAAATGAACCCGTACCAGAACCTGGAAAGTGGGCTGGCCAACCTCCTCAGGCCGATAGAGGACTTCTGCACCAAGTTCTTTGTGGGAACAGAGGTGAGTTGGGATTATCTGTTTTTAAAATTAATGCTTTTAATTACATTGAAATATACGATGATTACCCCTGTTGTACATGTTGGCTTTATGAAAGCTCACAATATTTATACCTTTTCTATTTTAAAATGCTTATTTGCATTTAAAATTGTTAACCTCAGAGATTCATATTTAAAGTGTTCCTGAATAAACATGGGGGGGGGGGAATCTATAAAATTAAACATGACCAGTAATGTATTGATTCACCTGCAAATTTTATCTAACACCTATATACCATATAGAAGAAACCATGCTACATGTTAGAGATTTAATAAGAAAATATATTGTTTTGTTAGGCCAGCATCATCTATTAGGAAACATAGGGAAAAAGCCTCAATTCAAATGATCAATAAGACCTAGATATAATAATGATAATAGCTGCCATGTTTTTGGTATCTACTATAATAAGTAAAGCAGGCTCACATTTTTTTTTTTTTTTGACATTTTCTATATAGCAAGGTCTATCCCAGCTATTTTCCAAATTATATCTCATTTAATCTTAATAATCTTATAAGGGTGATATTATTCCCATTTTACAGATGAAGAAATGAAGCTCAGAACTTGATCTCATGATCACACAGAAGCAGGACTCTATGCTAAAATAAAGGATTTTTCCCCCAGGCCATACCACTGTGGGAAGATGCCATCGCTCAGTCTTACCAAATGCAGTTTGCATTCACACTTTAGTTATAATGAGGGATTAGTCAGTTCTCCCAGCTCAGGAGAATGGACTGCCTGCCAGGCACTGTACTGGGCCTGGATCAGAAATGAATCCATAGCACAGTCCCTGTCCTCAGGGCGCTCGGTGCCCAGTTAAGGAGCATACACACTGACAGCTCGCCTACCCGAGTCCAGAGGCCAAAGGGCCGGGAAGGAAAGATTGGGAGAGGTGGCCTGTGAGCTGGCTGGACACTGGAGGTTGAGAAGGCACTTGAAAGCTCAGGCTGAGAGTGCAAGGAGCAGAAGTAACAGCCTGAACAGTATTTTGGAGTTATGAGAGTCTGGGGCCTGTCTGGGGATCATGGAATGGTTTTGTGCAAGAAGGAAAGCTGTGCCTAGAATGCTAGGTTGGGATCCAACCAAAGGGCCTTTCTGCCATGATAGGTCATTTGAATTTAATTTGGTAAGCAATGGAGCTCTACTGAATAGGTATATCTTTTGTAACTTGGGCTTCACACCAAAGTTTTTAGGAAAATCTCTTTTAATTCTGAAAAAATATATATACAACAAAATTTACCATCTTAACCATCTTTAAATGTACAACTCAGTGGTAGTAGGTACATTTATACCATTGACCAACCATCAACACCATTCATCTCAACAAATTTCTAATCATCTCAAACTGAAACACTGTACCCATTAAAACCATAACTCACCATTTCGTCATACCCACTCCCATGGCAACTACCATTCTACTTTCGGGCTTTATGAATTTGACTATTCTAGCTACCTTGTGTAAGTGGAATCATATAATTTTTGTCCCTGGGAACAACAAAATTTTAAAGCCGGGCGATGACAGCTTTAGAAAGATAAGTGATGCAAGATCTTAAAACAGAAATCAAAGCAGCCCTGGCCTGTTAGCTCATTGGGTTAGAGCCGTGGTTGGCAAGCTGTGGCTTGCAAGCCACATGCGGCTCTTTGGCCCCTTCAGTGTAGCTCTTCCACAGAATACCACAGCCTGGGAGAGTCTATTTTGAAGAAGTGGCGTTAGAAGAAGTTTATGTTTACAAAAAAATGGCTCTCAAAAGAAATTTCAATTGTTGCCAAAACCGGTTTGGCTCGGTGGTAGAGCATCGGTCTGCAGACTGAAAGGTCCCAGGTTTGATTCCTATCAGGGGCATATACGTTGGTTGCGGGCACATCCCCAGTAGGGGGTGTGCAAGAGGCAGCTGGTCGATGTTTCCCTCTCATCAACGTTTCTAGCTCTTTATCTCTCTCCCTTCCTTTCTGTAAAAAATCAATAAAATATATTTATTTAAAAAAAAAAGAAATTTCAATTGTTGTACTGTTGATATTTGGCTCTGTTGACTAATGAGTTTAGCCGATCACTGGGTTAAAGCATCGTCTAATATACCAAAGTTGTGGGTTTGATCCCCAGTCAGGACATAAATCTCTCTCTCTCTCTCTCTCTCTCTCTCTCTCTCTCTCTCTCTCTCTCTCTTTCCTCTCTCTCTCTCTTTCAAATTAGTAACTGAAATTTTTAAAAAAGAGAGATTAAAGCATAACACCATTTGCTGAAGCTCTTCAGTGATGACTCAGTGAAACATGAATAAAATCTGAACACCTCACCCTGTAGCCTCTAAGATTCTGTACAATTTGCCTCCTTCCTATCTTCCCATCCCCATCTGCGCCAATCTCCTGCACTCCAGCTACTCTGCTTTTTTCTTTCATTCTTCTTATAAACTAGACTCCTGCCTACCTAGCCCTTGGTTTGGAATTAACTTCACTCATCATTCAACAGATATTATTGAGCATTTACTATATGCCCAGCACTGTTCTTGGCCCAGGGGAGAGAGCAGTGAATAAAACAGACAGAATCCCCTGCCCTTGTGAGGCCACCAACATTCCGGGGTAATGGCCTCCTCCAACCCTTGGGGCCAATCCTTCTGCTCTAGGACCTGGGCTGGCTGGTGCAGGGCTGAAGCAGGAAGGAGTGGTGCCCTGGAGGCAGAAGATCAGACTAGGGGGGACCTCAGAGGGAACCAATCCAGAGACAAAGAGGGCTTGACCAATGTGCCAAGAATATCAACTTGGAGGTTGAAGGAATGGAATTACCAGAACTCGGTAACTGGATGGAGAAAGACGTAAAGGTTTCCAACTCTGGCTGCTGATGTAATGGGCACTCCACACATGTATTGACTGAGTTCAAACTATCCTGTTTTGACTTGGTTTAATTTCAGTGCTCCATGTACCAGCTATGAGACCCAGGAGATATCCGTAACTCTCTTATGGGACTTTGGTGAGGGCTGGCATCACATACATAAAGCTCCTAGCATTTCTGGCAAACACTGGGTGCTCATTGAATGGTAACTATAAGGGGATGTGCCACAGGCCATGGGCCAGACATGTACAGTCTGTCTGTGCATTTAGACTGTGTCCATGAATGGAGGGAATTCCTGTCCTCTGACTCTGCATTTCCAGCACCAAGCACAGGCTTCTGCTAAATGCATTAACATGGATGAATAAAGGACAGATGAGTAAATGCGTGGGCCCTGGCCCCAGTCAGCTTATCCTTTACTTTGCATAAATCATTTGTTTTCCCATCTCCCCTCCCTCACCTACACATCCCATTCCATCTTCTTCTCCGAATCCTCTCAACATTTCTTTATACAACCTTCTCTGTGTTTTTCTCTTATTATCCCCATGTGGGGGGATAAGTGGGGGTGGGGGAGAGATAGAAATTAGCAAACTGCATTTGAGTAATTCATTAAATTTCTCTGAGTCTCAGTTATTGCACCTATAAGACTAAATTTAGAGGGACTGAATTTTTTCCCTCTAAACTGCTCCCTCATCTGCCATTCAATGGGTCTGTCTTTCCCATTTGTGTGGCTGTTTCTGCCTCTTCTTTATGCCTCTCTCTCTCCTGAAAAATGGTCATAAGTGGAACTGGAATATATATTACTTATTATGTCATTTGGATGGAACTTTGTCTCCTGTTCTCAACTTGAAATGGCAATAAGTACCATATTATGATTTGTATTCCCTCTTTCTCTCCTATCCCACAAATGTTTGTACAGCACTGCTGTGCAGCATGCTGAGGATACATCACCAAGTTGGACGAGACCCCTCTCCTCCCAGAGCTTTCAGTCCATCGAGGCTTTGAAACTTGTGTACATAGATTATCTCCATAGTGGCCTGTGTTCTCCACAGCACTGTGTGTAGATAAAAACTCATCAACTCAGTGTGTGTGTGTGTGTGTGTGTGTGTGTGTGTGTGTGTGTGTTTTGTTGTTGTTTGAGATAAAATCAAGTAATCATTTTGAGCCTTTTCCCACCATTGTACCAAATTACCACTTGATTCAATTCACCTGTTGTTTTGTGTTTGTCATCAGTCAGTCTTAGCACATGAATAAGAGAGGGGTTTGTCCCTTAAGTGGCCATTGTGACTCACCAGGATTCTGTGATATTTTTAGGAAGGTGAAGTGTTATACTCAGATTGGAAAATGGAAAGAGACCCTGAAACTGGCCGATTGATGAGTAAGTTTGGATGAGTGTTCCATTATTAACAAAGTACTGCGTAACCCGGCTTTACTAAAGGAAGGGAGGGCCCCTGAGGTTCTGACTCTACAGGGGTTACTCAGAGTGAGGGCCTCAGACCAGGCAGGGCCTCACCTGAGAGCTTGTTGGAAACATGGAACCCTGGATCCTGGCCCAGGCCTACTGAATTTGAATGTGAATTTTAATAAAATTAGCCAGGTGATTTGTTTTCACACCAAAACTTGAGAGCACAATTTTAAAAATAACCACACTGTTTCAATAATTCAACAACCTGGTAGTTCATCTATGTGAAAAATTGAGTCACTGTGAAATTATAAGCTAAATGTATGATACTGTTGAAGACCTCGGGAACATATGGGAGAAGTACTCCTTTGGGGTTGGGGATTTGGGGCAGCTGAGCAGAGAGAGGTATGAGGGTCACACCAGGTGTGAGCAGGAATCAGTCAAGATTCAGGATCCTCAACAAGCAAAGCTCCCCATCAAAGCTCAGAGCCTTAGGGTTGCCTACAATGACAACTACTTTACTTTAAAGCTTTGGGCTATTCAAGGCATAAAAATATATTTGAACCACATTTATACTCATGGAACAGCCGTCAGCACAGGAAGAGGCAGCTCCCGGGACTGCTGGAACACCGCCCAGCAGGGAGGCGGAGCAGCTGGGGGAGGTTTGCCCAAGGGAAGCTGGTCATCCCATGAGTGTTTGGACTAATGGCCACATGCATGGGCCCTGGCCCCAGTCAGCTTATCCTGAGAGGGTTGGAGGTCAGAGCCACAGCCGAGGGAACAGCAGCTGGGACTCCATCTTCACTCCTTCCACTTCTATGGATAGAGTTGGGTTCCCAGACCGGTAGCTGCCGCAGACTTGCGAAGGCCTGCTTTGTCAGCATTGCCTCCAGGTAACCTATTTCTATCTGGAAACAAAAGCATTCCTGCTTTTGTAATGTAGTGTGCCCTGACTGGAAACCCAAATGTGTGTTATTGATAGGAGTGGGGCATTGAGAGAGGATTTGTGACCCAAGGGAGGGGAAGTGCAGGCATTTTCCCCCCCCCCGATTCTGTGATTTGAAGTTGAATTAAAAATGATATATTTTATAGAATAATCAATGACAGTACATTTAAAAACCACGAGCTTTATAACCAACTGCTTTTATGCTTATTCGTGTTTCCACTTATTCAATAATGTGTTAATGTTCACTGTGCGCATACTGCAGGCCAGGCAGCATCTCCACCGCACCCCTGGGACACAAGCCTGGTGCTGTGACGTCGTAACACTCGGTGGACACTGGTTCCTCCTGGTCTCAGAGATTTCCCGGAGGCCTCACCTCCAGCTTCCTAAACTGCTTTTGAGGAGGCCCATAACAAACAGGTTTCATTGTTTTTTTAAATATTTTTTATTTACTTTTTTTCTAAGAGAGAGAGAGGGGAAGTGGGAGAGGAAGAGAGAAAAACATCCATGTAAAAGAAAAACACCGATCAGCTGTCTCTTGCACACCCCCTACTGGGGCTAGAGCCCGAACCCCAGGCATGTGCCCTGACCCAGAATCAACCGGCAACCTTTTGGTGCATGGGATGGTGCCCAACCCACTGAGCCACATCGGCCAGAGCTGGTTTAAATTTTTTTATGCACTTTGTTCCATTTTTATAGAATAATCAATGACAGTACATTTAAAAACCAAGAGCTTTATGTTTTAACCTCCCTGATGTTTGTTCTTTCTTTCGCACTCATTTGTTCATCCAATGAAAGTGCCAGGCACTGGTGACATAAAGATGAACAAGATGCTATCCTCCCCTAGAAAAGTCCCATGATCTACTGGAAAGGTTAAACACACAAACACATGATGACAGGTTCTCTTGGGCTCTTCAGAAAAGGCCCCACTGAAGACAGGGGCAGGTGAGCAGGGTCCTGGAGAGCGCACTGCCATTTTCCAAAAGGAGAAGACGGAGAGAGGCCAGGGGACAGTGAGGAAACAGGGACAGCTCCTGGCCAAACCATGGCCATGGAAAGGGCAACCGCAGCCGAAGAGGTGCCAGGAGGGACAGTTAGGCCAAGAGACTCGTGTCCTCTCCCAAGAGCTCTGGGCTTTATCCTAGAGCCCCCATATAATGAGAAAATCACTCTGGCGGGAGAACAGGGGCTGGATTATTTTATTGGTGAGACTTGCCATGGCCCTCCTCGGGGCTTGTGGGTGTGGGCAGCAAGGCGCGGAATACATCCAGCTCTGAGACGGTCCTGGGGGTGAGGGAACCCCAGCAGTGGCACAGAGAATAGACCCGAGAGGCAGAAGGCCCCAGGGCCTGGGGCAGAGACCACAGGGAAGTCTTGATCTTTAACTCCAAACCCCTCCTCCACCCAGTTTCCATAAATAGAAACTCTACCTTAGCCAGTGCTTTACTAGAAACCTGGCTGTTATTCTCAGCATGTCTTGTCTCTCATCCCTCCTATCCAAGTCGTCTCCAAGCCCTGTCAGTTCTAGCTTGCACATATGCCTTGATTATCTACTCTTCTCCATCGGACCTTCCTCTGAGTCAGCATCCGCTCTCACTGGAACTACCACCTAGCCGCCTCTCATGTCCCTCTTTGCTGTTACCTCCTGCCAACCTGCTCTCCCCACAACAGACAATCTTCCGGAAATTTCAGTAAGATAGTCTGAAGCACTCACTAAAACATGTTACACTTAAAGTATAGCCTAAACACCTTTCCTGCAGGGCTCTGCATGGTCTGCAAACTCCTGGTCCCCGATTGTTCGACAGGTCTCACACTGGGATCACCAGACTCCATCTTACTGCCCTCCACAAATTTAAAAAGAGCCCAGCTGGTGTTGCTCAGTGGTTGAGCAATGACCTATGAACCAAGAGGTCACAGTCAGTTCTGGGTCAGGGCACATGGCTGAGTTGAGGGATCCATCCCCAGTAGGGGTTGGGGAGGAGGCAGCCAATCAATGATTCATTCTCATCATTGATATTTCTATCTCTCTCTCCCTCTCCCTTCCTCTCTGAAATAAATAAAAATGTATATTTAAAAAAAATAAAAATAAAATATAGTACCTGGTAGATATAGGCAATGCACAAATATTGATTGACAAATTAAATGAATTAATGAATGAATAAATGAGTAAGAACATGAAGCATTCCCCTGAAAAGTGGCCTTGATGAGAAATTCCATGGACATTTCATAAAAAGAGCAGGAGCTATTATATTTCTTGATTCATTCAACCCACCTGACCTCTGGTTATTTACTCTTGGATCTCATGAATCAAGACCTGTTTGCCCAGTGGAAGTCACTTCATTCTTTATTGCAGAAATGTGTACAGTGTTATTAAAGATGGAATGGCCTTTTCTACCCCAACAGCAAAGAAGCCTGTTAGCCTCAACACCGTCCACGACGGTGCCATCCACACAGTTCAGAGGTCACCCTTTTACGACGACATTATCCTCACCGTCGGGGGGTGGAACGTGGCCATCTGGAAGGAAGGTGTCATGGTAAGTTGTTTGCAACATGGAGAAAAGGGTGTGTGATCCTTTGTTGTTGAGGAAAACAATAGGGACAACAGACTGTTCTGACATAACAGTGCCTTTGGGACACATTTTAGAGGAATGAAACAGATGGCCTGGCTCCATCTTGTCGGCAGAACTGCTATAAGCCCTTTGAAAGCCCAACAACTTGCTTTTCTTTCCTGAGGGAAGGAAACATTTATAAGTCACTTGTTCTCTGAAAGCTAATAGTCTTTTCTTTTTCTTTTATATGTGTGTGTGTGTGTGTGTGTGTATATATATATATTATATGTGTATACTGTACATGTATATATGTATATATATGTATACATGTGTATATATAGATATCTGTGTGTGTATATATGTGTGTGTGTGTGTGTGTGTGTGTATATCAAGTTGAATTGATTTGCATTTTTCCTTCCCTTAAAATATGAGAATGAACCCTGGTCAGTGGAGCTCAGTTGGTTGGGTGACATCCTGTGCACCAGGGGTTGTCAGTTCAATTCCCCATCAGAGCACATGCCCAGGTTGCAGGCTTGATCCCTGGTAGGGTGTATGCAGCCAATCAATGCTTCTCTCCCTCTCCCTCTCTCTCTAACAAATCAATAAAAATTAATATTTTTAAAGATATAATTTAAAAAAAATCTTTATTGTTTAAAATATCATATGTAGTATTACATACTTCTTCTTTTCCCCCCATTGACCTCTCCCCAGCCATCTCCCACCCCCAGCACATGCCCTCACCGCCCCCTAGTGTCTGTGTCCATTGAATATCTCATATGCATGTGTACAAGTTCTTTGGTTAATCTCTTAAGGCCCACCCGCTCCCTTCCTTCCCTCTGAAGTTTGACTGTCTGTTCAATGCTTCTCTGTCTCTGGATCTCTTTTTGTTCATTAGTTTATGTTGTTCATCATATTCCACAAATGAGTGAGATCTTGGGATATTTATCTTTCTCCAACTGGCTTATTTTACTTAGCATAATGCTTTCCATGTCCATCCATGTTGTTGGGAATGGTAAGAGTTCTTTCTTTTTCACAGCATCATAATATTCCATTGTAGTACCACCGTATCCACTCATCTGCTGATGGACACGTAGCTGTTTTCAAATCTTAGCTGTTATAAATTGTGCTGCTGTGAACATGGGGGTGCATATGTCCTTTCTGATTGGTGTTTCTGATTTCTTGGGATATATTCCTAGAAGTGGGATTACTTGGTCAAATAGAAGTTCTATTTTTTTAGTTTTTTGAGGAAACTACATACTGTTTTTCACAGTGACTATACCAGTCTACATTCCTACAGCAGTGCACAAGGGTTCCTTTTCTCCACATCCTCCCCAGCAGTTGTCGTTTGTTGATTTGTTGATGATAGCCATTCTGACAGGTGTGAGATGGTACCTCATTGTCATTTTGATTTGCATCTTTTGGATGATTAGTGACTTTGAGCATGTTTTCACATGTATTTTGGTCTTCTGTAAGTCCACTTTCAAAAAGTGTCTATTTAAGTCCATTGCCCAATTTTGATTGGATTATTTATATTCCTTTTGTTAAGATGTCTGAGTTTCCTATAAATTTTGGAGATTAGGCCCTTATCAGAGATAACATTGGAAAATACATTCTCCCATGCAGTGGGTTTTCTTGTTGTTTTGTTGATGGTTTATTTTGCTGTGCAGAAGCTTTTTATTTTTATGTAGTCCCATTTGTTTATTTTCTCCTCAGCCCTAGGAGCTGTATCAGTAAAGATATTGCTATGACATATGTCTGATATTTTCCTGCCTATGGATTTGTCTAAGACAGTGGTAGGCAAACTCATTACTCTACAGTAGGGGTGTCGAACTCAATCAGAGAAGGGGCCAAAATCTAAAATCCAGCCTAAATTGCGGGCCGAATGGTTTACTGAACAGTCAAACTGTCATTGTGATGGAAACGCAGCGGAGTGCAGTGATGACAGCGCAGTGCGGGCCACATTGCAAGGCCTGGCAGGACGGATTTGGCCCGCGGGCCTTGTGTTTGACACATGTGCTCTACAGAGTGGCAAACCTCAGCTTGTGAGACCCATGTGGCTCGGGAGCTGCAATTTGCCCACCACTGGTCTAAGAATTTTATGGTTTTCCACCTTACGTTTAAGTTCTTATATCCATTTTGAGATTATTTTTGTGTATGGTGTAAATTGGTGGTCCAGTTTCTTTTTTTTTTTTTGCATGTATCTGTCCAATTTTCTCAACACCGTTTATTGAAAAGTGTATGCCTTTCCCTCCTTTGTCAAATATTAATTGAGCATAATGGCATGAGTCGATTTCTGGGTTCTCTGTTCTGTTCCATTGGTCTGTACGTAGGTTCTTGTGCCAGTACCAGCTCAGTTTTGAGAACAATGGCTTTGTTATACAGCTTGATACCTGGTATTGTAATCCCTCTAATTTTGTTCTTCTTTCTCAGGATTGCTGCAGCTATTTGGTCTTGTTAGTTTGTTTTTGTTTTTTATTCTTATGAATTTTTGGAGAGTTTGTTCTAGGTCTGTGAAATATGTCCTTTTAATGGGGATTGCATTAAATCTATAGATTCCTTTGGGTGAGTAAGGACATTTAATTATGTTAATTCTACCAATCCATGGACACGCTATATTTTTCCATTTTATGTTAATTCTACCAATCCATGAACACGCTATATTCTTCCACTTGTTTTTCAATGTCCTATAGTTTTCTAAGTACAGGTCTTTTACCACCTTACTTAAGTTTTTTTTTTTATTTATTTAATAAATCTTTATTGTTCAGATTATTACAGTTGTTCCTCTTTTGCCCCCATAGTTCCCCACCACCTGGTTCTCACCCCACCCCATTCCTTTACCCTGTCCTCATCAACAGGTGTAAAATTGTTGTCCAATCTCTTCCTGCTAGCCCCACACTCCCTTCTTCCCCAAGAATTGTCAGTCTACTCCCTTTCTATGCCCCTGATTCTATTATATTCACCGGTTTATTCTGTTTATTCACTTGATTTTTAGATTCACTTATTGACAGATATGTATTTGTCATCACTTTGTTGTTCATAATTTTTATCTTTACCTTTTTCTTCTTTTTCTCTTTTTGAAGAACATCTTTTAGTATTTCATATAATACTGGTTTGGTGGTGATGAACTCCTTTAGCTTTTTCTGATCTGTGAAGCTGCTTATCTGACCTTCAATTCTAAATGATAGCTTTGCTGGGTAGAGTAGTCTTGGTTGTAGATTCTTGCTATTCATCACTTTGAATATTTCTTGCCACTCCCTTCTGGCCTGCATAGTTTCTGTTGAGAAATTAGCTGACACTCATATTGGTACTCCCTTGTAGGTAATTAACTGTTTTTCTCTTGCTGCTTGTAAGATTTTCTCTTTGTCTTTTGCCCTGGGCATTTCAATTATGATGTGTCTTAGTGTAGCCCTCTTTGGATTCCTCTTGTTTGGGGTTCTGTGCGCTTCCTGGACTTGTAAGTCTATTTCTTTCACTAAGTGTGGGAAGTTTTCTGTCACTATTTCTTCAAATAGATTTCCAATATCTTGTGCTCTCTCTTCTTCTGGCACCCCCATAATTTGGATGTTGGTACACTTGAAGCTGTTCCAGAGGTTCCTTGCACTATCTTCATATTTTTTTTATACATTTTCCTTTTTTTCTTTTCCAGTTGGGTATATTTTGCTTCTTTGTATTCCAAATCTTTGACTTGATTTTTGTGATCCTCTAGTCTGCTTTTGGATCTCTGTATATAATTTTTTATTTCAGTCAGTTGTATGCTTGGTCTCACTAAATTTCTCGAAGGTTTCTGGAAGATTTTTTTTAATATATTTTATTGATTTTTCACAGAGAGGAAGAGAGAAGGATAGAGAGTTAAAAACATCGATGAGAGAGAATCATCGATCAGCTGCCTCTTGCACACCCCCTACTGGGGATGTGCCCGCAGCCAAGGTTCAGGCCCTTGACCGGAATCAAACCCAGGACCTTTCAGTCCGCAGTCCGACGCTCTATCCATTGAGCCAAACCAGTCCCAGCAGTTTCTAGAAGATTTTTGAGTAACCTTATAACCATGGTTTTGAACTCTATATCCAATAGTTTGCTTTCCTCCATTTCTTTCATTTGTGACATGTTTCTTTGTCTCCTCATTTTGGCTGCTTCCCTCTGCTGATAAAGTGGCCTTGTGTGGTAGGTGTCCTATAGGGCCCAGTGTCTCAGCCTCCCCAGTCACCTGAGGTGGATGCTCTTGGTGCGCCCCTTTGTGGGCTGTGTGCACAGACTTATTGTAGTTAAGTTTTGATTATTGTTGGTATCACTGGGAGGATACCAACAGGCCAGTTGGCTGTGAGGACCAGCTGTGTCTACAATGGAAGAACTGCTGTGCTGGAGATACCCTTATGGGTCAGGACTTGCTTCAGTGGGGCTTTGGTGCTCACTGAGTCTGCCCCTTGAATGTGTCACTTATGGATGTGAAGAGTTGTAATCTGGTATAGTCTGTCACTGACTGCTGGGTACACTAGCTCTTGGATCTCCAAGGAGGTGCAAAGCCAGCCACTGCCTGAGGCCGCCCAGCAGGAGCTACAGAGAGATATGCAGGTTCCTTCTCTTTGTATGGGGTTTGGAAGAGCCCATATGAGGCCCAGCTGTAAAGCAATGCAGGCTACTGCTGCAGAGCCTTAGGCTTTCTTTTGGAAGCTCTGGGACTCTCTGACCCAGCTGCAGTTTGACAGGTTTTAGGTGAAAGGACAGGCCATCTATATGCAAAAGCCGCTGCATACAGCTTGGGTGGGGTTGTAAATTGAATGGGCCGGGGAATCACCAGGGCAAAGCAAACAGCAATGGCTGCCAGTCATCCCTGCCCTTGAGAGATCCCTGGGTCTCCATGTCCCGGGCACCATGCAGGAACAATGATTGCTGTGAGCACCTCCATACCTTCTCACTTCTATACCTCCGCACCTCTTACCAGACTCAATGTACCTTTTTCTTTCCTTCCAGTTGTTCCATTGAACCAGCTTCCCATTGGTTCTGGGTGATATTTGTTTTGTCTTTTAGTTGGAGTTATGATGTGGTTGTGAGAGGCAGTAAGTACAAGTGTTTATCTTTCCCACCGTCTTGGTTGTCTGCCTTATTTAAGTCTATTTCTATGTATCTTAATTTTTTTTTTTTGGTGCAATGGTAAATGGGATTGTTTTGGTTTTTTTGTTTTTTGTTTTTGTAAGTTAATTATTAATGTATAAAAAGACCATAGATTTCTGGGTGTAAATTTTATATCCTGCTGCATTACTTAATTCATTTATTAAATCTAATAGGTTTTTTTGATGGAGTCTTTCTGGTTTTCTATGTACAATATCATGTCATCTGCGAATAATGACAGTTTTACTTCTTTTCCAATTTGACTGCCTTTTATTTCTTCTTATTTGATAACTATCGCTAGCACTTCCAGTACCATATGGAATAGGATTGGTGAGAGTGGGCATCCTTGTCTTGTTCCTGTTCTTAGGGGAAATGGTTTTAGTTTTTGTCCATTGAGTATAATGTTGGCTGTAGATTTGTCATATATGGCTTTTATTATGTTGAGTTATGATCCTTTTATTCCCACTTTGCTGAGAGTTTTTATCAAGAAAAAATGTTGGATTTTGTCAAATTCCTTTTCTGCGTCAATTGATATGATTATGTGATTTTTATCTGGCCATTTGTATGAAATATCACGTTTATTGATTTGTGGATATTATACCATCCTTGCATCCCCAGAATAAGTTCCATTTGGTCATGGTGTATGATCTTTCTAATGTAATGCTGGATCTGATTTTGCTAGGATTTTGTTGAAGATTTTAGCATCTCTATGTTCATCAGGAATATTGGCCTGTAATTCTCTTTCTTTGTAGCATCTTTATCTGGTTTTGGGATTAGGATAATGGTAGCTTCATAAAAAGAGTTGGAAGTGTTCCTTCCTCTTGAATTGTTTGGAATAGTCTGAGGAGAAAAGGTTTTAGTTTTTCTTGGAATGTTCAGTAAAATTCCCCTGTGAAGCCTTTTGTTTGCTGGAAGTTTTTGATGATTGCTTCAATTTCCTCCAAAGTCATTGGCCTATTCAGATTTTTTTCTTCCTGATTGTGTTTTGGAAGGTCGTATCTTTTTAGGAATATTTCCACTTATTCTAGGTTGACCAGTTTGTTGGAATACAGGTGTTCATAGTATTTTATATATATATATATATATATATATATATATATATATATATATTATATATATATATAATCCTTTATATTTCTGTGGGGTCTGTTATTATTTTGTCTCTTTTACTTCTGATTTTGTTTATTTGGGTCCTTTCTCTTTGCTTCTTGGTGAGCCTGGATAGAGGTTCATCAATCTTATTTATCTTTTCAAAGAACCAGCTCTTGGCTTTATTGTTCTTTTGTTGTTGTTGTTGTTATTGCATGTTTTTTGTTTTGTTTTGGTTTTGGTTTTTGGTGTGTTTTTGTTTTGTTTTGTTTTGTTTTTTTGTCTCCAATTCTGTAATCTTTTCTTCTGCACCAGAAATATGTCAGGAATTTCAGAAAGTGAAAGTAAAAAAGCTAAAGAGTCTGTCACCAGGAAGAGCAGAGGTGTGTAGGGTCAAAGTAACACAATGATAAGAATATTTAGTGGTTAGGATTAGGAGAAGATTAGGAGAGGGCCTGAACCCAGACTGATAGAAGCTAAGCTGTCAAAAAACTAGAAAGGTTGAGAAAGACCAGTGAAATAAGAGTGTGGAAAAATCATTATGATATGTCCATTTGGTGATCAATTTAAGATTATTAAAATCTGTAATATATATATTTCACAGCTGTAATGAATATATTCTTTGAATAAATAATATGTGTAATATATTTACATATATATATAAAACTTTATAAATATTTTTTCCTTAACCCAACAAGTTCACTTCTAGGACTGTAACACAAATCTCAAAAAAAATTTCCTTGAATATATGTACAAGTTTTTCTTTTTTCTTTTCTTTTTTCTTTTTTTAATATATTTTATTGATTTTTCACATAGAGGAAAGGAGAGTGATAGAGAGTTAGAAACATCGATGAGAGAGATACATCGACCAGCTGCCTCCTGCACACCCCCTATTGGGGATATGCCCACAACCAATGTACATGCCCGTGACCGGAATCGAACCTGAGACCCCTCAGTCCGCAGACTGATGCTCTATCCACTGAGCCAAACCGGTTTTGGCTGTACAAGGTTTTCATTGAAAAGACTGGAAACTACTTAAGTACCCATCCACAGAACAACTTTACTTTATACCAATGTACTCTATATGTCCTCCTCCTCCTCCTCCTCCTCTTTCTCCTCCTCCTCCTCCTTCTTCCTCTTCTTCTTCCTCTTCTTCTTCTTCTTCTTCTTCTTCTTTTCTTCTTCTTCTTCTTCTTCAATGAACAATGTTAGTTTTATAATTGAAAAAAACAATTCAGCCAAGATTATACACAGATTATGTAGGGGTAGGTACCTGGTTATCCACAGAAACGGAAGGACCTGAGCCAAGGACAGGTCTGGAGTGGCATCTCTAAGGAGTCCAAGCATCTGAGACATCCTTCCACCCCCACAGGAAAGGCTCCTATGCATGTGTTGGAGGCATGAGGCAGTTCCTCTGCAGGTGTAAATAGATAAATGCTCTACCGGTTGCTAGGTGGAGCATGCCAGTGGGAAGAAAGCACATTCTGATCTTCTATCTCTATGAAAATCTCCCAGAGAAGGTAAATTGCCCCATGGTGGAGAAAAGACAAGACGATCATAGGATGCTTTGCTGGTCTAAAATCTCTTCCCAATAGTACTTACAGGTCATTGCATGCAGCTCACAGCTAGAATTAACTATTTATTTAATTATTCATTTATTTATTTCAGCTACCAGAGTTGTTCCCATGGGAAGGAGGTATAAGCCAATTTCATGATCTTTTCTTACCTGGTGTACACCAATCTCCGGAGAAATAGCAATGGACTTCCATAGCTATTGGATTATTAAAACCAACAACAGCTTGATAGGAAAGTTTGCTCTTTTTTAAAAAGCAAATAAAGTAAAAAGAAAAGGGTGTTATAAAAACGTGCAGGGAAGAAAAGAACTGGCATCATATAACAATCCTATAAGTAAAAGAAATAAAACTTCCTAATAGGCATAATTTGGCTGTTACATGATCATAGCTATCTGAGTTGCACTTAAAATCATTGTGAACATCCCTTTGATGATAACGCAAGCTTTTAATGTGTCTTTTTAAAAATTTGCTTCGAGATCGGGCCCCTCCTTCAGTCAAGCTGTGCTCCAAAAAGGTACACCTCCGGGCACTGGTCCCTGACGAGGCCCGGCGTCATCTATATCGGCCGAGAAGATGGATACATCGATATCTGGGACCTTCTGGAGAAAACCCACGAACCAACCCAGTCACAAAACATCTGTATAACGATGATCACCTGCATCAGACCCTGGGCCTTTTCTGGTATGTTCTTTCCCTGCCAGCACGCTAAGCCATCTTGCCTTTTTGTGTAACTCAGGAGAATGTTGGCGTCATCTGGGAGGCCTCCGGGGTCCTTCCTCGGGTTTTTCTTTTCTTCCCTCCCTTCCCTTCCTTCTCCCTCCTGCTCCCTTTCCTCTCCATCATGCCCCTTCTCTCTTGCACTCTCCTGGATACCACCTGAGCTCCTCTCACTAATTTCCCCATCAACAGTTATTTTTGAGACACATGTAGTACGCTGCGCCGAGGGCAATTTTGAACCACGCCACACAAAGCACCCTTCTCACCTTCTAATAGTTTATTCTCTTTGTCCTGGTTTCTCTGTTGTAGCCAAGTGCTACTTTCTATATAAATCAAATATATTTAAAAGGAGTTTTTCTTTGTTTCCAAAGTTGTTGAAGGCACAGAATGTCTTTCCATTCCTTTCTCTCTCAGAAACATTACCTTGAGAAATTCATCCTTCAGCATCTCTCGAGTGTCACAGTCCAGCTGCTGCTGAGGAATATGTCACCAAAGTATGTTTTCCTATCTTTGCTCCAAAACATAATATACCTACAGGGAGTATAGGAGCTGGCAATGTGAACCGTTTTCTGGAAATGAGAAGAAAAATCAACAACACATGATGAGTTAGAAATTTAAAATGCTCAGACACATTTGTGTTTCAGGCCCATTTTAAATGCTCCAAGGAAACCATCTGGTGTGCATTCTGGCTCCTGGTTCTGACTGTACCTTTTAAATTCATCTGTATGCTGGTTTCCTTCAGCCCTTACTGTGTCTTTGCGGATACTGCCTTCATGATTTTCCCCTGGAAATTGGTTTTGTTTTTTTTTATTGTTATTAATATATTTCTTTATTGATTTCATAGAGGAAGGGAGAGGGATAGAGAGATAGAAACATCAATGATGAGAGAGAATTATTGATCGGCTGCCTCCTGCACGCCCCCTACAGGGGATCGAGCCTGCAAACCAGGCATGTGCCCTTGACCGGAATCGAACCTGGGACCCTTCGGTCCGCAGGCCGACTCTCTATCCACTGAGCCAAACCGTCCAGGGCTCCCTGGAAATCTTTCTATGTGTTTTCCCTCCTTTCTTCTCGCGTGTGCCCAGTGGCTCCGCCACAGAGGGAGTCCACCTCAGCGCGGAGCCACACTCTTTACACAGAGGCCGAGAAAAGGAGATCCGGGGAGGGCCCCCAGGCGCGAATGTCTGATGAGGATGCCAAGGTCACTGTGACTCCCACAGGTCCCTTTGGGACACCACAGAGCGAGCCGCGGTTCCTGTTTAAACGCTGAGACAGCCTTCTGTGGGCGACCCGTTTCTCCCGCCAACCCCCTGCTGGTTTTCCAACTTGCAGCTAAGCAGCAGTTCATAGCCGTCGCCGATTTCTATGGGACGCTGCATATATTAGAGATTCCTTGGACACTGAGTCACCCTTCCACCAACGAGGTCAGTGACGTTGGGCGCTGAGGATTTCTGGGACTGAATATCACTGCGGCGTGTCTTACAAGTGTGTTCAGAAAGGAAAGCACTTTCTCTCTAAGAGAGCAGTCAGAAACAAGGGGATGCATTTCTGCTTCCCAAGTGAAATAGTTTGAAGCTAGAAAAAATAAACAAAAATAGAAGGAGAGGGAGGCCAAGTCAATGAAACCCAGACTCAGAGAAGAATCACTTAATCAGAAGAATCACATGATCAGAAGCTGTTTATTTCCAGGTTGTAACCGAAGCACAGGACCCTTATTTCAGATGCCGGTGCCGGAGGGTGCATGGGACGTTTGCAAGCATCTTCCCATTGCCTACCACCCTGTCCCCTCCTCCCAAGTCCCCTCCCACAAGCTAGTGTCCTGCAAGTAGCGAGTCTGAAGCAGCAATATTCTTTCCACTCTCCCACCCCCATCCCTACCACCCGAGGCTGCAGGCGAAGTTAATAAGGAGGTTATGAAAAGATCAATAAGTAGAAACATATAAGCATACCTACACAGAACGTTAGATATATAGACTGCAATCTGTTGCAAAGTCCCAGCAACATCAACCTCGTTAATGTCAGGCAAAGGCTTTTCCTCCCCTGGTCACCTGGCCTATTTTCCTGTTTCCATTCTTATACCTGCATGCCAACCTCCAAGGGGCCAGGAGCTCTGCTCCCAGGCCCTGTAGGATCTGCATTGATACCCTCATCTGGGTTTTCCAAGTTCTGTGGATGATAGGAACATTCCCTTGTGTTAGAAGTGAGAAGGAAGGAAGAAGGGGAAAAAAAAGCAATCCTTGAATTTTCCTTCTACAAAATTATAAACAATTTGTGCAGCTCTCTCCTTCCAACCTCACTCCCTTCCTGGAATACTATAATTCGCAGGGTCCTAAAACTTAGCACAGTAGCTCCCAAGTTGAGCTAACTTCTCTGGTGTTGGGCCTGTGGGCAGTGTCCCAAAGTAGGGAATATACACTGAGTGGCCAGATTATTATGATCTCACTCAGTGTATATCCTATATAATAAAAGGCTAATATGCAAATTGTCCTCTCCACCAGGAGTTTGACCCGCAGGCAGGTCAGCCAACCACTCATGTCCCCTCCCCCTGGCCAGGCTGGCTGAACCCCACCCATGCACAAATTTATGCACCAGGCCTCTACTATATATATATTGAATGGCCAGATTATTTTGCATTCAGAGTACTTAGTGTACCTGGTGAGTTATAGTAGCAGGAACTCTTCCAGGCCCTTGTAAAAAAAAACAGGGGGCGGCTGTCCATGTGGGCTTCCCTCTTGAATGACTGTTTCTAACAGGCATCAAGTATAAACTATTACTTTGAAAGAGAAGTCAAGCACCTGGAATATGTGGCACAACGCAAGAAAATTCGTGAACAAGAAAGGAAGGAAATGGAGCTGGAGAGGGAGAAGAAAAAAGTTGTAAGTTAAATTTCAGAAACAAAAGTTGATTCTCTCTAACCCCAGTGGGAATACGTGTGTTTGGCTTATTCCACAATTTGAAAAGGAAAATTATGCCTTTCACATTCTTCTCTCATTCTCATGAGAGTCAAGAGGGCATTTCTCCAATTTCCTAGCTTACCATGAGTAAGCAACTATTGTTGAACAACTCGTAAGATTCTACCTAATGGAAGTTTCTGAAATGCTCTGTAACATCAAAGTCTTTTAGGTACAATGGTATCTAAATACCATCTACACATACAATGATTCACACCAGCCAGGCTGATGTCATTTTTTAAATTTCATAATGTAAGGCAGTGTTTCTCAACCTTTCTATTGTCGCCTCCACAGTTGAGAACCGCTAGCAGGGTTACCTAAGACCATCGGAAAACACAGATATTTACATTACAGTTCATAACAGTAGCAAAATTACAGTTATGAAGTAGAAAGGAAAATAATTTTATGGTTGGGGGTCACCACAGCATGAGGAACTGTATTAAAGGGTCGCAGCAATAAAAAGGTTAAGAATCACTGATCTAAGAGAAATGAGGTCAGTGCCCCTTACTAAATAGTCAACTATTGAATGTTTTTAAAAGTAATGTAGCACATCAGCTGAAAATCACAAAGTTAACATGACCACTTATTGATAGATATTAATTAGTGTAATATAAGCAGAGGGCCTCATTTAAAAAATTGGTTAGTGATGACAAGGTATAAAAGAATACCAATTAACTAACTTCTCATTGTTTTCCCCAGCCAAAACAAAAATGCTCTTGATGTTGTGTGTGTGTGTGTGTGTGTGTGTGTGTGTGTGTGAGGGCATTCACAAAAATTGGTTGAAATTTTGTTGTGGGAGGTAAGCTGCCACCCTTTCCCTATGCCCGAAATTATCTCCAATTATTATGAGTGTTTAAATACCATACCAAGAGCCCCTAATTATCCACATTAGTAGAATTGTGGATGATACAAAAATAATATGCCTGTGAAATATCTTTAAATCACCTGAATGTCATAATAATCTTAGTACCACACATTTGAGTTTCCAACACTTTTCCAACTCCTTGTTGTGACTTTATTTCCATTTGATATTGTGCCCTTTTTTAAGTAAAGCTACCACTTCTCAGATGCTCTCTGGACTGGACTGGATTGGACTGTGGCTAATTGAATGATTTTTAAAGGACTTTTCTGTTACATTTAGAAGGTGCAAAGGTCACCAAGGATAAACAACTAATGTTCATCAGAAATATCTACACTAATAAAAGAGAAACATGCAAATTGACCATCACTCTGCTATACCCACAAGCCATTCTCACCAGGCAATCAGGAACGAGTACACAAATTAACCCAACCAAGGTGACAGCAGCCACAGAGCTGGAGCGAGCAGGAGGCTTGGGTTGCCCCAGGCGATGGAGGAAGCCAAGCTTCCTGCCTGCCCTGGCCAGCCCTGACCTCTGCTCAAGGCTATAAAGTTTCAATTATAGAAGATAAATACCAGATACTTGCTCCCAGCCAGCCCTGGCTACCACTCAATGAGGTGCTGGGGGGAAAGAAAGAAAGAAAGAAAGAAAGAAAGAAAGAAAGAAAGAAAGAAAGAGAGAGAGAGAGAGAGAGAGAGAGAGAGAGAGAGAGAGAGAGAGAGAGAGAGAGAGAGAGAGAGAAAGAAAGAAAGAAAGAAAGAAGAAAGAAAGAAAGAAGAGAGAAAGAAGGAAGGAAGGAAGGAAGGAAGGAGGAAGGAAGGAGGAAGGAAGGAAGGAAGGAAGAAGGAGAGAGAGAGAGAGGAGACGAGAGAGAGAGAGAGAGGAGAGAGAGAGAGAGAGAGGAGAGAGAGGAGAGGAGGGAGGAGGAGGGAGGGAGGAGGGAGGGAGGGAGGGAGGAGGGAGGGGAGCTTGGGTCACCAGGGGCTGATCAGGCCAGGATAGGATGGCAGTTATGGGTGATCAGGCTGGTAGGGGGCAGGGCCATTGGTGGTAATAAGACCAGCAGAGGAGCCAGTTGGGGGTGAGCAGTCCATCAGTGGGGGTCAGTTGTAGGTGATCAGGACAGCAGGGGGTGCAGTTTGGAGTGAGCAGGCCAGCAGGGGCATAGTTGGGGGTAAGCAGGCCAGTGGGGAAGGGAGGTGGGGGCAAGCAGACCAGCGGGGGAGGAGAGAACGCAGTTGGGGTTGATCAGGCTTGTGGAGTGGCATTTGGAGGCGAGCAGGCTGGTGGTATAGGGCAGTTGGGGGTGAGCAGGCTGGCAGATAGAGTGGTTAGGGCAGCAATCAGGCAGCCAGGTGAGCGGCTGGAGCCAGCAGTCCCAGACTGTGAAAGGGATGTCCAACTGCCAGTTTAGGCTCGATCCCTGTAAGCTGGCAGCAGGACATCCTTCAAAGGGTCCCAGATTGGAGAGGATGCAGGCCAGTCTTAGAAACAACCCTCTGCCTCCAAGCACAAATTTTGTGCACTGGGCCTCTAGTCTTTTCATAAGCAACAGCTGATAAAAGGGAAAATGGAAACAAACAGTAACAACCTCAGAGGATTGCAGTGAGGATTAAATGAGTTAAAATGTTTACAGCACTTAGCCTGTAACTGGCACACAGAAAGTGCTAGCATGATTTCAGAGAA
The DNA here is from genome assembly GCF_014108245.1 of Pipistrellus kuhlii. NCBI lineage: Eukaryota > Metazoa > Chordata > Mammalia > Chiroptera > Vespertilionidae > Pipistrellus > Pipistrellus kuhlii. Next base: position 136,066,934 of record NW_023425515.1, on the reverse strand, counting down.
AGGAAGAACATCACACTTCTGTCCCGAGAGGCTGGTCTTTAGGAGCGCCCCCGGGTGCCAGGGATCAGGCTGTGCACTGCAACCCCTGGGTCCGGAGGAAATCATACACCCACCTGCTTGTAAACATCGAGTCGATACAGTTCATGTCTTCGGGGGGGAGGGGGGGGGAGAGTAGTTGTAGCTCAAGCAGCACATGAAGTGGGAAATATCCCAACTAGAATTTCAGCAGGAAACCCAAAGCTGGGGCAAGGAGCAGTTTCCATGTGATCCAGAAGCCATGCCATCTGCATGGGGCTTAGGAGGGAATCCTGCCACCTCGTGCCAGTCACCCACACTCCAGACTATGTAAGGGAAGAAGCCTGAAAGAGGGCATGTTCTCTGGAGAGATGTCTCAGAGAGCTACACACACACCCCCTCCCGCCTCCCACCTCTGCAACACTGGACTCGGTAAGAGATGGGCTGCTGGCCAGGAGAGCCGGTGCCTCTGATGCCTGGCAGGAGGCTTGCTGAGCCAGAGAAACCCAAAGGCCAGGAATTGCCAGGCACCCAGAGCAGCCTATGCAGGGAGAGTTTGGGGAACCCATAGACTAGGGCCTAGACTCCTGAGGCTGGATGGTCTATGGGCAAGAGATTGAGTGAAACAGCTCTGAGGAGGGTGGAGAGAGAGCCAGGGGCAATGGACTTCTCCTGGAGGCAGAGGGACGGTGCTGAGTGGACCCTTGGAAAGACGCTGGTCTCAAAAGTGCCTAAGGACCTTCTAACCGGGATGAGGCAACATCTGCAGAGAGAGGCTGAAGGGGCAAGAGGTGCCCTCCCCTCTCCCCAGCCCCTGTCCTCCCACAAACCCCTCCAGAGCAGCCAGGCTGGCTCTTCAAAGGCAGCCCCTTCTCATTTGTGGTATTTCTAGCTGTCAGTGTCTTAGAGGGATAACTTGCTTTTCTCCTCCCTAGAAACTGCACCAGAGGGCGAAAGAGCAGGTGGAGGCCGAGTTGAAGATGGACTACGAGAGCTATTTGGAACTGGAGATGTCCGTCCTCCTCAGCCTGGGCCTCACTAAGGTCTCGGACAATCTGTCCTTCGTGGACCTCTTATAGGAGCCTTCCTGGGTGGTGGTGGTGGGAGGGGCGGGGGGGTGTCTGGGGCTTTCGGGAGGGAGACTGCCTTTGCTTCCTACTCATGACTCTTATGTAAGTGGACTGTCAAACTAAGCATTCAGCAGGATCACTTATTAATAGCAGGCTTTTATTTCATTGCTAGTAAAACTTTTCCATTATAACAATTAGTAAGATCTGTCTTGATCATTTTTAGTTTCAGTATGTACCGAAACTTTGTAACAAATATGAAAGTTATGGATAAGGGAACTTTGATTTTCCTAGAGAAATACACAGCTTCAGCGATCCCCTCACCCCCGATCCTCAATAGCCATTCAGGGCCCCAACCCCAGATAGAAGTGGAAATTAAACTTTGCTCCTAATTACCAGGTTGCTTTTGGTCACCTCCCCAAAAAGAGCTTCCCATGGGCCCCTGCACAGATGGGAGGGCCATGTGCTGAACAAAATATTAGCGAGTCAAATCCAGAGACATAAGCAGAAAGAAAGGATGTCATGTGAAGATGGTGCTGACTTTATGCAGGAAATATAAAGTTAATTTAACAGTAGAAATTAAATTGATGGTTGATTAAAGGAGAGAAAGTATGATACCAAAGAGATGCAGGAACACGTTTGATAAAATATGATATCCATTCCTGATAAAAAACAAAAAAACAAAAAAAAAAAAAAACCCACACAAAACAACAATAGATTCTTTAGCAACTACAGAAAGAAGGGAACGTCCTTAACCTGGTGCAGGGAATGTAAAAAAAAAAAAAAAAAAAAAAATGTCCTACAACATGCCTGGCTGGCATGGCTCAGAGGTTGAACATCGACCTATGAACCAGGAAGTCACTGTTCCATTCCCGGTCAGGGCACATACCTGGGGTTCGGGCTCGATCCCCAGTATGGGTCATGCAGGAGGAAGCCACTCAATGAGTCTCTCTCATCATTGAGGTTTCTGGCTCTCTCTCCCTCTCCCTTCCACTCTGAAATCAGTAAAAATATATTTTAAAAATAAATAATAAATAAGTAAAATTTTAAAAGTCCTACAACAAACTTCTACCTCATGATGAAAAGTTGAAAGCTTGACTCCAATATGTGGAACAAGACACAGTACCCACCATCATGTGTTCTAGTCAATATCGTATGGGGGGGGGGGGGTCAAGCAGTGTGGGCATGAAAAGAGAACGGCATGTGAAACTCAGTTGTGCAAGAGTTTGGTGGATCTCAAGATTCCATTTCAGAAAAGTGACTGATATGGACTGTGGGGCTGAGGGGAGACTAGCTGGAGATGAGACTGGAAAAGTCCGTTGGCGCCAGATTGTAAAGGCTCCTATAAACCAAGCTCAAGAAGCTGGGTTACAGCTTGCAGGTAATGAGGGATTCATAGAAGGTCTAAGCAGGAAGGTGGCACAATCTGCGTTATAGTCATGAAGATAAGGAACGGATTAGAATAGGGAGAGCCTTGTGAGAGCAGGAAATCCTATTCTGATGCAGCAGGGAAAGTTCAAGGTAAAAGATTACGATGGTCTGTATGGAAGCTTAAGGAGAAAACAGAAATGAAAGGCTGATTTGGATCGGGAAGGATGATGCCAAGATTGTAAGTTAAAGAGCTGGAGGAAAGGAACGCAAAGTTTTATTCACTAGAGTAGTCAGATGGATAGCAGCACTGAACCGCCCGTGTGCCTTCGGGCAGATTATTTTCATGCTGCAGCAGATCCCACTTCTATCAAGTCTGGTTGGGAATGTTGACCTTGCAACATTGGTATCTGGGTAACGGAGCACCTGCACACAAAGAAGGCCATGCCCAGCACCCGTTGGCATCATCCCAATGGGAAATGCCCAGGACTCATCCTTGCACTTAAGCATCTCTTTTCTTCTCCTTCTTTTTAACCCACACTCTTTTTTAAAAAAAATATATTTTATTGATTTTTTTTTTTTAAAGAGAGAAAGGGAGAGGGAGAGAGAGTTAGAAACGTCAATGAGAGAGAAACATCTACCAGCTGTCTCTTGCACACCCCTTACTGGGGGTGTGCCTGCAACCAAGGTACATGCCCTTGACCAGAATTGAACCTGGGACCTTTCAGTCCTCAGACCGACGCTCTATCCACTGAGCCAAACCGGTTTCGGCTTAACCCACACTCTTGTCTTGGGTGAACCCATCCAGTCTCATAGCTTTATATCCCTGACCTGGACCTCTGCCATGAAATCAATTGCTGCATGTCCATCTGACTACCTAATGTCGCTACTAGAATGTACAATAGGCATCTCAAATTCAAACATGTTCAAAACTGAGTGCCTGCATTTACCTCCAAACTCCAGTTTTCCTGAAGTCCTCGCAATCACCTTACTTCTAGTTTCTCGGGCAAAAACCTTGAAGCCATGCCTCATTTCTCCCTCTCTCCCTCAATCGACACCCAATCTGTGAGCAAATTTTCCTGACTCTACCTTTAAAATATATACAGAACCTAGTCACTTCTCACTGCTCCCACGATGGACCCAGCCGCCACCACCACTGGGTCCTCACCATCACCCTCTAACTCTTCTCCCTGCATCTACGTCACCCACGCCAGCGTCTCTCAGCAGCAGCCAGATGGTGACTCCAGATGCAAGTCAGAGACTGTGCTCCCCCACCTTGGCACCCCAGCACACTCAGAGCAGGAGCCAAAGGCTTTCCTATGACCTGGAAGCCCTGGTGTGATCAGGCTCTCCGCCGACACCCCGGTTCCATCTCTCCTCCCCGCCCCTTGGTCACGCTGGCCTCCTCCTATTCACCCACACGGCAGGCATGTGCTTGTCCCAGGACATCTGTGCTTGCTGTTCTGCATTTTCCCCCAGCGACTTTCCCTACTTTGTTTTTATGTGCTCACTCAAAGAGGAGAAAAGGATATGTTGAGTGCCTACTATGTGCCAGGGTATACAGTTTTAAACAGGATAGGGCTTATGGGAAGGTGATGTTTAAGCTAAGACCTAGAGGGTGGGCGATTTTTGCCCTGGAGTCTTCCAGGAGAAGCATGTCCCATAACCCAGCATCCCGATCCCCCCACTACCTCCGCCCCCCCCTCGGCCGACTCCTGCTGAGGTCTGCTGCACAGAACTGGGCTGTGTGGACACCCCTCGGTCTAAAGAAGCCGGGACTACAGAGAGCAGGAGTGTCGTGGCTGCGTGACACAAGCCATCACCTGGCGCTGGCACATTGTTGTCGTGAACAAAAGCAAGGTTTTATTAGCATAGAAGAAGGGGGAAATGGAGAGTGAATAAAGGTCTGCCTGAGGGTTATCAAATGAAAAGAGTTTAGTACGGCGTCTGGCATATGGCAGGCAGCAAATGTGTTTACTGTCATTTTACCTAATTTGTGAACACAACATGATTATCATCTGGCTATGGAAGCGAATACATGGGGTTTGTCTTACTGATGATAGCAATTAGGATGGATTCCCTGTGATATTTGCCTCGTGTGTTTACAACCTCCGTTTGTCCAGGGCTCGCCAGCTCGCCAGCCTGTGGCCACCAGTGGGGTCACATGACACAGCCACAGCCCCAGCTTTAGGAGACCCCGCCCCACCTGCGTACTGGGTATCTCCTCCTTCTGCAAAGGGCCTCCAGGCGTGTCCCGTGGCCCCTGGGTTGAAGGTGGAGCCCAATATATGTTTTAAGCAAGCCAGCAGCCCCCAGCACTCAAGCTCTCCTCTCTCACTGTGCCTGGTGGCCTGTGACAGGAGGGAGGTGCTGGGCAAAGCCTCTGTGCTATCCAGGTCCTGCAGGAAGCAGGCGCCGAGGTAGGCTTCCAGGTGGGAGAGAGAAGCAGCCCGGGGAAGCTTCAGCCCTGTCTGCGGGTCCAGTGGAAGGAGTGAGGGGAGGATGGAGGGCAGGGACCACTCAGCAGGTTCACCTCCCTTGGACGCTGAGGCACTGGAATCAGGCAAACCCTGTGCGGCCTCCCCCTTCCCCCCATTAAGTTTCTCGGAGGCGATTCAACGCCTCAAGATGATGTCTTCTTCCCTTGCCCAGACTCTCCACTGGGCAGATAGGCCAGACCTGCTGAATTCCAGAAGAGAACACAGTTAGGTCTCAAGCTAGGAAGCTAACTGCCTATGACTGAAGATGCAGGAATATTGAGAATGAGTAAAAATGGAATTAACTGGTGTGTCTCCTTCCACTCCCCTTAACTCCAACCTTTTTGAGTGCACCGTGGGGTCAATCCGGTGGGTGTTCTCTTTCTGCCTTTACATCTTTTGGTCTGGCATGTGTTACGCCCAGACTTCATGATCCCCAAGGACCATCAGGGAGCCGAGTCCGATGCAATAAACAAAAGAACCTCTTCCATGCTAGCATGGGCTCCCCCACTCACGCCAGCAGCATGGCGGAAGAGAGCGAACTTCTCCCAGTCCAGGGGTTTTACTCTGGTTGGTGGTGATGTCACTGCCTCGGCTAACCCTGATTGGTTGAGTGAGGGCTAGGGACAACTCCGCCCTGCGGGGCGGAGCCGGGAGCCCACCCTCGCCCCGCCCTGCCCTCTCACATGCAATGGACTGAAAAGAAAGGGAGCTTGGGATCCTAGAAGACCTGAGTCCGAATCCCAACCTCATCGCCCCAGGCATGCTGCTTAGTTATATCTTTGTAAAATGGGGATAGTAATTAGACCTGCCACAAGGACAACGTGTGTATTACCTGGCATATAGTTGGTTCTTAATAAATGTAATTCCTCCTTTTCTTGCTTGGTCTCAGGTACACACACACACACACACACACACACACACAAAGAGAGAGGAAATCATAATGTTTCCTGTCTGTCCAATGCAATAATCTTTGGATTTTAACATTGTTAATGGAAAAAAAAAAAAAAGAAAGAAAAAAAAACCACATTGAAACCTGTAAAGCATTTTTGTGAGTTTGAGCCAAACTGTCCACATATGCCCGGAAGCAGAACCTGCAGAACCTCAATGAATTGAGATAATGCTCCAGAGAATGGAGGGTTACATCTACATTTATATGTTGCAGTCAAAGGAAAGGGACATAGGTGGGTTACATGAAATTCACTGGTGATAGATTAAGGAGGTGGGACAGAGCAAAGCGGGGGAAACCTCTGGGATAGGGTAAAAAGTGAAATGATGGACATGTGCTTCTTTTACAGAGATGGATACAGGATACTTTAACGCAATTAACAGTTGACAATTAACTTGATAACAATATCAATGAGGGAATGTCTCTAGGCCATTTGTTGTGCCCTGAGGGGTCTGGGGTAAAAAGGAAGTTACAAGTTACCCAGACATCTCACAGATATATTATTTTAGAGTCTAAAAGGCAAATGGCTCAGTAAAGATCTAAGTTGGTCTTAGTCAGGAAAAATATCAGCCTAGGACATGACTGCCCACTATAACCTGTTTGTAGTTAAATATTTAATTTTTAGACCATCTTTTGTGTTTATTTTAGGTCTCTGAGTTTACAAGACTCCACGCAAGCCTCCCCTGAGCTTGTCAGGTTAGCATGTGGCTCCTTTTGTGACAACATTATTATTATTCTGAGTAATAATGGCAGTATCTCTCAAATAGGACTTCCGGAACTCTGTATGCCTAGTTTAATATTAGCCTTTGATCATTTTAGTATGAGACCAGACATTTTGGACTTCGTATTTAAAATATGAACAATAGCTTTCTTTCCTGCCTAACTTAAAAGGCTCATGGCTACTCAGAAATGTAATCGTTCTAATCATGCTTGATTTATTTAGATTAAGCTTAATTACCATTCAACTTCACAAATTGCTTTTTACCCACCAAGAAATGTTGTCGAATTCAGCCTATTTTCAGGTCCTCATAAGCACATCTCCTGTGTAAAGTCAGTTGACTCCAGGAGATGGTGGCCACTGTAAAAATTTAACATCTCAGTGGGCCCTCAACCCTACAGTGTTGCCCAGGGCAGGCGGAGTCCCACCAGGTTGCTAGGTTGCCATTGCCAAGTCACATGCCGTGTAATGGAGCAAGGACCCACAACGGAAATTAAATATGTCAGCGAAGGGCAAATGAAACCCTGTGTGATGAATTCATTCCTTCTGTGGCTGCTGAGCTGTTCGAGGGTTACAGGCTCATGTAAAACAGCTGCATATACAATCACAATAGAATCCCAAACACCAAAGAAACCAATCACGGAAGTTTATTGGGGGAAACAATGGTTTAAGAAAAAAATAAGTGTGATTGTTTCCGCATGCTTTCTTGCTCACAAATAGGACATTAAAAATAGATGCAGTAGCCGTCGGCCTGCAGACTGAAGGGTCCTGGGTTCAATTCTGGTCAAGGGCATGTACCTTGGTTGCTGGCACATCCCCAGTAGGAGGTGTGCAGGAGGCAGATGATCGATGTTTCTAACTCTATCCCCTTTCCTATCTCTCTGTAAAAAATCAATAAAATATATATTTTTTAAATAGATGCAGTGAGTATGATAAATAATAGAGTTGTGCTTTCTTGCAATAATGCCAGTGCTCCAAACTTAAAACACAGAATATCAGTTTGCTCTGGGTTACCTTTTTTTTTTTTTTTTTTTTTTTTCTTAAAAAGAAGACAAAAAGATGTAAAATAGAAGACTTCACATTCTTCCCTGTCAACTAAAAATACATTTTTCAGCTTTTGTGAAGGGTCATATTTTAAAAAAGAATCCCCCCACCCCAGAAAAACAAAAACAAAAAAAACCTAAAAAGAAAACAGTAAGTCAAAACTAAAATACGACCAGTGTCTGCTTTATTTCAACCTTAATAAACAAACTAAGTTAACAATTGAAATTGGTAAGTATTCACTTTTAATGAAACTTCTAGACTGAATGGTTCTAAATATAACAAGTTTAAAAGAATAAAATTTCAATTTCCCAGAATTCTAACAACCAAAACTAGAACTTCATTATTTTCTGGTTCTGCAATCAACAGTTGTTTTGACAACAAGACAAATAAGCGTCTTGTGTTAAGGGTGCTGATGGAGTTGCCGACTAAGACAAAGTGTAAACGTCTGGTGCTAAGGAGAGTAAATATTAGGCAGAACAAAACCGGAATGTGTAGAAGGAATCCACTTGCCCATCGACAGGAAAACAATAAAATATGTCACTAGAAAGAGCTGCTCTTCAGTGGAGTGGAGGTGTGATACAAATTTATTCATTCTGACAAGGAAAGATTTCTGCCAATTATTTAGGGAAGAATCAAATTGTGCAATAATTTATATAATATGACCCCATATATCAAATTTGCATATGTATTTGTACAAATATGTAGATATTCATACTTCACTGTATATGTACAGAAAGGTCTAGAAGTAGAGCCATCAAAATGTCCATTATGTTTACTTCTGAAGGATGGAATGGGAGAAGAGGGAAAGTGTGCCAAGCAAAGAGGGACCTCGAACTATTCCAGCTTCGAAGAAGATTAGTGCAGGGCTAGTCTTTTTGACTCTACTAACCCTTCCCTCCAGATGATTTTGAAGCATAGGGACTTTTACTTTGAATAGATCTGTTTTATTGAATCTATACTAATAAAAGGGTAATATGCTAGCTAGACCCGGAGACCTCCCGGGCATCCTTTCAGACAAAGCCATCGTAGGCCAAGGCAGAGACTGTTAGGGGTGATCAGGAGGGCAGGGCAGTTGGGGGCCAGCAGGTCAGCAGGCAAAGTGGTTAGGGGAGATCAGGCAGACAGGCAAGCAGGAAGGTGAGCCATTAGGAGCCAGCAGATTTTTAAAAATATATATTTTATTGATTTTTTACAGAGAGGAAGGGAGAGAGATAGAGAGCTAGAAACGTCGATGAGAGAGAAACATCGACCAGCTGCCTCTTGCACACCCCCCACCGGGGATGTGTCCACAACCAATGTACATGCCCTTGACCGGAATCGAACCCTGGACCTTTCAGTCCACAGACTGACGCCCTACCACTGAGCCAAACCAGTTTCGGCAAAAGCCAGCGGATTTTGAGAGGGATCGGGCCTAAACTGGCAGTCGAACATCCCCCAAGGTGTCCCAGATTGGAGAGGGTACAGGCCAGGCTGAGGGACACCCCTCTGCCCCCGTGCATGAATTTTGTGCACTGGGCCACTAGTATTTCATAATAGGCCTTTATGACTTGACAGCGGTTGTGTTTATTGCTGAAATCTTAGATGCCATACTACTAACAACAAAAGCCAACCTTTCATGTGCCCTTGCATCAGTGTCAGGTACTATTCTAAATGCTTTAAATACATTAACTCATTTAATCCCCTCCACAATTCTATGAGGTAGTGGGTACTGTGGTTATGAGTTTATGCTTTTACCTACAATATTATGCTCCTCCATGAGTCTCATATGTATAATACACATATATACACATATACACTTTGTTGTTAATCCGAGGACATTTTTCTATTGATTTTTTAATTTTTATTTTATTTATTTTTTTTAGAGAAAGTGGAAGGGAAGGATGGGGGACACACAGAGAGAAACACCAATGTAAGAGAGACACATCAATTGGTTGCCTCATATGTGCCCTGACCAGGAGCCGGGAATCTACTATTGAGCTACACTGGCCAAAGACACATACAAACATTTACCGTATTTTTTGTACCATAAGACGCACTTTTTTTCCCCCCAGAAGTGGGGGAGAAAAGTCCCTGCGTCTTATGGTCCAAATATAGCCTACACATATACTTTAAAAAAAAAGTTTTTTTACTTGCCCGGCTCTGTGTGGTCTCTGTGTGCTTGCCCGGCTCTAAAATGGTTCTAAATGCTGCTGTTTACTCTACAGGGTTGATTACATGTGTTTATGACTGTGATGTTGGGTTTTAATGCACATAAAATATTTTAGGACACTATTTGTTTCAGAATCTTTTTTTCTTCATTTCCCTTCTCTAAAAACTGGTGCGTCTTATGGTCCAGAGCGTCTTATGGTCCGAAAAATACGGTAATAGTGCTACTAAGTTATAACTTACATAAAAATACATTGTATATATTTAACATATACAATTGGTTAAATTTTTTGTTGTTTTTTTAAATACATTTTTTAGAGAGAGAGAAAGTTAGAGGGATAGAGAGATAGAAACATTGATGAGAGAGAAGCATTGATTGATTGCCTCCTGCACGCCCCCTGCTCATACTGAGGATTGAACCCACAGCCCAAGCATGTGCTCTGTACTGGAACCGAACTGGTGACCTCTTGGTTCATGGGTGATTGCTCAATGCTGAACCACACTGGCCAGGCAACTGGTTAAGTTTTGACATATGTAAAAACACAGAAAATTATCACCCAAATCAAGAAATAAACATATCCATCACCCCACAAAGTGTCTGAATGCCCCTTTCTACTAGCTCCCTCTAGCATCTCTCTCCCAATTTTCAGGCAATCGTTGTCTGCTTTCTGCTACTATAGATTAGTCTCTCTGCATTTCCTATTTTACACAAATAGAATCATATTTACATATTTTTTTGTCGTTCACTTTTGAAATTCATCCATATTATGTGTATCTATAGTTCATTACTATTTATTGCTGAATAGTATTCCATTGTATGGATATACAAGGTGAGGCAAAAGTAGGTTTCCAGTTGTGGAACAAGGATTTTATTTTTTGTGCTATTATTTACTAATTATGATGTTATTTTTCCATACGAACATGGGTTTGATGGATGTTGGGTTTGGTTGTTTCCAGTTTGGAGTTATTACAAATTAGTCTGCTCTGATCACTTTCTATAGTCTTTTTATGGACATATGCTCTTATTTCTCTTGGATCAATACCTAAGAGTAGAATGCCTGGATCAAATGGTGTGTGTATATAGCTTTTTAAGGTATTGCCAATTGTGTTTAAGGTGGTGGTGCCATGTCATATTCCCTCCAGCAGTGAACGAGAGTCCTGCTCCTCTCCTCTCCCACCAGTGCTAAAATGTAGCCATGCTAATTAGTGTGCAGTAGTAGCCCATAGTTTTCATTCACATTTCCCTAATGACTAACAATGTTGAAATTATTTTCATGTGTTTATTTTCCATCTATGTATCTTCTTTCATGAAATGTTTGTTCACATATTTTGATCAGATTATTTTTGCAGGGTTATATTTTTTATTATTACTGAGACTTAAGTTTTTTACATATTCTGAATATAAGTCTTTTATCAAATGCACAAAAACAGTTACTTCCCATCTATGGTCTACCTTCTCGTTTTCTTAACAGTAGCTTTTTTTTTTTTAATTTTATTGATTTTTTACAGGGAGGAAGGAAGAGGGATAGAGTCAGAAACATCGATGGGAGAGAAACATCGATCAGCTGGCTCCTGCACACTCACTATCGGGGATGTGCCTGCAACCAAGGAGCATGCCCTTGACCGGAATCGAACCCATGACCCTTGAGTTTGCAGGCTGACACTCTATGCACTGAGCCAAACCGGTCAGGAAAACAGTGGCTTTTGAAAGGGCAGAGTTTTTGATAAAGTTTAGTTTATCAATTTGTAATTTTTTTATTTTTTATGAATCATAGTTTTGGTAACTTATTGGGGAAATCTTTGATATAACTCAAGCTTTTCTTCTAGAAGTTTTGACACTTTTAGAATCTACTTTTAGGTTTATGACCATTTCAGTTGACTTGTACATATAGTATGAGATATGAATCAAAGATTTTTTTTTTGCATATGAATATCTAATTATTCCAGCATCAGTGGTTGAAAAGACTATCCTTTCTCCATTGGATTGCCTTTGTCAAAAAGTCAGTTTGACATGTATATGTGGGTCTATTTCTGAAGTCTCCATTGTGTTCCATGGATTTATTTGCCTATCCTAATGTCAATGCCACGCTGTCTTGAAAACTGTCATCATAAAGTCAGATAGTATTAGTCTTCCAATACTGTTATTTTTCCCCCAAAGTTGTCTTGGCTAGTCTAGGCCCTTCCTATGTATATTTATGTTAATTTACAGGTGCAATTCTGACTTCCATAAAATTTCCATCAGGTGATTTGCTAGAAGCCCAGCTTCTTTGTTATGCAGGCCCCTTGTCAATGCACTAACAACAGTTCACTAGTAAGTGGTGTCCTGTGGCGGCCGAGGACGTATGCCGACTCGGGAAGCTGGGACGGCTAATACAAAAGCTGACTGTCTTTCTGCAGTGAACATGTCATGCAGCAGCAGCAAGGAACCCCACCGTTAGCAGAAGGAGTTGAAACTAAAGAAGTTCTTCTGATATTCTCTCATGCATGTTCTTTAAAGGTGGCTTTACTACACTTTTATGTTAAAGTGCAAATAAACCCTTTCATCATTAACATCCTAGGACTTCAGTCAGATGATGGGCCTGCATACTCACAGGTGAGACTGTAGACCCAGGTGGAAAGTAACTTTTCCCTGGAGGCAGGGAAGGAGGCAGATTCTGGTAGGACTGGTGGGGAGACTGAGGCCCAGAGCTGACTCGGAACCATGGGCTTTACCGAGTGAAGGTAGATATGCCCACTTGCAGATTAACCAGAGTGCCCACTGGCAGCAATTGCCTAGCCAGCCATTCCCTACAAAACCTTTGCATGTTGTTTTTGGCTGCCAATATGCTGTTCCCAGCTCAGCACTCCCATTTCCTGCTCCAAAGTTCATCTTGTGACATTTGGCCACTAGAGGAGGAAGCAATCCGAGGTAATTCTTAGGGGATAACATCCTGCACTTCTCAAGTTTCCATAAAAGGGAGGGAACTTCACCACTCAAGAGGGAGGAACATGAAAGGGCCACCTCCAGCTTCTGCCGCCCCCCTTCACTCTTCCCGAGTCCCCGAGACTGACTCTCCCACGTGGTGGCTGAGCAGGACCTCAGCAAGCTTAGCTGGGTGCTTTCTGTGTTCTCTCACCCACCCACCACACCAGCACACCTGACAGGCTCTCTGCCCCTGCCAGGAGAGGCTTGTTTTCAACCAACTCTGCCAGTGACCAGCGGGAGAAGCCTCCTTGGCCAGAGACCCAAGCTACATTCTCCAGTTTACCTTTATCAGTAGGAAACCTGTCCTTTTGACCTTTGAATGTCTGGCTCCAGTATCTTGGTTCTACCACACCTCTGTTAACATGAAGGTAGTTTGGAAAAGATACGCTGATGGAGAGGGATAACAGAATAAGAGGAAAGCAAATGAAACAGAAAATGTGGTCAGGGCCGTAGCCCTGAGAAGTCCATGGAGTAGAAACTCGAGATTCTGCGGAGGTTCTGTACGTGCCAGCGTGGGGCCTGCAGAGCAGCTGGGTGGACAACAGAGGTCTCAGGAAGAATGGGCCCCACTTGGGACACAATCTCAGGCTTCAGACCCTTGCTAGCCCTGCTGTCTGAAGGAGCCGAAACCGGTTTGCTCAGTGGGTAGAGAGTCGGCCTGTGGACTGAAGGATCCCAGGTTCAATTCCGGTAAAGGGGATGAACCTTGGTTGCGGGCACATCTCCAGTAGGTATGTAGGAGGCAGCTAATGGAAGTTTCTAACTTTCTATCCCTCTCCCTTCCTCTCTATAAAAAATCAATAAAATATATTTTTAAAAAAAGAAAGAAAGAGAGAGAGAGAGAGAGAGAGAGAGAGAGAGAGAGAGAGAGAGAAAAGAAAGAAAGAAAGAAAGAAAGAAAGAAAGAAAGAAAGAAAGAAAGAAAGAAAGAAAGAAGAAAGAAAGAAAGAAAGGAAGAAAGAAAGAAAGAAAGGAGGAAGGAAAGAAGGAAGGAAGGAAGGAAGGAAGGAAGGAAGGAAGGAAGGAAGGAAGGAAGAAAGAAAGAAAAGAAAAATGGGAAGGATGGGGACAGTCAGGATTCTCTAAGGTTTGGTATGCATGCCACTTATACGTTTATTTTAGCATATAAAAAACATGGTTAACTTATTTATAACAAATGATACCTCTTTTTCATTTACAGTGGCAATAAAAAAGTTTGACTCTAAATGTAAACCTAATTGAAAAAAAAGTTATTTTAAAGAAAATAAAAAAAATCTTGCACATAGAACAATATGGTAGTAATTGTGAAGGTTGTCTGTGAATGATGGAAGTCTGGGATAGCTAAAAGTCATGTGGAAAGGATCACAAGATACCCAAAATATGTATTATCTTTTAGAGGTTATTAATAGCCATGTTGGATCTTTCTAACCATGGTCACATCTAGGATTTGTGGTGAATACATATTATGTGACTCTTTTAGAGATTAATTATAATCACACAAAGTTCAACTCCAACTCAGTGTTTTTGTTTTTTTGCTTCCAAAATGACACACTGTGAACTGTACTGAAGTCTTCAACTTGCTTTAAAATGAACCAAAATTTAGATAGTTCATGGTGGATAATCAAACAAATATAGCAAAATCTTTACAATTACATAATCTAGACATATGGGTATTCATTGTGTAATTTTCAATTTATCCTTATACTTTGAAGTGTTCATAAAAAAAATGTTGATAGAAAAAGACACTAATGCATCTTCCTTTATGTATAGTTTGGTTGGCTTTACAGGTGAGTTTTAATGTCGGGTACAGATCAAACACAAATGTGTAACCTCGGACAGAAGGCACTTTGTGCTCTGACATTTCTTATCTACCAGTTTAGACAAGCTGTTTTCACCTACCCGATGATTCAAACGTGCTCTTAGGTTAACAGGTGGGTTTTGCAATGCCTGGGGGGCAGGGGAGCAGTTAGGCAAGAGCAGATGCAAACAGGCTGGCAACCTGCCCCCCTCTTCCTGCACAAAGATCAAGAACAAGGGGTCACTGTTCAGTAACCGCAGCTGTGAGAGAATGTGGGCAGCCGGCTCTGCTGTCTCATAACTTTCACAAAAACATCTCAGAGGTGAAGAACTTGCACTTTTCTTGATTTAATAACCATTGTACTTTTCTAAAGTTGGAATTTTAAACTCTCCTTGGAAGAGCTCAGTTTGAAGAGTAGAATTTCCAGTCAAAGTATGTAGAGCATGCACTACATAAACACCTGGGCAAAGCAAAAAAATAAAGATGAACTCAAATAACTTAAAAGCACGCCAGTGGCCTTATCAAACAATGAGGATTAGATTTAACCCTACTCAAGGCAATATTTAGGCATTTTTTTTCTCACTTGTGTAAAACAAACACTTGACATTGAGAAAAATAAAAGCATTCAGTGTAGAGCCTGTCTCCCAAATAATACTACTCAATATACTTCAGCAAACAAAATCAAAGAGTGGGATACAAAAGAAAAACAAAATGAAAAAGTAGTACATAGGCGGGCAAAGAAAATATATCCCAGGATGATAGTAAAAGGCCACTTTGTTTATATTCATACAAATTGATTAAAAAGCTTAAAATGATCTCAGGATTGTAGTGAACAATTTTTCTTCTCTCAAAGTAAAATTTAAAAAGCAAGAATATACTTCAGGAATCTCAGGATGAGAGATAAAAACACTCTGAACAAATCTGATAGTTCAATAGAATGATAAAAGAAGTGTTATAGTGAAGAAAGCATTTTTCTTGTCAAAAAAAAAAAAAGAAAGAAAGGAAGGAAGGAAGGAAGGAAGAAATAACAATTACTTCAGGAAAAATAAAAAAAAACCTGCAAAAGCCATGTCCCAATTATAAAGCAAATGATATATATCGATAGTATAATTTAGAGAAAATATGGCTATAAAGTAAAATAATCCATTTGACCTCAGCATAGAATATTCTGCTTATATCTCAGCATATACTTTAGGATATAAGATTGCATATGTAGGAAACAAAATCACCTGATTTACCTGTGAATACTTTTGCATAATCTAGCATATGGCAGCTAGTTATTCCTTTGCAGAATTTAGAATTTATAAAGGAAAAACTGAAGTCAATTATAGTCCTCCAAAATAATATATATATAGTCATATTAATTATATAAACAAATAGTATAACTTAGAGAAGTTAAGAGGTAAAAAGCAGTAATAAGTTGGAAAGAAAGTATAGAGTTGAATGCCCTAACTGGTTTGACTCAGTGGATAGAGTGTCGGCTTGTGGACTGAAGGATCCTGGGTTCGATTCCAGTCATAGGCACATGCCCCCGTTGCAGGTTCAATCCCCAGTCGGAGGCATGCAGGAGGTAGCCGATCAATGATTCTCTCTCATCACTGAAGTTTCTATCTCTCTCTCCCTCTCCTTTCCCCTCTGAAATCAATACAAATATATTTTTAAAAAGAAGAAAGTACAGGATTGGTCATTTCCAAAATGGTAGGAGACAAGAAATATGTTTAAAACTGATGAAATAAGAAATAAACATTACGCTGAAACCAGTTTGGCTCAGTGGATAGAGCGTCGGCCTGTGGACTGAAAGGTCCCAGGTTCGATTCCGGTCAAGGGCATGTACCTTGGTTGCAGGCACATCCCCAGTAAAAGGTGTGCAGGAGGCAGCTGATCAATGCTTCTCTCTCATCAATGTTTCTAACTCTCTATCCTTCTTCCTTCCTCTCTGGAAAAAAAAAATCAATAAAATATATTTTTTTTAAAAAAGAAAGAAACATTACTGAAGTTATTAAACAGAAGAACTAAAAACATAAAATGGGGAGGAGAAATGGAGATAAATTGCTTGTAATTCATAATGGATAATCAAAAGATTAAATGACACATCAAGGAACAGCAGCAATAACCTGTAAGTGACAGATGTGTTATCTGAAAAAAAAATTTGTTTAACTGTACACCTGAAATTTATATAATCTTATTAACCAATGTTACCTCAATAAATTTAATTTTTTTAAAGTATTTGTTGCTGGGCCAGCATGGTTCAATGGTTGAGTCTCATCCTATGAACCAGGAAGTCAGTTTGACTCCTGGTCAGGGCACATGCCCGGGTTACAGGCTTGATCCCCAGTTGTGGGGGAGAGGGAAGAAGAAGGTTGCAGGAGGCAATCAATGATTCTCTCTCACCATTAATGTTTCTTCTTCTCCCTTTCTCTATGAAATGCATACACACATACACACATACACACACACACACACACACACACACACACACTAGTGGCATGAAAACAGAAAAGGCACATAATCTACTAAAAAATTAGTATTTTGCTACTTTGAGTGGAATGAAGAAATATACCAACATATGGGTCCTTTTACCCTCTCCTTTTATATTATAACTAGAGGACCAATGCATGAAATTCGTGCATTGGGGGGAGGGGAGGGGGCGGTTCCCTCAGCCCAGCCTGCATCCTCTCCAATTGGGGACCCATTGGGGGATGTCTGAATGCCTGTGGGATCGGGCCTAAACTGGCAGCTAGACATCCCTCTCACAATGTAGGACCGCTGGCTCCTAATGACTCATCTGTATGCCTGCCTGATCACCCCTAACTGCCTCTGTCTGCCTGATAGTCCCTAACTGCCTCCCCTGCCAACCTGATCTCACCACCACTGCCCTCCCCTGCTGGCCTGATCTTATCTCCATCTGCCCTCCTCTGCCAACCAGATCTTGCTCCCAACTGCCCTCCACTGTAGTCCAGTTGCCTCCAACTGCTCTCTCCTGCCAGTCTAATCTCACCCTCAACTGCCCTCTCCTGCTGGCCTGATTGCCTGTAACCCACTGCCAGCCAAGTCTCCCCGCAACTGCTCTCCCCTGCCAACCTGATCTCACTCCCAATTACCCTCCCCTGCTGGCCTGATGGCCCTTAACTGCCTCTGCCTCAGCCCCCACCACCATGACTTTGTCCAGAAGGAAGTGGGATGTCATATTGCCCTTTTATTAGTATTGCCCTAATTATCATATTGCCCTTTTATTAGTATAGACTAGAGGCCCAGTGCATAAAAATTTGCACTGAAGGGGTGTACCTCAGTCTGGCCTGCTCCCTTTCACAGTCTAGGAGCCCTTAGAGGAGGGTGACAACCTGGCGATTAGGAGAAGGTGATGCCCCAACACACCTCTGCTGCTGCCACTGCTGGCAGCCCAAGCCTCACCCAGCCCTGGTTACCTGAGCCTGGAGCGGCCCTGGGCAGCTAGACAGCTGCCATCTGAGGCTTGTCAGTGCCTTGGGACAGCCCTGGGAGGCTGGGCAGCTGCCATCCTAGGCTTATCTGTGCCTCAGGCTGGCCCTGGGCAGCTGGGGAGCTGAGGGGACTGGGCACCGCCATCTTGTGACTATGGGTGCTGCCATCTTTGAGGGCAGGGAAGTCAATTAACATATTCCCTCCTTATTGGCTGTGGGCACTGCCATCTTTGTGATTGTGTGAGGGTCAATTAGCATATTTCCTCTTTATTAGATAGCCTAGATTACATAGGATAGAATTGCTTAGATGGGGGGAAGCCTTTTTCAGCAGAAGGAGATGCTCTTGGCAGATAATAAAAATATATAATCCCTATATCTGGACTGATAGCCAGCCATATGCACTATACTGCCAAACTAGTCATTAAAAAAATTGAATCATTTTCTTACACTTTACACCAAACAGCTGTTGCCCTTAAAACCACTCCTCAGCCCCCACCTTATAGTCTGCCTTCGCAGTTCACCCAGATTAGGTTCTGATTGGTCAGCTTGTATGCCAGTGTCAAAAGCTTTACCTCCTAGGCAGCCATTGGCTCCTCACAACTCACCCAGATTTGGTTCTGATTGGTCAGCTTTTATGCCAGTGTCAAAAGCTTCACCTCCTAGGCAGCCATTGGCTCCTCACAACTCACCCAGATTTGGTTCTGATTGGTCAGTACCTATGCCAGTCAGCATCTCCAGGCCTATCTCCAGGCCTGATCAGAGTGGCAGGGCTGATCAGCAGCCCCTGCAACTCCTGGCAAGGCCCAGAGAGAAAGAGAGGCAAGGGCTGATCAACAGCTACCATGGAGGCTGTAGATCAGACCCTGCTTCTCTCTCCGGGCCTCTCTCTGGGCTGGATCCACAGCCCCTTTGGCAGTCAGTGCTGGGTCACTGCAGAGTCTGCTGCACATCAATCAATGCTGGGGCACTGCAGCAACCCAGCATGACTGCAGGACTGGCTTCCCGGTGTTTGCTTGTTTTGATGTTACAGACCCTGGCTGTGTGTGTGTGTGTGTGTGTGTGTGTGTGTGTGTGTGTGTGTGTGTATTAGAGGCCCAGTGCACAGAATTTGTGCTTGGGATGGGGAGGGGTTGAGTCCCTCAGCCCAGCCTGCACCTGTTCAATCTGGGACCCCTCAAGAGATGTCTGACTGCCCGTTTAGGCCCAATTCTGGATGGGGCCTAAACGGGCAGTTAGACATCCCTTCCACAATTCAGGACTGCTGGCTCCCAACTGCTTGCCTACCTGCCTGATTGCCCCTAACGGCTTCTGTCTGCCAGCCTGATCACCTCTTAACCACTCCCTTGCCAGCTGGTCACCCTAACTGCCCTCCCCTGCAGGCCTGCTTCCCAACTGGCCTCCCTTGCAGGCCTGGTTTCTCCTAACTGCCCTTCCCTGCCGATCTAGTCATCCCTAACTGCACTCCTCTACAGGCCTACCCCCCCCCCCCCACCTCGCAATTGCCCTCCCCTGCAGGCCTGATTGCCCCCACTGCCCTCCCTTGCAGACTTGGTCCCTCCCAACTGCCCTTCCCCGATTGCCCACAACTGCCTTCCCCTGTCAGCCATCTTGTGTTCACATGGGGGCAGCCATCTTATGTGTTGGAGTAATGGTCAATTTTTATTAGATAGGATATATTTTTAAATATATTTTTAAAGTGATTATTGTTATGGCTGGTGACTTAGTTGGAGTGCTGTCCCATATTCCAAAAGGCAATGGGTTCAATTCCAGGTCAGGGCACATACTTAGGTTGTAGTTTGGTGTCAGGTTAAGGGTGCATACAGGAGGCAACTGATGGATGTTTTTCTCACACGTCTTTCTTTTTCCCTTTCTAAAATCAATAAATATCCTCAGGCAAGGATTTTTTTTTTTAAGTGGTTATTACCTCTGAGAAGTGGGATTGGTGTAGATGGCAGGAAAAATCACATTTATTTTTTATTTTCTACCTACCTAAATTATTTAAAAATTTTATCCAGGTACATGCACTAAAATTCAATTGCTTTTAATTCTAAAAAGCATTAGGACTGGCAGCCTAAAATATAACACTGTAGGAAGATCTCAGATTATAAAAACTCAGGTGTAAGAACTCAACAATGATTTGAACTAAAAGGCCCCCTGTACTTATAAAAGCCTAAGTGGTCCTCACGCCCTCACGCGATGCCCTCGTGTCACCACAAGATGGCTGGTAGGGGAAGCCAGTTGGGGGTGAACTCGTCAGCAGGGGAGGGCAGTTGGAGGCAATCAGGCCAGCAGGGGAGGGCAGTTGGGAGCAACTGGGCCAGCAGGGGAGCAGTTAGGTGTCAAACAGGCTGGCAGGAGAGTGGTTAGAGGGCAATCAGGCTGACAGGCAGCAGCAGTTAGGAACCAGCAGTCCCAGATTGTGAGACAGGGCCTAACCCGGCAGTCAGACATCCCCCCAGGGGTCCCAGATTGGAAAAGGTGTAAGCCGGGCTGATGGACACCTCCCCCACCACCCCCCCGTGCACAAATTTCATGCACCAGGCCTCTAGTTTTAATTAAAGGCATAAACTTATTGAGCACTACTAAATACAGCAAGAATCAATTAAAGAGGTTTATAGTTACAACTTGGTAATTTAGACAAAAAAAAATGTTTAGTATTTTCTATTTAAAATGGCAAAGATTAACTTTAAAACTATTTTTAATATATATATATATATATATATATATATATATATATATATATATATATATACTTCTTTATTGATTTCAGAGAGGAAGGGAGAGGAGTAGAGAGATAGAAACATTAATGATATGAAAGAATCATTGATTGGCTGCCTCCTGCATGCCCCCTACTGGGCATGTGCCCTTGGCTGGAACACTTCAGTCCGCAGGCCTACACTTTATCCACTGAGCCAAACCAGCTAGGGCTTTAAAACTATTATCCCAAGTAATATAACATAAATGTGGCCTTTAAAGTATATTGGATTCTGGACAATTCAACTTTGGACACAAAAATAAGAAGTTATTATGTATATTTATGAATAACATATGATGATCCAATACTTTAACATATTTGTTTTAAAATAATAGAATTAAAATAAGTATAATCCTTAAAATTATTATAGTAATAGTATGACACCAAGGTAATAATATTTTAATAAAAGTTTTACATTTTTGGAACAACTTATTGCATACGCTGTACATGATATAGCAAACAAGAGGAAGTAGACTGAGACAGCCTTCCTACAAATTATTTAAGGTACATTTCTTTTTACTATTTACTCAGAACATATTCCTGTCACATATTCTTTTGGTATTCTTCTAGATTGTTATACAAAAGTGTAAAAACTGAAAATTTCACTTAAAAATAATTTTTTAAGTGAATTTTTTTACCTGGGTATTTAAAAAAAACAAGTATTCAAAAAGGTGCTCTATTTACCAATGTGTATTGCAAAGAAATAGTTAAATACTTTAATATTTAGAAAAACATCAAGAAGTCAGGTTTCCTAATGGCTGCTACATGTTTAAATTGGTAATTCAAATTTTATTTATAATTTTTAAATTATACATACCATAGGTATAAAAGTTTTAAAAAATACATTCCAATTTAATAAAACAAAAGGTTTTTAAATGTACATTTTCAAACACTGCTGTGATTGCTATAATGACTACCCTGTAGATATACTTAGCCAAAATAAGTTAATTTTTTAAAATCAGTAACGTAGTATGTTGGCAAGATTTTTTAGAAACAAATATGAGTGATTATAAAGCCGTTATGAATGTACTATTACAAATAAATATGTTTTATGCGTAATTACTTTTTTTAAAAAGCAGAACTTAAATATGCATAGAATAGGTGAACATTTTTATAAACTTAGTCACCAGTACAGAAGTCTGGGCACTTAATCCTTTCAGTTAGAGGATTTCACTTTAAAAGATGACTTCTCGCTGGGGATAGTGTGACTTCCTGTGAACCAAATAGAGTCTACTATTTCTACTCAGATGCATCTAGTATTTTGGTTCATATGTTTCTATGCAATTTCTCCTTTGACTTAACTGTTCTTTCCCTGAAAATAACATTCTTAAGCTAATGATTTTGGCCTCATGACATATATTTTAAAGATACATGTGATTCTGCAACCAATCCTTCCCCTTATTAATACCTACACATATATGCACTTATAAATATATACATATTTTCAGGATTATAAAAATATTTAATTTCCATAAGCTTAAATAATTACTGTTAATACAGAATACATTAATATTTGTATACTTTTCTTTCATTTACAAAAAGGTTCTTATATAGTAGCATTTGCATTGCAAATGAAATGTGATCAAGTGGTGTTGCAGTGTACTCATACTGCAAATCCAACTGAGCAGCTGCAATATTCCTCTAAAAGGAACATCTGTTTCAGCTACAGAAGAGCAGTTCCTATAAAATACAAAAATTGTGAGGGGCTAATAACTTATGTGAATGCTATAAGTGCATTTAAAGTTATCTCCAAAGAATTGGCAAGATTTATTAAAATATATCCAAGTCCAAGTTATCTTTACCCCAAGTAAAATTTTCTAATAAGATAAGTAAAAATTATATTAGTGAATATGAGTGTTTTTAATTGAATCACATTAACTTATTAGAAATTAACTGAAGGCTTCAAGAATAAAAAATAAATAAAAACATCCCTTGTGAGAAAGATTTGAAACTTTAAACATTATGAAAAAACAAAAATTCTCAAACACTCATACTAAGCTTGTTTTTGTTGAGCTCACGCTCCAGATTTCCAATCAATGTATCAATACTTTCTTGTAGATCTTTGAGATTGACTTTTCGATCCACTGTAGACTCAATTGTCTGCATTGTCAAATATGTCTGAAATGTGCACTCTTTGGACAAGGGAATTGGCTGTTTAATCATTATATCAGGTCCATACATTTTGCTGCAATTTTCTCCATCTTCTGAAGGGACATCATCATAATCCACATCATTTAAATTTTCTTTTGTATTTAAAAAGTAGTTTTCTCCACAGCTGCTCCAGTCTCCTGCATAACGATTGCTAAGTGGACTGTCTAATTTGGTTTGCCGTGGCCGAAGTACTTTTGATGAATCAGCACCACTCAAATTTAACATCTGAGGTCGTTCCTTCTTCTTCCTCAAATAATTCAGAGAAGACTTCTGTTCTGACGATTCTTTGACAATTAAACGCTGCACTAGAAACGAACAATAAATCTGCTTTGGTGATAGTAATCCAGCTGGCCTTTAAAAAACAGAGCTAAAGATAAGCCACTTATTAACTACAAACATGCATTAAAACAAAAACATGCACACTATCAAAGAAAGCATTCTATAATTATTTTTTCTATCACCAGACTTAATCAAGAATAGGGACAGCACTAGTAGAATGTACAGTGGTGCTAATTCATGCCACATCATAACATCCCCAAACAAATCAATTTCCAATGTTGATTAACTTCTGTTAATTATTATCTAGCCGTAATTCAAACAGTAGCTAAGCTGGTAGCTTCTTCTAAATTAAAAGCTACAGCAAAAAGCAGGCAAGGCATGTTGATGTACAAACAAAACAAAACAGAAAGTTCCTTCGTCTGCCAACGTCTAAAGGCAAGGCATCTAAAGTGCTCACTCTAAAAGTTCTGACCTATGTGCTTCTTTGCAATTCTATTAGCAGCAGTGTCATAAGTTACTTTACCAAGCAGCCCCAATTTCACTTTGATAAAATGCACGAATACTAGACTTGACTACATGTTACCTGGGTTTGATTATACGGCATTAGCTACTAAGAGTCTTCATTTATTGCCTGAAAATAGTACAGATATTTTATTTTTCCATTTTAGTTATGTATCTAACAATCTCAAATAACATTCCTCATAGTAAGATTAAAGTCTCCTAAGGGTATGCATTCTGCTAGCTGTACAGATTACCACAGAGACACACATTATTCCATAATAAGCCACTTACTCTTTTGTGTATATTGAACAGAACATTTGTCTGAAGCTCTTCTTTATATAAATTAAACTTAATTTAAATGTTGAAGCATAGCTATTAAAACCTGTCCATAATACCTCTCTTTCTGCTTGTTTATTCTCGGTTACATCTATATTTCCCATCTCTAAGGTAAAGGGAACATATTATTATCAATAACGCAGCAATTTTTTACTCTGCAAACTGTCAAGTTGCTGCATTCCTATTGTATAAAATAAAATGATTGAAAAATAATACAAACATGCATATGGTCCTAGTTTTCCAGAATTACAGTATTATAGCATTTTTCAGATATTTTTACTTAGATTTTATTAAAATACTTGGTAACTGTGTATAGATATGTTCTTTAACATGTCTGTTTATCTGCATTTTTATTATACATCATCATGAGTAGGTAAAAACTCTTTACCTAAAATTTTCTAGAAACTAAAGGGCTGGTATTAAAATTGATCTCTGATAACAGTATTAATAAAGAATGTCCCATGCCATTAAGTGATGTAATGGCAGAATGGACATCTGAATTTTTCCACTGTTTAATTATTCATATTGCTTTTTCTTCTCTAGCTTCTTATCTCCACTGTTTCCTTGCTCATCTCTCTTCATTTTCTGTGCTATTTCTGACTGACTGCTTACGTGCCATGCCTATTGTTTTATCAACCTATTACAATATTCTGCTTACCTTGAGGTCACCTGGTTTGTAATCCAAAACAAAGTAAAACATTTCTGACTCTGTATCTGAGCTTGTGTTACTTTTCTGGCATTTCCCTGGAAACGCTATATGTATTTTACTAATCAAGTCCTTATTCAAACATTATTTTTGTATATTTTTAGGGAAATATTTAAGAAACTGATTATAATTATAGTCATATCTTTTAGACTAAAAATACAATTTCTCTGAAAAATTAACCTCCCTAGCTTCTTAAACTATTGATGGTGGAATGGTTTCCTATTAATTATGCCGAGAAAATGGCTAATTTTATTTATTTATTCTTATTATATTATTTTTTTTTATTTCAGAGAGAGGAAGGGAGAGGGACAGAGAGATAGAAACATCATTGATGAGACAGAATCACTGATCGGCTGCCTCCCTCACACCTCCTACTGGGGATCAAGTGGGAAACTAGGCCAAGTGCCCTGATCGGGAATTGAACTGTGACCTCCTGGTTCAAAGGTTGATGCTCAACCACTGAGTCACACTGACTTGGCAAAAATGCTAATTTTAACCACCCCAAAAAAGTTCTAGTTTTCCCAGCACTGCTGACTACCCACTTCAACAAAATAAATTTTATTTATTTATTTTTATCTTTTAATTTTTTAAATTGATTTTAGAGAGGAAGGGAGAAGGAGGAAGATATAGAAACATCAATGATTAGAGAGAATCACTGATGGGCTGTGTTCTGCAGGCCCCACACTTGGGATGGAGCCCGCAACCCAGGCATGTGCCCTGACAGGGAATCGAACCATGACCTTCTGGTTCATAGGTTGATGCTCAACCACTGAGCCATACTGGCTGGGCAACAGAATAAAATTTGGGGCAATAGAATGAAAAGTTTCACAATGTAATGATAAGTACTAAAAGACTTTTCTTATCTTGTTTTCTACTAAAAGTTTATATCTTTAATCACCACTTTATTAGCCTTTTATCTACAGTGCAATTGACTAATTTAACAAAATGCATTGTCTAGTTAGTGCCAAGCACTATGATAAGACTTGGGAATATAAGTAATGAAGCTTTGTCTAGTGAGAAAAATTTAACAAAAAGGATTAGGAAAAAATCATTGGCTTTTCAAAAAAAATCTCTCCCAAATCTACTCATCACAGAATATGCGATATAGCAGATAGTTGGTCTGGAGTTACACTCTGTCTAAAGCTATTTCCCCACCTATATAGTGAAAGAGTGGCCTATCAATAATTTTCAATATTCTTCTTACAACAGCAAATGTATTTTTAAAAAGCAACATTTTTTTTAATCTACGATATTAAAGAAAGGGTGAAAAGAAGATTGTTTTGGTCAAAAAGGGAAGTGTGTTTCCATTTTGTTCCCCAACATGTTACCAATCTGGCCATAAAGCTGCTTCCAAAGAATAGAGCTTTGGCAGAAGAAAAGCTGAAAACCAAAACCGCCGGCAAGATGATTTACCTTCCAATGCCAATCGGCCATGGTTCTGACCACTTTGAAGAGAAGATTTATCAAATGGAAAGCTCAATGGAAATTATAATCTTCCCCAAAATGGAAAAAAACAAACAAACAAACAAAAAAACCCACAAAACAAAAAGTAAAAAAAGCAAAAAGAAAGGGTGGAACCAACTCTTCTTACCTCTGGAGTAGGGGAAATTCCAAAAAGACAAATGAGATATGCATAGCAGAGAGCCCAAACCTATTGCATGTATGACGGGCATTCACCAAGTTCACATACTATGACCCAGTCTCTTTGTTACCATCAATTTTCTCAGGCTCAGTAACTGTCTTACATCTACTTGACTTCTGCCTTTTCTTGAATCCAAAAATAATGATTTAGAGGGCAAAACTAACTGCTGTTTCCTCTCATCTTTCTACCCTATTCTGACCTTTGTCTGAGATGGTATAACTAAAGAAAAAGAAAAGATTATAGAAAAGGGAGAAGTTATTCCTAAATCCAACAATACAGATCTCTGCAATAAGGTATTGATACACTAGGAGTCAGTTGTTTAAGGATATCATTGAAATATGGTGAATCTGAAATCTATACCTGCTTTTTCTGTAACAGAGGATGTAATTTAATTTTTACTTCTACACCCAGAACTAAGTTCGCTGTCAAAAAATAATAAAATGATATTAACCTCTGGTACAGAATTAATGATAAAGGACTCAGGTACTGACAGTAATTTAATGTATCTCCAAGCACGTAAGTTTACATGTGCGATTAGAATGATAAGACAGCTTGACCGGCTTGGCTCAGTAGTTAAGCATTGACCTATGAACCTGAAGGTTACTGTTCAATTCCCAGTCAGGGCATATGCCCAAGTTGTAGGCTTGATCCCAAGTGTGGAGGCAGCTGATCAATGATACTTTCTAATCATTGATGTTTCTACCTCTCTATCCCTCTTCCTTCCTCTCTGAAATCAATGAAAATATTTATATATTTTTAAAAATAGATAGTTCTTCTCCAAATTTCTGATATTTATTAGAATTAAAGCAGTTTTAGGAAAAGCTAAGAAACCCGCATTTAAAACTTTAACCTGAATGATTCCTTATTTTGGGTACCAAATACAGTATTCAGACCAATTGTACAGAAAATCTTGACTCAGATTTTAAAATAATAATACATACTAATTCAGTTAAAATGTCAACTAAAAGTTATTTTTAAGTCTGTGTTTAAAGAAAGTAAAAATTTTAACTCTCCAAATTTAAAGCTGAAACTTTTTATTGGCTTAAATTTTAATTCACTTTTAAAAATTAGATTTAATTTAAAAGACTGAATCAGCATTCCTTTGTACTTTAATCTCTTCTTCTCATCTATGTATATAAAAGCTTAGAGGCTGTTAAGGCAGAATGACCAGAATGACCCTTCACTATGACGCACACTGACCACCAGGGAGCTGATGCTCAACATAGGAGCTGCCCCCTGGTGGCCAGTGTGCTCCCACAGTGGAAGTGCTGCTCAGCTGAGCAGGATGAGTGGCTGCTCCTGCAGTGGGCCAATCCCATAGGCCACGCCCCTCATCAGTGCACAAATTCGTGCACCGGGCCTTTAGTTTGTCTATAAGAGATTAACAGTGCACATTTACCAAGGGCTAACGTTATGCTAAACACTCCGTTCATTGCCTTAGATGCTTAATCTGCACAACCCTGAGGTAAACACTATTTACAGAGAAGGAAACAGGTCTCAGGAAACTGAGGTATTTGCCTCAGCCCACACTGTGGGTGAGTGCCACAATCCAAATCTGGACCCATGCCTGACTCCAGGGCCGAACACTTTCACCTCCATGCCTTCCACTAGGCATCTAAGTACTGTGCAGTGTTGGGAAGCGAAGCAAGGGTTATTTCAGGATAAGAAAATTTTGGAACTTAAATATGGAATCCTTTATGGAACATCTAATTAGTAAATACAAATTCCTTTTAGCATTAAAACTACACAAGAGATACATGAGGACAATAATTGCCAGCATTTTGTTATTGACTGCTTCAAGGGATGGATAAGAAAGCTAAAAAGATCAGAGATAACTATCAATTCAAGTACCTATTATCTGCCAAGAACTCAGAGACTGTTAAGGCAGAATGACCAGAGCACTTACATACATAATTTTTAACTTAATCCTCCTAAATCCCTATGACAAATAGTGATGCTGAGACTCTAAGATATTAAGGAACCTGCTCAAGGTCAGACAGCTAATAAGTGACACAGCCAGATTCAAATCCAGATAGAACCAAATCCAAAATGTGTACATTGATTTATATGTCTATCATATTATCAGCAAGAGCAGAAATATTAAACTGAGAAATCTAAAGGGCAGGTATCAATTCATAAATATTTCCAAAAGCAAAATCTAAAAAAGGTGTTCTTCTGTCACATATGAGTATATTTAATTGTCAACGAATTAAAATAGCCTACCATTAAAAGAGAAAAATATTTCCGTAGAATCATTTACCTGGCCAGAGCTGAAGTAAGTAATGAAGAACTTCAATGTGTTTTTTAAAGTCCAAAGCACTTGCAAGTTCCTCTGAATCGGTAAAGACTCTGTTGTTGTGGTTGGAAGTCTCTTGCCTCTGACTTAGTAATACTGGTCCAAAGCACACAGCCAAGTTCTGGCAGGTCATCTTATTCACTTCATGATAAGAAGCCACCAATTTCAAGTGATCCAGCAACATCTTTAGTGTTGCCTAAATGAAATGAAATTACATTTCAAGAGCACAATGTATAGCAGAAAACATAGGCAGGCATCCTATTACTCTTAAAAGATTATTTCATGAACAAGCAAGACAAATACTCATAGACACAGACAACAAAATGGTGGATACCAGAGGGAAGAGAAGGTAGGAGAATGTAGTAATGGGTAAAATGGGTCAAATATACAGTGACAGAAGAATATTGGACTGAGGGTGGTAAACACACAATGCAATATACATATATTAGTAATGTGTTATGGGATTGTACACTTGAAATCTATGTGATTTTATTAACCAATGTCACCCCAATAAATTTAATTTTAAAAATAGAACCTCCCCCCAAAAAATAAAAAATAAAGTTATTTCAAAGAATTGCTTATAAGTTAGATATTTGAAACTTGAAACATTTTATTATAGAAATGTTATACAAAACCCTTAGATACCAATAACATAATTGGATCCATTAAGTGGTTAAAATATATACTCTTTATAAAATGTTCATGAATGAATTCCAAATTTCAGCTGGAATCCCTGGGTAAATATATACGCAGCATTTTCCTCTCTTCCCTCCTCTAAAATGACAATACCAAAAAGGATATGATGGAAACTGGAGTAGAGTAGGCGTGTTCATTTTAAAAAATATATATATATTTTATTGATTTTCTACATAGAAGAAAGGAGAGGGATAGAAAGCCAGAAATATCGATGAGAGAGTAACATTGACCAGCTGTCTCCTGCACACCTCCTCCCGGGGATGTGCCTGCAACCAAGGTACATGCCCTTGACCAGAATCAAACCTGGGACCTTTCATTCCGCAGACCGACGCTCTATCCACTGAGCCAAACCGGTTTCGGCAGCGTGTTCATTTTTAAGCACAGATAAATCTTGCAGTCGAAAGTGGGGTACTATCTAGGAACATTTCAGAGTGTGGCCAGGTTCTACTGTGATCTAGATTAGGAAAATGATCAACATGTTTCTTAACTAATCAATATTTTAAGTGACAAACCATGGAAAAGGGAAGAGTAGTAGAGTTAGAAATTAAAGCAAATTTATTGAAAAAAAGGTTTTTAATCTTTGAAGAAAATAATTTCATAAAGGCAATTTGCTCAAGAAATGGAATGGTTATTTAGGTTTAGGCAATAATGAAAAGAAACTATGTGTTTTGTTTTGTTTTATTTTTTTGAAGTAGTGGTATTTAATCAATCTTTTAACAAGTAAAATGAGTGTGTGATGTCTTCTTCATAATTGTACTGAAGAAATAAATTCCAACTAACACTGTAATTTAAAAAAAAAAAAAAAAACAGAAAAAAACAAAGTTACATGTTATTTCTGGAGCTCTAAGTAACACTTGGGTTTGGTGATTAGAAGGTCATTAGTAACTGTAGAAGAACAAGTCCAGAGAGAAGGGAGAGGAAGCCAGACTGCAATGTGTTGAGTAATAGATGAGTGGTGAAGAAGCGATGACAGTTGAAACATTCCTTCAGTGTCTGGCTGTGAAGGGAAAGGATTAAGAGAGTATGAGAGCCAGAGAAGACATAAACTGATATTTTGAACTCAAAGTCTGTCTCACACACACACCCACACCCACACACACACACACACACACACACACACAAGCACAACTGGCTTGCCCTAGCTGGTTTGGCTCAGTAGATAGAGCATCAGCCTGGGGACTGAAGGGTCTTAGGTTCCATTCCAGTCAAGGACACATGTCTCGGTTGCAGGCTCCTCCCCAGCCTGGGTCCTAATCAGGAGGCAACCAATCAATGTGTTTCTCCCACATCAATATTTCTCTGTCTTTCCCTCTCTCTTCCACTCTCTCTAAAAATCAATGGGAAAATATCCTTGTATGAGGATTAAAAGAAAAAAAAGCACAACTAGTTAAAAATATTAGGTTCAATCTTAATGGAAATCCAAAAAATTCAACTTAAAATTAAAAACCTATTTTGTCTATTAAATAAGATGAGCAAAAAAGAAACTGGGTTTTTTTCTGGCCAGCGTGGCTTGGTGGTTGAACATCAACCTATGAGCCAGAAAGTTGGGGTTCGATTCCGGTCAGGGCACATGCCAAGGTTACGGGCTCAGTCCCCAGTGTGGGGCATGCAGGAGGCAGATGGTCAATGATTCTCTCTCATCACTGATGTTTCTCTATCTTTCTTCCTCTCTGAAATTAATAAAAATATATATATTTTTAAAATAACTGTTTTGGCCGAAACGGGTATGGCTCAGCAGTAGAGTGTCGGTCTGGGGACTGAAAGGTACCAGGTTCGATTCCGGTCAAGGGCATGTACATTGATTGCGGGCACATCCCTGGTAGGGGGTGTGCAGGAGGCAGCTGGTCGATGTTTCTCTCTCATTGACATTTCTAGCTCTCTATCCCTCTCCCTTCCTCTCTGTAAGAAAAATCAATAAAATATATTTTTTAAAAATAACTTTTGTACCTTTTAAAAAGTAATATAAAAACATGTATTAAGAACCTTGAAATGTTCACATCCTTTAAAATAGTAATTCTACTCAGAGCCTCATACAAATAAGTAATTGTAACTGAAAAGAAATATGTGAACAAATATATACAAATAGGTTCAAAACCTAAATATTACACAAGAGATTATGATATATTATGTCAAATCCACTCAATGGAATATTGCACAACCTTTTTAGAAAGAATGTTAATAGTCTAATGGCCAGAAATTCCTAAATTCTTGTGACAGACTTACACTCATAAAAACTATCTAGCCTCGGGCAAGTGATTTAAATTTTCTGACACTGCCAAACCGGTTTGGCTCAGTGGATAGAGCTTCGGCCTGCAGACTGAAGGGTCCCAGGTCTGATTCCCATCAGAATATGTGCCTTGGTTGCGGGCACATCCCCAGTGGGGGGGGGTGTGGAAGGCAGCTGATTGATGTTTCTCTCTCATCGATGTTTCTGACTCTCTGTCCCTCTCTCTTCCTCTCTATAAAAAAATGAATAATATATATATTTTTTAAAATAATAAATATTTTTTCTGACACATTTCTTCACTTACATGTAAACTGACACATAATTATACCTTATATTTGTGTGGGAATATTTCTAGCTTTAACCTCACCCTTCTGCATCTGCTCACCTCTTTCTAACTGCTCCCATCCCCCACAGAAAGTAGTAGTAATTGCTAATCTAATGGGACAGGGCACAGGTTGTTCAGAACCCAGTGAATGAAGCTATTGGGCTTAACTTTCTACTCACTAACTCTTGACCATTCTGCCCTCACATAAGAAATATAGGCAAGCCGAAACCGGTTTGGTTCAGTGGTAGAGCGTTGGTCTTCGGACTGAAAGGTCCCAGGTTCGATTCAGGTCAGGGGCATGTACGTTAGTTGTGGGCACATCCCCGGTAGGGGGCGTGCAAGAGGCAGCTGGTCGGTGTTTCTCTCTCATTGACGTTTCTAGCTCTCTATCTCTCTCCCTTCCTCTCTGTAAAAAATCAATAAAAATATATTTTATATATATACGTGTGTGTGTGTGTGTGTGTGTGTGTGTGTGTGTGTGTGTATAGGGCAAGCCCTATATTTATCTGGATAAGCCCAAACACATGTTTTCCCCTTATTTTTTTTTTCTTTTGTTATAAGAAACAACCACTCAAGGTAGGTTAAGACTGTTCTGCATACCCAGCCATCCTCCCACCTATCCTGCAGGCATACCTGAAGATACTGGTCCCAAAACTTAAATTGTGGCAAGGGCACTAATGGGAAGAGGCAAGGAGAAAGGAAATGGTGGTGAAGACTGCTTAAGTCTTAAGGCTAAGCACCAAAATAGTTATCATATTTTTAAAATACTAAAAGGAAATAAGTAAAAATGTTAATAGTTGCCTTTGGGCCAAAACTGGTTTGGCTCAGTGGATAGAGCATCAGCCTATGGACTAAAGGGTTCTGGGTTCGATTCCGGTCAAGGGCATGTACCTTGGTTACAGGCACATCCCCAGTGCAAGAGGCAGCTGGCCGATGATTCTCTCTCATCGATGTTTCTAACTCTCTACCCTCTCTCTTTTCCTCTCTGTAAAAAGTCAATAAAATATATATTTTTTAAAAAAATAGTTGCCTTTGGGTTTTGATAATTATAACTTTCCATTCTTCTTTTCTATATATTCCCAAGTATCCTATCTAATAAAAAAGTAATATACAAATTGACCATCACTCCAACACACAAGATAGCTGCCCCCATGTGGACACAAGATGGCCATCACAAGATGGCCAGCAGGGGAGGGCAATTGGGAGGGACCAGGCCTGCAAGGGAGAGCAGTTGGGGGCGATCAAGCCTGCAGGGAAGGGCAGTTAAGGGTGACCAGGCTGGCAGAGAAGGGAAGTTGGGAGCAACCAGGCCTGCAGGGAAGGGCAGTTGGGGGGAACCCAGGCCTGCAGTGGAGGGCAGTTAGGGGCAAACAGGCTGGCAGGGGAGCAGTTAGACATCAATCAGGCTGGCTGGGGAGTGGTTAGGGGTGATCAGGCTGGTAGGCAGAAGTGGTTAGTGGCAATCAGGAAGGCAGGCCAGCCAGCAGTTGGGAGCCAGGAGTCCTGGATTGTGAGAGGGATGTCCAACTGCCCATTTAGCCCCGATCCTACTGGGTCCCAGATTGAAGAGAGTGCAGGCTGGGCTGAGGGACACACATCCCCGTGCCCAAGTTTTGTGCACCAGGCCTCTAGTTTATAATAATAAAAGAGTAATATGCTAATTAGACCTGATATTATCCCAGACATCCTTCTGGACGAAGCCAGGCTGTTGCAAAGCCTGGGTCCCAGGTGCCTGCCAGTGACCAGAAGCCGCCCAGGTCCCAGGTGCTGGCAGCAGGGGGAAAAAAGGCCTACTTTTTTTTTTTTTTTTTTTTTTAATATATTTTATTGATTTTTTTTTTGCCCCCCTTCCTCCCTCCCTCCCATACATACCCTCCCTCCCCAGAGTTTTATGTCCATTGGTTGTACTTATATGCATGTACACAAGTCCTTCGGTTGATCTATTATCTCCCCCAGATCTTCCTCCCCTCCCCACTGTAATTTGACAGTCTGAGGAAGGCCTACTCTTGCATGAAATTTTGGGTGTCGGGCCTTTAGTTCTACAATAAACTTATATTAATAATAAGATAACAATACTCTTTAAAAACTCAGGAGAACATTTATGCCTAAAGATAAAATCATACACAAAAAGATAAAAAAAAAATTCTAAATGTATTCTGTTTAAGAAGCAATTTCTAGATTTATGGTGTTTAAGAAGCCATGATCTTACTCATTTTTGAAATCTAAAGAACAAAATAAATGGATGAACAAATTAGATCCAGAGCTATAGTAACATGGAAACAGATCTTCAAATCTCAGAGGAAAGGCAGGGAGGGTAGATGGAAAGAGATTAAGAGAGATTAAGCCACAAATGTCAAAATAGCGAAAAGATTATTTGCAGCTCTGGAGCTAAGTATATAATTCATTACGTGGCTTTCAGGAAAGATGAACACTGGTTATGCTCACCTTCTCAACGTCAGGCAGGCAATCCAACAGGTCCACTGTGTACTTAGAGTCACTTGGATCATTCTCACAACTGTTTGATGACATTTTCAGGGGATTTTTAGCCATTGCGTCTAATACAGCCTCATAAAGCTGTTTTGTTATCAGCGGAGAAGGAAGTTCTCTTAAGTAATCCTTAAGAACACCTTCAGAAAACAAACCAGAGACAAGTGGCAGTTAGTCTTCAAAGTGAAATAAAAAACTGTGCTGATTTTTTTTTTAATTCAAGTATTATACAGCCAACTTTTAATATTCTGAAAATAATAAAAGCAATAATTTTTAAGAGTATTATAACAAAACAGTAGCATTTTGTATTCTTACTAATTGCTTCATTAACTGATATTTTGTTTTGAAAGCATGATAAAAATGCACATATAATTTCCAATTATCATACATATTAGGTTTGTTCCTCATAAAATAAGTCATTTGATACATATATCCTATTGGTTCTGCCCTCTCATAAAAAGCTACTCTAAGTGCATGTGAAAGTTAAGAAAGCAAGACATTAATATTAATCCTAAATTATTCCAATTATATGAATTTTGAATTTCTAGACTTTTAATTGATAGTGAAAGAGTACCAATGACCCAAAGCCCTTGCAAATAACTGAACTATACAAGACATATGACTTAAACATAAGTCCTGGATGGTTGGATTAACCCTAAGGCTGCACTGTGGAAGAAGAAAGCCATTCCTAAAACCGAACAAATGAAGCCAAAAACCAAAAATAGAGGAAGCATCAGACTTGTCACAATAATAGGAACAAACTCAATTTCAAAGGCAATATAAGTGGTTATGACCTAAGAGGTATCTATCACCTGTAGAAGAGGAAACAGGAAAGGGTACTGAATGGTTGTTACACACCAGAAAGCAATGTAGGATACCAGCTAAAGAAAGGAATGTGATCACAAAGAAAAAATAGGTTCCATTGCCTACACCAAAAACCCAAAGGTAATAGACAATATTGACTCAGAACATGCTCTGAGCTTAGAATTTAGTTTGAAAGCTGAGGAGGAACTTCAACGTAGTCATAGAGAAAGCCTCCCATCTGATAATCTTTAACATATTGATAGTAATATGGTTCATTAGTTTCTTATGCATCCTTCCAATGTTTACAAAAATATAAACACCATATTAACCATATATGTTTATGAAAGTTTAAGATGTATTACTACACTCCCCTTTATTACATAAAATATAGCATATGTGGCCTACTCAGTTATTTGCTTTTTTATTTACCATCAAATGCTTGAAATTTTTTCAGTACACAGAGAGCTTCCTCAAACATTTTACAGTCACACCTGTAATGAACACTGAGAACAGTGTTTCTCAAACTTGGCTGCACAATGAAATGGGTGATATGAGTGATACGGGTGACATGAGGAGTGAGAAAACATTATTTCAATGGATCACGGATGTCCCATTATCAACTGGCACAGATGGATACTTGGGTTGTTTCTTACCTTTATTCTAAAACATGCTTTAATGAATAACCTTGCACATCAATACTTCGTATATGTAGGATAAATTTCCAAAAATGGGAAAAAAAAGGTGTAAGGCCGTTTCCTAGGTTTGGGGTTTTGGCATCTAGTGAATAGTAGTGCCATTACTTGAAACAGGAGGAAAAGGAGGAAAACCATGTTTTAAGGGTAGAAAAGAGCTTTATTTTGAACATATTAAGCTTAAGGTATCTATGAAACACTGAAAGCTGCTGGGTATAAAAATCCGAGCCCAGTCGGAGTGGCTCAGTTGTTAAGTGTCGATATATGTACCAGGAGGTCACTGTTCTATTCTGGTCAGGGCACATGCCCGGGTTGCAAGCTCAAACCCCAGGGTGGGACATGCAGGAGGCAGCTGATCAATGATTCTCTCTCATCATTGATGTTTCTATCTGTCTCTCCCTCTCTCCCTTCCTCTCTAAAATCAACAACAAAAAAAGGTATTATATTTTTTCAATCTGAGGCTCAGGAAAGAGATGGCTGGAGACATGGATCTGAGAATGGTCAACTAAAGGTAATAAGTGGAAGCTTGAGAATGACTGAGACTCTCTAAGGAGGCATACTGAGTAAAATAAAAAGACCCCGAAGAAGGCTCTTAATGGGTTGTCAGAAAGAGGATCTCCCAAAGGTGACTAAGGAATAATGTCTAAAGAAGTATGAGTGGTAAGAAGAGGTGGTGAGGGGGTGAATGGAGCAAATATGCTGTCGGGGAAGTCAAGGAGAGAACGTTTCAAGAAAGCCTACAGAATCCACTGATACCCAACAAGAGTTAGGTTAGACAAGAACTTTTAAATACTATGGAGAACAGTGTTTCTCAAACTGGGCTGCACAATGAAATAATCTGAGAAACTTTAAAACAATGGGCTCCAGAGCCCTCTGTCAGTCCTACAAAATAAGAA
Source organism: Pipistrellus kuhlii (assembly GCF_014108245.1). NCBI lineage: Eukaryota > Metazoa > Chordata > Mammalia > Chiroptera > Vespertilionidae > Pipistrellus > Pipistrellus kuhlii. The sequence goes on along the minus strand of NW_023425515.1, from coordinate 136,030,176 downwards.
TCACAAGGGTCAGGACTCATGTCCCTGTATTTTTCACAAATTCCTGCTGTGGTTCTAAGGCAGCAGGGTTTTATAAAAAGGGATGAGAAACAATGAGATAATCTAAGACAAGGACCAAAAAATGTACACCCAAGAAGTAAATCAGCAACCTTGGTAAGCATAATTTCAGGACACAGAAGTCAAGCTGCAGTTAGTTAGGAAGTACATGGACATTAAGGAAATGAAGAAAGAGGGGGGAAAATGGTCAGCCTGCTCCAAAAATCTGGCTTTGAGAGAAAGTGATGTCCACAGAGGAACAGAAAGAACAGGGTGAAGTAAGGTTAAGGTAGGGATTATTTTAAAGATGGGAGAGACTTCAACATTTAAATGCTAATGAGAAGAATATATTAAAATAGTTTTTAAGGTTTAGGAGAGAGAAATATAATCAATGGAGCAAAGCACCCAAAAAGAAAGGAAGAGGAGACTCCTGGAAACACACAAGAGAATTAAAATTAGTCCAAAGTGTGAGGAAGATCATTTCCATACTGATACAGAAAAGATAGTGGGAAAGTGAAAAGGGATGTATGCCAGGGAAGGCAGATGGCAGGCTGAGTCAGAAGAAGTAGAGGAAGTTCCTATCCGATGGCTTCTATTTTCTCTGGGAAGTTAGGGGCAAGGTAATCACTAAGAGAGACCTGGGTGACTCGAGATTCGAGGAGCATGAAAAGACATTAAATAGATACTGTAGAGAATTGGGGAGAGGGAAGGAGGAAGAAAAGGAGTGGAGGAAAAGAGGGAGAGAAATAGAATAAGAAAACATAATTATTAGCTATTTTCTTTTAATTTTAGCTTCTTTTGTCTATTGTGTTTACTTCTATCCTCCCTCTGCTTCCCCAATTCCCAACACAAGAATATAGCCTCCATGAGATCAGGAATCTTCTATCATTTGGCCCCTGCGTTCCCAGCACATTAAATGCTCTCTGGTGCATGATCAACTCTCAATTAACCAAATCACTAGCCTCAGTTTCTTTCTTAAGAAACAAGAAAAAGAGGAGCATATTATACTCAAAGTAAGCACAAGAAAGAAAAATATAAAGATCAGAATAGAAATTAATGAAATAGATAACAGAAACCAATAACAAAAATCAACAAAACCAAAGTTTGGTTCTTTAAAAAGATAGACAAAAAAGACAAACCTTCAACTATGGTCACCAAGAAAAATAAAAGAGAGAAGACTCAACTAAAATCAGGAATGAAAGAGGGAACATCATTACCAACCTCACAGAAACAAAAAGAATTTTAAGTTAATACTATAAACAGCTGTATACCAATAAATTAGATAACTCAGATAAAAGTAAAACACATAGAGAAATATAAACTAGAAAGTTATTTAAGAAATAGGAAACTGAATAGACTTAAAACGAGATTGAATAATTTTAAAACTTCCCACAAAATAAAGCAAACCAAGATAGTTTTACTGATGAACACTACCAAATATTAAAAGAAGAATTAATACCAATTCTTCATAAACTCTTCCCAAAAATAGAAGAGAGTACACTTTACAACTCACTCTACAAGGCTACTATTACCCTAATGCCAAAACCAGACAAAGACAGCACACAAAAAACTACAGACCAAAATTTAGGAATATAGACACAAAACTCAACAAAATACTAACACATTAAATCCAGCAAGATATTAAAAAAAAAAAAAAAAAAGATACATCATGACCAACTGGGATTATCTCAGGAATACAAGGTTGGTTTAATGTCTGAAAACCAATTAATGTAATATACCATAGCAATAAAATAAAGGACAAAAACATGGTCATTTCAATAGTCTCAGAAAGGTCACTGAACAAAATCCAACATCCTTTTATAATAAACTTGGGCTAAAAATTAGTATTTCAATTCTCTTTCCTGCAGATGTAGTCTTTCCAAAATGTGTACATAAAATAAAATCTATTACCTGTTATTACATTTATATCTGGGTACTGGTTTTCACACAGAACAACAGCTTTGCTATCTCTCTCAAAAGCCTCCCGAAGTTCTTTCTTGACTGCTGCCGAACCACATAATCGGTACAGGCCTACTACCTAGAAATAAAATTATGGCCATATTGTGGTAAGTTTGATAAAAAGAAAATGTAATTGTACAGTATGTATAAATCCCATGAGCTCAGTCATCAAATATTTTCTGATGGCATGTAATTAAAAATACCTCAAGCACAGCTTTTGAATTTCACCATAGACCATATTAATTAATTTGATAAGAACAATCTACTCTTTCATTTAAATTCAAACAATATACTAAGATTTCTGCAATGCTGAATATCTTAAGCAAAGATACAACCCATCCCCATTTAGTTTTATATGCTCAACCAATCTCTCCATGCCAAGATCATGCCCTTGACATCTTTTTGGCTCTAGACTGAAATACTACATACAGCACAGTGGTTAAACAGGGTTTTGGATTCATAAAGCCTCACTCTATCCCTCCTTCCTTGATGAATTTGGGCAAGTGATTTAATCCCTTTAGAACTCAGTTGATTTACCCACTTAAAAGTATATAGTTGAGCCTTAAGGCTAGAACAGTCATCTTCCAGTAATTCGCCAAAATGACTAACACAAAGGGAAAGAGGAGAGGCACCTGCTATATGTTCTCCAGGCCTTTTAGAAAACATGGAGCTGTTCCTTTGGCCACATACTTGGAAATCTATAAGAAAGTGATAATGCAGACATCAAGGAAATAGGTGCTGTTCAAAAAGAAGTGGCCCACAAATGTCACCAGGGCAAAACTGGAAGAGTCTACAGTGTCACCCAGCATGCAGTGGACATTGGTTGGAAACAAGCAAGTCAAGGGTAAGATTCTTGCCAAGAGAATTAATGCATGTATTGAGCATAGTAAGCACCCTAAGAGCTGAGATCGCTTCCTGAAACGTGTAAAGGAAAATGATCAGAAAAAGAAGGAAGCCAAAGAGAAAGGTACCTGGGTTCAACTGAAGCGTTAGCCTAAACCCAGAAAAGCACGCTTTGTGAGAACCAATGGAAAGGAGCCTGAGCTGCTGGAACCCATTCCCTATGAATTCATGGCACAGTAAGTGTTAAAAAACAAACAAACAAACAAAAACTATGTACTGATAAAAATGTTTCTCTTTAAAAAACAAAAACAAACAAACAAAAAAGGATATAGTTGAAACAAGGTTCCAATATTCTATTTGTATAAAATTATCTTCTCAGGAAAAAAAAAAAAAAGGTTCTCAGGAAGAAATAAAAGTAAACCTAGGATTTGTTTAAATTAATTGGTTATAGAGTGTTGGAGGAAATGCAATTAAAATAATATATTAAAGGTAAAATAAAACCTCCAGTTCAAAATGTAAATAAGATGCACAAAAACTTCCCATCCTCTCCTTAACTTACATTAAAAGGGTCTGTTTTTTAAACAGTTAGCTCAGACAGGTTCTAAAATATTACGGCTGAGGGAGTGCACTGAGAAAAAATGAACATGGTATCTGTAAAAAAAAAAAAAAAAAAAAGCATGCCTGATTAAGCACTCAAAGTTTTTTTTTAAAAGAAAAAAACCTTCAAGAAAATGAAAGACAAGTAAGTGGCTGGCACCAACACTTCCATATCAAAGACTATTTAGTAAGTTCAATCACCTTGAAGAAATAATGGATAAAGAAATTATTTCAAGACAGAAATAAAGTAAAAACAAACAATGGAGACCCCTAAGAATTTGAACTAGAAATCACTTTAAAATGTTATAGTCAATATATTTAATGACTTGTTAAATATAATCAATTTGATAAATATTTTTTAAAATAATAAAAATTTAAAATGTTATAAATAATCTAGAGGAAAGAGTGCACAGATGAAATTTCTAGGTTTATTTATGACACTAACCTCTTGTGAGTAATTAGATAACTGACAGAATACGTTATAGAAGGTGGGTCTCAATATAGGAAAGTACCAATAATGGATACAGAGAAATGTTATCCACAATATTTGAGATGACAAGCTAGTAAGTATTAACTGAAAGATAATAAAGAACCTACAACTATTTCTAAGAGAAGGTAATGCAAGGTGTGGTTATATTCAAAAGGATCAACCTACTGTGGGAAACCAAGTAATGTACTTTGAAGAAAATTCAAATTTCCTACTCTATCCACATTCATAGTGCATTCACATTGAGAAGAGTATGTGCTATGCTGGTCATATCGCTGCAAGAGAGACATGGTATAACTGCAGATGGTCCAGGAAATGAAATTAAAATATAAAACAGAACTAAAGGAAATGCCATCGCATTAGGAGAAACTAACTTGATAGAGCCCTTCTTGTGAGGGCACAGTAAGTGGCACAAATCCCATAAGGATGTATCCCCTTGAACTTGAGAAAGAGATGAACCTAGAACAAATTAAAGAAAGTACCTGTAATAATACTTCAACAGTAAGTAATAAAGTAATGGAACATGTTATCCCAAAAGCTGAAATTATAAACATATTTTTTCAAGGTGAATAAAGGGAAAAAATCTAATAGAGGTATTTCAATGGAAGGATATTTTATAATATATCCCTAACTTCAGAGGCTGATTTCTTGAATTAAAAACTTGAAGTACATGCTTGATGCCTCTATCAGAGATAAAATCTGTACTAGATACACCAAGAGTGTTATTTCTATAATAATTTTTCCCATTGAAAGAGATGGGTGACAGTAGCCTTCAAAGCATTTGGAAAATGCCATAGACTATTTCTGCATGACTATTAAAACCTGATTTTCATAGTAAAAAAAAAAAAAAAAAAAAAAAAAACACAGTAAGAAAAATTACTGTCTAAAATGGTAAACAAAATTTAAACAGTATGCTAGACTGTAAAATGCAGACAGAACAGCCTCTTTCTGGAGAGTGGGGAGTGAGGAGAAGCAAAAGACACACACACACACACACACACACACACACACAGAGGTTTAAAAAGTACAGTTCCAAATGTATAACTAAAATTTACTTTTTAGCTCACAGAAAATCCTTTTTTAAAATAAATCTTTCTAAAATTTAAGTATAGAAATTAAAGGCATTGCTAAAAAATGCTTTCTTGGCATTTAAAATAATAAGCTTCAACAATCTTAAATACCTGCTCTTTATAAAATATTTCCAAGAATGGACCATGAAAGTACAGTGCTATTGGAGTTACTTATTTTAACACTCAGTTGTAAAGGTTTGTTTAATAATTACCTTTAAAATCTGACTAGTCTCTCTGACCTTTCTATACATTGCTTGGAAAGAAGAAGAAAAAGAAATGGCGGGAAACAGAGGAGAGCCTTAAGAAAAAGTCACTGGACCAAAAGTTGGATTAGAAACTTGAAGGCTTCCCTTCCATCTAGAAAATGTATCACATCTCCAGGAAGAGGCTTCAAAAGTTCAGATGTCCTAGCTTCCAGCTTCAGAAAGCTCCTGCATCTGTTTTTGTAGATATAAGCACATAAGACCCTCTGAGATTAAATGACTTGCCCAACATCACACAGCTATTAATGAAGGGAAAAAGAATCCAAGTGCCATGCATTTTATTACAAAATGCCACTAACTTATGCTGTTTCCATATTTTCTATAGATTCACGGTAGATTATTTTAAATTCCTTTTTTTCTCTTTTTATATATAAAGAAACCTATTTCACATTTTGTTATACTTACCCTTGACATTTTTAATCAATGTTATAAATTTTGATAGCACCAAAGTAGAAATACCTCAGAGCATAATGATCTTTAGGCTTAATTTGTGTTACAAAAATAAGTATAAATAATTACTTATAAATCAGAACCATATCCTCAGTGATATGCTGTTTCTCGTTGTCACAGTCCATATGTATTAATGAAAATAAAGAAAAATAAGTTCTATTAACTGATTAACATATCTTGTTACAAATAATACCAGGCTTTTTGTTTGTTTTAATGGGTTGCTTTAACCTTTTTATTTAAAAGGAATAGAGAAAGGGATGTGTTTTTAATAGTTGTACATCTCTTCATTCTCCATGTTTTCCCAAAGTTAAGAAACAAATAAACTTATGCTTTCCAAAGAATGGGACTCAGGGAGAGTAGGGAATAAGAACTGGGAGTTAATTTTAGGAGTGATTACCAAGGAGATTAGATTTACTGTTGGACTCTCTACCTCAGGAATCAAACCATGAAGAAACATTACTTAAATTATTTGCCTATGTTATCAGCTCTGGCGTATCCTACAAATGATACTGCAACACAATCTTGATCTTTGGTATAAGGCCCATCAGCTTTGCATGACAACATAAATTGCAGAACTATCTAACATGCTCTCAATTATTGACAACACAGGTTAAGGTATGAATTATACCATAACCAGAAATATAATAAAGAATAGAAAAGAGAAATGTCTAAATTAGGTTATTTTTATCTTTAGTTCCTCCCCAAAAAAATTACTATTAAAAAAGTTAATTAATTAACCGATGAGTTCATTAAGGTAAATAGATAAGTGGATAGATAGAGAGTAGTAGAGAAACAGTGAAGTAATACCTGGCAGCCTCTCTTTACAATTTCCGTAATACATTTCTGTATCAGGAGTGGCACCATCAATCCTGTATTTTCTTTCTCTACAACTTTCCGAATATCAACACCAAACATTACCGGCTCTCGGTTTATATCTAGTCCATGAAGAGAATTCTCCCACTGTTCCAAAAGAGTCACTTTTACATAAATAAGGCCTCTAGGTTCAAGTTTGACAGCCAATTGATGTGTCTTGGTCACTCTGAATAAGGTGGGGAGAACGACAGTTCCATGACAGCACACCCGATTTTTTCTCGGCGTGGGTTCCCAACTAAATACTACCAGCTTCAAATGCTGAGCATTTTCAATTTCTATGTTGAAAGTGTGATCCATGTCCAAAAATGTCGTCCGACACGTAAGCAAAGCAGTTCTTGCTTTGTTTACTGAGTCTACCTGAATTGCGCAAAAGACATCTTTTGAATCTATCCGAGGTGGTTTTAAATCCTCAGCACCATAAAAATGCACACTCATGAGCCCAGATATGTATTGGGAACACTTAGGTTGATCAGAAAAGCTGTAATGTCTGAAAGCATCAATGTCGATTTCATTCTTGCTACAGCTATTGGGAATGACTTCCTTTCCCTTCCCAAATCTGTTCTCAGATCCGTGTTTGCTAGATTTAGTTATGAGCTCAGGTGAATCTCCGTCACTGAGATAACCACCTCTGCAGGAATACTTAGAACTCATAGAAGGTTTCTTCTGGTAGCTGTGCTGGGAAGACACACTGGTATCAAGATGGTACCGACTTATAACATTCCTCTTCGCAGCTGTGGTTGTGTTCCCAGAAGGCAGAATAACAGAATGATGAATTTCCTGATAGTCACATTTAGACAAGGAAGGGGGATTATCTGGACTGTTTATATAATTCAAGTTTCCTCTAGCACTCAGTTTTCGGCTAAGTTCTGGCAACCTTTTCATTTTCATGGAAAGTTTCCTCACAGTGCGTGGAGATTTTATTTTATCCGGGAAAGACCAATTAATCGAACTGCCTTTTTTCACAAGGCTAGGGCTTGGAGAAGATGATTCTAAAATGCCCAATTCAGTCTTATTTGTAGCAGCTAGGATCCCAGGACCTGTTTAAAAAAAAAAAAATTAAAAAAGGGAGGGTATTATAAAGTGATATGTTTTGATTCCTATTTTACAAACCACCAACTTAACAAGCTCTCACATGCACAGAAATTCTTCTCTTGTCTCCTCTCAATAGGGAGATTTACGGTAGTTACAAGTTAGGTGAATCTTCATTACCATGTTCAACTAGAATAGCAACAACCTCCAAAATGGCTTACAGAGGAAAGAAGCACCTCCCTCCTCTTCATCTACTTTTCTACTCTGAAATTTTGGAGGAAAGGTAATATAGGTTTCTTTTAGATCTTTCTACTGTAATGTATTTCAGTATTTTATTTTATAGCTACAAAGAGGAAACTAGGAAAGCTTTTGTATTTTAATACATTAAGAACATATATTATACCATATCCTCTATTTTAATATTTCTTTAGAATGTTTCCTCTATATTTATAATCCTCTAAAAAATAAATTTTGGCCCAGTGATTCCACTTCTGGGAATATAGCCTAAGAAACCCAAAACACTGATTTGAAAAAATATATGTGCCCCTATATTCACTGCAGTGTTATTTACAACTAGCGGCCTGGCGCACGACATTCCCTCAGCCTGGCCTGCGCCCTCTCACAGTCCAGAACCCCGCAGGAGCTCCTGCCACCACCACTGTGCTCGCCAGCTACGCCAGGCTCCTGGGCTGAGTGGCACTCCTCCTTTGGGAGCACACTGACCACCAGGGGGCAGTTCCTGTGTTGAGTATCTGCCCCCTTGGTCAGTGAGCATCATAGTGACCCGTCATTCCACTGTTTAGTCAATTTGCATATTAGCCTTTTATTATATAGAACAGCCAAGATTTGAAAGCAGCCCAAGTGCCCATCAGTAGATGAGTGAATAAAAAAGCTGTGGTACATTTACACGTTGGAATATTACTTGGCCGTAAAAAAAGGAAATCTTACTTTTTTGTAACAACATCGATGGACCTCAAGAGTATTGTGCTAAGTGGAACAAGCCAGTCAGAGAAAGACAGAGATATCCTAGTAGAAAAGAGACTCGCAGCTACAAGAGGGGACGAGTTTGGAAGGCATAGGTGAAAAAGGAGAAGGAATTAAGCAATAAAACCACCACAAAAACCTCACAGACACAGACAACAGTATGGTGATTATCAGAGAGAAAGCAGAAGATACAGCAGTGATAAATGGTGATGGAAGGAGACTTAACTTTGGTTGGTAAACACACAATACAATATATAGATGATGTGTTATAAAATTGTACACATAACCTATATAATTGTACTAACCAATATCACCCTATAAATTCAATTTAAAAATTTATATATATATATATATATATATATATATATATATATATATATATATATATATAGTAATAAATATACAAATTATATTGGGGATCCAGAGAGTAATTCCTCTGTTTTTGTTTTAGGAAATCAATTTATAATAAAAATAACCTCCTCTTAAAAAAGTAAATTTAATCACATAGCTAGTTTTAAAAGAAGTTAAAAATTAAACAAGTTGATAATTTTGACAACTAAGAGGCCCTCCTTGTTCTAAAATTCTAGTAGGACATATTAGCAAATATTATATAGAATGTTTCCTCTATATTTATAACCCTCTAAAAAATAAATTTTGGCCCAGCGATTATGTTTCCAGGAATATGTCCTAAGAAACCCAAAACACTGACTTAAAAGGATATATGCACTCCAGTCAATCAAGAATAACAGAATACTAAATATCAAATATAACTGAATAATTTTCAAAACTGTAAAAACATTTTCTTTCTTACATTATTTCTATACAATAATTCCTCAGAACTTTAAAAGCTGAATCAGGGACTTTCCATGCAGCTTCAACATATTAAATAGACAACACAGAGATATAAACAAGTTTTCTTATTTTTTTTCAGTTTTCATTAACAGTGAAGCATTGAAATGTTTTAAGTTTTTTTTTTCCCCACACAGAAATAGCTTTACTTTTTTCTGAATGTCAAAATTATCCAGGTTTATAATTAAAAGGTTTTTAAAAGATACAAAAAAAGTATCCGTAAATAACAACCCAAACTTCATTACCATTAAGTAGTGTTTAACCATTGTAAATATTGTACTCAAAATAACATTAAAAATAGTTTAATATGACATTATTAACATTATTATTGAAAATAACACCAGCCAACAATGAGTTAGACAAAATATGAAAAATTAATTTAATACTTAGTATGCACAGACCCTCTTCAATTCTCATTATGACCCTATAAGTTGAAGTACCACTAATACTTCAGTCTCCACATAAGGAACCTCATGCACAGAGCTGTCTGATTTGTCTAAGACAACACAGGTAGTAAGTGGCAGAACCAGAATTCAAAACTAGCCAAAGGCCTTCAGAGCCTATGTTCTTCTATACTACTCTTTCAGCCTCCCATCCTTGTAAACGTTTCTCTATGCATATATACAGCCTCCCCCATCATTTTAAACATTTTTCTATCCATACATGGGGAAAAGGTTGGTTTACAGTTGTGAATGGCTCAAAACACAGTTTATTTTTTGTATTATTATTTATGCACAGGAAGGAGGGGGGGGCGCCTCAGCCCAGCCTGTACCCTCTCGCAGTCTGGGACCCCTTGGGGGATGACCAACTGCCGGCGTAGGTCAGCTGAGTGGCATTCCTGCTGTGGGAACACAATGACCCCCCGGGGGGAAGCTCCTGCGTAGAGCATCTGTCCCCTGGTGGTCAGTGCGCATCATAGTGACCAGTCAACCAGTAGTTTGATCACTTAGGCCACATGTGTCAAACACAAGGCCCGCGGGCCAAATCCGTCTCGCCAGGCCTTGCAATGTGGCCTGCACCGCGCTGTCATCACTGCACTCCTCTGCGTTTCCATCACAATGACAGTTTATGACTGTTCAGTAAACCATTCGGCCCGCGATTTAGGCTGGATTTTAGATTTTGGCCAATTCTCTGATTGAGTTCGACACCCCTAACTTAGGCTTTTATATATATACTAGAGGCCCAGTGCATGAAATTCGTGCACAGGGTGGGGGGGGGGAGGGTGTCCCTCTGCCCAGCCTGCACCTTCTCCAATCTGGGACCCCTTGAGGGATGTCCGACTACCCATTTAGGCCTGATCCCACACCAGGATCGGATCTAAACGGGCAGTTGGACATCCCTCTCACAATCCAGGACTGCTGGCTCCTAACTGCTCCCCTGCCAGCCTGTTTGCCCCCAACTTCCCTCCTCTGCTGGTCAGGTCACCCCTAACTGCCCCTCCCCTGCAGGCTTCATTGCCCCCAACTGCCCTCCTTTGCAGGCCTGGTCCCTCCAAACTGCCCTCCCCTGATGGCCATCTTGTAGTGGCCATCTTGTGTCCCATTGGGGGCAGGATCTTTGACCACATGGGGGCAGCCAACTTGTATGTTGGAGTGAAGGTCAATCTGCATATTACTCTTTTATTAGATAGGATAGAGGCCTGATGCACAGGTGGGGGCCAGCTGGTTTGCCCTGAAGGGTGTCTTGGATCAGGGTGGGGGTTCCCTTGGGGCATTGGGCAGCCTGAGCGAGGGGTCTGTGGTGGTTTGCAGGTCAGCCACACCCCGGCAACCCAAGCAGAGACCTTGGTATCTGGAATTTATTTACCTTTTACAATTGAAACTTTGTAGCCTGGAGCGGAGCCAAGCTTCCTGCTCACTCCATGGCTGGCAGCCATTTCTATTGGAATTTATGTACCTTCTATAATTGAAACTTTGTATCCTTGAGTGGAGGCCTAGGCCAGCCAGGGTGTGCAGAAAGCTTTGCTTCTCCCATTGCCAGAGAAACCCAAGCCTCTCTCAACTGCTCTCTGTGGCTGCAGCCATCTTGGTTGAGGTTAATTTACATACTCGCTCTGGTTGACTGGTGGGCATGGTTTGTGAGTGTGGCTTGAGCGGGGTGATGGTTAATTTGCATATTATTCTTTTATAAGGTAGGATAGCTAAATTTTGTGCACTTGTGGGGCCCACCTCCCAACCCTCCAATATTCACATATTTTTGTATATGTATGTATATATGCACTGTTCGTTTTTTTGTTAATCCTCACCTGAGGACATTTTTCTTTGTATTTTAGAGAAGGGAAGGAGAGAGACAGAGAGAGAAACACAGATGTGAGAAAGACACATCAATTGGTTTTCTCCTGCATATGCTTTGACCAAATCAGGCCGAAATAGCGCTGCTGACAGGGCCGACTGCTGGCAGCCCACTGGGACTCAGGTGTTGAGCATATGGCAATTTTCTGTTTCTGCTTTCACATCTGGTAGAGGTCCCACTTATAGCAGCTGCTGATGTAGCGACCACTTTCCGTCTTGATCATCTTCTTATCCTCTTGTCCTGAGTGTCCCACAAACAGCTTCTTCTTCCAGTCTCACTTGAGCTGCTGCCGGCCCCTGGTCAGGTTCTGGGCCTCACTCCCCATCAGGTCCAGGACACGCCAGCCACCCGCTGCTCAAAGGCACACCTATCCCCACCAACGCTTAGGCCCCATTCACTGTCAAAATCTTCGAGCCGATAGGGGACACAGAAATCCTGGTCCAGCGGCCGGGCCTCCTCCTCCCGCCTCTTGGCTCCCTTTTGGCCCACAACTTCTATAAGACGTCCTCCATGCTCTCTCCCGCCACTTGCCCCTCCTCCTCCTCCTCTTTCCCAGGCTGCTCCGCCTGCCACACTGGGCAGCTCGGGGATGGACCAGCCGGGCCCTCCTGCCACTCCTGTCAGCCCTGCTGGAAGCTGGCGATGGCCTTACAGTCCTTCTTCCACTTGGCCCGCATCACCTGGCTGCTCAGGTCCTGGCTGGAGGCATTGATCTCAAAGATGGACGCCCATGAGCGGTACTGCTTGATGCTGTCCACCAGCCTCAGCCGCTGCAGCTCCTCCTCCTCAAAGTTTGAGCTGAAGAGGGGGTGTAGGTCCAGCCCCGCAGGGTCCAGCTCCTTGGCCTGCTTAATGGACTCTGGCAAGTGCAACGGCCATAAGCACACATATCACTGCTGGGCATCTTCGGTCATGCGGCCCGGGCCCCACAGCTGCAGCGAGCGACACCTCCAGCGTGTTCCACAGGCCACAGTCCTCATCGCCCAACACTCTCTGTAGCACCCGGCCCAGTATGTAGTCCATGCCGACCATACCTGAGGGTTCCTCGCTGGGGGGGGGGGGGGCAAGGGTGAGGGCATGGCTCAGGAACAGGTGCAGGTCCAGCAGGTAGGAGACCTCATCTGGGGCCACCAAGGAGTGGGCTGTGCCACTTAGGCCAGCCCAGGCCACATGACCCACGTGGTGCAGGAAGAGCCTGCCCTTGGCCGGGAAGCTGAAGTTGATGGCGTTGTGCAGCAGCGGGATGTCCAGGCCCTGGGCCGCCAGGTCGTTCACAATGAGGGTGGAGCACTCGCCGGGGGGTGGGGGGGGACACGACACGGACTTGGCCAGGTTGGTCTTGTGGGTCATCTGGTCCAGGGCGCTGTAGATGTGGGTGCAGCTCACCCACTGGAGCTAACTTGGCCCCGCAGAGAACAAGCGGCTTGAAGGAGGCAGATGCTCACTGCCTGAGCCTGAGGTGCAGGGGCCCAATTAGGGGCGGGGCCGGTTGGGGGGAGGGGTTGATCAGGGCCAGATCCAGCGGTTGGCCACTGTAGTGCATATCATAGCAACCAGTTGTCCTGCCATTCAGTCGATTTGCATATTAGCCTTTTATTGTATAGGTCTGTATTATTTTCCAAACGAACAACTACTGGTATAAACCTACTTAGGCCCTACCCTGTATATATTAAATTGATTTTTAAAGTTTTTTCTCAGCTCTTAAATAGTTACAGTATTCTACTGAACCTTAAATTTTCATTCCCCATTTTAAAAATTGTACAGACTAATCAACTTTATTTTTAAATTTGAACCTGGTTCTAGTAAGTTTTCAAATTAATAAAGCAAAATGAAAATATATTTTAAGATATAATATTACATAAACTTTATTCCACTAAAGAAACAATGAGGTATTATCCCAGTTATTTAAAATTTAAATTAACTTTTTGCACTTGATCTTACCATTCCTTATAAAAAAAAAAAAACCTAAAAACCTTAGTATAGAGACTATTCCATGTAATATTAGAAATCAGGGAGAAAAGCATTTATTCATTTTAAAAATCAATAGATTGAATGACCTTTCTTTAAAGTATTAATATAATAGTGTCCCCTCACCCCTCTTTGTGTTCTAATAACAAATACGGGGTTTCTTTATAGAGAAAGGACTATTTTAAGTATGCCTGCTGGGCTTTTCTAGTAAGCAGCCAATAGTAAATGGAGTGTTTGATAAACTAGACAAAGCATGCCCTGTACTGTAAATTGTAGTGCAATTCTACTGATTTACTGGTCTAAAATATTCTATAGTAATTGGAATTCTGCTTTAGTCTACAATCTATTTATGAAAAAGTTAATCTAACATTCTGACTTTTTTTACAGTACAAATATTTAATATGCATTAAATTTCTACTAAAGTCCTTAGCTAATTATTAAAATAAAAGACTGTATATGTTAGCAATTTCACTATAGACAACAGAGAATTTATTAAAACAAAAATGCTTTGTTTTTACAAAATTCAAGAGGAGAAATATTACCAAATCCAACAATAATTTAAACTAAACCGCAATTTTACTAATAAATCACAGACTAGTATTGCGGGGAAAATATAAATAAAAATGTTTAAATATAAATTTATGAACCATCCAGAATCAAGTGAAACTGGCTCACTCCTTCATCACCTAGAACAGTAACTGGCACACAGCAGAAACTGTTTACCGAATAAATAAATCAACCAACTGTTGCCTGTAAATTGGTAAACTTTTTAGGAAATACTATATAGGAATTATCTACAGACGTTACCAGCCATATAGAAGCAGTAATAAAGCTAGTAATCAATCCTAATGAAGCAAAAAAGATAGGGATGAAAGTCACTTCAACTGTAATAGAAATAATCTATTAACACCCATTAGGAAACCAGTCACACAGATTAGGGTAAATCAGCCCATTTAAATACTATAATGACTGGGAAAGACTGCTAACAAAATGTTAAACATGTACAATACCAGATGAAGATATAAAGTGAAAGTAACAAACACTAAAAACAGTCCACTGATCGCAACTATGTAAAAGACACATGTACATCTAGAAGTTAATAAGCAAAAAAAACAATACTTCAGCTTTCCTATTCCTTGATCAAAATTCCTTGAAATTCAAACTGCCATTCAGTTTGAATTCACTGCCATTTCCTCAACAGCTTTTTGGCAATATTGCTAAAGAAAATACGTCACTTTAGGTAACTTTTCTGATCATTCTTAAATCAAAAAGCATGGCATGTAAATAAACTATCTAAATATTTCCTTTGGTCAACTTAAGATTGTGCCTATTACAACTAGAGGCCTGGTGCACGAAATTCGTGCATGGGTAGGGTCCCTAGGCCTGGCTGGCCATCAGGGCCAATCTGTGGGCAACCAGCAGGCCCCTGCTAGCACCCGCCTTGGCTGACCTGGCATCAACTACTTGCTGGTCCTGTCCCTCCCTGCTGGCTGCTTCCCTCTGCAGGGCGACAGGCAGGGCAATCAGGGGACCTCCACTGGCACCTGCCTTGGCTGTCCTGGAGCCTGTGAGCAGCTCCTGAGTTGAGCATCTGCCCCCTGGTGGTCAGTGCGCATCATAGCGATCGGTTGTTCCACTGCTGGTTCCCCAGTTTGGTCAATTTGCATATTAGGCTTTTATTTATATAGGACTAGGCCCCCCAGTGCACAAAATTCATGCACTTGGAGGAGAGCCTCCTGCCACTGCTGCTGCACTTGCCAGCCATGAGCCAGCTTCTGGCTGAGAGGCGCGCCCCCTGTGTGAGTGCACTGACTGTCAGGGGGCAGCTCCGTCCTCTGGTGGTCAGTGTGCATCATAGCGACTAGTCGTTCAGCTGTTCAGTCAATTTGCATGTTAGCCTTTTATTATATGTGATAAGATTAGAGGCCCGGTGCAGAAAATTCCTGTACTCGAGGGGGGCGAGGAGGGTCCCTTAGCCTATCACACTCTGGGAGTCCTCAGAGGATATCTGAATGACGACTTAAGCCCAAGGAGTGGGCCTCAGCCATCAGTTGGACACCTTAGCACTGCTGCAGAGGTGGGAGAGGCTCCTGCCATGACTGGTGCTCTTGCCAGCCATGAGCCTAGCTTCTGGCTGAGGAGCACTCCCCCGTGGGAGTGCACTGACTACCAGGGGGAAGCTCCTGCATTAAGCGGGATCAGGCCAAAACTGGCTCTCCGACATCCCCCAAGGGGACATGGACTGTAAGAGGGCACAGGCCAGGCCAAGGGACCCCACCAGTGCGCAACTGGGGCCGGGAAGGGACTTGAGAGGTTGGCCAGCCGGGGAGGGACCACAGGCTCCAGGGAACATTCAGCCATTCTGGCTTAGTCTTGATCAGCTAGACCCCAGCAGCAAGCTAACCTACCAGTTGGATTGTCTGCCCCCTGGTGGTCAGTGCACATCATAGTGTAATGGGTGGTTTAACAGCCTTAGCATATCATTCACATATTACGCTTTGATTGGCAGAACAGACAACCAGACACTTAGCATATTAGGCTTTTATTTGAATATATTAGTGGCCCAGTGCACAAAATTCATGCACAGGGGAGGAGGGTGAAGGGTATCCCTTAGCCCAGCCTGCACCCTCTCCAACCTGGGACCCCTCAGGAGATGTCTGACTGCTGGTTTAGGCCCTACCCCTGTGGGGGGCCCAAAGGGTAGGGCCTAAACCAGCAGTTGAATATCCCCCTCACAATCCAGGACCGCTGGCTCACCTGCCTGCCTGCCTGATCGCCTAACCCCTCACCTGCCTGCATGCCTGATCGCCCCTAACCACTCTGCATGCTGGCCTACCTGCCCCCAACTGCCCCCTCTGCCAGCCTGATTACCCCCACCTGCCCTCCCCTCCTGGCCTGATGGCCCCTAACCATCTCTACCTCAGCCCCACCACCGTGGCTTTGTCCAGAGGACATCGGAAGGTCTCCTGGAAGGTCTCCCAGTCTAATTAGCATATTACCCTTTTATTAGTATAGATACGAGAGGCCCAATGCATGAAATTCATGCACGGGAGTTGGGGTGTCCCTCAGCCTGGCCTGCACCCTCTCCAATCTGGAATCCCTCTCACAATCCAGGACTGCTGGCTCCTAACCGCTCACCTGCCTGCAGGCCTGCCTGCCTAATTGCCCCTAACCGCTCCTACCTGCCTGATTGTCCCCTAACTGCTCCCCTGCTGGCCCGATTGCCCCCAACTGCCCTCCCCTGCGGACCCAATCACCCACAACTGCCCTCCCCTGCCACAACCCACCTCCTCTACCACAACCTGCTTCCTCCACGCAAGGAGGCAGGGACACTGGGACCAGCCTCCTCCGCGCCGCATGGAGCCGCAAAACCCCCAGGCCTCACAGCACAGAGCGGGCCCCCGTCTCTGCTATGCGCATGGCCACCTTGTGTCAGCCATCTTGTGATGACATTGTGCATGAAGGCATGAGGAACACCTAGGCTTTTATTAGTATAGATAGGATATGTTAAAGGGAAGGAAGACAGTTAGAAAAAAGACATAAATGACAGTGCCACCGTATTTTTAAAAATGTCTGTTCTTTCCAGGTTCACAAATTGCCACAAATGGGAAAAAGTGTTTAAAAACAGCAATTTAAAATGTGTAACACTTTATAGACACTGGCTTTCTAACTTGGCTCTTATCCTTTCTGCCCCATTTCACACCCACCACTACTTGCCACGCACCTATAAGTTTCCCTTTCACACCACCCTGATCGCAACCTGCATGCCAAATTATTAGTTTATATAGCATTTGCTCTTCTCTTTATCCAGATTACAAAAGAAACACAAACTTACCCTGGAAAATCAGTCTAAAATAGAAATGCACGCGCTCTCTCGCACGCACACGCACGCTTACACACACACACACACACACACACACACACAGATTTTTATTTACCTTCAACCCCAACACCCTGGGAGAAAAACCACTAACATTTCCAGAATGACATCAGATAGTGTACACTGTTTTGTAAGTTAATTTTTCTCTTAATATAACATTTATTCCACCTCCGCATATTCCTAAGAAAAGGACTCAAATGCAAGTAGTTTACTTATAAAGTACAGAAACATCAGCAAGGAAGTGAGAAAATTCAAGATGAATTATCACGCCTTGCTACCATATGGGCGACTACATCTTAACCTCAAGAGAAAATTCTGGGTAACGTAGAATTATCCCACCCAAGGAAGGAGGGAGCTGGGGCAGTCCTACTCCAATTCCTATCAGCACTGGTTGAGGCTCCAAGGCTACCCTGTAAAGAGACTTCCTAATACTTTGAAGAGAGCTTCAAGCAGAATTAAATATGAAAAAAAGCACATCAGAAAAGCAAAGGTAATCAAGGAAGAAAAAAATTATTAGATTAAAGTATATGAAATACCAGGGTTTTTTTTCAAATCAAAAAGGGTTGAATATCAGCAATTTCATAAGATTCAATCCAATATGTATCAAATTTCAATTTTTCCTTTCTGGATTCCATCACTATCATAGAACCTATCTACAAAGTCTTTACTTCTCTCTCTCTCTCATTTCTTTTTCTCTTCTCCCTTTCCTTTGTTGAGGAAACACAGGCCTAAAAATGCAACCTAATGACTGACTACTGATACACTGAAAATGCAACTTTTCAGCTGTAGCCAGATTAGGTGTGAATGAATGAATGAAGCTAAATAAAATTTAAACAAAAAATATACCTTTCTCTTCTACTTCCCATCATGCCATTCTTTCAATTAAGAGAAAAATAATTACTATCTCAAAAGATCAATACACTAACAACCCCAAGTGTATAAAAACAATTGCCATGTATATAAAATGCATACAAATGATTCTGAGTTTTAGTTTCATGAAAAAGACATTCACTCTGTAAGGAAAAGTACATCGCTACAATAGACATCTATATTTAGTTTTAACTACCACTAAAGAATTGAAAAATGGGAAGAAAGAAAAGGCAAGATATATAATCACCTTTACCTGCAGACGGAGATTTCAACATGGGATTGTGGTCCACCATTATACCGTCTTGTGTCTTGTGTCCAAGCCTTTGCGTGTACTGCTGCACAAATTCTGTGGAATGGATAGAATCTACAAGCTTCATTGCATTTGACTGTGTGGTCTGAACACTGCCTGTGTGTTCGGAAGAGCACAGCAAGTCGTCAGGATGCGGCTCTGCTTTTCGTAGGTTGCCACTGGCTAATACTCGCAAACTGACAGCAGGAAACTTCAGAATAGCAGAGTTTGCCTCACCCAAACTCAAAGCATGTGACATACCAAGGTCATCATCCTCAGGAATGGGGTTGTACCATATTTCCCCTTCATCATCTGCATCGTTTTCCTCATTAAAGTCCAAAGAACAGTTTCTTGATAACAAAGCATCTGTATCATTACACACCACATACCGACAATACTCCTCAGATGGTTTGAGGAAAGGTTGTGATAGCTTATGTTTACGTGGAGAGGCAGGCGAGATGGGCAAATGGCTTACATGTTGGTATTTCTTACTTTCTTCTTCCCCCAAAGTAAAAGATCGCAGAGTACTCTGATATAGCCAATTGCGTTTCTTCGACACCGTGATACTGTTAAGTGGCTTATGATCTCTGAATCCAATGTTACCCTTCAAATCATCAAGTTCTCTTCTCTTCATTGTAGAACCATAAACATTTTCAAATAAATCTGTTTTAAAGAAAAAAAGACAATAGAATATAATGCCTGATATACCAAGAAAGACATGTCCCTTGAGATCAGTAATTCAAATACTATTTTTAAAAAGATAAAAAGAGCCCTAGCTGGTTTGGCTAAGTGGACAGTGTCAGCCTGCAGATTGAAAGGTCCCAGCTTTGATCCTAGTAAAGGACACATGCCCAGGCTGCGGGCTTAATCCCCACTATGAAGCGTGAAAGAGGCAGCTGATCAATGATTCTCGGATCATTGATGTTTCTCTCTCTCTCTCCTTCTTCGTTCCTCTCTGAAATCAATAAAAAACATATTTTTTTAAAAAAGATAAAAAGAAAGAAAAGTAGCCTGGCTGACATGGCTCAGTGGTTGAGCATCAACCTATGGACCAGGAGGTCAGGGTTTGATTCCCGGTCAGGGCACATACCCAGTGTGGGGCGTGCAGAAGGCAGCCTATCAATGATTCTCTCTCATCATTGTTGTTTCTATCTCTCTCCCTTCCTCTCTGAAATCAATAATAAATATATATTTTTTTAAAAAAGAAAATGAAAAGTAAATATTAATCTTATTTGAAGACTAAAATTGAACAAGAAAAAGTTTTGATTTCCCACCTAAAAATTATTTATATTATTTATAACTCAAACTGCAAGTATAAGTGTCATAAGAATTCTAAGAAAAAGAATAGGCAAACTCTGAGACTGCCTTTATTAAATTGATAGGGCTAACAAAGCCTTACCCTAAGCAAAACATACTTCATAAAAAGCTAATATAGAATGCATTGTACACAATATGCCTTTAATATCTGAGTGATTTTCAACTCCCTACATGGACTAGAGGTTCTTTAGAAAACACAAGTAATATTCTTATCTTTATGAAGATTAACTTTGAGTATATCTTTCAACATAAGTGAGCCTTACTCATTATTAAATGCCTTACTGATTATTAAGATTTCAACATTTGTTTCCTAACCATATAACGCAGTAGCATCTCATGCAGTGTTTAAGTTCTAAATATATACGGCAAAAATAAAAATCCCTTAAGAAGGCACCAAATTAGAACCAAAAATGCTATCATACAACAAGCACAAGGCAGCTACCCTGATTCCCCGAAAATAAGACAGTGTCGTATATTAATTTTTGCTCCCAAAGATGCACTAGGTCTCATTTTCAGGGGATGTCTTATCTTTCTATGCACTAGGTCTTATTTTCGGGGAAACACGGTATTATTATTGGCCAAGCAGAAACTTAAGCATGGAAATAAACAAAAATGTCCCTGTCCTTAAGAAATTCACTGTCACCTAACTGGTTTAGCTCAGTGGACAAGAGCGTCGGCCTGCGAACTGAAGGGTCCCGGTTCTATTCCAGTTAAGAGCACGTGCAGAGGTTGCAGACTTGATCCCAGTGAGGGGTGTGCAGGAGGCAGCAATCAATGATTCTTTCTCATTATTGATGTTTCTATTTCTCTCTCCCTCTCTCTTTCTCTCTGAAATCAATAAAAATATATTTAAAAAGAAAAGAAAAGAAAAGAAATTCACTGTCCAATGGAGGACATCAAATACTAAGATATATATTCATGTTAATATAAATCGCTGAAGGATGCCCAAGACCAAACCAGAGACAGTCTGACCTGCATCAACACCATTTGTCAACCAACCAGATCTCAAATACCATGGCTGAATGTACACATAAGGAACTGTTTGACATTGAAATTGGGACTCAAAAGAACTGTTGGCCCAGAAAGGAACTCATTACAGACTGATTCATTTGCCTCTCAGCATAACCATTATGGCTTGTCTCAGTTTCGGTCCTTATAAGGGAATTCCTTGTATCACATGATCTAATGCATCTAGTGGAAATAATAAACAACATAAATTGATGAACAAAAACAGTCCTGGAGACAGAGAAGCAGCGATCAGACTGTCGGACCTCAGAGGGAGGGTAAAGGAAGGGCAAAAGAGAGAGATCAACCAAAGGACTTGTGTGCACTCATATAAGCCTAACCAGTGGCCATGGGCAACAGAGTGGGCATACATGGGGAGGGGTTTGGGATGGGAATGGGGGGATGAGGACAATTATGTGACACCATAATCAATAAAGAAATTTTTAAAATAATAAATAAATTAAAAAAACACAAATCTATCATAACACAAATTCATTCCACATAATTCAAACAAAACCATATTTTTTAAAATTTAAGGTCATGCCATCTTTGTAAATTAGAAAATTATGATCCTAGGCTAATTTGAGTGTGTATATGGTTGATTCACCTTAGTATTTCAGTAAGTAAAATATAATAGTCTAATAACAGAGACTGATAAAAACACACAAAACTATGTGAAGCTTAATAACCAAAAGGTTATTTTGTGCATAATCAAGGCTTTTAGTAATCGCATTTCTACTGGAAAAAAAAATCCTTTAAAAATGTAAATTTATTTTTTTAATTATAAACATTACCCAACCAAGCAGATTAATAATTAATAAACAAATAAAATATGCTTAAACCTTTAACAAATTGGGTTTCAAGTTCAATTACTTCCAGAGATATGAACAAACTAAGAATCATAAGAGAAGAACACTCCCATGAATGCCTACTATGCCAGA
Organism: Pipistrellus kuhlii; assembly: GCF_014108245.1. NCBI lineage: Eukaryota > Metazoa > Chordata > Mammalia > Chiroptera > Vespertilionidae > Pipistrellus > Pipistrellus kuhlii. The sequence goes on along the minus strand of NW_023425515.1, from coordinate 136,008,174 downwards.
CATTAATTTACTCAACACACTTATTGAGTGCTTATTTTGTGCTAGGTATGAGAGATAAAGCAATAAGAAAGCCCTTAACCTCACTGTACCTTCACAAGAATCCTATGAGACAGGTACGATTATTTTCAGGAGCTTCAAAAAATATGTGGAATATGGTCAAGGTGGTAGCACTAAAATGCAAAATCCCTACTCTTACCAATCTTCCTGACCCCCACTAGAAGCAGGGAAGTAGGCAACCCTCTCTGGGCCTGGTGATAATATTAACCCGGCTAACCTAATAGGGTGGTGGCAGCTGGTAACATCAGAAAACTATATAATACTATTCAGAAAGGTCAAATAACCTGTCATTGGCTAAGTGGACAGTGTCAGCCTGCAGCACTCAAACTCTATTGGCTTCAAAGTCTGCAGTAGTACGCCTGGGCTACTAGGAAGGGGTACCCACCTCCAACTTCCAGGATTTAACATGCAAACACGTAACAGATGTTCAATATATATCTAGAATTGATCTAGTTTAATTTCATTAACAAAAACTTGAAGATTTAAGGTTGTTCTTTGGTTTGTTTCCTACACACTTAAAATTCAGAACTGAAATTCAATTCATCACTGGAGTTTCTGGGTTTTTAGCAACTACATCCTTCAGCCGAATGCACTAAAATCTAGATCTATTTTATGTTTAAGACCAAGTCTAATATTATTTAATAACATTTCAGACCTTTACAGGATACTATATGTAGTTTTGACACAATTATAAATTTAAAGAACAAAGTGTAAAATTATACAACTCACAATTGCTATAATCCACATCTTATTTTACCTTTCTCTCAGATGTCTCTAAAAACATGCAAAATTTTATATAGTTTAATGTATTATTTTGAATCTACTATAGTACAAGTACATTATCAACATTCCACATTCCAAGAACTATGAGAAAAATAAAGCAAATTTAATATTTTTATTAATATAAGCATTTAATGAATGTATAATATTAAAAGAAATAATTATACCATGAGATACATCATTTTTCATGAAACTACAAACTGCAAAAACTTAAAACCAATCCTGACTGGTTTGGTTTAGTGGATAAAGTGGCGGCCTGCGGACTGAAGGGTCCTGGGTTTGATTTCAGTCAAAGGCATGTATCTTGGTTGTGGGCATATCCCCAGTGGGGGAGTGTGCAGGAGGTAGCTGATCAGTGTTTTTCTCTTATCGATGTTTCTAACTCTCTATCACTCTCCCTTCCTCAATTTTAAAAAAATCTTGAAACCAAATAGTTTCATTGCTATTACTGAATATTTCAAAATATGTGAGAATAAAGTTTAAATATAGATAGGAGCATCACAATAATTTCTGATAGTAAAATTTTTTCGGTTATTAAAACTGAATATGGCTGTGGCTGGTGTGTTCAGTGGTTAGAGCATTAGCCCAAGTGCCAAAGGGTCTCAAACCCAGTCAAGGCCATGTACCAGGGTTGCAGGTTGGATCCCCAGCCCAGAAGGCAACCAGTCAATGTATCTCTTTTACATCAATGTTTCTCTCTCTCTCTCTCTCTCTCTCTCTCTCTCTCTGTGTGTGTGTGTGTGTGTGTGTGTGTGTGTCTTCCTCCTCCCTTGTACTCTCTCTAAAAGTCAATGGAAAAATATCCTTAGTGAGAATTAACAAAACAACAACAAAACACACACACACACACAAAAAAAAAAAACCTGCATATAAGCAACACATTAAATTTTAATAATAAATTTTACTTGAGCAATTACTTGTAAATAATTCAAATCATTTCATTTGCATCACAGTTAAACAGATGTGTATGAATGTGTATGAATGTACATTACACAGAAATGGAAAGGTATTTGCAATCTTGCCTTCATTCCGTTTTTACACTAAAAGTAATGTTAAACCTTATTGACATAAATTTAAAACTTATCTTTAACTTCAGATTTTATATCTGTATATATATATATATAATGTAAAAGTTAAAAAATGTAAAACACAAGTAAAAATATAAAAATAAGTATGCAAAGTTACAAGGCAAAAAGTCTTTATTCCCTTCTAAGTACACATTATGTTATGATTATCAGATTCAAATTAAAGTCATTTTACTTTAAATATGTACAAGAAAATCCAGAAGTGGTCATTAAAATTTTTTACTGAGAAAAGTATTTACATAGTGGTGAACTACTCAAGCCAATTTTGCTCTCAACTTTTATTTCATAATAAATCTAGATGACTCACCATTATTAAATATTTAACTAGTGCCCCAGCTCAAAATCATCAACAAACTTTCTGAGAAATTATGTATTTCAACCCTCATTGAAAATGTATAATATATACAGATTTCTCTTCATCATTTTAAAATTTCTACTATAGAAACAAACTCTGTGCTTTTGCATACTTCTCTTTTTAAAAACCTAAGTAAAAGTATTCTCATGAACCTTGTATTTAAATTAAATAAATACAAGCAGCCCTGCTTATGGAGTCAAGTCTGACAGCCCAGAAAAAAAATGACTAGAATAAAAGCCTTATCTTTTCCAGATAAATCTAAATGGGGAAGAGTACAATGAAAAGGGAAAAAGTGCTTTTTCTATCTCCTTCCCCCCCGCCCCCCTCCCTTGTGACTAGCAATGAAAACCCTTACGAGAAAAAAGCTGTGTGTTAGTTTTTGGGACAGGAAAGTAGAGAAGAAAATGTTGAGATTGTTTCCAGATCCACAATAGTAATGAGGAGGAGCAAGAAAAAAGAAGCCGAAAAGAAAAGATGAGTAGAACAAATAAGTGCCCCAAAAGGGGTATATATATACCTTAGCTCAATTCCCAATGCTATGCAAGGCAGCACTCCTCTGCCTCTGATTATTTCCCTCTCCATCCAGAATCCCAATGACATGGGGCAGCGCATTACTCTCACAAAGTCTGTTTGCCTTTCTCTTGATAGCATCTAAGCACCAGGCATTGTACCAAACAGATTATCTTTTTTCAGTCTCATAGCAACTGAGGCTTTGCGGAGTTGAGTAACCTGTCCAAGGTCACAAGCCTGGTAAGTGGAGGATGTGGTTAGGAACCCAGAACCTCCACGGTTTACCACCATACTGCATGGTTTGCAGATTCCAACGCCTCATTTTTATTGGTGAAAGATCAGACCAATATGGAGGGAACTGCATGAGCTTGTCATATATAAGTAGTAAGTATAAATTCATACTTATAAAACTAATGCAGAAAGAGCTCAAGAGCTTTTCTCTAGTAAGGGTTAGTATCAATATCAGAATAAAGTATGGTTTTTCAAAAGATTAACAAATGTATTTAGATAGGTGATTGGGGAGACTGAGAATTGTAGAAACTTACTACTTAAAATGAGTACCAGCCCTGGCCAGCAGCTCAATGGTTAGAGCATCAGCCCACACACTGAAGGTTCTCGGGTTCGATTCCTCATGAAGGGCACAATACCTAGGTTGCAGCTCTCCCCCCCTCCCCCCCAACCTGTTTTCCATTGTCCGGACAGCTGTGGGAGGCAACCAATTGAGGTGGCTCTCGTACATCAATGCTCTCTCTCTTCCCTATCTCTCTCAACCTCCCTTCCACTCTCTCTAGAATCAATGTGAAAAATATCCTCGGGTGAGGATTAACAACAACAACAAAAAGAGTACCAAACAGCAGCATCCTTACTGGGAATTCATCAAAATGCAGACTCTCAGGTCCATTGCCCACACATTTAAAATCTGCATTTTAACAAGATTTTCAGGGGATTCATATGCACATTAAACTTGAAAAGTACTGCTCTATAACTGAAACACACACACACACACACACACACACACACACACACACACACACTGAATGGTAAAGGTCTAGAAAAATATCCTTAGTGATTCTCAAAACAACACCACCACTTAGAAATGTAGGACTTCCAAATCAAAACAGGACCTTCTACTGAATTTGTTATTCTCAGTTTTTCTGCCACCAGCAACATCAATGTTCTAATGTCACTCTTCCCCAAATAAACACACACACTGAAAAACAAAAAACTGAACGTGCTTCTAGAGCCAGAATTTTTCGGAAAGGGATTTAAAACTAGAAGACAGTCAAAAGTATATGCCTATGGCTACTAATTTCAAAGGGCAGATGTATAAAAGAATTTGTTGAAAAAATGCATAAAGATAATTTATCTCATAAAGGTAAGAAATTAGGTGAGAAAAGAGAACAGATGGATATCTGCATTAATAGTGTCAACTTCTGCTGTGGCCAGTTTGGCTTAGTGGATAGAGCATGGGCCTGCAGACTAAAGGGTCCAGGGTTCAAGTCCAGTCAAGGGCACATGCCGGGGCTGTGGACTCAATCCCCAGTAGGAGGTGAGCAGGAAGCAGCCAGTCAATGATTCTCTCTCATCATTGATGTTTCTCCCTCTCTCTTCCTCTCTGAAATCAATTAAAAAAAAATTTTAAGTGTCAACTTCTCTAAGATATACTGCACAAGATCATATCTGCTAATTAATATTTTGGGGGCATGGAATGACGCTCCAACCAACTGAGCCACCTGGCCAGGGCTACCTGCTAATTAATATTTTAAAAGAACTGTCTAAAGATGACCGACAGCCGAAGCCGGTTTGGCTCACTGGTAAAGCATCGGTCTGCGGACTGAAAGGTCCCAGGTTTGATTCCGGTCAAGGGCATATACGTTGGTTGCGGGCACATCCCTGGTAGGGGGTGTGCAAGAGGCAGCTGGTCGATGTTTCTCTCTCATTGACGTTTCTAGCTCTCTATCTCTCTCCGTTCCTCTCTGTAAAAAAATCAATAAAATATATTTTAAAAAAAAAAAGATGACAGACAAAATATTAACAAGTTACATGTTCTAAATTTTTTCTTTCACAAGTCATGAAGCCAGAAAAATGGAGTCAAAGTAAGGCTAATTATTTTCTAAAGTGGTAAAAGGATGAAATAGCTCAACCTGAAGCTTTTGAATTTATTTCTGAATACCATATTCTAATTAAAACTTATTTATAAAGATTTATAATGAAGTACAGTTGGCAAATAGGTTAAAATTCCTTTGTAATATCAAGGCCTGCAGAAACTTGACATTATTTACTATGTGTAATGACTTTAGATTTCGTAAATAATCATCTCAATTAGGAACAAATTGGCCAATCTGTGAACATTACAACCCTAACTGCATCAAATCACTGGCATTATTATACTACCAAAAGTTTTAGTGGTTCTTAGTAGGAGCCAGATATCAAAATAGAATGTCATTCTGACTCCCATTTGACATATGGTCTCAAAAATTTCTTAAATACCTACATAGGTATCTCTATTCCATTATATAGTTATTCTGTGTTATAAATTCTAAATAGAACTGTATTTTGAAAGAAAATATACTCATAAGTAATACTATATAGAAAAAAATAGATATAAGCTTTTTAAGCAATTTAATATCTTTATTCAACCAAGAATGTACTGATTCACCTGGACTGCCCAATTAATTTTTTTAGAAAACATGATTTAAAAGTAGAATCCAAGTAACATCAATTTGAACTAAGTAAGCATTTAAAGGTAAAGATTTTAAATTGATACAGCAATTGATGAAAAAATATCTTAAGACCTATTCTAGAATTCACCTATCTTCTTTGCAAATTTGAGAAAGTTACCCTTCTCAACCTTGTTGAAATTCCATCCATCTCCTCCATCCAGCAATTTAATAGAATTGACTCAAACCTCTAAAGAACTTTAGAGTCTCTTTGATTGGGGCTTTGGAGTCATAAAGACCTGAGTTTGAATCCCCATAATAGTTTGAATCCATATACTAATATATGCAAACAATACACTAGTGTGAGTGACCTTGGGCAGACTACTCAACCCCTCTGTTTCTTTGGCTGTTGTTAAATGACAGTTGTCATACCTTCATGGGTGGTGTGTGTGTGTGTGTGTGTAATAAAGATTATATGCAAACCACATAAAGTACCCAGGATGATTTTAACAATTTCGACTAACCTTTAAAAACATAGTTATTAAAAATAATAAACTCTCCAAATCTACAATAGATGTGTAAACATTGCATAAGTTATTTTTATCTTTTATAAAAGATGAATTGATGATTTAAAAGGAAGTAACCAGGGGAAATTGTTTAAACCAGAAATTAAGCTTTTGGCTTATCTTGTAAAATATCTCAATACCATCACATAGTAATTCTAACGTTTCATTTTCTTTTTTTTTTTTTTTTTTAATATATTTCTATTGATTTCAGAGAGGTAGGGAGAGGGAGAGATAGAAACATCAATGATAAGAGAGAATCATTGATTGGCTGCCTCCTGCACAATCCCTACTGGGGACTGAGCCAAACCAAGTAAGGCTCATTTTAAAGTTTGTTTCTTTTAATTATTTTCTCAATGAAAAAAAAAATCAATTTATTTGTAAAGGTTACATTTATTATTGCTTCTAAAATCCTTGAATGTTTACACTACAGCTGACACCATTAAAAGCCACCAGATGGCAAATGTTTAACCTTTGCCACAAGGGTAAAAAATATATGTGAAGTTTTATATAGACTGTAGTTGTGGCTCAAATTTAACTCTCCTGCAAAGAGTTAACTGAACCATATCAGAGGAGGTAAAGTTATAATGGCAATAAGCTGCAATAAAATAACAAATACTTTGCTCCTGAGATGTGTATTTTAATTTGAACTTAGCATAAAGTACACCTCTCTTCACACACACCTACACACACACACACACACTGCATTCTACTATCCTGTTAAAGTGAAATGGAATAAATTTGAGGGAAATTTTGGACAGGTGTGGGATAGAGATTCATAGATTCAAAGAAACTTTTCATGTTTCTATAGGCTTTAAATGAATCATTTGATTTGTTCTCATTGTGCGATTAGAAGGTTTGTGAACTTTGCTTCTCCCCACTGTTTTGTGTTTATTGGTTAAACAAAGTTAATGTGTACAAACCCAGTCCTGTAAGATTTGTAATTCTTACCAGAGAAACTGCCATATACTGTGAGTACTTTTTTACACTTCAGCATTCAATATTTTAAAGCCTCCTGACTTTTTAAGGAGTTTACTAAAGTCATGTTTACTAAAATCTTTATATTTAAGAGTGTAATTCAGAAGACCATCTTGTTTTCGGCTCAATCTGAAGGTATCATACTTCTTTCAGAAAAGAATTTTTGCTTTTTACAACATAATTAAGAGATTTCTAGAACTCATAACCTAAACCTTCAGTGAAAATTAAAAACCACACACATAAAAAATAGGCATCAATATCCTATTATAAGGACACGTATATTTAAGTTTACAAATGACTTTAAATGTCTACAGTTTCTTAAAAAGTATGTAAGGAACATTTTCCTTTTGATTAAAATACTACTGCCCTTGGTTTTACATCATAAAAAAATTACTTACTTTGCTCGGTTTTGTGGGGGGAGGGGGGAGGGAGGGGAGGAAAAGGTGGAAAGAGGTACTCTAAATCCTACCTGACTAAAAAGAAATTTTACTATCATAGATTTTGGCTGGTTGGTTGGTTGGTTGGGTTTTGGTTTTGGGTTGTGTGTATGTGTGCACACGGGCCTGGGAGAGAGGGAGAGAAAAGGTATAATGAGCAAAATGACAGTTTATGAAGCCTGTAAAGTCTACCTTGGAACAAATTCAAATGCACAAACTCCACAAGTCTACGGATTTGCCTAGAGCTACAAAGAATAAAAATCAAGGCAGCACCGCCCAACCCCAAACCTACTAAAAGCGTGTGGTGAACTTAACCTTTTACTCATTGTTGTGCTTAGGAAGTAGGCACACTGGTTCATAGAGAAGAAGAAAAAAACAAACAAAACACGAAAACCCCAAAGTTCCTCATGCCGCTGTCTAAAAAAAAAAAAAAAAAAAAAGCAAAATGAGTGAATGCATTATACTAAATAAGAATCGCATTAAGCTGCCACTTGCATGACCCTTACTTTGGCAAGGGCACGTACCTGTCTGCAAAAAAAAACAACAAAAAAAAACATATCTTATTCCTTGCCCTAAAGACAGAAGCCTAGGTAGCAAACAGTGAAGTTCAGAGTGCTGGCATTTTGATTGCAAACCGCCTTACCTGTCAGCGTGATTCTTTCGCCTGGGGACACCGAGAGGACTTGGCTTCCCCGCATGTTCCGAGCTCCCGGACCTGGAGAGGCGTCCTGCGCTCCCGGGACTTTGGGGGGTGTCCCCTCGGCGCGCCCCTTCATGCCCAGCGACAGCAGGCGTCCCTTGTACATCCACTTCTGCAGCTTCTTGACGGTCACCGCGGGCGGCTTGAGGAAGGGGAGCCCCTCGGGGTCGTCCCCTTTGCTGCCTATCCCAGGCGGGGAGCCCGCAGGATCCCTGAAAGCGCGCCCCGGGGAGCGGCCGGGGTCCTTGGAGCGGGGACTCGGGAAGCCTTGAGACGCCGCGCGGGCGGCCGGCGCGCGGCCCCCGCTCCAGCCGTCCATCCCGCCTCCACGTGGCGGGGGCTCGTCCCGGTCCCCGGGGTCCCCGCGCGCGCCGCCCCCGACGCAGCTGTCGCTCGGCCACCGCTGGAAGGGAGCGGGCTTGGCACCGTCCCGGAGGAGGCTCTCGAGGCTCCTGCTGCAGGACAGGCGCATCCGAGGGGTCCGGCCTCCTCTCCAAGGCTCCCTCGGAGGCGGCCAGGGCGGGGACACCTGCTGCCCAGGGCGGCCCCAGGCCCCCCGCTCCCGGTCCCAGGGGCCGGCCCGGCGGTCCGCAGCCCCGGAGGCGGAGGGCGGCTGGCCCGGAGCCCGGGCTCCCGCAGGGCAGCAGCGACCCGCCCGGCCCCGCCGCGCGCCCGGGTCGGGGGGCAGGTCGTGCATAGCCTGGATCAGCAGGTGATAGGCCTCTCGCAACTGGGTCTGCAGCCTGCCGGTCTCCAGGTGGCCGCCCCCCGCCCCCGGGGAGGAGCCCGCCGCCGCCGGGGGAGGCGGGGGCCCCCGCTCCGCCCCCTGGGGCTCCGGCGCGGGCCGGGCGCCGCCGCCGGGCAGGTTCTCGTAGTAGTCGGCGGCGTCCTCGTCCTCCTCCTCGTCCTCCTCCTCCGCGCTGCCCTCCGAGTCCGGCGCGGCGAGCACCGGGGCGCGAGCGAGCGCGCGGCCCCGGGGGGCGGCCTCCTCCTCCTTCCCGCCGCGCGGCCTCGGCCCCCCGAGCGCCCCCGCCGGCTCCTCCGGGCGCCGCCCCGCGCCCCGCGCCCTGGGGCCCCGCGCCTGCGGCGCCGGCGGGGGCGGCTCCGGGCTCCGCGGGGCTCCGTGGGCGCCCCCCGCGTCTCCCTGCGCGGCGGAGGAGGCCGCCACGGTGGCTGCGGCGGCCGCCCGGAGCCCGAGCCCGCCGGCGGCGCGGGGCCCTCGCCTGCCCCGGAGCCGGGACAGCGTCCTCCGCAGGGGGTCCGCCATGCCCTCGGCCTCAGGGCCCGGGACCTCCCCCGCCGCGGGGAGAGGCCGGAGCCCCGCTCGGGAGAAGGCGGCGTTGGCGGAGGCGGCGGCGGTGGCGGCGCCCCATGACCGCGCGGGCCCTCGCGGGCTCCTCACATACTTGGCATAACTGTGCCCGGGAGGGCGGGGGCGGCGGCGGCGCGCAGGGCGCATGCCCCGGGCCGGGCCGCGACGGGGCGCGCGGGCTGCGAGCTGCCCGGCTGCGGGGCCAGGGGGGTGGGGGGGCGGGCCGGGGAGGTGCGGGAGCTGAAGTGCATGCAGCCAGCGTGGAGTGCAGGGGAAAGGCTTGGGGAGAAAAGGGGCGAGTCTGTCCAGGCTGGAGGCTGCAAAGTTTGTGTTAGGGAGACAGAAAGGGAAAGTGCCCTCCTGGCTGCCACCCAGCATGTTCACCACCCTCCCCGGGGCCACCATTGCAGGAGCAAGCCGTGACTTGAGAGAAAACAAAGTATGAGCACAGGTGTATCTCGGTACCGTGTGTTCCAGAAACGTTCCCAATCGTTTTATTTGCACAGAGAGTTAGCTACTTCAAGGACCTTGGCAGGGATTCCTTTTTCTTTTTCTGTGTGTGTGTGTGTGTGTGTGTATGAGAGAGAGAGAGAGAGAGAGAGAGAGAGAGAGAGAGAGAGAGAGAGAGAGAGAGAGAGAGAGAGAGAGGGAGAGAGAGAGAGAGAGAGAGATTCCTTTTCAGCCTCCCCCCCCCCCATCCAGGCGAACACAAAATTAATTCAGACATCAACCAAAACTTGTAAAATGGAGCTTTATTTTTATTAAAGCTGGATTGAGGAACAATTGGATTGAAATTTAGAAACACTGTCATTTGCAAATACCAACTCTCAAACATCTTCTGTGTAAGTTGTAAACTAAAGCACCTCATGTTGGAATCAGTGTGTTGCATCATCCCTGACTTCAGTAACATTTTTCAGTGTTTACACATTAGAAAGGGCCTTTGTGAGCTAGCTCATGGATGTACTTCTATCTCCCAGCACAGTACTTGCACGTAGTAAGTACTCAAGAATTATTTGTGAATAAAAGCTTGCATAACTGAATGAGAATTTAGCTCTAACATACTTTCCAAGTATATTTCTCTATGTATTCTCCCCCACCCCCACCCCACCCCCAGCTAGTCAAAGGCTCCAGTCAATAAATGTGCTTTAATCTATACTAGCTTTGTTGTTACCTGGTCTCTGCTTCCTTGGAATATTTTTACTCGAATTTCTATCTTCAGAAATCTTACCCATCCTTTAAGATTCCACCCAACTAGCCCTGGATGGGTAGTGCAGTTGGTTAGCACATGTGTCAAACACAAGGCCCGCGGGCCAAATCCGTCCCACCAGGCCTTGCAATGTGGCCCGCACCTCGCTGTCATCACTGCACTCCGCTGCGTTTCCATCACAATGACAGTTTATGACTGTTCAGTAAACCATTCGGCCCGCGATTTAGGCTGGATTTTAGATTTTGGCCCCTTCTCTGATTGAGTTCGACACCCCTAGGTTAGAGCATTGTCCTGATATGCCAAGGTTGAGGCTTTGATTCCTGTTCAGGGCACATACAGGAGTCACACAATGGCCATAACAGGTTTGGCACAGTGGATAGAGCATGGGCCCATGCACTGAAGGGTCCTGGGTTCAATTCTGGTCAAGGGCATGCACCTTAGTACCCGGGCTCCATCCCCATTAGGGGGCACACAGGAGGCAGCTGATCCATGTTTCCAACTCCCTCTCCTTTCCTCTCTGTAAAATCATTAAAATATATTTTTTAAAGCAAATGAATGCATAAATAAGTGGAACAACAACTTGATCTCTATTTCCCCTCTCTCTAAAATCAATAGAATTTTTAAAAAAGAAAAGAAGATCCCACCCAACTTTCTTTATAAAATCATCTCTGATCTCGCAAATGGACATGATTTCCATTCTTCCAAACTCCAACAGTACTTTATTTATATAGTATATTTATTTCTTTTGTTTTATACAAAACATACCCTATCTCCTGCAGAACAAAATTCATAAACTCCTGAAGGGCAGCAACTATTTATAATTGACATTTGTATTATCCACAAAGTATAAAAACAGCATCTATGTACTGGACATGATAAGTAAATATTTCAAAATAGGTGTCAACTTCAATTTAAAGGAAATAAATGGCTCTAATTTCCAGTCTATTGCCTAACTCTCCACTAGACCATACTGTGTATTAGCGTTGTTTTAAAATTCTTTCAGTGATGAAGAAGAACATAGTTTGTTAAATTATCTTAATTCCAATCTAGGAAAATAGCATGAAATGTTACATTATAATTTGCATACATCACTATTTTTAGTTCTACACTATGTCTATTCCATGGGATCAAGGCTATTGAATGAATACTAAAGGCATAAAGTTACATTCCAGTGAAATATTCCCACAGGAAATGACTGATAGTAAAGCTGCCAATAATGGTGTCTATAAACAATTTGATCTATCTCAGAAATTGTTTCCATCCCAACTCTCGGTTGCAAGATCTTTCACTGCTTTGCAGTTAACATATTTGTTAAGAACAGCATAAGATAAATATGTAAAAATGAATGGAAACATATAAGCTTGAAGGTCTAGATAAACCTCATTTTCAGTTCATCTTGCCAACACGTTGAGTTGAGGAGTTACAAGACATGTTAGCCAATGCCAAATACTGTGTGTTGTTCCAGGCATTACCCAGAACTCGTCTGATGCTGCACAGCACCACTGAACTTCATGCCACTTTAAAGCTGAGAGTGTTCCGTCACATAAATTCCCAAGTGTTAAGAACTATTTTGGTCACAACAGAAATTGATAAGGCAGCCATGGCAATGTGACCCTACTTATTAACCTTAAAAATGCGAGTCCCTCTTTTCTATATGTGCATTACTCTTCAGTAAGTGTATTAAAATTTCGTTCTAAGAAGATAGTGCCCAGAGAACTAACATTATACATCTTATAATGAAGGCAGTGACCAAACAAAAACATTATCAGCTATGCTTGTAAAATCCTTTGTGTGTGTGTGTGTGTGTGTGTGTGTGTGTGTGTTTTAACAGTTCATAACTTCTCCCTCCAGTTAGCTGAATTGTTATATATTTCTAATCAACATTCCTATGAAGATCGTGTGGGGGTGGGGTGATTTTCCAGTGTTTGTAGTTGCTTCTCACTGACTTGGAAATTATTTTGATGCCCCATGAGTTAACAGGCAGCGGCACTGTCACAAAAGGTGAAATAACGATGGGATAGCAGGGCTCCGGGGAGGCAGGGAGCCAAGCTAGATGCAGGGCAGGACTGGCAGTCTGGGAGGGACACGGGGAGGGCAGGTTGAGGCAGTAGTGGAAGGAAACCATCTAGGTATGTCATGGTTATTTTCTAGGTAATTAGAATCCATTTCTGTCTCACTGCTGCTCAATCTTCCATTTTGCTCAGTGGAACCAAAGGCAAGTTTAACGCTGGCAAATGCCCAGTTTTCCCTCTAACTGCCTTGGTGTAGCAGACCTGCCTGCTTTGCCATGCAGTTCCATCATATTGAATAACTCGGGCTTCAGCCTGAAGCTGACTGCACAACCACTGCCCTGAGGATCAGCGCGAACTGCACTACCACAGTCCTTCAATTTTTACGGCTCATATTTTCATGATTAACAATATCTGGCAGTTGGCAACATTTCTTACTTCATCCCACCCTAATCAAAGTGATTGGCGGCGAAGAGGGAGGTTTGCTAAATGTATTTTCCAACTTTTTAGAAATCTACAATGTTTAGAATGTAGGCTAATATTTCGGGTTCTCTTATTATATAATAGGTACACTATGCAGAGTAGTAACTTGCTCAAGGTCACCAAAAATGAAGGGGAATTCAAACCTTGTCTAATTGCACATCTACCCTTGGCATGTTTCCTGGAATAAAAAAAGAGAGAGAATTGACACTTGCACTGACTTGAGCCTTTGTTTTTATAAATTATTTAGGTGGCTGCCTATCAGAAAGGAGTTTAATATTTTATTATCTTTTGTGAAATGCAGTGGAACATTGGAAAGCTGTTTGTTGAACATTTGAATGCTTCTCAGGGCAGTCCTCTTCAAGGATATTAAAACCAAATCCTATAACCTATTCCCATTTAACAGTAAATTTGTTCATTTTATTTATTTATTTATTTGTTTGTTTGTTTGTTTATTTATTTATTTATTTTTAAATATATTTTATTGATTTTTTACAGAGAGGAAGGGAGAGGGATAGATAGCCAGAAATGTCGATGAGAGAGAAACATCGACCAGCTGCCTCTTGCACACCCCCCACAGGGGATGTGCCCACAACCAATGTACATGCCCTTGACCAGAATTGAACCTGGGACCCCTCAGTCCACAGACCGACACTCTACCACTGAGCCAAACCGGCTTCGGCTAAATTTGTTCATTTTTAAGCCAGGATGTGAAACTGCCTCCCGTAAATGTAGTCTAATTTTAAAGGTAAAACAAGCTATAATTAAATACCGTAAAAGTAAAATATATACAACCTTAAAACCACTGGATTTCTCAGGCAAACCTCTTTCAAAATTAAAATGATGAGATAGCCCGTCTCTCCTAAATGACTCGTACCTCAAGGTAACACATGGTTGATGAAGGGAAGTTGCTCTGTTTCAAAAATTGTCAACCTAATAAAAAAAATTAATATAGAATTATTACCATTCAGCACCCTAATGAAATGATGGATCTGGGCTAAAAACTACCAGTGGCTACTAACATCACAAAGAGAGAGACGCACCTGATGTTATAGTCACTGATCAAGCACACATCACCCCTATAAGGTATTCTTACCAAAAATGAACCTGTGTCTGACCAGCCGCAAGACCTGATTACCAGTTTCCAGGAATTTCAGAGAACAGAGGAGCAGGCAAAACAACACTATGGGGCTTGGCCCAGTGTTTTCAGTGGTTAGAGTGTCGGCCTGAACTCCAAAGGGTCAAGGGCACATATCTGGGTTGCAGGTTGGATCACTGGCCCTTGTCTGGGTGCTTGCTGGAGGCAACCAATTGATGTGTCTCACATCAATGTTTCTCTCTTTCTCCACCTCCCTTCTCCTTCCCACTTTCAATCAGTAGAAAATATATCCTTGGGTGAGGATTAATTAAAAAATAAAAATAACACCTTAGAAATACAATAAAAAATTTCAGACTATGGTATAAAAAAATATCACAGTTCAGAGATCCAGTTTCTTTGTTTGCAATGTTTGGACTTACTTAAAGCCTAATTTAAGTAAATACCTGTTTAAAAAAATATTATGACCCAATCAGGGAACTTTGAACACTGACTAGATATTTGATGATACTGAGGAATTATAATTTTAGTTATTTTTAAAAATAGTTCTTTATCCTTTGAAATAAATACTGAAATGTTGATAAAATGACATGCAATCAGAAATTTTGTTTCAAAATAATTGAGGAAGGAGACCTGACAGAGAAAAATGAAGATGAACTTGGAGTTGGTAATCGTTGAAACTGGGTGATGAGTACCAGGGGTTTGTTTCACTAGTGTCTCTCTACCTTCTGTACATGCTTGAAATTTTCTATAATATACATTTTCATTTTAACAGGAATAAGACTTTTAAAATCAATCCCTGTTGCTTTTTACAGCAACACAACTTTGAGGGTAGTCAAATGGTTTACATTGCAGGGACGGCAAGAGATATTGGAATCTAGGCCCAAGAACTATCATTTCAATCCAAATCTGAGGTGGTATAATGGAGATGATTTGAAATCAGACGAAATAGTTCAAATCCAAACTTGATCAGTCATACATATACTCAAGAACCACACATCAAGGAGAGCTCTTGTTCATCTTTGCCAATTCCTAATCATTATTCCTTCCTCCTAAAAACCCACAGCTCTTTTGAAATACATGGCTTTTAACTTTATCACCTGCTGCCTCTGCTCTTTGTAGTCATCTACCAACTTCCCCTTCATTCATTCTAGTATACGTCACTATCTCTTTCTCTCTGCCATTTTTCTTGTCATCATCCTGGATGATGTCATTATTCATCAAAAAGATCCATCCAATATCCTGGTCTGTTGTGTTCTTGAACTTTTCTTTTCCTCTACCACCTCAGGCACCCAACCCCAGAGTCACACATTAGAATTTGTCGTAATCAATAACTGCAAATTCTCCAGACACCAATTACAATTTCCTACCTCACTCCCTCCGGTACCCAGACTCCAGCAATACTTTAAGCCCACCATCTCTCCTGTCTATCACTGTCCTTCAGTCCTTTCTTCCACACTTTCTCAGTTTAGATTGCATGGTCCTTATAAAAATCATTCCCTCGCATACCATCTGATATACTTTGCACTGACACTTGGATGGCTTAATATAGTTGGAAAAGAACATCAGAGACTTCAAGTGGTCCCTCAGTGACACTCTACAACTCCACTAAGTTCCCTTGTCCACTCATCCTCTTCTCTTTCTCAACATTTTGACACCATCACCCCCTCCTCACTCTCAATTATGACCTTTCTAAGAGAGAACTTCCTCATCTTCCCACCACCACATCTACCAGCTGGCACTATTTGTTCTCTGATGCTCCACCGACACCCCCCTTCCCAAGCCCCCCTTATCATAGCTGAGCTGCCCTTGCACGTGAGGCCAACTCTCTGGTCCCCTTTACCTGTCTTCTCTCCTCCCTCCTCAATGCCCTGTAGCTACACTGGCTTCCTTGTTCCTCCAAACACAGTCCTGCCTCATAGCCCTTGCCTTTGCTTGGATATTCCCTCTGCCCAAAATGACTCTGCGTGACTCCTTCATCAGGTCTCACTTCAAATGTTTCTTCCCTAGAGGGCCCTTCCCTGACCACTCTATCCAAAATAACACCTCTGACACTTCCACTTACTTTGATTTATGTTTCCTCATTGTACCTATTACCACTTAATATTATATTAGATGCCTATTCCAATGGTCTTAGGCTCTATAGCAGCGGTTCTCAACCTGTGGGTTGTGACCCACAAGTTGAGAACCACTAGCAGGGTCGCCTAAGACCATCAGAAAACACAGATATTTACATTACGATTCATAACAGTAGCAAAATTACAGTTATGAAGTAGCAATGAAAATAATTTTATGGTTGGGGATCACCACAACATGAGGAACTGTATTAAAGGGCCATGGCATTAAAAAGGTTGATAACCACTGTCATTGAAGATGGGTTGAAACTTGTAGCCTCAACCTAGTTAGATTGTTTAAAAAAAAAAAAAAAATCAACATTCTCTCTAAGGTTTAAGCAAGGCCCAGAGTTTTGGAATATAGTATTCAATATGTCCAGGATACAATTCAAATTTACTCAGGTTCAAAGAACTAGGAAAATGTTAACTTGCAGGGGAAAATAAAATCAATAGATATGAACACCATGATGACACAAATGGTGGAATTATCTTTAAAAAAAACTATAAAACAGCTATTATATAAATGCTTAAACAGTTACAAACACTTGTAAAACAATTTTAAAAATTCAGCAATAAAAAAAGAACCAAATGGAAATTTTAGAAATGAAAAATACAATGACCAAATAAAATTAAAAAAAAATTTAATTCACTGGATAGGCTTCAAAGAATGGTGATGACACAGAAAGAATGGGTATACTTGAAGGTATGTCAACAAGAATTTTCCTATCTGAACATCAGAGGAAAATGATTTTTAGAAAAATGAACAGAGCCTCAAGGGCTGGTTGGTTAATAACTAAAAGTTTGACATTCACGTCATCAGTGTCCCAGAGGGAGAGGAGAATGTAGTACTGAAAAAATATTTGCTGCTGTACTGGCTGAAAACAGAATGTACTTGGGAATAGCAAAGTATGACAAAAGGCAAACATAAAAATGTAAGAAGTTCAGCTAACTCCAAATAAGATAAAGCCAAAGAAATCCATGCCCAGACATCATGGACAACCTACTGGAAACTAAAAGAAAAACATCATAAGCCCTAGCTGATTTCAATCAGTGGATAGAGCACTGGCCTGCAGGCTGAAGGGTCTCAGTTCCATTCCAGTCAAGGGCATATGTCCAGGTTGCAGGCTCCATCCCCAGTAGGAGGCATGCAGGAGGCAGCCAATCAATGACACTGACCATTGATGTTTCTTATTCTCTCTCTTCCTCTCTCTTCCTCACTGAAATAAAGATATATTTTTTAAAAAGAAAAAAATATATTTTTTAAAAGAAAAATATATGAAGAGCAGCCAGAGAAAAACTACTCATTACCTATTGTAAGACAACAATTCAAGTGATGGTAGATTTCTCATCAGAGCCTTGGAGATCAGAAGAAAGTGGCACAACATTTTCAAATGTTGAAAGAATGATCAATTCTTAATCATATATCTATCTATGTATTCTTTAGAAATAAAAGAAATAAGATAGATAAAAGAAAACTAAGATAAATTCATTGCCAGTAAACCTGCTTTAAAAGATTTTCAGATAAAAGAAAACTAAGATAAACTCATTGCCAGTAAACCTGATCTAAAAGAATTTTTAAAGAAAATTCTTGAAACAGAAATGATACCAGTAAAAAATATGTTTTTTTAAGAAGAAAGATTATTCGCTCCATTTACGTTTAATTCAATTATTTATATATTGTGATTTAGGTTTACCATTCCATTATGTGTTTTCTGTGTGCCTCTTTTGTTTTCCCTTTTCTCTCCTCCCCCCCCCCCACTTTTTTTAGGTTTTGAGCCCTCTTTAGTGTTCCATTTTAACTTATTTATGGTGATTTTGACTTTCTCTGTACAGCTTTTTTAGTTGGGTTCTCTAAGAGTATAATGTACTTAATTTTCTATGAAAAATACAATGACCAAATTTTTTTTAAAAAACCACCTTCACTGGATAGGCTTCCAAGAATGGTGATGACACAGAAAGAATCTGAAAACAGTAGGGTCACATAGTCTACTAAAATTCAGTATTTTACCACTTTGAATGGAATGAAGAAATATACCAACATATGGATCCTTTTACCCTCTCCTTTTATATTATAACTAGCGACATGTTGCAGGAATATTCCTGCAAGACTTCCGGTGGGCTTCTCTCCTGCCACCACCACCACCTCTCCCACCCCCCACCTCTCCCGCTACGATGGGCAGGTGGGGCAGGGAGGGTGGGGCGGGTGGGGTGTGCCCCACCATGCCCGTGGCCACCGCCCCACCATGCCCATCCCGTCCTGCCCGCCCCACGGTGCCTGTGGCCACTGCCCTCACCACCGTCTCTGTGACCCCAAGCTGCAGCACCAATATATACCCCAACCTGCCGCACCTGCTGCCTCTACCTCTGGGGCCGCAAGCACGGCTGCTGCGCGCTCTGCTCTGCCCACCCGACCTGCTGCGCCCACCAACCCTGCTGCCACCCGCCACTGCTGCCACCTCCACAGCCGCACACCCGCCGCTGCTGTGCACCCCAATCCGCCATGCCCGCTGCCACAGCCTCTGGGACACCACGGCTGCAGGCCTCGCCCCGCCCAGCACATGCTGCCAGGGCTCTCCCTCCAGCAGTTGCAGCCCCCTTGCTTTCCACTTTCCCTCCTTCTTCCTTCTATGCTGTCTTTAGTCTTCACTCCTCCCTCCCCATATGCAGATTAACTACCAACTTTGTTGGGTTAATTTGCATACTACCTCTGATTGGCTGGTGGGCGTAGCTGGTGGGTGTAGCGGAGTGACGTTAATTTTCGTATTACTCTATTATTAGTAGGATTGTCTTATTTCTTTCCTCTACATATGTTGAAACCTCATCAGACAATGTTCTAATTTTTGCTTTTAGCTATCAAATATATTTTGGAAATTTTAAGAGAAAACAATTGTTTATTATATGTGTCTAGGTGTATACCATTTCTGTTCTTCCTTCATTCCCTCATTGAAACTATCTGATAGAATAAAATGGATGTTTCCCCCTCATCAAGGCTGCCCAGGTTGCCACCTGCTGAGAGTCTAATCTGCCATCCTGTTAGTGGAACTGCCTGAGAAAGGCACAGCAGTGGGAAAGTACAGAATGTGTTTGGGAATAGCAAAGGGTCTGCTTTGATTTAAAAAAAAAAAAAAAAAAAAAAAAAAAAAGTGAGGTCAGCTACTGGCTGAAAGGAAGAGAGGTTTAACATGCTATAAGGAGGAGTGTCTGAGGGAAGGCTGTGTATACTTCTGTGTATAAAAAAAGAAGTAAGGGCTTTTTCCCCAAATGGACATTGCAATGAAGTAAGTAGCAGTTAATGCCAAGACCTGTCAAGGTTGAAGGGAAGCAAAGATCTCATTCCCTAGCATTATGTTAACAAAAGAATGAGCCAGACTATAAACTAGTCCCCCATGTAAACATTCCAAATTGCTCTAGGAAAAACACTGGGAGCTTGGCATGCTAAAAAACCCAAGAAAATGTGTGAATGAGGTCAATGACCAGCTCACGACAGAAAGGCAAAGAGGAATTAGGCCCATGAGTTATAGCTGAAGTGGCAATCAATGAAGAAAATCTCCCTTTGGGACGATATGGAGTAGGTCCTGGTCAATATTAGCAAGATCATTTACAGCAAGTGCAAAGCCTGAAATTGAACTCATAATTTAATGAACGGTTTTTAGAAAAACAATTCCTCTCCACTTAAACATCCTAGAAATTTAAAATTTCATCCTTTTAACACAATTTTAACCCCCCACAATGGATACTTTCACCATAAATTATCTCAGCACCCTTTAGAGAGGCTACGGTTCTGAACCAATAATAATAGAATTACTAGTGATTCTTGATGATCTATGGCCAGAAATAAAGGAAAGAAATGATACTGTCCTACAAGACAAGCAAGGAATCAAAGATGCAACTTGGTTCATTTAATATGCCCTTTGAGCACAATAAAGCAATATTTAAAATATGGGTGTGGTCTCAGGGATGTAAAGTATGGTATAGGGCAGTGATTTTCAGCCCTTTCCCCTTATGGCACACATAAACTAATTAGTAAAATTCTGTGGCCCACCAAAAATTATATTTTTGCCAATCTGACAAAAAAAAAATAAGTATAATTTTTACTCATTTACATAGGGTGACTATTGTGTTGGCTGTTGTCATTTTTTTTATATAATCTGAGGGAAAAGAGGTTAATGCCCCTAACTAGCTAGTCAGATATTGCATATTTTAAAAACTCAGTACATTAGTGTGCCTCTTGGGGCACACCAATTGAAAAACATTGGTATAAGGAATATAGTTAATAATCCTATTTAATAAAAGAGTAATATGCAAATTAACCATCACTCCGCTACTCACAAGCCACGCCCACCAGCCAACCAGAGCAAGAGTGCAAATTAACCCACCAAAGATGGTGGGTTAATTTGCATAAGCAGGCAGGGAGCGGGCAGCACCATGGCGGCTTCTGAGGGTACAGGTCCATCAGGAGCAGAGGAGGCCCTGTGGGCAGCACCAGACTCCACCCACAGGGTACCAGTCCATTGGCCGGGGAGGCAGGCTGGACAGCGCCAGACGCCACAGGAGGAGTCAGGGTTCATCGCAGGCCCCAGGAGGGGCAGCAGCCTGCCTAGCCGCTCCCCGAGGCCCTGGCAACATTGGTGCCCTGGGGAGGAATGGCCGGGCCGGCCTAGCTGCTCTGTGCAACCCTGGGAAGATCACAGGCATGGGGTTGTGAGACCTAGGCAGGGCCTTTGGACACAGATTCACAGCTTCTGGGAGACAGAGAGCAGGGTTCTGCCTCACCTGCAGAGAGACAGAGGTTCTGCAGTGGCCCCAAGACGCGGGTGGCCCAGCCAGGGACCAAGGGGCATGGAAGGACTCCCAGGCAGAGGGGCAAGGACTCCCACCTCTGAGGCAGGGGTAGAAGGGGTTGAGGGCAGTGCCACCTCAGTGGAGGGGTGCCGCACTGCAGGGCACCGGACTGACTGATCTGATTCAGAGAAGCTCCCAGTGCTGACACGCCTCGCTCAGGCGGCCTTCACACTTCAGAAGCAGTGACTCCTGCTCCTGCCTTGACCCAAAAGCAAGCCTGAGGTGCCCTGCCCCATGGCAGAGCATGCCTAAGCGGTGAGTATGAAGCCTTCCACCTGCTCAGGAGAAGGGGGGGGGGGGGTCAGTAAAGAATGGGGGCAGGGGACGGGACCCGGGAGAGGAAAGAATGTGGAGCATCCGCAATGAAGAGGAGCTTGAGAATGAGGCTCAGAAGCCTCTCAGGGAGGTTTGTTCTGTTTGCCCTGAGGCTGCCCCTTAGAAACGGCAGAGAGTATGGCTCGGAGGGTTCCCTGTGCGCTGAGTCAAGTTCCACAGCCAACTGGAATTGGCCTCAGTGTCCTGGTCTGTAAAATGGATTAAGCGTGTCCCAGTGCCTTCACTGAGCTTTGAGGGCCAATTGAGATACTATATAAGGAAAATGAGGGAAGAAGTGAGAAAGAAAAGGCAAACAACACAGAAAGGCAAACAACACAGAAGAAAGTCTTTTTAACAGGAAGGAACCTGTAAACCCATTGTCACTTAAATAGGGAATATAGTCACTGTGTTGTAATGATGGTATGATGCCAGGTGAGTACTGGAAATATCGGGGAACACTTTGTAAAGTATATGATTGTCTAACCACTATCTGTAACTAATATAAAACCTGAAATCAATATAAAACAATATTGAATGAAAATTGGTGTGAAATTTTTATAAATTTAAAAGTTTAAATAAAGGCTGTAAAGGAAGGAAGGAAGGGGGAGAATAAAAATAGTTTTAGCATTTTATTGTATTTTCAGTAAATGAGAAAGACAGTTGTCTTTATATGGTGCTTTTATACTTTTCTAAGTCATTATCTCATTTTAATTTCCGGGCAACTTAAAGACAAGATAATTATTCCCTCCACTATTCAAAGAAAGGAAATCTTGGTGTCTGGTCCTAATGATTCAATCGTCACGCTCTTATTGTAAAGCAGGGTTAGTAAATTTTCTGTGCAGGGTCATATTTATACTAAAAAAGCCTTGTGGGTGATCAGGCCAGCAGGGGAGAGTAGTTGGGGGCAATCAGGCCGGCAGAGGAGCAATTAGGTGTCAATCAGTCTGGCAAGGGAGCAGTTAGGGGGCAATCAGTCAAGCAGGTGAGCAGTTAGGAGCCAGTGGTCCCGGATTGTGAGAGGGATGTTGGACAAACCTGCTGCTGGACATCCCCTGAGGGGTCCCACATTGGAAAGGGTGTAGGCTGGGCTGGGGGACACCCTCCCTAGTGCATGAATTTTGTGCACCGGGCCTCTAGTGGTAAAATAAATATGTATGGTGCCAGTTGAGTACTAGGCTTATCAAGGGATCAGTTCATAAGTTATATAAGTGTATAACTACCATGCTGCACACCTGAAATTAATATATAGTGAATGACAACTTTAATTGAACATTTTTTAATTAAAAAATATATATATGGATTTGGTTCCACTGGCATAGTGCAATGTCCCAAAGACTTAAAAAGCTATCATTTACTTTTTTTACTAGTGACAGAATTTTGGTGTAGGAAGCTGCTTGATTTAATCATCATATCTACTTCTACACAAAAATTTAAAGGTGTGCTCTTTCCTGAATTTTAACCATTTTTGCACACTTTTTCATAGCTTCACAGGGTTGCATGTGACCCTTGACCCTCAATACCTGCTCCTATACATTGGCCTGACCCTTTCTTGCTTAAGACCTCAGAGTCTTATTCTCATAACATACATTTCAAACTTCCTTTTTCGGGCTACAAGGACCTACTTCATGTAGCTTCTGCCTGCCTTTCCATCCTCAACTCATACCACTCTCCTCCTCCCCTTCCAGCCACATGGCCATCTTTCTGTTTCTCAGATCTGCAAGCCATTTCCTGCTCAGGGACTCGGCATGGGAATTCCTCTGTGCAGAGAACTCATGGCTGGCTCTTTCTCATCCTTAAGTCTTAACTCAGATGTTACTGCAACAGAGTCTCTGGTGATAACAGATATCAAAAACTAGAATTATCTTTTTAATAGATATAGTTTATTTGTTTACTATCTATCTCATCAATGAGGATGTAAGTTCCATAGGGGCAGGGACCAAGCACAGATAGAACCCAAATTACTCTTCAAGTTTCAGCTAAAATATTGTTGTTTCTATCCTCAGTAGTCAACAGCTGGTAAATGAACGAAAGGAAAAATGGAATAGGAATCAGGCAAAAGGCAGTGGTCTTCACATAGACACATAAATCAGACTCAGACTGTGAGAAAAAAGGGATTCCTGAAGTTGCAACAACACTGCAAGAAATCCAGGGTGTCAATAATATGGTATCATTTATAAGTAGGATAAATAAACAGGTTTAAGTTATTACAAAAAAATTGTTTCAAAGTTGTTCACCTAATATTAAAATTATAGCAACTTTTAAAATCTGAAAACCAGACAATGCTTGCCACCTCTATCACAGAGCTAATGTGGGAGCAAATAATTGTATAGTTCTTCCAACCTGAATCAAAGCTTCTAAATACAATAATAACTTCAGGAAGACTGTGTTTACATAAAGAGGGGGTTGGGAAACAAGTAACTGTTTAACATTGAATAATTAACTATTTCTAGCACAAGGGAGTCAGTTCTATTAAAGTATATCTCTTAAGGAGAGGGTACTTTGCTATACATATTACATGTTAAATATTTTTTTAATATATTTTATTGATTTTTTTTTTTACAGAGAGGAAGAGAAGGACAGTTAGAAACATCGATGAGAGAAACATCCACCAGCTGCCTCCTACACCCCCCCTACTGGGGATGTGCCCTCAGCCAAGGTACATGCCCTTGACCGGAATCGAATCTGAGACCCTTCAGTCCGCAGACTGACACTCTATCCACTGAGCCAAACTGGTTTTGACATATGTTAAATATTTTAAAAAATAACTTGTAAATATAACTTGTTTTGCTTTATAAAATATTAACATTAATAAATAATCATGAAATGCCTACTATGGAAGATAATGTTTTAATATTATTTATGATAATAAACTAAGCCAGCAGAACAGAATGACTTAGTTGTTACTCTCACTTCAAAAGAAGAAAGTTATTCTGATAAGGATTTTTGGTAATAGAAAGTGCTAATTGCTGAAGATATTAAAAATATTTATAGCCCTAGCCTGCTTCGCTCAGTGGATAGAACATCGCCTGCAGACTGAAGGGTCCCAGGTCAAGGACACAGGTCCGGGTTGCAGGCTCAATCCCCAGATGGGGGCATGCAGTAGGCGGCCAATCAATTATTCTCTCTCATCATTGATGTTTCAATCTCTCTCTCCCTCTCCCTTCTTTTATGAAATATATATATATATATATATATATATATATATATATATATATATATATATCTGTATCTGTTGAGTGAAAGTCCTAATCTCTTTTAATTACCTTTCTCCCTAAATACCCTGCCAATGACCTTCATATAAATAACTTATATTTTCATAACATTTCCTTTTTAAAATTTGTATTTATTTGAGAGAGAGAGAGAGAAGCATTGATTTGTTGTTCCACTTATTTATATATTCTTTGGGCGATTCTTGTATGTGCCCTGAAAGGAGATTAAAACCCACAACCTTGAGTATTGAGACCATGCTCTAACCAACTACCTGGCCAGAGCCTCATAACATTTTCAGTTTGTTACTTAATCTGTCTTCATGTTAGAGCATATTTTAGGTAGGCATTTACTCTCCAACAGTAAATATCAAAGATCACTCCAATTTTCCCTTCCAATTGAAATCAGTTGAACTAAAAACAAAAACAAAAAACAAACAAACAAACAAAAAAACCCACTAAAAATGGAAACCTTTTTAATGGAAGCGTGGTAGGCAGAACCATCTCTGGAGTCACCTAAAAGTCATCTCAAATGAGTAAAACACGATCCCCAGGAACAACACAGGAGCCCAGCCTGAAGGGCATCCATCAAGGGCGCGTGCTGAGCTGCTCCTGGGAGCTGTGGTTTGGGAAGGGACTTGTTCCCATTGGCTGCTATAAACAAAATCTGAATCATTGTATCATCTCTTAAGGGGAGTTTAGAAAAATACCAGGCATAGTTTCAAGTATGGCAATTAATACAAGTGCCTCTCTAAATACATGTTTTGGGATTGTTACTAAGCCGGGTAATCAGGGGTATTCCCACTTTTACTCAGGCATATTTGTGTGACAGATTAGACCTTGTTTAGGCACCTACGTACAGGTCAAAGCCTGCAGGCCTTGAAAGGAGAAAGCAGGGAGCTCACCCAGCCCGGCCTCGGGCTCCCAGGCAGCTGTGCAATCCCACTGAACCAGTTTGGCAGCTCGCGCAGTCACTGCGGCAGCTTGCAGATAAGACCCTCCTGGTAAGCCTGATAGTCCTGTCAATAAGGAAGCTGCGGAGAGCAAGTGGAATTTTCCAAAGCATCAAAACAGATTCTCTTATTTGAAAAAGCGTGGAGGACTCAGTCACGACAGAGAGCCCTCTGAGTAAGATTTTTGTTAAGGTTAGATGACAGTTATTTGCTTCTTTAAGTCACAGGCAAATCCCAAACTCATCTTGGTCATAAACAACCATTGTTTGTTTACTATTGCATCACCGAAGCAAAGTGAGGCAGATAGCCCTAGCAACAAGACTAAGATTGCATTTCCGCTGCTCTGTCAGCAATGGGTTGGGAGGTGTTCTCCAACAGAGCTTACGTTTCCCATTTCTTTACATTATCGCGCGTTTTCCTGCTTCTAGAAAGGCAGAATAGGCCTAGGCCAGGGAGTAACAGTGTCCTACCCACAACCGCGAATAGAGCGAGGTTTCCAGCCGGAGGAGGGATGGAGCTGTCTCCCACTGAGCCGATCCACAGCTCCTCATGAGCATGTCCCTCTCAGGGACCAGAGAAGGTTCCAGAAATTCTGCCGAGTCTATACTTTTTGTTTTTCCAACCCCTGGTCTCTAAAAAGAGACGATGGTTATTAAAACTAGATACCAATCACCCTCCCATTGTGAAAAAGAAAAAAGTTACCAGAACATGATACTCAAGAAAACCATGAAGATGTTTCAGCCAAAGGGGGGGGAAAAAAGGTTGAGTGGGTAGACAATGGTAAGAGGGCTGGAATGTAGAAGCCCAAGGGAGCCAGAAAACAAGGGAAATGTGGTGCATGTATCTGGTGAAGCTGTTTGAAACAGTGCCCTATCTCACTGAGTCTAATCGCTCATGGTTTATTCTTAGAGTGCTTTCACTGCGAACTGTCCTTCCCCTTTAATAGTGTAGGAGGTTGAGTTCCTTTCAGGATTATGATTTAGCTTTTCTAAACAGCTTTTCAACAGTTTTTAAAGAAGTAACATATACATATGAATAGTCTCACAAGATAATAACTGGGGGGGTGGGGAGGAGGGGACAAATTCTTTGGGTTGAGGCCATGAGACAAAGCGCTCTAAATTTGTTATAGTAATTTGATTACCACAAGGTACAATCAAACTTCATGAGGGAAGCAGGGTGAGAGAATAAAACCATTAAATAGGAGGTCCTGGAGGAAAACATCAGGATATACTAAAGTCTTGGGCCATTCAAGAAAGAAAACTAAAGAGTTTCATTAAAAGTATGAAAAGAAAATAAATCTTTTAACAAATATTGCTTTTTTCAATCACCGTGAAAAATTTCTCTCTGAATAAGAAAAACTCAGGTCAAATGAATATAATTTTTTTTTTTTTACTACATTTTATCTATGGGGGGAAAAACTGGGGGGAAAAAATCTTTAAGTGGGGGGAAGAAGATATATGTACTAATATATGTAATAATTTAAACCAAAATATTTTTTAAAGAATTTTTAAAAGTTACTTAAAAATATTTGTTTTAAGTCAAATTTAAATAAATTAGATTACTCAATATTAAGTATTTCCATGACAACATTTCAAATTTTTCTCTAAATGAATATCTAATATCTAGAAGTTAGTTGAGGATTTTAATTCGTTAATTTATTTCCCCCATGATAAAAATAGTTTTGTTTTTCTGTTTTAAGAATCTAGAAACAATATATAAACATATAAGGAAAATATTAATAATGACCTGAAATCTCATCAACCAGCCTGTTAATATTTTGGTGCCCATTCTTTTATTCATCTTATATATCTATATACATATTTGTGTAAAAGGAATACATCTATGCTATTTTTATTGTGGCACTAAAATTTATATTTTAAAATATTGCTCAGAGCCCTAGCCGGTTTGGCTCAGTGGATAGAGCTTAGGCCTGTGGACCAAAGGGTCCCGGGTTCGATTCTGGTCAAGGACACGTATCTCCTTTGCAGGCTTCTCCACAGCCAGGGCCCTGGTCAGGGCGTGTGCAGGAGGCAACCAATCAATGGGTTTCTTTTATATCGATATTTCTCTCTTTTCCTCTCTTCCACTCTCTCTAAAACTCATTGGAAAAAAATATCCTACGGTGATAATTAAAAACAAAACAAAAACCCTCAAAAATATATTGCTCAGAGTTGGCTGTTTTTATTCAGATACTTTTATGTCCTATGGTATGTTGGGGTGTGTGTTTGTGTGTGTGTGTGTGTGTGTGTGTGTGTGTGCAATAGACGTGTCTCTGAACTCCATCTGTCTTATATAAACTACATCATGAAAATCCCTCCATGAAAACTGGAGTAGTTCTAAACTCATTCTTTTTAATGACTGAATAGTTTTGTGTGTTTTTTCATTATATGAATGAGCCATACTTTAATCATTTTTCTACCTAACGCCTAATGTTTAAGTTTTTTTCTACTGGCAAACAAAGATGCACTAAGCATCCTAATCATACATTCTTTCATACGGGTGCACTTATTTAAATTTAAAAAAATGTTTTCTAAGAGTGGATTGCTAGAAAGAGAGTATGTGTATTTTTTATTTTAATTTTGGTTTTCAAAAGTCTAACAAATCACATTTCTACTAGCAATTTCTAATACAACTTCTGTGTATTCCTAAAAGCAGTATTTGTTTTCTCTTTTTTATTTTTGCCATTCTGATGTCTATAAAGTGAGTTCAAATTATTGCTACTTTAATTTGCAATTCCCTGAGTCCTCATGAGGCTGGCATCTTGGAATCTTTTTCTGTATTTAGTAGCCATCTTGGATTTGCTCTTAGATAAATTTACATAAATTGCCTTTTTACACCCTTATCCATTTTTTAATTAAGTTACTTTTTTTAAAGCCTTTTTTAGTAAAAGTTTTAAAAATGTTACATATGTGTGTGTATAGTTATCTATTTTTATTTTTATAAATTCTGAGTTTCCTGCTAAGCCTCTCCAGTGTCTAGGGCTAAGTTTCCATTGTTATATTTTTTACATTTAAATTTCAAATCCATCTGAAGTTATGCTTATATGATATAAGTTAATGGTCTCACTTTTATTCTAATGCATATATAGCAAAGAGTTTGCCAGCAATATATGTGAAATGAAGCATCCATAACCATTGCATTAAGGTACCACATTTCACATGTACTGAATTTTCATCTGTCCTGGGACAAAGTGTATATGTAAAATATAAACTATCAAACCAGTGTGGGCACAGACCAACAGAACAGATGCTGGTGGTAAATCAGAGCTACAGACACACCATGCCAACCAAGGACTGGATAGTCATTATGCCTTGGGTCTACTCCAGGTTCTCTATTCTGTTTCATTGACTTATTGATCTATTCCTATGTCAGGATTATGTTACATAATTTTTAACTTCAGAAATCATTAGAATTATTAGAAATAGTTATCAAAATAATAATAGCTAATAATCTGTGTCATGAATGTTCTAAATACATAAACATTAATGACAGTTTATTAGCTATTATTGCTAATGAATATATATATATAGTCATTTAATCTTTATAATAACCCAATAAGGGAGGAATATAAAACCATTTTTTAAATGAGGAAACTGAGGGCCACAGAAATGAAGGACTTTGCCCAAATAAAAAATTAAGTTAGTGTTCAAACTAGCTAGTCTGACTTAAAGTCAATTAGAATATTCTTAACGACTATGCAATAAAAATGCATTCAAAAAATTATCTCAATAAATAACTCAATAAAAAGCTATAATAGCTTTAAACACACACACACACACACACACACACACACACACACACACACACACCATGACTTTTTAAATTATACTAAAGGCCCAGTGCATGAAAATTCATGCAGTGGAGAGGGGTCCCTCAGCCCGGCCTGCCTTCTCTCACAGTCCAGGAGCCCTCACAGGCAGGAGGCGACCAGGCAATCAGGGGAAGAAGTCACCCTCATCACAACTCTGCTGCTGCCTCTTCCAGCAGCGCAAGCATCAGCCGTCCCTGTACCTGAGCCTCAGGCAGCCCGGGGCAGTTGGGCAGCCACCATTCAAGGCTTGCCTGTGCTCAGGCATTGGTTGGGCAGCCAATATCTGCGGCTTGCCTGAGCCCCAGGCCAGCCTGTATGGCTGGGGGGGCTGAGGGAGGGTCTGGCAGCACTGTGCATGTGCCACCCCCAGCTGGGCTGGAAGGACTGTGGGACTCTGGAGGGGCTGAGGGGACTGGCTGGTGCCACAATCTTGTGGCTATGGGTACTGCCATCTTTGTGATTGTGTGACAGTCAATTTGCATATACCCTCTTTATTATATAGGATTGATTTTAGAGAGAAGGAGGAGGAGAGAGAAAGAGAGATACGTTGATTTGTTGCTCCATCCACTTATGCATTCATTGGTTGATTATTTTTTTAATATATTTTATTGATTTTTAACTGAGAGGAAGGGAGAAGGATAGAGAGTTAGAAACATCGATGAGAGAGAATCATTGATCAGCTGCCTCCTGCACACCTCCTACTGGGGAATGTGCCCGCAACCAAAGTACATGCCCTTGACCGGAATCAATCCTGGGACCTTTCAGTCCGCAGGGTGACACTCTATCCACTGAGCCAAACTGGTCTCGGCCATTGGTTGATTATTGCTTTGCCTTGACCCAAGATGGAACCTGCAACCTTGGTGTATCCCACACTCTAACCAACTGAACTACCCAATCAGGGCTATTACAACTTTTCTTTAAATTACCAGGGGCTTTCAACCAGAGAAAGATAAGTGTCACATGATCTCACTCATATGTGGAATCTAATGAACAAAACAAACTGATGAACAAAACAAATTCAGAGGGAAGGCAAAAGAGGTTGGGTGGGAGGAAAAAGATCAATCAAAGAACTTGTCTGCATAGGTGCATTGTCCATGGACATGGCAATAGGGTGGTGAGGGCCTGGAGTGAGGGGCGGTGATGGGCTAGAAGAGGCCAATGGTTTATATTCTCGATAAAGTCATGCTAACCATAACATTAACAGCAATGAGAACGACAAGCTACAATCTATGAAACATTTATTATTAATCAAGAATTTCTGTTTGAATTATCTCAGGTTGTAAACTAGTTTCTCATGTTATTTGAATCTTATGGGTAAGAAAGGGAGGCCCAGACTGTTTAAGCGATTCCCCCAGGGTCACAGGTGGTAAGGAGCAGGACCAGGAGTAGAGTTTATGATGGCTGAACCCAAAGTCCAGGTCTTATCAGCTAGGCCAGAGTAGCAAATGCAGTGCAGCTGTGCCCGTGATATGCTGTATAAACACAGCTCTGCTTCAAAGCCTCTGTAACACTGTAAAGTGGCAAGATTGGGCTTTGATTCACGTAGGTTGGCACTGGGAAGCTTCTTAGAGATTACCTAGTATAACCCTTTTGATTTTCTTGAAAAGGAGCTGTGTTGGCCAGGATAAAGTTAAACCGTGCAGCAGCTCAGGATAGTCTGAGTGCAGATGTGATAGTCTGAGTGCAGATGGTCCAGGTCCTCCAGGACAGACAGCCTTGCTTCTCATGCTCACTCAGGGATCCAGGCTCCTTCCAGAGAATTGCTGGTCCCTTTCCTAGGGCTTGTCATCAAAGTGAGCTCACCACATCCAAGTTCCAGCCAGCAATCAGCAGGGAGAGGACAC
Source organism: Pipistrellus kuhlii (assembly GCF_014108245.1). Taxonomy (NCBI): domain Eukaryota; kingdom Metazoa; phylum Chordata; class Mammalia; order Chiroptera; family Vespertilionidae; genus Pipistrellus; species Pipistrellus kuhlii. The sequence goes on along the minus strand of NW_023425515.1, from coordinate 135,976,860 downwards.
ACATAAGCTACATGTAAGCTCAGCCCCCAAAACATTAATGAAAACTGAAGGGGAAGAGGAAGAAGGCCAAAGGCAGGAATATGTAGAGGAAAACAAAAGAAAATGACAATCGCTTGTGCTCAAAGTAATTATTGTATTAGACACAGGTTAAACAAAACATACGTCAGAGGACAGAACTGCTTTCTTCTGCTCTTCCCCTTTTTCCTTTCTCGCTACTTTCTCTTATTTCAAGCCTATGTATGAGGAAGAAAAGCCTGGAAAGTGTAAATGAGCCAGTACCCCATCATTCAGCAGAAACAAGACTGAAGAATAAGATAGGACGTACTTCTATCCTGAAATAGGTAACTGGGATGCCGGCACTGAGATATTCCGGTTAGTGAAACTTTCCATTTAACCAATAGTTAACCAGAAATATCTTTTGCTTGTTTTGTATTTTAAATTTTTACCCATAGTCAGAACCCACCTACATAAGCACGTACATCAGCGACATGGAGCACACACACAGCAGTAATGAAGTGAAACAATAAAAACATTTTAAAAGAAAGATAATTCCTGACCTTTACTTGTGGTAAATAAATTAAAAAAAAAACATAAAGCACAAATGTACACCCGTCGATATGATGGAATTTTTTTATATATATAAATAAATGGGAGATGGCGACGTCACCACGAAACTTCCTACGTCGAGTCCGACGTAACTTGAGGACTGCCTGTATTCTGTTGTGTGGATAAACCATCGTTATTTAACCAGCCCCCTGTGACACTTGAGTTACTTCCCACGTTTTGCTATTATAAACAATATTTCAACAAACAATCTTGCACATATATCACAGTATTTTACATGTACCAGCTGTCTACAGGATAAAGTCCCAAAGGTGAGATTTGCTAGGTTAATAGGTAAATTCGTTTATGATTTCTGTAGATTTTGCCAAATTGCTCCACAAGGCTTGTGTCATTTGCCCTCCTACCTGCACTTGGTGAGCATCCTGTGCTCCCATCACCTCAACAGAGTTCTCAAGCCGAGTTATTCTAATCCAGTTGGCGAGAAATAGTATTTCATAATATCAGTGTTAATTTGCATTTCTCTCAAAATTGTCTATTTGATTCAACAACTATTTTGTAAAATCCTTTAGGAAACAGACTCTACTGAAGACGCTGACTCCTTGAATAATCACTGATCCATCACCCCCCTCACCTCCACACCCGCTGTGCAAACCCAGATGAGTCTTCCACGGATGGAGAGCATCATGGCTTCACGTACATTCTCAAATGTTACCAGCTGTCCTCAGGATTCTGTGCTCACATGCATTTGAGACACCAGCAAAGAGGGTCAAGAGGCTTCTTTATTGAATGACTCCTCAGAGTCTTCTTGTGTTCATTGTGGATTTCTAGCAGGAAGGAATCCTACACTGGGTCAATGAAGCCCTCTTCTCAGGGCATCTGCGGTAGTCTTCCTGGGACACACTTCTTGAAACAGTAATAGAGAAACTTTATACCTAATCAAGGGCCAACCCTGAGAAGTAATTGTAGGGTGTGTGTGTGTGTGTGTGTGCGTGTGTGTGTGTGTGTGTGTGTGTTAGTAAGAATTCATGTTTTCTTAAAACATTTTTTTCTAAACATTGAGAGGGGTGGAGAGTGAGGATCCCAGTTAATCAAAGGTTATTAATAATTGGAGTAACTGAGGTATAGGATCATAATTGGACTTGGTAGCTTCCTTCAGGGCCAATCCAGGGAAATAAGGGCATTAGTAAACAGCTCTTATTAGAGGGCTTTGTCAGTCCTCCATTGAGAAAAGGCCAGCAGGACACTCACTTGCTGTAAGATGCTAAGGGTTGCTCTGGCTGGTTTGGCTCACTGGATAGAGCGTTGGCCTGCCAACTCAAGGATCCCAGGTTTGATTCTGGTCAGGGGCATGTACGTTGGTTGTGGGCACATCCCAGGAGGCAGCTGGTTGATGTTTCTCTCTCATCAATGTTTATGGCTTTCTATCCCTCTCCCTTCCTGTCTGTAAAAATCAATAAAATATTTTTTTTAAAAAGATGCTAAATGTTGGTTCATTTGTTCAATTACTTATTGAACAATTTCTCACTTTATTGCCTTGTGCTGGGTCCCTCAGTTTGTCTCACAGGAAATGTAAGGCTCCCCAGCAGTCCCTAAATCCAGTTAGTAAAGTGTATGCCCCGCAGCCAGGCAACAATGTAAGAGATTAAGTGACAAGATGAGAGTTAGGATAATGTTACTTCTCCCGGGGAGCTCCTCTCTTGGGAGTCTGCTTTTTAACTCTCAGGCAAAGCTGTGCTGGGAGCTCTTGTGGAATTTCCCCAATTCCACAAGCCCGATAAGGAGGCATTTTCTTTCTTCCCTTTTTTAAAAATATGTTTTTATTGATTTCAGATATGAAGGGAGAGAGAGAGAAGCATCAATGATGAGCGAGTATTATTGATTGGCTACCTCCTGCATGCCCCACACTGGGGACGGAGCACACAACCTAGGCACCTGCCCCTGACCAGAATGGAACCTGGGACCCTTCAGTCTGCAGGCTGACACTCTTTCCATTGAGCCAACCTGGCCAGAGCTTTCCTTCTTATTTTTGAAGTGTGTGTTCCCATGCACTCTCCCTACTTCATTGTCTAGCTTTGGGTGCCTCCTGCACTGAGGTAAGCCGGCTGCTCTGGGGAATCCGAGGCCTGGCCTGAATGCCCAGGGTATTCCTTTAGTAGGCTTTGGCTCCACCTAAGGTTTTCCTCTGTTAATTGCAATAATATGGCCAATAATGTAGAAATGGGAGGGGAAAAAGCTGTCCTACTTCATTGTTGTTTTCCCCCAGTCATCTTTTCATCTCTGATGTTGTGTTTATTTCATAGTAGCCACAAACTCCTTTTGCTGTGGGTAAAATATCCATGCTCTGAATTTGAGTACTGGTGAGTGAGTAGCTTTTTGGAATCGGAGTAGCTTTTGGGGGCAGTCTAAAAAGAAACGTGTGTTTTTGTTTGTTTGTTTGTTTTTTGTTTTTTTTTCAAAACAGCTAAAAGGAGGACATATTTTAGAAATGCCAAATTGCTATTTTAAGGGTTTGGCTTTCTTCCAAGAGACTTAATATTTAGGATTCCAAGGAGATATTTAAAAAGTTTGAAAGTACCTGTTTGTGGTTTCAAAAAGTTAGAAACAATAAGTCAAGCAAACTGGATGAACTTTACAAATGACTTCAGTGCTTTTTCACAAAAGTAATTCTATAATCAAATATGACAACCAAATACAAAGATGTTCATCGTAGTGGTGAAAAAAAATGTGGAAATAATTTTAATGTCCAATAGATAAATGAAAATAAAAATTAAGTTTCTGAAGAACTCTTAATGGAATTGATAATGTTTATTGTTCTGAATATATACAGATATGCATAGAAAAACACTCAAAGAAAATACTTTATATCAAAATGTTAACTGGATAAAAGTGATTTTCATTTTCTGTTTTTGTTTTTTTAGAAATTCTACAGTGAACATTTATCATTTTCATAATCAGAAAATTTGAAAATGAACACCATTATTATAAAGAATTTATATTTAACATTCATTTTATCAGAATTGGAATGTGACTTAAATATAAAGAATTGTTATTGTATTTTGGTGTAAACATTGTTCCTGTCTTTGAAAAGGCTAAATATACTTGTAGTAAAGAAAGCACTTAATTTTAATTTTTTAGTTCTTTGCTTCTGTGACATACAGATTTTTGGCACTTCTGTGAGGCAATAGAAAACCTGTTCTCCATCACTGTTTATCACATTTTCATAAACCTCAATGGAAAAAATCAGTTGAAATTATGGTAATGCTAAGAAAATTTAATCTTCTCTTCAACTAATTCCCTGGGGCTTAAAAATAAATTCAACACTAGACTGTGTGATCTGAAAAAAACAAACAAAAAAACAAACACACACACACACACACAAAAAACACCTCCTGGGCAAAAGATTAAATTAGGAACTCTGGTTTGGCTACCCAGCAAGATGGACATAGGATAGCCTTGATACTGTTACAGTGGAAACAAAAGTGGAAAAAGAAGAGAAAAACCCAGGAGGTTCATAATTAGACAAAGTGACTGGATAAATTCGGCAACTTGTAAATAAGTCAAAAATACACAGGGCCCTGGCCAAATTGTCTAGAAAATGCCACTTACTGTCTAAAGTGTTAAGTCCACATCGCCAAGTAGGTGCCTATTCCTTTAAACAAAAAAAAAAGCACCCACCTCTTTTTTACACAGTTGAAGCAGCAGGGCTAGGAGAGCCTTTTTCATGAGTGGTAGTGAATTCCAGGGCTTTGGTTTGGAATTCACTTACCTCAGGGTTCCAGACAGTCTGGAATCCCAAAGTAAGCTCTTCTCCAGGGTGGCAGCTTGGTGTAGAGAGAAAAGCTGGAAAATCCATGCATCGTAAGGGCATGATCTTTCCTCCCCAGCCGTGGAGCAGACTAGAGAAGTTAACCCTCTCATTTGTTAACCTCACTAACAGGCTTTAACAGCTCTGCAGGCCTGGATGGCTCCGGTAATTGCTCTACTTCCTTTGGTATGGACAGAGGCAGGGGTAGCAGGTACTTGGAGCTCGAATCATTAAGCTTAAATTAAGAGGGGGGGAAAAAATCAAGACTGTATGCCTTACAGATTTGACATATGATGTTATGGAAGACATTTTACTGTTAAAGTTTTTGGGCCACTTTTTGTAATTAAGGAGAAGATTGGAGGGGAAGGCCTGAAGGCAGAACATGGTAAAGAGAGCAAGGTCCTATGGATTCTTAGTGTCTCAAGAGGGTGTGTGTGTGTGTGTGTGTGTGTGTGTGTGTGTGTGTGTGTGTCTTAAAATCCCCCTGCAGGTGAGCCTCAGAGGAGTTACTGGTATGTGAGTTGACTTGCTCATAGCTTTGCTGGCAGACATGTCGCCTCCTTAGGTGGAAGTGCTTGTTTTGTTATTTCCTTAAAATTTCCCTCAGGAATTCTAAGTTTAAAATGTTAATGCAAACCCACCAGTGTTCTTGGGAAGGTGGTTAGAATTTCTGCCCCTTTTAGAAACAAAGACAGGTAATTATACCGGGAATAGAGCTGCACTTTTACTTCAATGATATGCACCAAATCCTGTTTCTTCTTTTTTCAGAAAAATGGTAAAACATAGAGAAAGGAACAGGAGTTCCAGACCCTGGGTACCAAAATATTGCAGACACACAGGAAATGACTTTTCGAATCCAGCCTGTGAACCTGTCATTTCATGGGCTTGTCTGGGAGCCTTGAAAAGAGAGGCGAAGATCACAGAGCAGACATTCCTACATTATGGGAAGGCTGTTCCGAGGGAGCTCTGGAGGACTCCCCACGCCCCATGCTATGGCTCTAAACTCAGGCCATAATTTGAAATGTTAGAGAAAAGCCAGTGAAATTTGAGGCAAAATTTGTGGCTTAAAACTATTTCACGTTGCTTTAAATAACAATTGACAAGCTAAAATACAGTTTTAAAGGGTCAGGGATATATCCCCAGCCCTATTCCTTTAAGATGTCTAATTAAAAATGCTCCAAATATGTGGTAATTAAGCTATAAAGTCATTGAAATATGCATTAATCCTCTTTAAAACATTTATATATTGACTTTCATTTTACATCAATCTAATCTATCTGAAAGATGTTTCTGGTGTATTCAACAAATTCTGCACTTTTGGTGAACTGGTTTTGGATTCACTAATTTCCCAAATATTTGTATTCTGAGTGCCTTCTAGGAGTAAGACATTCTCTGAATGAATCAGGCAGGAATTAATAAATCAATCTGTTGGCTCATTCCTCTTCTCCAGTGTAGTGAGGAAGCCCAGTTTTCTCCCCTGAAAAGTAGGGCTTTTAATATCACATACCTCATTGAATTAAATGAGCTAATACATGCACCAAGAACAAGCCTGGCAAATACTCAGTAAATGCTGGCTATTCGTTTAGTACTGAGCATGGGGGAAAACAATGTACAGGTCCAGATTTCGCAGTAAACAGAACAAAGTATGTAAAGAAGGGAATGTTTGAACTGCTCCGTGGAGGATAAGAAGGGGGTGTTCACTAAGTATGCAGATGAAGCCCGGGCCAAGCAAACTGTACAAAAGAAAGCACAGAACAATGAAACTAATAGGATATTTAGGGGATTGTAAACAATTCATTAGAGCCAGATTAAGAGGTATCCTATATGAGGCTAATATGCAAAGAGACGAAATGGCAGAATAACTGACCAATCAATCAAGGCATAATATGCTAATAATATGCTAAGGATGCTCAACCACTTGCTATGACATGCACTGACCACCAGGGCAGGCAGTCAACTGGTCGACCAGTTGTTATGATGTGTACTGATCACCAGGGAGTAGATGCTCTGACCGGTAGGTTAGCTTGCTGCTGGAGTCCAGCAGATTGGGACTGAATGAGATGGGCTGGACATGCCCTGCAGCCCTCCATCAGTCCCTCCCTAGTCTGATTGTGCACTGGTGGGGTCCTTCAGTCTGGCCTGTCCTCTGGCAATCCAGGACCCCTTGGATGATGTCGGAGAGCAGGTTTCAGCCTAATCCTGCAGGCCACTCGCCTTGGGAGGGCGCCAGATGCAGAGGCTGCAGCAGCACAAACCTCTCCTGATCAGGACTGATTGGGTGAGAGCCTGAAGCAGGCACAGGGAGCTGGGATAAGTGGGAGCAGCAGGTAGGAGCTGCAGGCAGCATTGGACTGCAGGTGAGCCCTATCCCTACAGACCACCCAGAGACCCCACCCATGCACAAATTCATGCACCAGGCCTCTGGTGTGAGAATGAGAGAACCTTCAGTATTTACTGCCCAAACCTATGTGATGGGAAGTGATAAAAGGGCAAACTTCCAGGTTGATGGTGACACCATTAACTAGAAATGAAATATGGGAGGTGACAGGGTTTGACACAGTCTTTGGTATATGAGGGGCCTTTGAGACCCACGGGGAAATATACAATTGGATATGCAAATCTGGGGCTGAAACTTGGCTGGAATCAAGAACCAGTGTGGAGAATGAGAAAGGAACTACATAATCTACACTGGCATTCAAGGACAGTTGCCAGAGAAAGAGCCAGAGAAAATATAGACGCGAACCAGAATAGCATGGGGCCCTGGAAGAAACCAAAAGAGGAAGAGTTTCACATCAATTGGGATGTTTTTGAAGATAAATGACAGAAAACTTAACTGAAATTGGTTTAAACTGTCAAGATTTATTGGCACATATAACTGGAAACACAAACCTCTGCTGGACCACCCCTAAGCCTGGGGTGAGGAATTCAGCTTACTATCAACAGTTAGCAGTTACATTGAGTGCCTACTATGTGCCAAGCATTGCTCATCAATAAACAAAACAGGCTAAAAGTTCCATCTCTGGGGCAGTACATACAAATGCTTCTTGGTATCTTTTTTTTTTCCTTTTCTTTTCTTTCTACTGCATTAAAATTTGCCATGCTTCAAATTGGGAAAACTATCAAGTGGAAAGAGATCAAGAGAGAAAGCTTCAGAACTTAAAAGATCAACTAAACACTTGCTGGAAATGTCACACCTTTTTGTAGGACTGTCTGTCTGGCACTCCTGTACTAAGTGATGATGCAAGGTAAAACAGGAGAGCAGTTCTGTATGGATACAAAACTCTAAAATCCAAAATTCCACCAAGGGTACATTTTAAAGTCATTGTGGATTTAAACTCATCAGTTTCCACCTATCAAACTGAGTTGCTAAGTTCATTCAAATATCTATAAAATAATCACATTTTTCAAATATCTCTGGTAGGGCTTTGTATCTCAATCAGGTGGCAACATGTTTTATGTATATGTAGGCCATGTCCAAACCTGCATTAGTTCATTCATATTTCAATTGTCTCTCCTTTCATTTGGAAATGATTTTAATGGCTAAAAGGCAGTGTCAATTTTCTCAGAATGCTGATTCCTTTTAGAATATTTTCCACAAAGCTCAATACGGCTATTTACACTTAAAACTTTAAAATGACCCAAAAATGCTTAAGTTCTTTTCTCAATTTTATCCTTATACAAAGGAATCCTTCACGCCTGATACAACTTCCTTATCCTAAAGGTGAGCAAACTACCAGAAATATCAAGTGATTTGATTCTCTAACAAGGAAGCAATTTGATTAGAGGATCTGTCTTATCTATATGGATTTTTCTAAGCTTTTCCCACTGGATTTTCACTAGCTAATCCAAGCAGCTCCTTACCTGAGAACCCACAAGGACACCTAAGCAAACATGTTCTCTGAAGGGATAAAGAATCCATTCTCTAATGTGGTGACAGATGTAGAAAATGCCAGGAAAGTCTACATTTCAACCAGGTATACTTTTGTGGAAGGTGAAGAAATCTATAAGCAAGTTCATCTTCCTTCCCACTGACTATCATTTTGAGAAGAAACCCAAGATACAAATGGCTGAAACTGTTCCAAAACATTTAGTCAACTTCCTTGTATCTTCCCTTCCCCCTCCCAAAAGAAAAGTAGCCTGGCCTATGTATCACAGATGCACAATTCTCAGAAGTTGCTCCATAATCTCACAAGTGTGGTTAAAATATTGGAACATACACCCCCTCCAAAAAGAATAGTATTTGTTTCCTCTCCATTCTGTTACATTTTAGAAAGGAGGATAAAAGCACCATTGGGGACTGCTGTAGTGAGCTTTTGTTCTGTCTTAATTGGTGTAAGTTGTGAAATGGGAATGGAACAAAATGTTTAAAAGATTTTCAGAGTGGCTTGCTGTTTTTTTGTGGTTTTTTTTGTGGGCATATGGTTTGCTTTCATTTTTTAATTTTATAGTATTTTAGCAACTTCTGAGTTATCTGTTTCACCAACACGTTTTCAGCCTATACACTGAGTGGCCAGATTATGATGATCTCTGAATGCATAATAATCTGGCCACTCAGTGCATATCCTATATAATGAAATATGCAAATTGTCCCCTGACCAGTTTGACCAACAGGCAGGCCGGCCAACTGCCCTGTCCCCCATGCACCAGGCCTCTAATACATACACACAAACACAAAACACACACACTCTCTGAGTGGCCAGATTACTATGTATTCAGAGATCATAATAATCTGGCCACTCAGTGTACATTTTGCCTCATTAATTATAATTCCATTTAATTTGGTGCCACAGTGGGTTATGCTTTACCAGTTGATGCCACCCCCCTCCAAATTATTCACAAAGACTTCAACCTTAAACAGTTTCTTGCTTTGCCAATTACCGTATTTTTTGGACCATAAGACGCTCCGGACCATAAGACGCACCAGTTTTTAGAGAAGGGAAATGAAGAAAAAAAGATTCTGAAACAAATAGTGTCCTAAAATATTTTATGTGCATTAAAATCCAACATCACAGTCATAAACACATGTAATCAACCCTGTAAAGTAAACAGCAGCATTTAGAACCATTTTAGAGCCGGGCAAGCACACAGAGACCACACAGAGCCGGGCAAATAAAAAAACTTTTTTTTTAAAGTATATGTGTAGGCTATATTTGGACCATAAGACGCAGGGACTTTTCCCCCCGACTTCTGGGGGAAAAAAAGTGTGTCTTATGGTCCGAAAAATACGGTACTTCAATTTTGGTATTCATACATTTGTAAACCTAAGGATAGGCAGCTGCAATTGTTTTTTTGTAAGTTTGAGACATACTAGAAATCATCGTACTGTTACATTCCTTGCTTATTCCAAAACCATGGCTGGTGTACTTTTAATGACACAAATTTTAATCTACTTGATCATGTTCCCAACTAAACAAATTTTATAGGTTTTTTTAAAGATTGGCTTCCAATATGGGGGGAAGCCATTGGACTTGGGGGTTTTTAAAACTAAAGTCTTATTTTTACACTATAAATGCAGCGTGTCCTGCAATTAATACTGCCTCTTAAAGGTAAGAATCATGGAGAGACTGATGCAGTGTATTTTTTCCTTTTATTATTCAAAATGTTACAAATAACAGCGCATACATTTTGGACCATATAAGTCAAATCAAAGATTACCTTCCTGACTACCATCTTGTTTTCTTGATCACTATATGCAGCATTTAAATAGGAGCTGGGTAGAGAAACCATGTAGAAGTAGGGTTGGCTGATAAATTATAAGATGCCCAGTTAAATTTGATTTTCGGGTAAACAAATTTTTAGTATAAATAGTTTTAAATATTACATATACTAAAGCATTAGTTATTGTTTATAAAATTCAAACTTAACTGTGTGTCCTCTATTTTTACTTTTGACATCTGGCAACTCTTTGTATTCAGCAAACTATAGCAGAGGAATCAATGAATTTTTACAGTAATAAGACATATATGATACGTGCAGTAATACAATCAGGTGAGGAGAGGATCTTCCTACCCACTACATAAGGGTACCTAGAAAAGATGCCGATCACAGTTCCTAAGTTTTCATTGGCAGATAGATGGTTTAGTGTGATGATTTTGGAGCTCAAGTGTCGTGCGTTAAATCCCAAATTCACTGTTCACTATCTGTGTAACCTTGGATGTTACTCTTTATTATCAAATAAGACTACTAATACCTGTTTTACTAGGCTGTCTGAGAATCACAGGTAATGTATGTACAAAGCACCTTGTACACAGGAGAAAATCCCTAAACGGTAATGCCTACTATTAATATCACATGGCAAAGAAGAGTATGTCACAAATATTCAAATGTTAATGTAATGCAGTAATAGTACTATTGAATACTTAATTTTATTTCCATGATCTATTTACACTGTACAAACACTGTTGAAAAGAACTCTACAAGTTCACAGTACATTACATTATATTTACTTTAAAAAATATATTCCTTTATAAAAGGTTCATAGGACATTGGCATGTCAACATCTGACAGAAATCTCAAAGCGTGTCACCAGTTCTGTGATAGCAAGAACGCTTCCAAGTGTTGTCAACTTCACAATCACAAGTCACCATTTGAGTTTTAAATACATAGAAGTTTTAAATAAAAAGTGAATTTTACAGTGGAAAGTTCCTGCTCAGCAATACTTATTAGGGTACTTACATGGAGATGACATTTCATATTTTACAATATCAACTTATCTGACCAAAAAACCATTTCATCAATAAGTTTCCCAGTCCAAAATTTGTCATTTGTTGTTTTCTACTTTTTCTTCTTTGTTGATTCTCCCGGTTCTACTTTTCGCTTTTTAGAAGTATGCTCATCTTTTTCATCATCTTTAAACAGGAAAGGAAGAGTTTCAATCAGTAATTTTTAAAAAGCATTTCAATTTCACTTATTTTGTAACAATACCATCAGCTTCAACTGTTTCTTTCAAAGTTTCCCCTCAAAAATCCAAAAATTAACTTTTAAAACTTTGATTTTAAAGTGCAAGTAAAAAAAGGGGATTTTGTTTCAATTATTATACAAAATTCGGCCTTTAGTGCTGGGCTATTCCCATGTATTCCACAGCATATGTTGTATTTAAATATATAATCTACACTTCATACAAATGGAACACACTATTTTCCACACACACACAATTTAACCATAACATTATTTAAGTGGCTATCAGATATTTTTTCCCTTCCAATCTGCTTTAACACCACCACCACCCCCAAACAAATAACTTATCTTATCCCTAGACTCCTTATATTTTGCAATTTAAAAAATCACAGGTTTCACTGTATTTTCAATTATGTCCTATGTAGTTAGTTCTACTCCCCTTACCCTCTCTATCCCATTCCTAGCAGGATGAGAATATTCCAATGGAAATAGAAAAATAGACATCTTTCCTCCTTCATATTGTGAAGAATTTGAGAGGGAGAATGGAGAAAGAACCTTACATTAAACTATGTCTTTATAACTTTTCTAATGTCTATAACTATAAAAATTAGTTTGACAATTAATATAAATGTCAAAATGAGAAGTGGACCATTTTTTCAACTTAAAATATCTAACTACAGAAACAAAAAACAAAAAAAAACCCCAAACAAAAAAAAACCCAACTACATGTTTCAATAAAACACAGGGTAGCAGAGAGCAGCTGCTAACTTCCCATTTCTCTGAACAAATGTGTGGCTTGATTTTAAGAACACTACATAGATGGAATAAATAACTTGTAAAAGATGATTTACACAATACAAACTTATTTTAAGTACATTACTGAAGTCATTGAACTTTTGACTTTATTTTCCCCATCAACAAAGATACTCAAAGTTCAAAACTATTACATGGCGGTCTAAAAACAATGTTGAGCCGAAACCGGTTTGGCTCAATGGATACATTGGCTTGGGGACTGAAAGGTCCCGGGCTCGATTCCGGTCAAGGGCATGTACCTTGGTTTCGGGCATATCCCTAGTAGGGGGTGTGCAAGAGGCAGCTGATCGATGACTCTCTCTCATCGATGTTTCTAACTCTATCTCTCTCCCTTCCTCTCTGTACAAAATCAATAATATATATATAAAAACTATGTTGAAGGGACCTTTATATTAAAAAATTTGGAAAACCAATGTTACCAGATCATACAACTATAGAGGAAATATAGTTAAAACCTTAAGTCTTCAATTTCCTTTTGCTAACTGTACCATACTCAAAATATTTCCTTTGTTGATATGTGCAATAATTAATATCAAGAACAGGTGATTCATCTTCATTCATCTTCAAACACGGCATGGAGATGTTATTCATACATTTTATAAAGCACTATGGATTTATGTAGATCATAAAAGACAATTCAGCTTAACAAATCATCCCAGGAATTTACAAACCAAAGTAAATTTTAATCAGTAGTTTATTATGTATACACAAAGATCCTTGCTCTACAAACCAAGGAAAATAATATGCAGCTCAAATAAACCAAGCCTATGGTTTTTAATTGGAGTTTAATTATCATCATGATTGACTTTAGAGATTATTTTCACTACAAATATAAAAATTAAAGTTACTTTGTAACTCTACTAGAAGAATCTGTTAACATATATTAAAAAGATTATCTTAAGACACTTTTGCTTTTAATCCACCACTTGTTACAAGTGCATTTACTGATTAACAACAAAAACACAAATTACTGAGCCTGGAAAAGTTCTTATCACTGATATGAACAGAAGAGCTACTGCCATCTAGTGACATAACAAGGCATTGCCTTAAAAACCAGAGCAGGAAAAAAACACCTCCAAAACACTGAAATGTTTCTTCATCAGCTTTACTACTTTGTGCCATATCCTACAGAGGCAATAATAAGAAAACAAGGTTTCTATTACGGAATTCCTGTCACCAGAAGTAAATAAGTTTAAATTATTAATACAAGCTAATTTTCTAAATTAAAAAAAGAAAGCATTAGCTACTTGAGCTGTTTTAATGATTAATAAAGCTACAATTCATTACCTAAGCGCCTTACAGATCTATATTTTACAACCACTAAATAAGAGGTGTTAATAAATAGCAAAATTCAATGACCAGTTTTGAACCTTCCCCAATTCCTCTTAAAATATCTGGAAAAAGTTAACTGGCAAAAAGGACAAAAGGGCTGAAACTGGTTTGGCTCAGTGGATAGAGCCTCAACCTTCGGAGTGAGGGGTCCCAGGTTCAATTCTGGTCAAGGGCATGTATCTTGGTTGTGGGCACATCCCCAATAGAGGGTGTGCAGGGGGCAGCTGATCGATGTTTCTCTCTCATCAATGTTTCTAGCTCTCTATCACTCTTCCTTCCTCTCTGTAAAAAAATCAATAAAATATATATTTTTTAAAAAAGGACAAAAAGGCAGAAAATGGGAAGAAAAGTAAGCACAATGTGATAATCTAAAAACTTAACACAGATATTTTATGAATTAAGAAGGTATTTATTATAAGAAGATAGATTTCAGGATTATCTTTTAATCTTGTGATCCAGCTTTAAACTGGTTGGGTGTGTTTGAGTCCTTTTGTTTTTTTATATTGCCAACATTCACTTTCTGATGGAGGACCATCATTATGACCAAAAGCTTAGAAAATAACTATGGCAATAGCAGTTTGCCACATATTTGGAATTCCTTCTATCTGAACTCAATGGGCAAGCTGGAGAAAAAGAAAATTCTTTCCACTTGTCCTGGATATATAATCCTCCCCTTTCCCACAGAGGAAAAAGGAGAGCACCTGTGTATGGCACCCCAGTTACACCATCAAGTGGCTTTGCTGCCATACTTCCTATGGAATATTGGGCATATTTCTTATGCACTCTAACTTGAAAACTATAAAAAGATGAAACTCCAGTTTAATAATTCATCCTTTCCACTTAAGGACCTGAATTTGTGAAGGAACCTACCTTGGAGCATGCCATTTTCTAGTTTTGTGGCTTTGGATATGTCACACAAGCTCACATTTTCACAAGGAGTTGTAAAAATTAAAGAGTATTTACACAAAAGTGGTATTATTAATTATATAAAATACTATATGAGGTATTTAAATGCCCCTTCATTTGGTGTCTTCAAAACGATGCATTTACTGACGATGCGCCTTGGTGATTTCTAATACACACTGGGAAATCAGTGAAAGAAATAAAAAAGCCAAGAATAAAAACTGAAGAACTACCAGTTACTCACTCTTGCTCTTAAAACAAACAAAACTCTGCATGGTTGTAAAAAGAGCTAATTGCTTTTGATTTATGGGAAGATGATCAGAAATCTGTTTAACAAAAAATGGTACATCTTTTTATTAAAATGATATTCCAAAATAAAACAGTAACTCAACAACTGTCCACTGAGTTCTTAGAATGTATACTACTGCAAACTTTGACACAAACACAAATAAAACCTGGACCTTGCTGTGTAAGGAACTCATTTTCATAAAGGAGACAGACAGTGAATATTAATCACATAAAAGGTGGTAAGTGCAATCAACAGCATTAGAATACACAGGTACAGATAATTAATTAGAGGGAGGTAATAATCTTGGGTTTTTTCGAGTTGGATTTTGAGGGATAAATGAGTTTACCAGCCAAAGCGGAAGAGAACAACAGTCCAGACTTTGGTGCAACATATACTGAAAGGCATGATAAAATAGCATGGTGCATTCAGGCTTGAATTTTAAGATCTTAAAGTGCCAGAAAGGGGCCAGGTGAAATGAGAGTGGAGAGAAAGGCAGAGTCCATCCCACAAAGCTTTGACTCTATGATGCTGGTGAAGGGTATTGGGCAGGTGAGTTATATAATCAGGTATGACTTTTAGAAAACTAACATTATTAGCTGCAGTGTGAAGGATGAAAATGGGTATTAAAAGTGTGGCGGCAGAGATTACTGTGGCTATTTATAGTCCAAGTAAGAGATGAAATTATGACATTATGACGAAGATAAGATGATGTGGTCATTACATTACTATTTTTAATTACTATATAGTATTAACTCGGGTAAGCTCATTTTGTCACACTAATTTTCGCTTTACTTTTAATTTTACTTTCATATAATATGAAGCCTTCACAACTGCAAACACAAGGAAAAAAAAATCCATGAATTAACTCTGCTGTTCTAATAATAAGCCGTCATCAATCCCATATACCACTGCCTGAGACAGCAGACACTTCACTCTATAGGCCTGAATAATTTATGCTCTTTCTCTAAAACAGGGCAAATACTACCGGCTGAGGTAGCAGCGCTTCGAAGGTGACTACATACCATCTTTAAAAAAAACAAAACAAAAAACACACACACACACAAAAGCTAAAACCGGTTTGGCTCAATGGATAGAGCATTGGCCAGCGGACTGAAAGGTCCCGGGTTCGATTCTGGTCAAGGGCATGTACCTTGGATGTGGGTACATCCCCAGTAGGGGGTGTGCAAGAGGCAGCTGATTGATGATTCTTTCTCATCGATGTTTCTAACTCTCTATCCCTCTCTCTTCCTCTCTGTAAAAAAATCAATTAAATATATTTAAAACAAACAAACAAACAAACCAAAACAAACCACACAGTAAAAACTATTCAAAGACTATCCTAATTAATTTGCTAACATGGCAGATTTCAATTTCATCAAGCATCCCAACCTTCTTGAACTCATCACAAGGAGCCTGCCTCTCCTTACCCGACTCCACCGTCTCCTCCCCTTCGGGCAGCAGCCGCGCCCTCCGCACGCTCTGCGGGGCGTCGTCGCCGTTGTCCTCGTAGATGTTGGACCACTTGATGGCCATGTCCAGCTCGGGCGGCGGCGGCTTCTTCTCGGCGGCGTAGGTCTCGGGCGGCGGCACGCAGTTGGACTTCCAGATTTTGAATTCCTTCGGCGGCTGTTGAGCAAACACACACGAGGCGCCGTGAGGATCCGAGGTTCCCCGCATCCGCGGGGCACATGCCCCTCCCTGCCGTTCGATTTGATTACTGTCCAGGTTGGTTGACTTTTTTTTTTTTTTAAAGTTTAAAGATAACATTTTTTTTTTTCCATCCAAATCACAATACCGTTACGTGACAAGCCAAAGGGTTTTCCCTATACGAAGAAAGCTAGTAACTTTTTAATTACCAAAGAAGAATCCAGTCCCAGACACTACGCCAAGGCTGACCCTTTCCGGAGGCGGCGGCCGACACTGTCTTGGAGGCAGCACCGCAGGCACTTCGGCGTCAGGGGGGAGGGGTCCCGGGGACCAGCTGCAGCGGGGCGGGGAGTCACCACCGTTAGTCCTGGCCCGCGGGAGGGGCACCGAGCGCGGAGGTTTGGGGGCTCCTCACAAGCGGGCGGGGCGGCGGGGGCGGGGCGCGGGCTCCCGGGGCGGGAGGGGGCGGGGCGCGGCATCCCCGGGGGTGACTGCGGGTGGGGGGCAGACTTCCGGTCCGGGTGGGGGGGGGGCGGCTCGGGAGGGCGGAGGCCGGGGGCCGAGACCCAGAGCCGGGGTCGGGGAAGCCTCACCTCCTCGGGCGCCTTGACGACGTGCCGCTCCCAGTCGATCTGCTTGTTGAGCGGGTTGTAGAGGAAGGCCGGCCGAGTCACGCTGCGGAACAGCTCGTCCGGGCCCGGCAGCTTCTTGTTCGCACAGCCGCCCGCCGACTGCGCCGGGTCCGGGGCCCCGCGCCGCGCCTCCTCCGGCTCGCTGCTGTCCTCCTCGTCCGAGGAGCCCGAGCTGCTGCTCCCGTACGCGGCGAAGTAGCTCAGGGGGTCCTTCTCCTCCGCGGCCATGACGGCGACGCTCGGCGACCCAGGCCTCCGACGGAAGACGGAAGCTGTCACAGGCCCCGCCTCCGAGGCCCCGCCCCCTGTCTCGTCGGTAATCGCGGGGAGTGGTGCTCCCCCTGGCGGCCGCGCCGCGCCATTGCTCCCGGCTGAAGAGGCCGCGCATGCTCCCCAGCAGGGGCTTGCTTCGCCCATTCTTGTCGGAGGTGCACTGAGAGGAGGCAGGCCCTGGGTCGGTGGTCCCAGCCAAGCTTCCAGCGCTCAGTAGGTATTCATTAAAGGTACAGAAGAGCTAAGAATTTTGTCATTTTACTGCCACTTCCCTTTAGGTCTTGCCTAGAGAAAACTACTATTTCTTTCTGATCCTGCTGCATCTTCTCTTCAAAAGAGAGATAAAAACTATGAACAGTAACAAATACTTATCTATCAACAATTGAGTCTAAAAATCAGAATAAACGATCGAGAAATTTAATGAACAAGATAAACTGGTGAACCAAGTAGAATCAGAGGCATGGAAACATGGAACAAACTGAGGAATCTCAGAGGCAAAAGGGGGAGGGCAAAGAGAAGGGGGGAGGGCAGAGGAGGAGGGGATAGGGGGTAGGGGGTGGGATTAACCGAAGATCTTACGTAGACACAGACAGTATGGTGGAGAAGGCCTGGGGCGTGGTGGGAACCCGGTGAAGGGGTGTCATGGGGGGGGGGGTGTAAAAAGAGGGGACATCTGTAATACTCTCAACAATAAAGACTTAAAAAAAAAAAACAAAAAGAAAAAAAAAACACTCAGTGTGCTTTCCTCGGTCATCATGGAAGTGACACAGGGAGTCCTCTCCTGGTTGACCCCATTCCAATGCACTCTGAACACCCTCTCTGATGAAACTCCTTTTGGATTGCACCACACACACACACCAGAGTCCACCAAACTCTCTGGTTTCTCCTTGTCATTCTTCTTCCATTCCTGCATCACTCTGTATGGCTCTTAAAGGTTGGTGTTTCCCAACATACAGGTGTCCAAAAAAGTATACACACATTAACAGCTGATAGTTCAATTTTGAAAATAAAATGTATTTTAATAAAAACTATAATTAGCTGAAACTGGTTTGGCTCAGTGGTAAAGCATCGGTCTGCGGACTAAAAGGTCCCTGGTTCGATTTCGGTCAAGGGCATGTACGTTGGTTGCGGGCACATCCCCAGTGTTTCTCTCTCATCGACGTTTCTGGCTCTCTATCTCTCTCCCTTCCTCTCTGTAAAAAAATCAATAAAATATATTAAAAAAAAAACTATAATTATTTCATGTGTGTGCCTACTTTTTTGGGACACCCTATCTTCTACCATCTTTCAGCAGTATTCACATTTTTCTACTGCCCATCCCTTTTTATGGCATTGTGCTTATGACCTTGTGCTTATGACTCCCAAATCTGGGCCTCTGACCCCAATCTTACCTTCCAAGCTCTACACCAAACTTCTACCTGGCTCTTAAACTTGCCATATGGATTTCCTGCTGGGGCTCAAACACCCACTTATAGGACAAATAACTTGTCTTTCCATATAACTTTCTTTTGCATTTGTGTTTCCTCTTAATAAATGACATAATCATGTGCCTCATCACCAGGGAAACTAAAAATCCTTGCCCTGGCCAGTGTGGTTCAATTATTTGGGCATTGTCCTATGCACCAAGAGGTTGCTGGTTCGATTCCCAGCCAGGGCACATGCCCTGATCCCCAATAAAGGGCATGCATGACCGATGTTTCTCTCTCCCTTTTCCTTCCTCTCTCTAAAAATCAATTATATACATACTTTTTTTTTTTTTTAATCTTTGACTCCTTCTAGTGAACTAAGAGGGAATTGTACCCAAGTGAAAGTGATAAAGTTGGTGTTATGTAAACATTCACAGACTCCACTTAAGGATGTCTGCTCACTTACACAGTTCCCTCATCTCTGGGGGCAGAGAATATGTCTCTTAGTCACCCCTCTTTCACAGTCCTATAGCACAAGCCTGAGCTCTTTGAGGGGAGGAGTTGATTATGCTTTGTTCACTTATACATTTCTATTGTAGTATCAGCTCAGTGCCTGCCACTAAATAAGTAGATGATCAATAAATACCATGGATTATAACTTAGGAGGGTGTATGTATGGATAATGTTCCTCAGATTTTTCCATCCAAGTACGTATGGTGATAGGAAAAAAGATGGCCCCAAAGTGCAAAGTTTGGGAGACCATCCTCACTCTGACACCAGTTGCAAGCTTGCAGACCCCCCAAACCAACCTCAGGTTTGATAATTTGGTAGAAGGCCTCACAGAACTCACCAAAAGCTGTTTTACTCATGCCTATATTTTATTATAGCAAAAGGATGCAGATTAAAATCAGTCAGGGGAAGAGGTACATGGGGCAGAGTCCCAGAGACTTCTACATGCAGAGCTGCCATTTGGCTTCTTCCAGTGGAACTGTAGACAGTGATAACTTCTTGAAGCAAATATAAGTGACCAGGTGCATGGAGCATTGCCAATCAGGGAGGATCACCTGAGCATTGCTGTTCAGAGTTTCACTGGGGCTAGCTCATGTACATAGTTGATTCTCACGTGGCTGACCTCATCCTCCAACCCTTCCAGAGGTCAAGCTGATACAATGTAGCCCCCAAACCCTATAAGCATAACATTTTTTGGGGGGGAAACATAATATAGTATCTTGGAAATGTATGCAAATATTATTCATTAGTTCCTAATGTGTGTCTCTTTTATTGTAATATGCAAAATGTTTAAAAATACTTACTGTTGAGTAAAACTGACACTCTTAAGATAACCACATTTATCTTGTGGCTTTTAAAACGGTTCCACTGTTTCGATTCTAGTCAGGGCATGTACCTTGGTTGCGGGCACATCCCCAGTAAGGGGTGTGCAGGAGGCAGCTGATCGATGTTTCTCTCTCATCGATGTTTCTAACCCTCCCCCTTCCTCTCTGTAAAAAATCAATAAAATGTATATTTTTAAAATATATTTTAAAATGTATATTTTTAAAATATATTTTAAAATGTATATTTTTAAAATATATTTTAAAATGTATATTTTTAAAATATATTTTAAAATGTATATTTTTAAAATATATTTTAAAATGTATATTTTTAAAATATATTTTATTGATTTTTTTACAGAGAGGAAGAGAGGGTTAGAAACATCGATGAGAGAGAAACATTGATCAGCTGCCTCCTGCACACCCCTTACTGGGGATGTGCCCGCAACCAAGGTACATGCCCTTGACTGGAATTGAACCCGGGACCCTTCAGTCCGCAGGCTGACGCTCTATCCACTGAGCCAAACCAGTTTCGGCATACATTTTAAAATGTATATTTTTAAAATAATAATAATAAAAAAACCCGTCCCACTGTTGAGTGTCTCTGCGGTTGGGGTACCCAGTTTGAGTCACATAAGTCCCTATTATCAAAGTTGCCAATAGTTTCCATGTAACCAAATCCAAGAGCCACTTCTTGACCTTTTAACAAGATAGGCCGCCTTCTTCTTCTTCCTCCTCCTCTTCCTCTTCTTCTTCTAGGGAAGTAATTCATTTTTTAAAAATAAAACTTTTTTGTTCAGATTATTACAATTGTTCCTCTTTTTCTCCCATAGCTCCCCTCCACCCGGTTCCCACCCCATCCTCTGCCCTTACCCCTCCCCCACTATCCCCATCCTTAGGAGTATGATTTTTGTCCGATCTCTTTTCCCACACACTCCACACCCTTTTCTCCTCCCCTCCTTCCCCACCCCCCTGGGGCAGTGGTCAGCAAACTCATTAGTCAACAGAGCCAAATATCAACAGTACAATGATTGAAATTTCTTTTGAGAGCCAAATTTTTTAAACTTAAACTTCTTCTAACGCTACTTCTTCAAAATAGACTTGCTCAGACTGTGGTATTTTGTGGAAGAGCCACATTCAAGGGGCCCAAGAGCTGCATGTGGCTTATGAGCTGAAGTTTGCCCACCAAGGCCCCCAGGAATTGTCAGTCATCTCCCTTTCTATGCCCCTGATTCTATTATAATATATTCATCAGTTTATTCTGTTCATCAGATTTATTTACTTGATATTTAGATTCACTTGTTGATAGATATGTATTTGTTGTTCATAATTTTTATCTTTACCTTTTTCTTCTTCCTCCTCTTCTTAAAAAATACCTTTCAGCATTTCATATAACACTGGTTTGGTGGTGGTGAACTCCTTAACCTTTTTCTTATCTGTGAAGCTCTTTATCTGACTTTCCATTCTGAATGATAACTTGGTTTTAGGTTCTTGCTACTTATCACTTTGAATATTTCTTGTTACTCCCATCTGGCCTGCATAGTTTCTGTTGAGAAATCAGCTGACAGTCGTATGGGTATTCCCTTGTAGGTAACTGTTTTTCTCTTGCTGCTTTTAATATTCTCTTTGTCTTTTGCTCTTGGCATTTTAATTATGATGTGTCTTGGTGTGGTGCTTTTTGGATTCCTTTTGTTTGGGGTTCTGTGCACTTTCCTGGACTTGCAAGTCGATTTCTTTTACCACGTGGGAGAAGTTTTCTGTCATTATTTCTTCAAATAGGTCTTCAGTATCTTGCTCTCTCTCTTCTGGCACCCCCATAATTTGGGTGTTGGCATGCTTGAAGTTGTCCCAGATGCTCCTTACACTATCTTCATATTTTTGGATTCTTTTTTTCTTTGATAGTTGAATGTTTTTTGCTTCTTTGTATTTTAAATCTTTGATTATTCTGGTCCTCTAGTCTGCTGGGTCTTGCTAAATTTATCGGCCTGAAAATTCTTGAAAAACCTTCTAACCATGGTTTTGAACTCTATATCCAGTCATTTGATTTCCTCCATTTCTTTCATTTGTGATGTTTCTTTGTCTCTGCATTTTGGTTGCTTCCCTGAGTTGATAAGAGTGGCTTTGTGTGCTAGGTATCCTATAGGCCCCAGTGGCTCAGCTTTTCCAGTTACTTGAGGTGGACACTCTTGATGCATCCCTTTGTGGGCTGTGTGCACAGTCTTATTGTAGTTAAGCCTTGATTGTTATTGGTATCACTGGGAGGAATTGACCTCCAGGCCAATTGGCTGAGGATCAGTTGTGTCTGTGCTGGGAGAACTTGTGCTGGAGACACCCTTATGAGACAAGACTATAAAACAAAACACCTGTCACCCTAAATCTAAGGGAAAGCTGGCTGAAAGGAAGCTCTACAACTAGACTAAAAGACTGAAAGAGAAAGAGAATTCAGGACACAAGCGATGAAAAACTGAGGTAGGGGGGCGCGGATGCGATATGGGCTGGTGGTGGATCCCAGTTGGCTGAGGGCATTGCTTTCTTCAACCTGAAGAGAGACAAGCTCCCGATCTCTCTGAAATCCATTTTCTGGGGGGAGGTTAGACTGTCTGCCATCAGATCGAAAAGTAAGGGTGGCTTGCTTGCAGAGTTTTGCACAAGAATATTTGTTTGCTGTGCTGTGGTGCGAGATGCGGGGAGACGGGAGATGCGGTCGGGGAGAAGTGGAGAGGCTTGGAGAGGCGGATGACGGGCAGCCATTGCTGTTGGCCACACCCCAGCCTAGTGACGCCCTGAGACTCTGCTCTGAGACTCTGCCCCACACAATCTACAAACAGAACTAAGCTCTAAGCAGCGGGTTTTGCAAATGAATGGCCCTCTCAGTTGCAGTTTAACCTAGCAAAGGAGGAGAGGACTGTGGTTCTTCCTGTAGCTTCTGCAGGGTCGCCTCAGACAGAGGCTGAACTACACTCCATTGGAGATCCAGAAGCCAGTGTTCCTAGTGCTCAGTTTTAACCCCTCACACCAAAAGTAACACATTCGGGAGATGGAATCAGTGAGCACCAAAGCCCCACTGAAACAAGGCGTGTCTTCAGCGCAACAGTTCTTCCTTTTTAGACACAGCAGGTCCTCACAGACAATTGGCCTGGAGTCAATTCCTCCCAGTATACCAACAGCAATCAAGACTTAATTACATCAAGACTATGAACTCAGCCCACAAAGGGATATAGCAAAATCGAACACCTCAGGTGATTGTGGAAGCTGAGCTACTGGCCCCTATAAGTCACTGACCACACAAAGCCACTGCATCAACACAGGAAGGCAACCAAAATGTGGAGACACAGAAGCATGTCACGAATGGGAGAGATGGAGGAAAGTAAACTACTGGACAACACAGAATTCAGAATCACATTTATAAGGTTACTCAAGAATCTTCTTAAAACTGCTGAGAAACCTGACGAGACGTCCAAGAAGCTTTGTGAAACCTTCAAGGACCTTAATGAGAATATAAAATAAAAAAAAATAAAAATGGAAAAGGACCAGCCAGAAATTAAGCATACACAGAATGAAATAAAGAATATATAGAAACTCAACTATAGATCAATGTGCCCCAAGAATCAAACCAAAGATCTGGAATATAAGGAAGCAAAAATCACCCAACTAGAGAGACAAAAGAAAGAAGAATCTAAAAGTGAGAGGATAGTGTAAGGAGCCTCCAGGATGGCTTAAAGCGTACCAACATCCGGATTTTTGGGGTGCCAGAAGAAGAGAGTGAGCAGGATATTGAAGGCCTATTGGAAGAAATAATGACAGAAAACTTTCCCTACCTGGTGAAAGAAATAGACCTACAAGTTCAGGAAGTGCACAGAACCCCAAACAAGAGGAATCCAAAGAGGACCACACCAAGACACATCATAATTAAATGCCCAGGGCAAAAGGCAAAGAGAAAATCTTACAAGCAGCAAGAAAAAAAACAGCTAGTTACCTATAAGGGAATACCCATATGACTGTCAGCTGATTTCTCAACAGAAACTATGCAGGCCAGATGGGAGTGGCAAGAAATATTCAAAATGATGAACAAGAAGACTACAATCAATATTACTCTACCCAGCAAAGCTATCATTCAGAATTGAAGGTCAGATAAAGAGCTTCACAGACAAGAAAAAGTTAAAGGAGTTCATCACCACCAAACCAGGATTACATGAAATGTTGAAGGGTATTCTTTAGGAAGAGGAAGAAGAAAAAGGTAAAGGTAAAAAATTATGAACCAAAAGACATCAAATACATACCTACCAACAAGTGAATCTAAAATCAATTGAATAAAAAATCTGAAGAACAAAATGGACTGGTGAATACAGTAGAATCAGGGACATAGAAAGGGATTGGACTAACACTTCTCAGGGGGAAGAGGGACTGAGGGGTGTGGGAAGAGATTGAACAAAAATCTTATGCCTATGGATGAAGACAGTGGCGGGGGTAAGGGCATGGGATGGGGTTGGGAATCAGATAGAAGGGAGCTATTTGGGCGGGAGGAGTGGAACACCTGTAATAATCTGAACAATAAAGACTTATTATTAAAAAAATTAGTACATATAAAGTAACTGTTTTACACATTTCCTTCCTATTGAAAAGTTTGAAACTTCCAAAACACAGTACAATTTAAAAACTTTTATTGTTAATAGCATGTTTCCATGTGTTTTTTGCAACTAATGGAAATATATTAGATGGAGATCAGAAAATAGAATAATTTAAGTGAACACAATGAAGACATAATTTATAAATGCACAAATTTAGTCAAACTTTGTTATATAATAAAAAGAAAAATCTGCTTCAATTGTTCCAAATAGTATTGAAAACAATCACATACACAAATGGAAAAAAGAACATTTTGTTTTAGTTATTTTAACTTGCACAGTGGTCCTCATTAAAAGAAAATGAAAAGTGCAGAAAAAATATTTCTCAAAAATCTTATCAAATTACTTGTAATAGGTTTTTGTAAAGATTTTTCTTTAGGAATGAAAATGTAAGTATCTTAAGAAAGTAGCGTGAATTATTAAGGTTAGATGTATGTTGGAAAACTGAGATTTTAGGTGGCTCAAACTCCGATGTTCCTGTGCATCAGAAGGGGATTCTGTTGTGTCTGTAAGTCAAACTAAGTAGGAAGAGATTTTTCTTGGTTCACTGACAGTTTTTCTCATTAGTGATTGGCTTTATTATCAACTAGAGGCCAGGTGCATAAAATTCATGCACGAATTAGGTCCCTAGGCCTGGTTGGTGATCAAAGCTCAAGCATCTGGAGAGGAAGGGAAGGTCCTAGCTGACCTTTAGGCCCTGGGCATCACTGGGGCCCCAGGCCCCAGTGTACCCCCCTCCACCTGAGTCATTGGGTTCCTGCTTGGCTCCCTCAGTGCCTGGGAGCTGAGCGGAGGGCCCACCCCCATCACCGTCGCTGGTTTCTATCTTCAGGGCAATCGAGGATCGGCCCCGCCTGCACCTGCCTTGGCTTGGTTCTGCTTGCTCATTTCCTCCACCATACCACTGCAGCCCACTCTCGTTGGGGCCCATCAGGTTTGGCAGCACTTCTACTGCTGCCCACTGCCAGCACCACGTCATCAATGCCTGCCATGTTCTGCACTGCCCTCTGGTGACCAGTGCACATCATAGCAAGAAGTTGAACTCCCGGTCAAAGGGACAATTTGCATATTAGGCTTTTATTACATAGGATTAGAAACAGCTTCATTCTGAAAATTTATTGCTAGATGGTTGGAAAGGACCATTAGACTGAAAATTTCTAGCACAAGTGCACTGAGAAACATCATTCCCAGCCTGAGACTCTATTATCAAATAGAGAAATGTTCTGTATTATAATTGGTCTTAAAACATAAAAAATGTGAAAACAGCAAATACCTCAAAAATGAAAAAAACAAAACCCATAAAATTCTGAAAAGTACATGATCAACATGATTTACTTTAGCTATCTAAAAGTATTCACAAAAGTTTATTTACAAAAGTGTCTTTTACATTGCATTTAAAAAGACATGTATCAGGTGTTAATAAGTCATTATAATAGTTTTATAAAGATTCATATCCTTTCAAATATTAGTCATTATTAAAAAACAAAAAAAGGCTGTAAACTGTCATTGCCTCGAAAGAGCACGTGATCTTAAGGGAAGAAACATCTCACTAGAGTTTCCAGTTTCTTCTTCTAGTTGCAAATCTGGGGGCAAAGGAGGAGCCCCAGGGTCCCCAGGTCTGGGAAGTGTAGTTGAAGAGAATGTAGGGTTTTCAGTTTTGCCTACTTCTAGGACAGGCAAATTCAGAGATGAATTAGTAGAAAAAAAGGGGGCTGTGCTGGATTCTCCTTCCGGATGGTACATAGTGGACGCTCTCCGTTTTTCAGAGAAATAACTCTCATCTGAATTTGATCTAGAGAGGTTGTTTGTGGCTCCATCTGGAAAAGGTTCACAGTTGCTACATTTTAGTCCTACAATAAAATTATTCAGATGTTAATAAGAAGTAACAAGAAAATTGAGTTCAATTCCAAAGATTACAAACTAGTTACCACACAAAATTTAAATAACAATTTATAAATTCTGTCATAATTCATTTCACATTTCATTTGCTTTTCCCAACAACTATGAAGTTTGTCCAATTATTTACATTTTCTAGTTAAGGAAATAGTCTCAAGGAAGCTAAATAACATGCTATAAACTCACTCTGTATACTTATATCCTTAACTATTGGAAGACCTGGGAAAAATAAAATAGCCCTTAAAAATTTTCATAAAATAAGAAATGGCTTTTAGCCCTGGGTTGGTTTGGCTTGGTGGATAGAGCGTCGGCATGCAGACTAAAGGGTCCCAGGTTCGATTCAGGTAAAGGGCACATGCCCAGGTTGTAGGCTCAGTCCCCAGTAGGGGGCGTGCAGGAGGCAGCCAATTGATTTTCTCTCATTATTGATATTTTTTTCTCTCTCTTCCTTTCTCTTTGAAATTATATATATATATATATATATATATATATATATATATATATATTACTTGTGAAAGTTATATATATACATATATATATATATATAGTGAAAGCCATTCATATATATATATATATATATATATATATATATATATATATATGAATGGCTTTCACAAGTAATATTCTTTAACATACTGGCACAAGAAACATTTTCTAATAAAAACAAAATTTAAACAGGGTATATCTAAAATTCTTTGAGTTAATGAATCTTAATTACTGAGTCTTGAATCATAGGGTGTTAGAAGTGGAAGGGATTTTAGAGGTCATCTGGGAGAGTCTATCTATATTGAGTCTCTCACTATTAAAGATGGGCAAACAGGGGCCCAGAAACAGTGAAGTCATGCCCAGCATTCCAGGACTACTTCATGGGAAAGACAGAACTAGATCCCAGGTTTCCTCTTCACATTAAATAATGTCCAGGTTTTCAACCAATCAATTTACTTAAGTGATGGCAGTTGTTCTGATCAAAGAATTTTTACCATATCGAAAGGGTATAGCCAACAATTAGCCTCAATATAGAAAGAATAAACATAAACACAATTTATTTTTCTGTTAGGCTTAGCAAAAATATTCAACCCATAACTATCTATGGACACAGAACCTTCCGAGTTGACAAATGCTATATAAAACCTGCAGAGTCTATAAAGCACATTTATATATCATTTTTTCCCCACTAGTCTTCCAACTTCACAATATAGTCAGTATTTCTGTTCCATGCTATAGAAACTATTTTCTTAAATATGGCTCACAAGGGAAAATTTCCATTGTGTTCCAGCATGCACTTACAGACAGTGAGCTCCTTAAGGGCAGAGCCCTAAATTACTCATTTCTGTATTCCCAGTGCCTACAGCAGCTGGAGTAGAGCTACATCATATTCACATTTAACGTAATTGCACTAGAAAGAGAGATGGAGAATGAGATGGGGTTTAGAGCAAGAGGTGGATTTAAATTGTACAGGCAATTCTACTGAACATTCCAATCAGTGAGTGTGTACGCTCTGGGTTAGGGTGAAACAGGAAACATGGATTTGCTACTCCTTCATTCACCTCAGTTCCCATGCCTCTCTCATTTTGCCAAACAGTATAATTCTAGTGTTTAAAGTTATGTATAATTTATACAACATGATTCTTATAAACACAGCCAACTACTTCATCTTGTGATCAACTGGTAGGAGAAAAACTGAGTTGGACTTATCAAAATACTTTGCTTGTATACTATTCTTTATGTGTTAAGTGCATTTTAAGGAGTTATTTTTGACGAGATTAATCTGCCATTCTGCTTTCTTTAGAAACAAACCCCTGTGTACACTGGAATTTTATTATAGTTACATTTTCTATAAATAAAATTGTTAACTGAATATAAATACAGAACATTAAGTAATATTCCATTTTTCCAGTACAAGGATATCCTTCTATATATATGGTTAAAAATGCAAATGAATGTAATTCTGAAGATTAAACTTTCCAATGCAAAGTTATCATTTCTGTAGTTTTTGTTTTTGTATTTTACTTTTTAAAGCATTGTTACATTTAAATGAACTCTTGGATACCTAAGATATTTACCTTTCAGATGTTCTAGTTTTATATTTCGAAGTTTTAGTACTTCATCTGTAATCTTCTGTATCAGAAAGTTCTGTGTTTTTTCTCGCCGAATAGATTCAACAAGGGTATCTAGTCCTTTGGGGTTTTCTTGTAAGTAGTCTAACAATTTTCCAGCCCTTTTTCTACTTGATGTTCGGCAAGAAATTTCTTCAGTGTCTTCTCTACTGAGTATTTTTTTTGCACGCAGATGATCAAAATGTCTCTCAGCTATGATTTTTTCACACAGATATACACGCAAATTTTCTAAAGCCTGAAAGACATAAAATGTGCTTCAATGTTATTTATTTATTTATTTATTTATTTATTTATTATTTATTTATTTATTTATTTATTTTAAGATCTAAGGAAACCACGTAGGAATCCTGAAGTTGGAGGTTCAGGCTTACTAAAATACATGCTATTAAAATGAAGGTCAAGTAGATAAAAGCAAGTCCTAGATGAGACATTCCTTACAGCCTCTGTCCTCCTCTGATCTCATTTTCACATCTATAAACCAAGACCAGGGCATTGTGAGGAGAGGTTATGGTAATCCACAGGGTCTGGGCCCGTGGAAATAGAGAAGTCTGCTGAAGGCAACCTTTGGGGCTAAAGATGAGAGCAGAGGTTTCCATACATTTCAGTTACCATTAACAAAGAATCCAGAATTAGTCAGGGCCAGAGAGGGTAACTTAAGGTCTCAAAGCTTTTAATCTCTTCATGTTTGTTAATTTTCCATCTTCCTTGAGTAAAACCATTATTAAAACACACACACACAAAACAAAACAAAACAAAACAAAAAAAACCCACAAAAAAACCTCACTAAACTAAAAGGACCCATAATGTGTATCTTTGGAGTCAGCTGGAAAGACTAGTGAGTCAGTCAGTAGAAGGGAGGAAGAAAGATGTGGATAAAGGAGGAGAGAGGAGAAACCTAACCTAAAGGAATAGTGAATGTTGAAAGAAATTAAAAGAAATCACAGAAAACAGGTCTAGACCTGAGAAGCAGCTAAGGGGGCTTAATTGGCAGAACAATGACCTGGGTCCGAATAAACAGCATCAATAGTCCAAAGCCAGTGATGTACTCTAGCTCCTCCACTTACTACATGATCATGGGTAAGTAACACCTCTGTGCCTCAGTTTCCTCATCTAAGTGTTATGAGGAATAAGTACATGTAGAGTTCTTAGAGAAGTTAATGGTCAATAAACGTTACTGATGGTAACAATGATAACTAATTTGACTTACATTTATAATGATGATCAAAAAGCAACGGAAGATTTTAGAAATACCCTAGTATATAGTGGCAGAAAAGTACAGTAGGTGAAGGGTTCCTATAGTTCTCAATCCACTGAACCACAATATTCACTTATTTATTCACACAACCAACATCCATATATCTAAATACTAATATACCAAGTGCTGAGCATGCAAAGATCAACAAGACTTGAATCCTACATGCAAAGGGCATATGGTCTAGTTGGAGAGTACGTATCACATGCAAGCCAATAATTAAAAGACAATGTGATATGATCCAGAAATTAAAAGACTGGGGAAGCAGAGTAAGCAATTCATTCTACCTACAAAATCTGGGAAATTTACAGAGGCTACACTTTTGCTAGAGGCAAGGTGCACAGTGGGAAAATACCAAAAAGTCTGGGGTAATTGGAACACAGACTGCATGTGACAGGATAGTGAGGAATATAATAGGAAGGAAAACTGGGTTTAAATCACGGAAGAATTTAAAAAAATATATGTTTTTACTGATTTTAGAGAGAGAGGAAGAGATAGAAACATTGATGCTTCAACATCCATTGGCTGCCCTCAGCACACCCCCTCTGGGGATCGGGCCCACAACCTGGGCATGTGCCCTGACAGAATTGAAACAGTGACCTCTTGGTGTGCGAGTCAACAACCGACCAGGCAAAAAGAATTTTTATAACATGTTGAGGAACACACATTTCCCTGTAGCCAAAAGAGTCATCTAAGGTTTATAAATAAGAAACAATAAGAACATTTTTGCAGAGAACTGGGAGAAGCAAAAACTAGGGTTAGAGTAGACCAATTAGAACATTGCTGTAGTATCCTACCTAATAAAATAGTATGCAAATTAACCTTACTCACTACACCCTTAAGCCACACCCACCAGCCAATCAGAGCAAGTATGCAAATAAACCCAACCAAAATGGCTACAGCCACAGAGAGCAGAAGGGAGGCTTGGATTTCCCAGGCCAAGCTTTCCGCCTGCCCTAGCTGGCCTAAGCCTCCACTCAAGGCTACAGTTTCAATTATAGAAGGTAAACAAGTCCAAACAGAAATGGCAGCAGCACAGAGCTGGAAAGAGCGGGAGCTAGGGTTGCCCCCAGCAATGGAAGAAGCAAAGCTTTCTGCACACCCTGGCCAGCCCAGGCCTCTGCTTAAGGCTACAAAGTTTCAATTATAGAAGACACATAAACCCAACAGAAATGGCTGCTGACCAGGCCATGGAGTGAGCAGGAGGCTCGGCTCTGCTCCAGGCTACAAAGTTTCAATTGTAAAAGGTAAATAAATTCCAGATACCAGGGCCTCTGCTTGGGTCACCAGGGGGGCATGGCTGGCCTGCAAACCACCACAGGCCCCTCACTCAGGCTGCCTCACTCTCCAAGGGAACCCCATCCTGATCTGGGACACCCTTTAGGGTAAACCAGGTGGCCCCCACCTGTGCACCAGGCCTCTATCCTATCTAATAAAAGAGTAATATGCAGATTGACTATCACTCCAACACACAATATGGCTGCCCCCATGAGGTCAAAGATCCTACTCCCATGTGGACACAAGATGGCCACCACAAGATGGCCAGCAGGGGAGGGCAGTTGGGAGGGCGATCAACCCTGCAGGGGAGGGCAGTTAGGGGTGACTAGGCCGGCAGAGGAGGGAAGTTGGGGGCAAACAGGCTGGCAGGGGAGCAGTTAGACATCAATAAGTCTGGCAGGGGAGTGGTTAGGGGGTGATCAGGCTGGCAGGCAGAAGTGGTTAGGGGCAATCAGGAAGACAGGCAGGTGAGCAGTTGGGAGCCAGCAGTCCTGGATTGTGAGAGGGATGCCCGACTGCCTGTTTAGGATCAGACCTCGAGGGGTCCCACATTGGAAAGGATGCAGGTTGGGCTGAGAGACACCCCCCCATTCTGTGCACAAATTTTGTGCACCAGGCCTCTAGTATTACAAGAGACAGACTAGATATAAAAGATGAACCCCTTGAAAAACCTCATCGGTTATTATTTCTCCCACCTATATAATATGATGATGATTCCCATATTTTTGTATGTGATCAAGACTTTCTCCACTTAGACATCCCAAAGGAACTTCAAATTCAACACCATAAATCAGATTTATCTACACCTTTTGAGGTTCTCATACATCCACCCACACAATCATGCTATAAAACCTACAATTTGACTTCTCCTTCTCTGTCACTCACTTGCTTCATCTGATCATTCACCCTCCAAGATCTGCCACCCTATCCTTTATGTTGATCTAATTTTCCCCTTCACTTCATCTCTATTTCAGGTCCTTATATTATATGTTGCATGGACTATTAACAATGGACACTTAGCTATACTTCCTACTTTTCTCCTCCCTCTCAAATCTCCTTCACACACCTATCTGATCTTCCAATTTTTCACAAAAAAAAAAGGAAATCTGGAGTGTTATATAGAGTCTAATATTGAAATGTCACCAGTTAATTTTTTTTTAACAATTTAAAACATTGTGTTCCACACTTGACTTAAAAGGATCAACTTCCTCAACACTGGCAGAAGAATAGGTCTCAGACTAACCTCAGTTCAAATTTTGAGAACTGGGGCAAGTTACTTAACCTCTCTAAACTTCCTGTGCCCTATTGATAAAATAATAATACTTTAGAGGACTGTTAGGAGGACTAAATGAGACAGTGCATATAAAGACTTGACAGTCTATGATAGGGTTGTGCACAATAAATAATTACTTGATAATGTCAGACAGGGCACTTCACAGTATGGATCCTACCTACCTCTCCAGTTTAATCTATCACTGGATTAAACTTTATAGGTATCACCTAAAGTCCTGGTACTTTATGTGGTACCTATAACTGCTTGTTCAGAACTCTACATCTCTTTATGTTTTACTTTTATCTTGTTTTCTCTTCTCTATACCCCAAGTCGCTATTCATCCTTTAAGATCCAGGATAGTGGTCATCTCCTTCAGAAAGCTTTACCTAAACTCCCCAGAGTAAGTTAGGCATCCCTCTCCTCTGTCCTTGTGGTACCCTATACATACATTTCACTTCCCTATACACCAAGACTCCACTTTTCATCTCCCAATTCATCCCGGCATTTCCATTCTGTCCCACCACTCTTCTCAAAGTCACCAATGCCCTCCTTAATGCTAAATCTGATACTTTCCAATCATCTCACTTCTCAGCAACACAAACACAGTTGACCACTACTTCCTTGAAATACCTTTTTGTCTCATGTTACCACACTCTCCTGGCTTTCTTCCCATCTCTGTGGCTGTAACTTCTCACTTTTCAAAATTCTTCTATGATTTATCTCTTCCCTTTTAGCTCTCAACTTCCTAGGTGAACACATTCAATCTCATACTTATGTTTCCAGGTCAGATCTCTTCTCTTCTAATCTCCAGACTTGTTGGTTAAGTTGCTAATTTGACATTTCCACTTACTAATCTGATTCTACTCTCAACTCCTACATTCAATCCATTGCAAGGTCTATCATTTCTATTTCAAAAATGCACCTGGAATTCTCTTGCTCTATCCATTTCCACTGCCTTCAACTTGATCTAAATCACCATCATCTCTTAACTGTTTAAATTCTGAAAGTCTCTTCATTAGTTTCCTTCTTTTCACTTTTGCTCTCCTCAGTCCGTACAATAGACAGAGGGATCTTTTATTTATTTATTTTTATTTATTTATTTATTTATTTAAATATATTTTATTGATTTTATACAGAGAGTAAGGGAGAGAGATAGAGAGTTAGAAACATCAATGAGAGAGTCATCGATCAGCTGCCTCTTGCACACCCCCTACTGGGGATATGCCTGCAACCAAGGTACATGCCCTTGACCGGAATCGAACCCGGGACCCTTCAGTCTCCAAGCCGACGTTCTATCCATTGAGCCAAACCGGTCCCGGCGGCAGAGGGATCTTTTAAAATATAACATTAGTTCCTCAAGTAACAACTGCATTTGTGGAAAAAAATCTGTAAGATACTTAATAATATGGCTCTAGTCCACTTTCCTAACTTTGCCTCAGGGAACCCTCTGTCTTTTTCCATTTTCCCCAAGTCATAAGATCTTTGCAAATTCTACTCTGCCTAGAATTTTCTTCCCTGAGTCCTGTCATATCCTTCAGGAACCACTTTAAATGTAACCTTCCCTGACCATCCTACCTCGAGGAGATGACCCCTATTATTGTCTCAACATCTGTCTGTCTCCTTAATACTAGTAGTACTTAACATAATTTATAATTATATACTTATTTGTTTTCAACCCTAATGACCTACATGTTTGAAGGAGGCAAGAACCAGATATGTTTTGTTAGACTCTGTGTACCCTGAACGCAGCAGAGTGATAAGTGAATGGTGTTTTGGATGAATGTGTTAAATAATTTAAAATTATCATTTTATGTCTATCTCCCTTCTCCTAAGAAAACAAGCTCTTTTCAAAGTAGGATTGAAAGTTAGTTTTAAAAATTTGAACTGGTTTATTCAACTACAATATCATCCTCATAGCAGCATGTAATCCATATTAATAAAATGGAACTAAATTCAACCAAAAAGATGATGTAAACTAGATGGGGCAGAAGGGAAGGAGGAGTGTAGGGAAGAAGTGGGAGTTTCCAGGAGGATGGATGGTGGTATACTATTCATCAAGGCAGAGAACACAAAAGGAACAACAAGCAGCTTTGGGGGAGGAATGATGAAAAGTTCAATTTTAGACAAGGGGAGGAATCTGCAGGTTATAAAAGTTCATTTCCAGCAGATATTTGGAAATATGTGCCTATAGTTGAGAGAAAAGGTCATAAACCATTTTGGGAAAATATCATGACAAAATTTTTTTTAAAAAATGTGTATATACTTTTCTTTCATGATTCCCCAAGGTTATGAATTTCTCATATGGCTGTAAAGTGAAATCATGGAAATGGATAGTATCAATGAACTCATAGAAAAAAATAAGGCCTGGAAGCCACTCTTCACATCTGTGTTTGTATACAGATTTTATGTCCTTCCACTTGTAATATCCATTGCCTGTTTTATCAACTTCTTCCAGGTCCAAGAATGAAAATAATCTCCCTTAGAGACTGTTGTAAAAATTCAACGGGAACATTGTAAATTGTGTGAAACAACATCTGGAACATAGCAAAGCCTAGCTCTCTTGAGTTCATGGTTTTACTGGCACACATCTTGAATAAGACAGCACCAATTTATTATTATATATTAACTATCAATGTCCCAATCTTATCTCAACTAGAATGTAAAGCAGGGGCCTGTTATTTTTTTGTATCTGTCCAGGCTAAAGGATAGTACTTTCCACACAGTAAGTGTTCCATACCACCAGCTAAATGGCAGAAGTCCAAGTTATGTCCCATTTCCTCCTGCTAATTGAACCCAACCATAATCGTGAGTACAATATTATAATGAACTTTACAGGAGAGAGAAAAGGAGATTTAAAGTAGATGAACACCTAAAAAGCTGTTGTCCTGTCCAGTTCACAAATATGACTTTGTAAGTTTTGTGCGGTTAAGCCAGAGCACACTTTACGTTGAGTTTCTGTTTTTAATATGAAATTGATATAAAACTATGTTAGTGGCAGGTCCTCATACAGGTCTCAATTGGCAAGACAACTTAAAGGCACAGGAAAAAGGAGACACATGTCCTATCTCAACAAATTCATTGTTTACGCATACATAGTACGATTTTTCTGCAGCATCCAAGCAGAACAAAACTTAACTACCAAATATTTTCAACGTTGGCTGGTAAATTTAATTGTCGGGCTACAGGTACTCATCCCCCTCCCCTCAATTTACATATGTGGGCGTTTGCTTACGAGGGGGAATTCCAGGTCCTGCTTTCAGCTGTTGAGCTTCTTCCCCCAGCCCCCTTTGCAAAAAGAGTTTCACATATTTGCTCCAACTGCTGCTGGGGATCCTTGTATCTGGTGCAGCCTTTGCAGCAGGTGGAGCCAGCCAGCAGCCTGGGGAGTCTGACTCAGGATGAGCCAGAGCCGCGGGTCCCTAACGCGGCTCCCAGGCGCGGGGGGCGGGATCGCCAGGGGGCCGGAGAGGAGGGGGCACGAAGCGGACCGCGAAGAAGCAAGCGCTCCACTGCATCAAGTTCCAGACGCCCGAGCTCTGATTTCAGCGATTCAAAACGTAGATTAACAGCTGGCCGGGGAGGGGGGTCACTTCGATTGAAGCTCCCCGCGGCCCGGCCCGCTCCTCCCACCCGCAGGCTCCTCCTCCGACCCCCGACTCCGACTCTCCGGGTTTCCGCTTTCCGTGCCCGCCGAGCGGCAGCCCGCCCCCGCCCGCCCCCAGCCCGCGGGGCGCCAGAGGGCGGGATGGAGCTACTCACGTCCTTCTTCACTTCAGTCAGGTCCTCCTCCGTGAGGGACAGCGCGGTGGGCTCCATGGCGGAGGCGGGGAGGCGCTTCTTCCGGGTCCGGGAGCTCCGGCGGCGGGCGGCCCCACCTAAACTGGGGGCTCCGGCCTCGGGAGGAGGGGCGAGGAGCGGAGGCGGAGCGGAGCGGGAGGAAGAGCGCTGCCCCTTGGGAAACAGAAGGGCTCGGGGTCGAGCCGGAGCGCTTCCTGCCTCGCCTCGAGGGTGACAGCGACGCAGACCGAAGTGTCCGACGAGACGTGGCCCTTGGAACCCCGCTGCTTCCCTCTTCCCTCTCCCGGAGGCTCCGGCGCAGGTGCCTTCCCTCGAGGAGGCGGGGCCGCAGCCAGAGCCCGCCCCCCTCTCTGCGGCAGCCAATGAGAGCCAGCCCGCGGGCCTATCCTGTTCCGCCCCCCGCTTTTCCGGAGCCTTTCGGGAGTGGCCCCGCCCCCAGCAGTAGGTCATTTGCATGTGGCCGCGGGTGGGCCTCCCGGAAAGGAATCGTTTCCGTGGGTGGGAGCCGCCGTGGCCGTGGCCGCGCCGCCCGCGGGCGCTCCCCGCCTGCGCTGACGTCTCCCCGGCGGAGTCTCCTCCCGGCTGGCTCCTCGGCGCCCTTGGGTGACTCCCCCTTTCCCAGGCCCTGCCCTGCGATTTCCGGTGGCTGTGTTTACCCACTCAAGTTTTTAATTTATAGGATCACACGCCCTAACTACAATACTAAAAGGGCAAAAGCACCTACAATCCCACCGCTTTAACACATAATTTAACGTTCCTATGCTTTTTTGGTTACTGCTTATTACACATAGATTTCCTTTTTTTCATCTTGTGAAAAAGGACGTCCTCAATAGGGCTTGCAATGAGAAGTAAATATAAATGTTAAATGTCTTAGAGGTACTCGGCGTACAGCCTGCACTCAATTTATATTTTGTTATTTGTATTACTCAAACATTATGAATATGTCTTGCGCATCTTATTCTGTAAGAGTTCTCCCATGTTATTGCGGGGGACTGGGGAATAGACTGCTGTTCCCACCCTGGTCTTCTAATAGAGGAGTATACAAAGCAACATGGGTGATGCAGGTGAGAGCCTTGGGCCCAGCCATTGTTTGGACAATATGCTAAGTAAGAATTAGAAGAGGGAGTTAGAAGCTCCAGGTGTAGATAAAAATGACAAGAAAACTAAAGACAAATGCAGGGACCCCTGTTATTTAAGGGACGAGAAAGCAAAAGGACCAGAAAAGAAAAATATCCCCACAGCCACACCAATGTAGTTTTGATCACAACACAGGGATTCTGCTTTTAGCATTAACATTATGTCATAGGTCTTTTTCCACATTGATACACAGTATTTTTCCTGATTGCTTAATCTTCCATTATCCTAGTATTACCCAATTTGCTTAACTATTTGTTCTTTCATTTCACAAATATCTATTGAATGTCAACTAAGTGCCAGACACTGTTCTAGGTATTTGAGGAAATCTCATGTGAACAAAATAGGTACATTTCTCTTTCCTCTTGAAGTTTAAATTTTAGAATATGTATGTTTGGGGCAGGCAGATAGACATTTGAAAAGTGTTATGTAAATTATTTATTATGTTAGAAGATGATAGACACTAAGAAACTATAAACCAGGGAAGAAGGATGAGGCTTGATGGAGTAGTAAAACTTAAAATACGGTGGTTAATGAAGATCTCTCTGAAAAGGGGAAGTTTGAGTTACCACTTGACAGAAGGGAGGGAATGAGCCATGTGGACATAGAGAGAAAGAGAACAGCCAATGAAAAGGATTGTGAGACTGGGAAGGATATGAGGTCCTTGTGTGCCATTGTACATTTACTCTGACATTGTTCTGAGTCATAGGGGTTCACTGAGCCAGATGGGAAGCCGCTGGAGGGTTCTAAGACCAGGAGAGGCATGATCCGATTTAAGATTTGAAAAGGAGCACTTTCACCCTGGCTTTGAAGGGAAGGAAGGTGGAATAGGGAAGACCAAGTTAGGGAGCTATTTCCATAACTCGGCCCCCAGGATGTGGTAGTTCAGAACAGGTTAGTAGTAGTAAGGGTGAAGAGAAGTGGGGAAATGATTCATTTCCTTTTACAAAGATTGCTGTGGCTGCTCAGTATAGAGTAGTAGACTGTAGGTGGAAGGGAGGAAACGGAGAGACCAGCTGGAGGCTACCACAGTGAGCCAGGCAAAGGGGATGGTGGTGTGACTAGGGTGAGAGCAGTGGTGAACAGTCCTCCATGGTTACTTTGTTATTCCCAGTTATAAGACATTTGGCCCCCAAATTTTTTTCACCTACATATTCCCCATCCTTAAAAAAAAAAAAAAAAATTAAAAAAAATATACATATTGATTTCAGAGAGAGGAAGGGAGAGAGAGATAGAAATATCGATGATCAGAGAGAATCACTGGTCAGCTGCCTCCTGCATGCTCCCTGCTGGGTGGGGATTGAGCCCACAACCTAGGCATGGGCCTTTGACTAGAATCAAATCTGGGACCCTTTGGTCTTCAGGCCAACGCTCTATCCATTGAGCCAAACCAGCTAGGGCTCCCAATCCTTTTTTATTTTTTATTGTCACTTCCTTTTCATAAACTCCCAAGAGCAGCAGTATTGACCACAAAGAAATGATTATTATTTTTTGTCTTTTCATATGTATTTCCATTCAGAGAATTGGCTTCCCTTCAGAGACCTAGCCCATGTGTGGAAATGAACTGTGTTTTGCTAGAACTATACCAGCTCTGCTGATGGAGGAAGGGATTCAGAACCCATCCAAGGAAAGTGATTTGAACGATGCCAATTTGACACATCATTTTGGTCCCGCCATTGTAATGTTGCTGTTCAACTACAGTTCTATTTCAATGAAACGTTTCAAATACACTAAACTGTAAAGAATAATAATATTCCAAACACCCTACACTCATTGCCAAGATTTAACAAGTACGGATATTGCACCACTTTTGCTTCTGCTATGGCTTTTGACATTCAAATGTTAGTGCCAGACAGCCCCGTTTCTTGAGTCTTCTTTCAATGCTTATTATACATTTGACTTTCCTGTTCGTTGACCACGATTTTATTTCTGACACCTCCAACCTTCTTCCCTCTTCAACAGTCATTCTGTTATTCATTTATTCAACTAAAAAGTTGTATCTGCTGTATGTCTGAGATGGGAGTTATGGAATGAGGTGCAGCTGAGCAAGGAGCTTAGGAATTTTTAACAGCTGAAAGTTTAATAGTTTGTTTTTGAGCCCATGCCTCATTGTTCCCAATTGGTGGGTCACATGGTAACTCTATTTTTAACCTTTTGAGGTGAAATGATAGTTCTAAAAACTTCCCAGTTCATCCTAATGAGATCATTAGAATTACATGGCTGAGAACTATTGACACCAACAAAATGGTAAGACACAGATGAACACACTCTTAACATTGTCAAGGGAGACATTTCATAACCCTTGGGGATTCTTGTGGAATAGTGAGGTTGGTTCATAGAGAGTTTTCCACCTGCACCCAAGATACTAGTGACTTCTATCAACATGCAAGGAAATGTGCCTTATTGCCCTGCTCTTAATTCTATTTGATTCAACATGTATGCTCATGACTTTATGGAATGAATATCTGGAGCTAGAATTAAATTTTTTTTTTCTCTAACTGTGCAATTTTTTTTTCTAATGAAATCCTCCATGGAAGCTAAAAGATAAAACGGATAAAGATGGAGCTGCTCTAGGGACCATTAAGAAGAGAGTGGAAGGCCCTGCCTGCTGGGCTCTTAGATGCTTCCTCTCTCACTCACCTACCTTCCCACCCACCCGGTCCCACCACTCTCAGCCCTTGCACACGATATTCAAGCGCTTGAGAGAGCATTGTTTGAAAATCCATAATACAGAAGGTACTTTTATAACTAACTTGTGGATAACCTAAAACTAAGAACATAAAATACTTTTCATGGCAGACTGAGGGCCAAGATGAACTCTAACAGGATCAGTATAAAGTAAACCAAACCAAACCCAAACTGAACTTCTCTGGAATGGGTTTTATTGAGAATGAAAACATTTCCTTTCCTGCAAGGTATTCAAGCATATCCCAGACAACTTTTTCTAGAAAGAAGCCATAGAAGAGGATTAAAAAAAATCATAAGATCAGGTAGTTGTCCTAAGTGATTGTGATAGTGGCCACAACCTTAAGCCTTTGGAAAACCATGTTCATAGGGCCAGAGCTCCTTGTATCCGGAGGATCTCTGCCAGCCAGGGGGAGGGGTTTGGCTCACGGGATAGGAAGTCGTTGTTTCTCGCCTTTATCTTTCTCCTGATTTTCCTCATTCAGCTCCACTGGGGTTTTGCCTTGAAAAGAGCTGGCAATGGGGCTTATCAGAGCTACCATTTTTATTGTTTAATTTTTAATCTATTATTATTTCATTAGATTGTAACGTTCGTAAGGCCAGCATTTTATCTGCTTTTTCAGTGGTGCTCCTAGAAGAGTGTCTCAGCGCATATAATAGGTGTTAGGAAGGGAATGACTATGTCTCCTCAAAATTCATGAGATAAAATCCTAACCCTCGATGTGATGGGATTGGGAGGTGATTAGTCAAGAGGACAAAGTCCTCATGAATAGGATGGGTGCCCTTTTCCTACCGTGTGAATTTATACAGCAGCCAGCAGTCTGCCACCTGGAGGAGGGCCCTCACCAGATCCAGACCAGGCTGGCACCCTGATCATTGACTTGTACAGCTTCTAGAACTGTGAGCAATGAAATTCTGTGGTAATTTGTTATAGTAGCCTGAGTGGACTAAGACATTCCATGTACAATAAGTACATGTTGAATGACTGACTGACTAAAGAAAAGCTACTTAACGGGAATAAAGTTTCAGTTATGCAAAGTGAGTGTGTTACAGAGATCTGCTGAACAACTTTGTGCCTACAGTTAACGTGACTGTATTTTCTACCTAAAAATCTATTAAGATGGTAGAGCTCGTGTTAGGGTTTTGTTCATAATAAAATAAAATGAAATAGAATAAAATGTCAGTGTCATTTTAGCCTCATCCAGTCCTTCATGGTTTCTCTCAGCAGCCATTCTTTTTTTTTTTTTATATATATTTTATTGATTTTGTACAGAGAGGAAGGGAGAGAGATAGAGAGTTAGAAACATCGATGAGAGAGAGTCATCGATCAGTTGCCTCTTGCACACCCCCTACTAGGGATATGGCCACAACCAAGGTACATGCCCTTGACCTGAATCGAACCCAGGTCCCTTCAGTCCCCAAGCCGACGCTCTATTCATTGAGCCAAACCAGTTTCGGCTCAGCAGCCATTCTTACTTCTTGGACACACCAGGCTATAGCTAAAGGGTAATTCAGTGTTTGTAACTCTCCCTGGCCTCTGACCCACTTGCCCCAACCCATCCCTTGTCAGTGCCCCATCTTTGTGGTCTCTGACTCACCTCATTCTCTGGTTTTCACTTGGTTAGTCCTTGACACTTAACTGTTCAAGTTCAGGCAAGTGTCCTTACTGCTCTGTGCCCCAGGTTTCTCATCCACCCAGGAAAAAAGCTTTATGCAAAGAGGAGTAAAGGTAGACTGTTGGGAAATACTAACATATAAAGGATCAGAAATAGCAACATTTAAAAAAATATATATTTTATTGATTTTTTACAGAGAGGAAGGGAGAAGGAGAGAGAGTTAGAAACATCGATGAGAGAGAAACATCGATCAGTGCCTCCTGCACACCCCCCACTGGGTATGTGCCCGCAACCAAGGCTCATGCCCCTGACCAGAATCGAACCCGGGATTCCTCAGTCCGCAGGCCGACACTCCATCCACTGAGCCAAACTGGTTTCGGCAGAAATAGCAACATCTTTTCTCAGAGATTGATTGAATGCATGTGAAGTGCTTAGCTTCCTGCATATGCCACACAGGCAGTAAATGTTAGCAATGGTCACTTTTATTACTCTCTGAGACTTACTGTCTTTATTATCTCATCCTTCAGAGCGATGCTTATCAGCACCTTCATCTTGATCATGACCTTGATTTTCCTTGGCCACAATGCACTTTCTCCCCTCAGCTCTGCTGCCTGGAGGGAACAGTCTCCAGGCCGCTTCCTGAGACGCTGGTTCCCTCTGGGCAGCACCCAGAGAGAAGGTAAGTCTCCCTGCTGACTTACCTTCAGAGCAGGGAGAAGCCCCATTGCTGAGGAATATAGTTGATTCTGTGTTTCTGGTTGGGCATTGTGCACTGCGTTGAGCTAGCGTCACGTTCTTTAAACTGCTTGGTGCCAGTTCTAAAAACCCCAAACCACCCACTTTTGATGATCTGGATTGTGGTCAAAATTAGTTTAGCTCTACCAACCACCCACAGTTTCATAGAATCTTTGCTGTTTATTTCAACTATTACATGTAGTTACATTCGTGGCAAAAAGTGCATCCACCTTTTAAAAACTGGGATAGCAATTTTGCCCTTGTTTCAAGGGAAAAATGATTCCATTGTGCCTTTTCTAGGAGAAAGAACCTGTGTATTGGGGAATCTATTGGGGAAGGAACCTGTGTCTCTTGGGGTATACACTGAGTGGACAGATTATTATGATCTCTGAACGCATAATAATCTGGCCACTCAGTGTGTGTGTGTGTGTGTATGTGTGTGTGTGTGTGTGTGTGTGTGTATCAGAGGCCCGTGCATGAATTCATGCATGGGTGGGGTCTGGCCAGACTGGCCAGGGGGAGGGGACATGGGCGGTTGGCCAGTCTGCCTGCTAGCTGAACTCCTGGTCGAGGGGACAATTTGCATATTAGCCTTTTATTATATAGGATATACACTGAGTGGCCAGATTATTATGCATTCAGAGATCATCATAATCTGGCCACTCAGTGTATGTTACCAGGGGATCTTTTGTAGGCACGTTACCAATTTCGGGAGCTCTATTTTAGGAAACAGGCAGGGAGAGGATTTGAGTTTTATTTTAGGGAAACATCTCTGGGGCTGTATTGCTTGGGGGTTGGGGAGTGGGGTAAGAGAAGAATAAAACCGGAGCTCAGGAGGGAGGGCAGCTTAAAGGCGGACACCCTGAGCTCATGAGGTGGTGGCAATAGTGAGAGACAGAGGGTGTGGGTTTGAGAGAAACGACGATACTTGCCAGACTCACATGTGACCCAACACCCCAACTCTGTTTTCCATAAAAATCCCAGTTACACTTGACATCTTGTGATGCTTAGGCACATGCTGCCTGGAGATGCTTTGTTCCCTGATAGCCTTCTGTGGTCTACACTCTGCTGACTCTGACTCTCCAGCTTCCAGAGCCCCAGTCCTTTCCTCGCTCCTCAGAAAGGGCAGTTCGGCCTCCCGCTTCCAGTGCACCCTGGTTTCCTGAGGCTGCTGCTCATGACGTGCCCCTGCTCCAACGCAGGTTCCATGAAGGCGGAGGTCTCTGTCCTGTTTCCGGACATTTCCAAGGTGCTTGTCATGGTGCTCAGTTTATAGTGGGCGCTATTGGATATTTGTTGAAATGGAAGGAACAAAGAAAAGGTGGTTCAATATGTTGAACGCTGCAGAAAATTCAAGTCGAATGAGAACAGAGAGAGGACCCCCGGGTTTTAGGATAGGAGGTCACTGGTGACCGTGAAGAGGGACCTTCAAGAGAATGGGTTGTGGAAGGCAGAGTGAGTTGTGGAAGTGTTGTTATTTTAAAAACAATTTTTAGAATAGGTCACGGGGGGGGGGGCATGATTTTGTGAGTTAAGGAAACAAAGCTTCGAGGTTAGACTGGTCTTCTGTATGCTATTTTTGTTCATTTATTAGGTGTGGCTCATGGAAGTCGAAACAGACAGACCTTCAATTGGTGGGAATGTGCCTGGGAATACACTGCTAGGTTCTCTCTTAAAGGATTGTCCCACTTTGCCTATGACAATGGAGGACAGAGTACAAATAAGCACAAAGGAATTTCCCATTTTCATTAAATAAGTATACAATGTAAGACTGTAGTGATAGGTGTGGATATTTTGGGGTCAGTTTTCTTCTTGAGATATTTCAGTGCTCACTCACACAAAATTGCTCCTCATTTTTGCCCCACACCCAGGTAGAGGTGTTTTAGGCATTATGTGTTGTTTTGACAGCATTGTAAGTCACATGAACAGTGCCCGAGTCGACTTGCATCTAACCCGGCCATTGTTTTCCTTCATTGCTTACAGATGGCAGACTCTCTGAAGTCATCTTGGCTGGAACAGCAGATTGAGACTTAATTGGCATTCCATTCGGGTGTCCTTTATTTGCCACCCATGCCTGTAAAGTTACGTTTTCTTTTAAATATACAATTGTGGCACCTTGTACACCCTGCTT
Source organism: Pipistrellus kuhlii (assembly GCF_014108245.1). Taxonomy (NCBI): domain Eukaryota; kingdom Metazoa; phylum Chordata; class Mammalia; order Chiroptera; family Vespertilionidae; genus Pipistrellus; species Pipistrellus kuhlii. The sequence continues at coordinate 135,932,428 of NW_023425515.1, read as the reverse complement.
CTGGTTTGGTGGCTGGAAACTGTCCTCTGGCTCCCCTGAGGACCCCTGGGCCCATCTTGTGGGTAAGCGGGTGGTTCTCTTGTGTTCTTCTGCTCAGCCTCCTTGTCAATCAGCCACATGGCTGCTAGGGACCCTCATGAAACTGCCTCATCTGCTGGGCACTACTGTCTCCATGGCTCTGCTACTGCTGCCAGCATTTCAACCTCAGGGGAGGGGACACTGCTCTGTCCTTTGCTATTCAGGCTTGAGAATAGACAGACCCCTCCCCTAGGTTGTCACAGCCAAGAACACACCTTGCAGTCTGTGCCCCCCTCCCCCAAATGCTTCTTACTGACTCTTGTTTCTTACTGTAACTTTCAGCATGTATTTCCTCCACGTAAAAATAACAGAAGGAGAGTCCGAAGTTGAGAATAGCTAACATGAGAAGTGACTACCCCTTAAGAGCTTGCAAGCTTAGACCCATCATGTCTTAGGTTGTGTTCCCCAGAAGCTGACTCAGAGGTGAGGATCTGAACAGGTAGTTCATTTGGCAGATCATCCCCGGAAGCACCAGTCAGAGAGTAGAGAAGCAGTTCAGGAAGGAAGTCTACATCGGATGCATAGAAAGGTTTACCCCGGTGGGCAATGGGGGCTCAGTCCCCGGGGGAACCTTTGAGAGACAACACGGAACTTCCCTGGCCAAGATGGTAACCATCAGCTATCTGTGGCTGCTGAGCATTCGAAATGGGGCTACTCAGAAATGAGATATGCCCTAAACGTAAGACACATGTTGGATTTCTAACATTTAGTACAAAAAAAGTAAAATAAAATATCTTATTGGTAATTTTCACATTGATGACATGTTGTCATGATAATAGTTTAGGTATATGGGGCTAAACAAAATCTGTTGTTAAAATTCATTTCCCATGCTTTATTTTACTTTTTAAAATATGACTGCTAGAAAACGTAAAATTACACATGCAACTCACATCACAGGCCTATTGGACAGCACTGGTATAGAACATGCCTCCGAAGCGTCTTCCCTGAGAACTGAAAAAACTGGTGGATTCACTCACTTCTCCAGAACCTTCTCCTGGGGGTGTTAACTCCCTGATATCTCTGGCTGCCTTGTGCAAAGGTGTGCCTCTGAGCCGGAGAGAACCCCGGGCAGAGAGTCAGTAAAAGCATTTTTTGGGGGGCGGCCACAGACTGCATGGTATACTCTCTCATTCCTATCTCCCATAGCAAAAGCCCCCAAACAGGAGGGCTCCACTCCTGCTTATCCTCAGAATCCAGGCTCCACCCACCCCAGGGAGAATAGGAAGGCATTGGCTTATTTTTTCCCTTCTCTCAGCTTGGTTGACAAGGACACGCCTTCAAGGGAAAAACATACCTTCGTTGCTGGAGGTGCGGTCTGGCACTGCCATCTCCAAAAGACAACAGAACGGAAGGCCTGATATCAGCGCATTTCCCACGATCTATAATAGGTTCCTCAGTAAACACAGCCGCGGGGCGTCACAGCTCAGCCCAGATTGTGCTGGACCAACCCAAGTCCAGCTCCATTTCCAACGTTCTCCTCCACGCCCGTTCCGTGTGTCTGTCCTGCGGCCCTGCCAGGAGCCACGTGAACAAGAACACCCCACTCCACACTAACACGCCTCACACGACGGGCGCAACGCCTAATCTGTGTGGAGTGGGAGAATGCTTTGAAGAATTAATTCTATGTCCTCGCCCACCCCCAAACCTTCACAACCCTTCCAACTCTGGGCGTTCTGGTTCTCTTCACTCGCACCCTGGGGACCTTCCTCCCAGCCCAGAAAACTAGATATGAGTCACCCACTGCTGTAGGGGCAGGATGTCACCCTTGCACTGGAGAATAAAGGAGGCAAATTTGTGCTTAACTTCAAAAGTCTCCGGTGCAGGTGTAGGACAGAAAGAGCCGGATGCATAACTGCCTAATTGTAAAGTGAGCTCTGTACCCCAGAGTAAAGATTCCACAGGCTGGTGGGGTGGGGGAGGGGGGGAGAGAGGGGTGGGGGAGCTGTGCCCCACGGGAACACAGCCCATGCGCACACCCCTGCACCCTCCCACCTGTCCCCAAGCCCTCGGTGAGAAAGCTGCTCTCCAGGGGTGAGGATGGCAGATGGGCTGCAAGTGCAGTGGTGATTAGCAAGGTCCAAAGACAACCACTTGTGCCCCAGGGTTTTGTGCAGCTCCCTGCCCCACCCATACCAAGTGGGAAGCCCCCTTCCAACAGCCTGGGCCCCTTAAAAACCGCAACAGCAATATGTTGGTCACCGAGAGAGTCTTCGTAAAGCAGTCCCCGGGCGAATAGTACCATGGGATCAAACAGAACGGACCCTAAACCTCTCAGGAAGCCGGGACAGTGGTGGACACATACCTGGGCTGCACTTCTTAGCATAGGGATACTTCTCCAAAGGGGATGTCATCTTTCGAGACACGGCTCTGTCCACAGATAGGAGAAATCTTACATGAATGAGCAGAGCAGCTTTTCTCCTTGAAGGCACCTTGTCTTAACCCTCATTTTCCTGCCCCACCCTAATCTATTAAATGCACTCTCACAGAGAGGAGCAGTTTGCTCAAAGGTAAATCAACTAAAAAAATATCAAGTATTCCAGAAACCTAAGGCATGATCTCCCTCCCCTCGTGTCATCTTGTATCACACACACCAGAAAAGCATCCGAATGAGTCAGAAGTAGTCAGAGAGCGAGGCAGTGTGAGGTGGCCTCATCATCACCCACGGAAAGGTGTGTTTTGGGTGGATTCACGATACACTGTCTTGTTTTGTGGAGGTGGTTGGACTCCCTGGGTACATTCCAGAAGCTGGTTTCTCACACCCCAAAATCAGTGAAAGAGGAAGGTGGGAAGCTGCCCGCGGGACTTCTGTAACATTTGACTTCCTGAGGCTGACTCGGGGCCGGACACATTTCTCTGTCACTGAGTCATGATCGCTGCTTTAGATCCACTAACACTGGAAACAAGTGTTCAATGCCCTGGTGACCCAGCACATATTTCTGAGGGCAGCCCTTCTGATTTTCTGCTTCCAGCGCTAGGTGACGGGGGTGAGGGTGGGGGGAGTGGGGGGGCGCTAACGACAGAGAAGACAAATGGAACATATCTGGATATTTGGGAGGAAGTGACAATAAACTGCTGCTCAGATACTTTTCGCAGTTTGAAGCACACCATCTGCTGATCAGGGTAAACATGGCAAACGTTTCTGGGGGTGATCCCACACGTACCCCCTTCTCTGCGCCAGCTGCCACGCTCATGCAACGTGACTCCACCCCACAGCTGATTAGAAGGGGTGTGGACACTTGGCTCAAGTGGACCGGTCAGATTTCCCCTGTGGAATTGGAGCGTGGGCCCCGGAGCCTCTGGAGCAGCCACATGTCTCTCCTCTGCACAGTTTGCTGTGAGGGCGGCGAGGGCAGGCAATGAGGACGGGGCCAGATGAGCCTGCCTCCCAGGGACCAAGGCCTGGCTCCAGGCTCTCCTGAAGCTTCATTATGCCACCTGTTCCTGGTGCCACGACCTGGTGTCTAAAATAAACCCTCCCCTCTGCGTAAATGCCTGAGTGCAAACTATGTCCCCGTGACTCTAACAGCAGCTCTGCCTGTTCTTCCTCTCCCAGGTGACCTGGCTGGAAGCATCGCTAGGAAGGCTCCGCCTCCCTGAAGAGCCACACTCCTCACAGCATGCTCCCTTTGCATCTTGAAGAATAGACACCTGGATATACAATACTTCTCACTTCTTTCCTCTCTTCTCCCACTCAAGATGCCCCTCGACCCTGCAGTTCACAAGGCAGCGCCAGGGGGCAGCAAAGAGCAGAAGAACAGATTCTTCCTCTGTGTTGATTCCCAGGGCTCTGCATTTTAAAGTTGATTTACCTGGGCAAAAGGGAGAGGGGGGACGTGTCTTTCTTTCCTGCCTCTCTTTCTCCATTTACTCATTCAATGGATACTTGAGGCACTTAACACGGGCCAGGCATTACTGAAGATGCTAAAGCTATAGGACCTCCTGGAGCTTACATCATAATAGGGGGAGACAGGTAATAATAATAATAAAAAAATACAGCTAAAGTAATTTCAGATAGCGGAGAGCCATGACGTAGATGACAGGAAGGGAAGATGGATAGTGATTGTGTGTATGCACACACGTGTGTCAGTGTGGTGGCTCCCTTTAGGAAGGAAATCAGAAAGGTGACCTTGAGGACATGGAATAACAGAGAGAAGGAACTGACCATGGAAATGTGTGCTGAACAGCTTTCTAGAGAGGGTTACTAGTCCATTCAAGGGTGCTGGGACCCCATATCTCCCCTCTGATCTCCTCATTTCATTCCTTCCCTTGTATATTAACTGAGCTCCCACTAGGAGTCAGGAGTTAGCTGGAACAGATCAGAAGAACAAGACCGAGGTTTGCCTTGGAGGAAGCCACAATTGTAGATAAGGAGAAAGTGAGGTAAGTCATGAAAACACAGGGGTTGTGTCCATACCAGAAGGAAGTATACTGTGCCATGGGGAAGATGATGGGAACACCCAGAAGCCTGAACCAACCTGCCAGTTTCTCTTAGCCCCTGCCTGCAAGGGGGGGTGGGGGAGAGGGCACCGAAGGAGAAGTGAAGACTCTGAAGGATCAGGAAGTTCAGTTCCATTCCAATGCAATGCTCTTTACTTTGGATGCCCTGGAGACAAGGTGGGGAGCTTCCTGGAACAGGCCAGCTAAGCACACTCCACCAAACACTGCCAGGGAAGCTCAGGAGAAAACTGGAATTGGTTCAAGTTGCTGAGAAAACAGGAAAGGTGACACTTCTTTGCAAGACTGGGACACACACACACACACACACACACACACACACACGGCTCAGGGAAGAGCTGAGGGCAAAGGGCGGAATTGGCAGTCATCCCCAACAATGTGTAATCCAAGAACGAAAGTCCTGCAGAACAAGGAAAAAAACCTTACCATAACACAGGGTCGGAGTGAACTCTTGGGGAGTTATGTAACTGGTGAAAGGTTTAAAAGGAGAGTATGTATTTACTTCATGGTATGACTCATTTAAATGGAACAGACTTAAAAAAACACACAAACCCCACAATGATTAGGTTTTCCATTTATTGTTGTTGTGGTTCCGGATGATACTTGCTGACACTGAAGGCCATAATAATGGAAACCGCCAACATAAGAATGTGTCTTATGTAAGGACACAAGAGGGACGGGTTGTAGCATTTAAGGAGTTGAAGAGGCACTGCTGACCCAGACCACAGCATTCTGTGTGCCCTCAGACGACAGTGAGTAGGTGTCGGGTGTTAGGTAAACGGAAGAAGTGACTGTAGTGGCTGGAGGTGTGAATGCCAGAACGCAACGTGGGTTTGCGGGTTTGTGGTAACCACCGGATAGAGCGTGGAACAGAGGTGTTTAATTACCATGTCAGAGTAGAATTGATTATAGGGTAACCAGATGTCCCTCTTAAAGGAAACTGTCATTCTATAAACATCTGCCCCAAGAAGACTAAGGGAAAAGCCTTGGCTAGGTCTGATTTACGGCAGAGCTCCTTCCAGTTGGTCAATTTGGTTAGAAGAACTGGATGCTTGGCTTAGTGCTTTGAGTTCCCTTCTTGGGAGCAGGCTGATCCACTGTGAGCACACGTTCTGCTCAGCCCCTCAGGGGCCAGCTGTGTCCCTGCAGGAGAATTCTGGCCATGGCCCAGTGCAGCCTCAGAAGGGTCCTGTCTAACGCTGAGTTCCCATTTGCCACTAGAAACAACTTAGATCTTCCAACCTAACCTTTATCAGTAACCAAAGCAATATCTTGGCCTCTAAATACTTATTCTTTTTACTTATTTATTGATTGATTTCAGAGGGGATGGGAAAGGGCGAGAGAGATAGAAACATCAGTGATGAAAGAGAATCATTGATTGGATGCCTCCTGCACGCCTCATACTGGGGGGTCAAGCTTGCAACCTGGGCATGTGCCCTGACTGGAATAGAACCCTGGATCCTTCAGTCCTCAGGCTGAGGCTCTATCCACTGAGCAAAACCAGCTAGTGCAATAATTAGTCTTTTGTCTTATTTCTTAAGAGGCTCAGAACTCAGGCTGGGAAGCAAAGCAGTATTACTGAGACCCCCAACAGAGTCCTGGGGGCCCTGAGAGACTCCTCAGGAGCTGCCGAGTTTGAGATTCAGTCAGAGACCATGCACCTACCACTCAGAAGAGACAAGCCTTTAAAAATATTTTTATTGATTTTAGAGAGGAAGGGAGAGGAGGAGAGATAGAACATCCATGATGAGAGGGAATCATTGAGTGTCTGTCTCCTGCTTGTCCCCTCCTGGGGATCAAGCCGGCAACCTGGGCATGTGTCCTGACCAGGAATTGAACTGTGACCTCCTGGTTTATAGGTTGACATTCAACCATTGGGCCACACTGGCCAGGCAGAGAGACACAAGTCTTCTATGTTAGAACAAAGACAACCCTCTGTGGTTTCTGATACTATTCCCCAATCACAAGGACATACACTCCGAGTGCCAGGTGTGAATTGGTAGTTGAACCACTTCTCACCTGGACAAGCCCAGGTAGCATGCTGCAGGGTAAGAGTTGTCTCTCAGAAGGCTCAGGGGATTCAGCCAAGCTGGGGGTGGGGCTGAGAGTGAAGGTGGAGCTGGCAGCTAGATTTTTAAAAATAATAGAAATTTCCTTATGGACTTGAATAGCACAGAAACCAGAAGAACAATAACAAAAGCAAACAAATAAAAAATTAAACTCCCCCCGTAAACCCCAAACCCATCCAAAACAAAACAAACAAAACCCAAAATAAACAAAACCAGCACTTTAACTACTGGTAAGTGACACATCTAGGCTAGTTCCTGTACTGAAAAATAAAACAATAAAACATAAGTTCACAGAGTAGTTTAGACACATTCACTTTGAGCTACTTAACCTTATAGTATTCCTACTATCTCCATTTACATGAAAGGCTGAAAAGAGGGATAAAAATGGAAACCAACAAAGGGGGGTTGAGAGGGAGGCAGGAAGTGAGTGAGACCAGATCCTGTGGGGCATGCCTGAGACCAGCGTGTGCAGATGTGGCTGGCCATGTACTACACTCTTATATCAGACAGGTTAGAATGATCATAGAATTGTGATATTATTGTCTTTTGTATATCTAACCGCATTAGATTCCAGAAATAACTTTCGCTGCCAAGGGAATCAGCCATCCTGCCACTCAGCAAGTTGTCCTGCCCACGTCTCATGCACAGGGCACTGAAGGCGTGCTGTGGTAGCCCTGGGACTTCTCTCCTTATCTGGGCTTGCATCACAGAGCAAGAGCTAGACATTCCCTGTGAGTGTCCACAGGGAGCTTCCTGGGGCAGGTCTGAGCAGAGTGGAGGAAAGGCTTCACTGAATGAGCACCTCCAACATATCACAAATGCACAGAAGAGGAGCATACACTGGATTCTCTGAAATTCTCTCAATGACCTATGTAGTAGGCATATGCTATTTTATAAAGGAGTGAGCAAAAGGAGGAGTACGTGAAACAGAGTTCATTCTTGTATTATTATTTACACTAATAAAAGAGAAAGATGCAAATTGACAGTACCTTCATGATGTCCACCAGCCAATCAGGATGAGTATGCAAATTAACCAAACAAAGATGGTGGGTTAATTTGCATACACAAGCACTGAGTGACCAGAGGCAGGATGCTTGGTCATCGCCATGGCGATGATGTAGGTGTTCTGCATTGTTCCAGCTGCTATAGGCCTCAGGGCAACAAGGGAAGGAGGAAAGGCAGTTCCAGGCCAGAGCAAAGGCAGTGCTAGGGGAAGGAAGGCCCATTCTTGCACAAATCTTCGTGCATCAGGCCTCTAGTAATAATCATAACCTGCATGTTTTTTTCCATATAACTATGAAACCTACTTTTGCCCATCCCTGAAAATGAAGCTATTGAGACTCACAGAGGCTAACTGACTTATCCAATCCTGGCCTCAGATGGCTTCTGAAATGTCTAGGAGAAACTGGGAAAATATTAACATGATTAAAAGAAGTTAGTAAAAGGAGAGTACTTGCTGAAGATAGCGATAGAATAGACAGGTACATGAAATACGATGCTATACTTTCATATCACCAGGAACAAAACTATGAGTACTTGCCAATGACTTGTGGGCTTTGTAGCATTTCAGGGGAGAGTCTGCCTAGGAAGAAAGCTGCTCAGGAGGGAAGTGTCCCTGAGAAAAAGCCACTGAGAGGTGAGTCTCATACAGATTGGGAGCCCAAAGCCAGCACCGAAGTGATACAAAGGATGGGCTACACTGCTGCTCTTGACATCGTTATATGGGAAATGACCAGTTTTCATAGACTGCACAATGAAATTCTGGAAATATGGGGATGGGGCAGATGAGCTGAGATAGACCGTTGAGAGAAGTAAATGGAAACCTATGTAGCCATCACCTGCTTAAATAATGACCAGCATTTGCTGTTCCAGTGTCGTCTCCTACCTCACCATACATTTTTCCCTGAGATATTTTTAATGCATCCCTGTCATTATACTACTTTACCTGTAAATACTTCAGTATGTATTTCTATGAGAAAAGGGTATTTTAATATAATTACAATGCTATTATCACACCTAATAAAATTGACACTTTCTTAATATTATTTACTATCCAACCTCTGTTAAAATTTGCTCTTATAAAAATGTTATTTTCTGGTTGATTCGTTGGAATCAAGAGCAAAAAAAAAAAAGCTCACACATTGCATTTGGTGGTCATGTCCACTGTGGAATTTGTCACCTTTAACCACTGAATACTTACTGAGCATCAATAAAACCAGTGACGCCAAGGCTGTCTAGGGTCAGGGTGCTATAACCAAGCCAACCACAATACTACAATAATAAGGCAGATCGACATTATGAACCCCTTGATATGATGAGAAGAACACAATATCAAAAACACAATGATTCCAGAAATATTGGACAAACCTAAATTTTGAAAAATAATTGACCAGGACTCTTCAAAAGTGTCAAGTTCATAGAAGACTGAAACATTGTTGCAGACTGCAGGAGATAAGAAGACATGATAACTAAATGCCGTGTGGGATTCTGAATAGGGTCCCAGAACATAAAAGGAACATTAATGGAAAACAATGGTGAAATTCAAATAAGGTCTGTAGTTTAGTTAGTACTATTGTACCAATGTTAGTTTTCCATTCTTTCTTAAAATTTTTTTAATTGGTTTTTTTAGAGCAAGGAAGGGAAAGGCAGAGAAACATCAATGCCAGAGTGAAGCACTGACCAGCTGCCTACTGGGGATCCAGCTTACAACCCAAGCATATGCCCTTGACTGGGAATCAAACCAGCAGCCTTTCTGTGCATGGGACATTGCTCAACCAACTGAGCCACATGGCCAGGGCTAATTTCCCATTCTTGATACGTATACTGCGATCATGAAAGATGTTAACATTAGGGGAGTAGGAGGAGGAATACAAGAGAATTTTGTGTGTGTATTATTTGGGCCACTTTTCTGCAAGTCAAAAACTAGTTCCAAATTAAAAGAAGAAGTCTGACCTATTCCCGTACTGTGCATGTTGGGTTCTGCAACAATGAAATCATCCCTGAATGGTTAGTTCCTCCAGGCTGAGGTAAGTCAGAGTTTTGTTGAAACACTTCAGCAGCCAGGGTTTACGTTGTCTTTCCTTTTTGCTGGTTCTCCTGACGTGTGGGGAGCACAACTCATGACCACTCTCTGCTAATATCATGCACTTCCCCACATTCTGCTCAGGGTCACCATCATCATTGACACCCACACAGGCTTTCTGATAAAAAAAATTTCAGCCTGAATTCTCTAACAGCTTCTCATGTGTTCTGTCTCCCACTCCTCCCAATCCTACCACTCCTCCCTCAGACCCAAGGCCTGGGCCACTACCCTCCAATCTCTAACCCTTTCCCGTGAACCAGTCTGCTCCCCCACTTCCAATCTGGTCAAGGTCAAGGTCAAGGTCAAGGAGGCTTTGGGAGATGACACCACACTTCAAATGGTCATGGGCCATGTGAATGCCATGCTTGGGCTCTGACAAGAAAAGCCTTGGGATTTGATTTCTGTGCCGAATGCTCAGCCGCAAATGCTTGAGTTTCCAGTGGGCAGCCCTGCTGTCAGTCTTCCAGCAGGTGGGAGGGAGGGGATGGAGGTCCAAAGGGCAGGGCTGACCTTGTCGACGAGGACAGTCCTGACATTTCCCTGCTTCCCTGATTCTCTGCTCTCACCCTCACATCTCTCCTAAGCAGGGTGGTGTCTCCCCGCAGCCTGCTCTCCCTTTCAAGTGGGTCTGGCAGTGGCAGGGGCTGCAATCACGAGATGGGTTGGGACATACATAAGCTCATCCAGGGCAGGGGCAGTGCTGGGATCTGAAATCCCTCTGAAACCAGAACGGTTGAGTGCTGGCATCTGGTAGAGCCTCCATAAGATTGCATTGAGTAAAGGAACGAATGGTGAAGGAAGTCAATGCTACAGAGTGCCATTTCCTCAGCAACTTTTTCAGTTTAGATCTTCAGCCTTCCGGTGGCAGACTCCCCAAATGAGTTTTTCCAAAAACAAAAGGCTCTCCCTGTTTCCTAAATTTTGGGAAGTGGCCCAAAGAGCTTTTGCAGTCCCTGGATTTTTAGAACGCCATCCTGTGAAGAGACTGGCCAAACAGAGCCATCAGTTGCCTTTCCTTTCCGGTGCCTAGTTCTTGCTCTTTGTTGCCAAAATTGTTCCTGTTTTGGAGAGCCCAAAATTTACATGCTTCATTATGCATTCAATCAATATGCAAATTAATATTTATGGAGCTCTTCCCATGAGCCAGGCCAAGCACTGGGGATGCAATGGTGGGAAAAGCCAGGTCCTGTTTTTCCCTAGGAATGAGCTATTTTACAGACCATCTCCGCTGTCTCTGATCGGAGCAGTTAGTTCGCTTCCCTGCATTTTGCCAGCCATTTCACTCTGAGCCACAGAAACCCATGCTCTTTCCTTTGAAACCCCCGAGAAGGACTAGAGCAGCAATCAAGATTTCCTTGTATTTGGTGGCCTGCTGGCTGGGGTTCAGGCTGGAGTAATCCCATTCTTGGATCTGGGTCTTGGGCTTGTTTTGGACACCAGACAAGTGGGTATGAGCTGTGATGCTTTAACCAGAGAACCAACCAGTTAATTAGAAGTTTACAGAACTCTCAGGGAAAAGTCCATAGATAAGTGAGTGGCCCAGGGTGAGGTCATCCAGGAAGGCAGGTTCCTTCTATCTTGTTGCTTCACCAATTCTAGGGGTTTGCCTTTGTCGTCATGGCTGAAATTGCCTCACCAGCCCACAGGAAGTTAGCAAAGAATGAGAAAGGCATTTGACCTATAAGTTGTTCCCTCACGTCCAATCAGGTCCCACAGGCCAGAGCTTACTCCCATGGCTATAATTAGCTTTAAGGGAGGTTGGGAAGGTAGACTTCAATGGAGTGGTCATGTGCCAGGTAAAATTTCCAGGGCCTATTACTCTAAGGAAGAAGGGGAGCATGGATACGGCTGGACAATTACCAGTGTGTGTCACACACTCCTTTAGTCCTTTTCCAATTGTCCAGATTGTTCTCAAATCTTCATATTATCCACCCTCAAACCTCATTCCCATCTCCCCTAACCTGTGGCTCTCTCTGGACTTGTGGCCTGGACTACTCCAGACTGGTTCTGGTTTTGTTTTTTGTATTTTTAAAAATATATTTTATTGATTTTCTACAGAGAGGAAAGGAAAAGGATAGATAGCTAGAAACATCGATGAGAGAGAAGCATCGACTGGCTGCCTCCTGCACACCCCCCACTGGGGATGTGCCCACAACCAAGGTACGTGACCTTGACCGGAATCAAGTCTGAGACCTTTCAGTCCGCAGACCGACACTCTGTCCACTGAGCCAAACTGGTTTTGGCTCTGGTTTAGTTTGTTAAATATATTTTTATTTATTTTAGAGAGATGAAGGGAGAGAGAGAGAGAGAAATAGAAACATCGATGAGAAAGAAACATTGATCGACTGCCTCCAGCACTCCCTGTACTGGGGATTGAGCCCCAGCCTGGGCATGTGCCCTGACCGGGAATCAATCTGGTGACCTCTTGGTTTATGGTTTGACGCTCAAGCACTGAGCCACACTGGCCGGGCCAGACTGGCTCTTTTTGCTCTTTCTTTAAGTTCCTCTTAGGAACTTGCTTGGGGAAAGGGACCTTCTGATGGAAGAGGGTATCACCAAGAGAGAAACAAGATGTTGACAGCTACGGTTGGGCCATCCAAGGTCAGATCCACCTATTTTATAGATTTTATAGACCCCTTCTGTATGCCAGCTTAGCAGGCTTACAGGGATAAACATGTATGGACATATTGTTGGGATATCTCAGGGCTTACCGTTAGGAAAGAAAGCAGCTAAGAATGAGTTCTTGAGGGAGGGCCCACATATAAGCTAGATACTGCCATGATTTTATTTTCCTTTTCCTCCTCCACCTTCCCACCTTCAGCCTCCCCAGCATCACTAATGTCATTGTAACTACGACTTATTGCACACCACCTGGGCCAGGCCTTCTATATGCAACATCTCTTTTACCCTCCACTCCAACCACAAGAGGGAGGCATTATTTTTTATCCCATAGCTTGAAAAGCTGAGGCACGGAGAGAACCCATCTTATACTGTTGTGGTAAGGCTAAATGATGTAATTTAGATATGGACATCTAGTTCAGTGCCTGGAAAGCGCACAGCACTCAATCTATACACTTCTATTGTTTTAACAGGGGAGGAAACTGGCTTACAGAAGGCATGTGCTTTGCCAGGGTTGGTTCCAGAATTTATATATAGGGGAGGGGGGTGTAGGGTGGTGATGTGGTTTGGGGTGTTTGTGCTAGGGGACTTGTCTTAAAGCTGTGTTTGAAAAAAAAAAAAAAGAAAAAGAAAAAAGAAAAAAAAGAAAAGAAAAAAGCAAGCACACCATGTTAACTTAGCTTGTGTATAGCAAGAATACCAATTTTTTTTCTAACCTGTTACATTCATATTATACTTTACATAAGATCAAGACTATTTCAATTGTTCATTACAGTGATGATTACTATCACCATATGGAACAGCTTGAGGTCTGATGGAGACCACGGTGGCTGAAGCCCCTCCACGCTGCCTTTTGGTGTCACCACTGCAATGGCCACGTGAATAAAGGGTGGAGCAGGCTTTGAGAGCAGTCCTGCCTAGACAGCCCATGTCTTCACTCTGAGAGGTGGCGGAGACATCACTAACTGGACATTTGGCTTTCCCCAAGCATGGCCTCCTGCCTGAGGAGCTAGGGGTTGATGAGGTCCCGGTGCATATATCTGGGGCTCTTTCTGGGGCCACATGATTGTTTCTTACAAAGCAAAGCAGAGACACAGAAACCCGAAAGGTAGATCTCTCTTTGGTGCATTTCCTGAAGCACGAACTCCTATCTCATACAATGAGTTTGGTCTGGATCTCTTCATCATTCTCCAGATTCTTCTGGAAACCGGTTTCACAGCATTAGGTCAGACTTCCTGCCAGCCCAGAAAACGGACTAGCTGCGACAGTCTCCATGTAATCAGAATTCTCATTCTCCCCTGGAAGGGCCCATGGTGCTGTCCAAAGGAGTAATGGCACAGCTTCCACCCAGAGGGGTTCTATAGTGTTTGACAGTTTCTGGATGACTGTGGTGACAGCAGGCAAGGCTTGGATTTTACAGACAAAGGCTTCTCAAATCTGAAGAGAATATCAGAGACACCCATTCGTAAAAGCCCGTGTCAGATTCTGATCAGAGCAAAGAATGGATTTTAATGAGCTCTAAGTGAAAAGCAAAGCCAACCCTGCCCTTGGGGAGATAGATGGCTGGCTCCAGTCTCTCACTCATTGATTCATACCTTTAGTCCTGGACCACCAATATTTATTGAGCAGCTACTATGTGCCAGACACCACCTAAGCTCTGGGAATGTGAGGTCCTGCACAGATCCTAAGTCAGAGATCACTGTCCTCTATAGAGGACACAGTGTGTAATGAGACAAGTACTGTATTTTCTTTATAGTGGGCCTAAATCCAAGTTTGTTCATTTATTTGCTTTTGCATTTTTGAGCACTTGTGTTAGATGGGAAAGAGGGGTTACACGTACACCCAGATCTTAATTAATATGGGAAAGCAGAGGTAGGAAAACTATACACTGATATATAATAATTTTGAAATTTTAATAGCGAACCCACTTCAATGGGCAGCATAGAATAATGTTGAAGAGCACTGGCCATGCTGCCCAAACCGACCCGGGTTTGAGTGCCAGCGGTACACCCACTAGCAGTGCGGCTTTGTCCGGTGCTGCGTTGCCAGGAAAGGTGTTTCTGCCCTCAGCCTCAGGGTGAGAACTGCCTGGGCATAAACAACCGAGAAGCAGTGTGCTGACAGTGCTGTTGCCAAGTGCAGTGGTGAGTTTCATGTCACGTTGACTGGGGCACAGAGCGCCCAGATATCTGGGTGAATATTGCTTTTGAGTGTGCCTGTTAGCGTGTTTCTGAATGAGATGAACAGTAGAATGGTAGACTGAGTTAAGCAGATTGTCCTCCCCCAGGTGGGAGGCCTGAATAGAACACAACAGGCTGAGGAAGAAAGAATTCTCTCTCTGCCCAATGTCTTCTGCCTTCAGACTTGGATTCAGACTGGAACTTATACCGTAGGCTGGCTCTCCCGGGTCTCCAGCTTGCTGACTGCATATGTTGGACTTATCAGCCTCCATAATTGTATTCTATCTATCTATCTATCTATCTATCTATCTAATTAATTCTATTTCTCTGGTGAACCAAGATTATACACCAAGCAATAATGGGAGCCCTTGAAATGTCTGGTGCATTGAACAAAAGTGCCCCTGCAGGTTCCTTATGCTTTAGAAGCCGGGGGCACTGAGGACTGTCTCAGACGCCTCCCTCCCTCTGTTCTCTCCCCTCTCCTCTCTTCTTGTCCCCTCCCCTGCCTTCTCCCAGCTCCACTTCTCTCTTCCCCCTCTCTCTCCCTCTCCTCTCTTCCTCCCCCTCTCTCTGTTTCTTGCCTTCCCCACCAACTTCCAGCTCTCACTATTCTTAGATTCTTGTCTTTCCCTTAAAACACAGGTTACAGGGTAGGGCCAGATGGGCATATTTCACACGAAGATGTGAATAATTAATAAGAATTAAACTGTTGCCACCCTAAACCAAGGTTGGGGATTTCTTTTTTCCAGCAGGGAACAAATCATTACAGAAAGAGCTGGTGCCCCATGGGAGAAGATGCGGACATGGACAAGGAGTGGGTGGCAGGGGGTTGTTTCCTGGCCATGAAGCTTTTAGATTGTCCAGGTTGCAGAGTGTATGGATCTTAAATGCCCTCGCAGGGACTTTGATTCCGTTTCTGGCTTTAGCCAAGGACAGAGATACCAGGCCACAGAATCTGCCCAGGCCAGGTCCACAGCCAGGTAGGTCTCCGGGAGGCTAGGTTTACCTAAGGTTCGCATGTAGCATGCACGCCACCAAGTCAGCAGCCACAGCATTCTTATGCCCCCGCATCTCCGCGCCAAAAGGCCTCTTGAGAAAACGTAGATGACCACCTGAGGGCGCTGTTACTCCACAATTTTTCTGTTAAGAAAAAAACACAAAAACCAGTCAGCTAACAAGGGTGTCTAGATTTCCTTTGTTTTGGGGGCGCAACCAAAGGATGCCCCTGGGAAAGAGGGGTACCACACACTCCCAGATCTTAGTTAATCTGGAAGCAGAGGTAGGAAAACTATACACTGACATGTAATAATTTTGAAATTTTAACAGGGTACTCGCTTCAATGGGCAGCATAGAAAACGTTGAAGAGCACTGGCCATGCTGCCCAAATTAACCAGGTTTGAGTCCCAGTGGCACACCCACTAGCAGTGTGGCTTTGTCTAGTGACTGAATCTCTCTACTTTCTGCTTTGTCATCTGCTTCATAGGGCACTCGTGAGGGTTATAGGGAGGAGGCTAGGTGCATAAAGCTAAAAACACACACCCTGTTATTAAATTCCATTTACCAAATTATTAAAGAGACCAAGAAGGTACCAGCTGCTTGCCAACCAAATGGAAGGGAGGGTGGGGTAGAGGCTGGCGTTCAAAGCTGTACAATTGGCTGAAACGGGAGGAGTATTTAGACAGAAGGGTTGGACAGGTCGGGCCAAGCAAAGAACAGGCCACCAAAAAGGCTACTTTTCCCTCCCTTTGTTCAATGCACCGGTGTAAATCTCCGCATGGGTGCTGCACTCATAAGCTTGTCTGGCCGAGGACCAGCTTTTCTCAATGTTACTCTCAACCCTGCCATTCTGAGCACATTTCACTCTCATGTTTTTTTGCTTATTCAGACTGCTGTTCACCCCAGCTAGAAGAGCAAAGTGAAGGCCAAAATGTAATAGAGGATTTGGGAACTTGAGAGGAAAGCAACAATGACCAGTTAGCAAATTATTATACAGGCCATGCTGACTCCACCGTTGACATAACGAGGGACTTGGTATGTGTGGTAATTGTGCGCACCTTTAGTTTCAGAAAACATATAAAAGAAGAGTTTTAGAAAACATATAAAAGAAACATTATTTCCTTTTTTAAAAAGATCGCAAGAAGCATTTGTCAGCAATTATTATGCAGCACTATTTCAAGGGTTGGGCTCTGTCAATGTGTTTTAGCCACTAAAGAAAAGGAAATCTCATTGGGCCTAAGGTAGTTGTAAGAGTGGCGGCTTATGAGTTTTGTACTGACAGGTGCTGGTGAAAAGCTGATTAATCCCATTCAAGAATATAACAGGCTACGCTTGTATAGCACTGCACAGGGTACTTTTACATAAATGCTCCCATTTGATATTCCCAACCACTCTTTGAGATATGAAGAGGACAAAGAGAATTATTGCTGTCATCAAGAAAGACAGCTTGATTGAGATATAATTCATATACCAAATAACCCACCATGTAAAGTGTAAAATTCAATGCTTTTAAACAAATGCACAGATATATGCAACCATCACCACAATTGATTTTAAAATATTTTTTATCAGATAAAAAAGAAACCCCTCATCCTTTAGCTACCACTCTCTCTATTGTCCCTGTTCCCTACTCTTGTCCATAAACAGCCATGAATCCACTTTCTGTCTCTACAGATTTGCCTATTCTGAGCAATTAACATAACTAAATTAATATAACATATGGTCTTTCACTTAGCATAATGTTTTCGAGACTCTATTATAATGTAGCATATGTGAGTATTCTATTCTCTTTTTTTAGGGCTGAATAATATTCCGTTGTATAGAGATAACATATTCATCAGTTGGCATACATTTGAGTTGCTTCCACCTTTTGTTTACTTTGAATAATGCTTCTGTAAACATTAACATACAAGTTTTTTTGTGTGCTGACACATACTTTCTTTTATCCTGTGTAGCTACCTAGGAGTGGAATTGCCATGACATTTGGTAACTCAGTGTTTAAATGCTTGAGGAATTCCAGGACTGTCTTTCAAAGTGGTTGCATTTTCATTTCTATCAGCAGCGTGGAAGGGTTATGACTTCTCCGCATCCTTGTCACTCCTTGTTATTATCTGACTTTTTCATTCTAGTCATTCTAATGGCTGTGAAATCTCTCACTGTGGTTTTGATTTGCACATCCCTGATCTGATGACTAATGAGATCAAACAGCTTTTCTGGTGTTTATCTACCATTTGAATATCTTCTTTGCATATATGAAAAGGATCTTCAGATCCTTTGCCCATTTAAAATTTGTATTTGTCTTTTTTATTACTGAATTTTAAAAGTCCTTTTTTTATTCTTTAAATTCTTTATTTCATGCACCCATTTCAGCAATATTGAAATAGGTTTCTCATACATGCACTCATTCCTTTTATAAATTTAAAATATGAAATGGTGAATGAACGTTTCAAATTATAATCAAAATTTATAACAAAGTACTTTTAGAATAAGACTATAGACTTAAGAATTATGTTAAATTTCTAGCGCAAATATAACACAAGAATAAAGGACACTGGTGATGTTTAAATTCAGACTAGGTTTTCCCCATCTTAATTTCTCTGCTCCCTTCCACTTAAAATCTTAAAAGTATTTATTATAAGTTGGAAGTACAGAGTTCTTAGAAAATAATAGGGGATGAATTGTATGATTCTCCTTATAGGAACAATCTAGTCTTTAGCAACCTGTAAACCATTGAAAAAGTAACTCCATATCCAACAACAAAAAAAGCCAAAGCACAATTTGGCTGGGGAAAGGGTAACAAATATGAAATTGTGTGGTAGATCTCTGCTCCAATGAAGGATAGCTGTAGAGCAATCTGGACCACTTAAGAAATACAGAATGCCAATACCAAGAAATGGCACAATATTTTCAAGGTTATTCAGGTGGGCCCTTCATACGTGTTCTACTCTATCATTAACCCGAAGGTACTTCTTGGCATTTTCTCCTTTGCTGAAGCTTGCATAGTCTTCTGGGTTGGCAAAAACCTTTCTTGTCATTCTACAGAATGCTGTTGGAGTTCCCATAAACACCATTTTTGAAAGAACAATTGTTGTATAGGAGGCAAATGCCATGAATACCTCATTTTCCATTAGCTGGGCAAGGTCAACTATTTTTTCAACTTTGACAATGGATCCTGCGGATTGCAGCAGGAGCAAAGCTGCAAACCTGTCCTGGCAGGTGGTTGGCTGAACTGGGAAGACTTTCCGAGTTGTAAGTGTTCTTTATATATTAAAGATACAATACCTTATCAGATGTATCACTTGCTAATACTTTTTCCTATTTGGTTCGTTGTCTATTAACTTTTTGGATAATTCCCTTTCAAGGATAAAAAAATTTCAATTCTTATGGCCAATTTCCAGAGACTTTAAATGTTTTTATTTTTAAAGTAATCTTCAGCAGTTTTGTTGGGAAGCCAGTCCACAGATCTTCTCACGCTGTCATGCTGGACATGGAACCCTTATCAGTATTATTTAATAGATGAGAACAATGTTCCTATATTTGGGATACTGGGGGTAGCATTGGAGAAAGGGAAGTCAGCCAGGATCAAAACAGTACACATGCCTAATCATAGAATTTCAGGTGGTAAAGGACGTTAGATGTTACCTATACCAGATTTTACTGGATAAAGCAATCTTTCTACAACCATTCTTAGATGTGGTCCTTCAGTCTCTACTTGAACACCTCCAGAAATGAGGAACTCACTACTATTAGTTTAGATTAATGATCCCCATGAGCAACAAAACTATGTAAAAACCCAAACAGCATGTACCTAGCAAGGGCTGCTGAATATACAAACAAATGGGGAAACAGAGAAAATAGGCTTTTTGGAGTCCTAAACAATCTTATGTCACCAGCAGGTCATGGGCATGCTGTAAAAGGCCAGCTAACTGTTTTTTAACACCAGGTGCCCAAGAGACTGCTCTAATTTTAGAATTAACATAGTGCTTACTAAAGAGGTCCAGGACTCATGGGTCTGGAATGTGATGTTCTTTCACCCTTGGGCTCATGTCTTATTGTTGAGTCTGCTCCAATCATTTCCTGACATTGAGAGAGGGAGAACCAGACCACAGAACTGGCATGTGCCCGAGAAACTGGCCAAGAAATAAAAAGTAAATGCTGCCCTTGAAAGACAGAGTTGGTGGTGGCCACTCTCTGATGAGCTTGTTTTTGTGGTGGCACTGTGCTGATGAGCCTCTGCACATTTTATTTTTTAAAATATATATTTTTACTGATTTCAGAGAGGAAGGGCAAGAGAGAGAGAAACACCAATGATGAGAGAGTATCATTGATCGGCTGCTTCCTGCACGTTCCACATTGGGGATCAAGCCCACAGCCCGGAATCAAATCGTGACTTCCTGGTTCATAGAATGATACTCAATCACTGAGCCACGCCAGCTGGGCGAGCCTCTGCTCATTCTAATCTAGAGCCTGTCTCTGCCCTAGAAGGCTGAGTAAGCAGCGGACATCACCAAGGCCTGGTCAGTAGTCAGTGTGCAGGTGTGGTCAGCCTGAGGGGAGTACCAGCAGATCAGAGAGTAAAAGAGGCTGGGACACTGCTTCCTGGCTCTGCAACCCAATCTTCGGTTGGAGCTGTGCCCCTACCTTGTCCCAAATGTAGTAGCACAATCTCCTGTCCTTGTCCTGTTGGGCCTAGGAATGCTGCGGACAGCTGATTTCTGGGTGTCTCACCATCTCTTAGTTTGTACCCTTCATACCCATACCGTGGAAATGGACCTTCACAGAAATCTCTTTATTTGATTCAAGTGGGGTGAATTCTACAATATTTCCTATGACAGATTCCTTGTTACCATCTTGCCATGGTATCAATGTTCCTTCCATCCCCTCCAATGATTATCAGGCAAGCGAGCAAGCCCATCATGCTGTCCTAGTGCTAACTCCCAGGGACCTCCTATGCTCCTCGGAGTCCCAGGTAAACAAAAGAGATGAGTTTGTGCAGAGCCCACCCTAGAGTTTCAAGCCTGTGTTGGATGCATAAATCTGTTTGTTCCACAAGCTTCTTCCAGATGACATTTCTACAGAGCTCAAATGTCACGTGGAATCAAATTTTGTTTGGTTCCTGAACTTTCCTTGCATCGGTGTGAGACACGCAGTTTGTATCTTTATGGAATAGCGGGCAATTTCAACACATAGCACATGGTATCCTAGTTTAATTCAAAGCAGTTTTCCCGAGTTCTGTCCCCAAATCTGACCTAATCAAAGTTTCCTTGTCCCTGAGCAGGAGCTTAGAATATATATATAGTTATTATTTTTTTTTTAAATTTAAGCATAGGAAAAAGCAAACTGCCTTCTAAGGTCCGTGTTAAGTCACGCGAGCTTGCTCTTTGTATTCTTAGCCGAGTGACTGAACCTTCTGTTTATAAATAGAGGGGCTTCTCAAGACCTAGGGACCCATCAGGTCACAGGCCAGCCCAGGCTATGTTTCTACCAAGTGGTTCGCTGGCATGCTGGTTTGAATTTTTTATTTATAGTGACAGCAGCCTATTTGGCGCCTGCACGTTCTCCTTAAAGCCTGATAACCCCAGGTACCTCGTGCTAAAAGTGGCTTAGCTTTCCCTGATTTAGAAAGGAGTGTTTGGAGGGGGAGGGTGGTGGGAAACATTCCGATTTGCCAGCAGTGTACTAATGGGAGTGTGTCCTTGGAGCAGCCCAGCCGGCTACCCAGGAAAGCCGTGAGTTCTCCGGGAAAGCTGTCAGGCCAGCTTGGAGGCATCAGTGATGAAAACCTCGAGTTATTTCTGGAGCAGGTGATTGATGTTTGAAACAGCAGACGACACTTTGATGGGATCCAGACTCGATGTGATAGGAGTTAATGAGGATAATGATGATGATAATGATATTTACATTATCCCTTTCTTCCAAAGAACCTTTCTGTCCTTTTATCTCATTTGCGTTAAAAATGTCCTGTGGGAGGAGGGGAAGGTGTTATTAAACAGTTTTTTTCAGGAGAGAGAATAGAAAGAGTTAAACACCCAGCTTTCAGGTTCCACTTGGGTGGTGAGAAGAGATGTTTAAATGACACATGAAACTTGGAGAAATTAATCTTAAGAGAAGCACCCGTCTCAATTCCCATTCCTCCAGTGCAATGCTCCTTGCCAAGCTCCAGGTAATAGCCCTTCCTGACCCAAGTCCTCCCGGGATCCTCACAGACTGCCAAATTCAGTCTACCTCAGCAGGTGCAGCCCTGAACAGTCCCACCTATGTGACCTCACTATGATCTACTTTCCCAGGTTTCAGCCAAACAAATCCACTTGCTCGCCCCTACCATCTGCTCCAAGCATCCCATTCTCTTTTCATAATGTTCATCCCATTTACAGTAACTTGTTTCATTTGTCTTCCTGTTTGGATGAAAATCCCAGGACAGCAGGGACTAAAACCATTGAATCCCCAGGGCCTAACAGACTTACCCGGCACACAATAGATGCTTCTGAAGCGCACACCCAACTCCATGCCTTTTCTCATGCTGCTCCCGCAGACTCCAGTGCCTGCACTCCCATCTCTGCCTGTTGAACCCAGAGTTGTCCTTCCAAGCACAGATCCAACCCAGAATCCTCTCTGGGAACCACCATGCCACTGTTCCTTTCAATTCTTTCTTTCTTTATTTTGTAAAATTTACTTATTTATTTATTTATTTATTTATTTATTTATTTTCAGAGAGGAAGGGAGTAGGACAGAGAGGTAGAAAAATCAACGAGAGAGAAACATTGATGAGCTGGCTCCTGCACATCCCCTATTGGGGATGTACCCGAAACCAACGTACATGCCCTTGACCGGAATCGAACCTGGGAACCTACAGTCCGCAGGCCGGTGCTCTATCTACTGAGCCAAACTGGTTAGAGCTCCTTTCAGTTCTTACCTTCAGCTGTATCGTAATCATTGTGCACACGTGTAGTCTTCCTTCCCTGCTCCTCCCCAACTGTCAGCTCTTGAAAGGCAGGAGCTGTACCATGGCACAGAGTGAGCACGTTAGACTTGTGTTCACTTGTCTGAAAGTGTTGCTGGCCAGCATTCTCTATTCAGGAAAATTCCCATTTCCAGAGTCTGCAGCTCCTCACGAAAGGGAATTTTTCTCATGCTTATCTTCCTCCTTTTTTCTGGGAGTCTGAGGCAAGATCAGTCAGGGAGCCCTGCCAACTCTCGCTGTAAAAAGTGTCTCCCTCTCTTTGAGAAGCACTCTGGCTCTTGGGTGGAGGGTTGCATTTCCTACTGGGGCCCAGAGCAAGTTTGCCAGGATAGCCACTGGCATTATTTAGCTTCATCACCCATATCAATGACAACCTAAGTTCAGGAGAACTAATCAGTGCAACCTCAACTGAGAAGGTAGAGATGAAATCAATGACCTCTCCAAGGAATTTAGTACTGGTCTATGCTACTGGTGAGCATTTGCACACACCATTCAGTTACAATAAGAAGACACCAGATTGGACTAACTCTGGGTATGTGGGAAACCTTATAAGCAATTCATTTTGGTGTGTGTGGCAGTTTAAAGACTGTCCCTCCAACCCCCTTTCCCAGCTACTAGTAACGTGGGCATACCAAACATCTGTGATACAGCACTCCACAAATTAGAAAGAGCTTCACCAACTGTATCATGGAACATTCAGGGCTGTTAAAATTTATGGAGATCTGTGTTTATTGACATGGAGAGGTGCCCACAACATATTGGTAAGCGAAGAAAGAAGGCTATAAAACAGCATAATTATGTAAAATTATTTCATATTTATACCTACATTTATTCATAGATGTGCAGATAGTCTTTAAAATGTTAATAGCAGCTACCTCTAGGTGATGAAATTTTGAGTGATTTTTTCTTTACTTTTGTTTTTGTAATTTCTTTTGTATCGTTTGAATTTTATTTTTACAGTAAGCAGTTATTTCTACAACCAGAAAAAGAAAACAAAGCTACTTTCGGTTAGAAAAACATTTATTGAAAATAAAAAAGCCTCATTAAAAAACCTTCACATTTCCTTTTGTTGTAACCCATTTGTTTTTTCTTTTGTTTCTTTTGTTTGAGGGGTTATATAAGGAAAAATATTGCTGAGAGAAATGTCAGAGATTTTACTCCCTATGTTTTCTTCTATGAGTTTTATAATTTTGAGTCTAACATTTAAGTGTTTGATCCATTTTGAGTTTATTCTCGGGTATGGTGTAAGAAGATGGTCTAGTTTTATTTTTTGCATGTATCTGTCTAACTTTCCCCACACCATTTATTGAATAGACAGTCTTTACCCCATTGTATGTTTTTGCTTCCTTTATCATACCATACAATTTCACTTATATGTGGAATCTAAAGAACAAAAAGCCAGACAGACAAGATAGAAACAGACTCATAGATACAGAGAACAGACTGATGGTTGCCAGAGGGGAGTGGGTGAGGGGAACTGAGTAAAAAAGGTGAAGGGATAGAGAAATACAAAGTGGTAGTTGCAAAATCACCATGAAACTGTAGAGTACAGCATGGGAAGTATAGTCAATAATATTGTAATGACTGTGTATGGTGCCAGGTGGTACTGAAATATCCGGGGAAACACTCTGTAAAGTATATAATTGTTTAACTACTACACTTTACACTTGAAACTAATGTAAAATAATGTTGAATGTCAACTGTAATTAAAAAATAAAATTTAAATTAAAAAATATTCACATATCCTAAAAGATGCTTACTGTAAATCAACCAATCAAACATCAAAAAACAAATAAACTCTTGTATGAGAGAAGAAACAAATTGTTTAACTGCCTCCATATCTGAGCCATGTAATGTACTAACCACAGTTAGGCGTCAAAGGAACAAGGGAAGCTTCTCTAACAGGAAATCAAGCTCTCCTGACCTGGCATGGAGAACATGCACACTTTTTAAGTGTCTGAAAATATAAAGTATCTCTTAAAATATCATTTTAATTAAAGCTACTGATGGCAGTTGATTCACAGGCATAGCATTTCTAATTCTGTAGTTTATAAGAGAATAAAAAGGACTTTCCATCTCTGATAGTAAGGAAATGATTACTTAATTCACCATAGCAACCTCTGTTTAAAAAAAAAAAAGAGAGAGAGACAGAGACAGACATACTTGCTGATCACAGCACAACTGACACTTTATTTCATTGTAACTGGTACACTTGTAGGATCAGGACAGCAAGTGACTAAAATCAGTGCAGAACTTCTCTGGACTAAAGGGCCATGAAGGCATTACTGGTTTTGGCACACAGAGTGGATAACCATACATTGGCTGGAACAAGGTGGTCAGTAAAATGAAATGCATAAACCAACACCATGTGGAAATTGTCTGAGTTCTGTAGAATGTTAGAGAGTAAATAATCACCACGACTAACATGCAGCTCTAGATACATCACAGTATTCATCTACAGACTATTTTCTCCCCTTAGAGATAAAGACATGGCAGTAGGATTCTATCTGTTCACAGTAGCTTAAAAGAGCAATCAGTATATACTACGAGGTCTGCCTGTTGATTTCTATAGCAATCCATCTTAGTTGAAGAAATAATGCTAAATAACGTACTTTCTCTATATTGTCCTTATTAAACTGAATCTTACTTGACCAAATAACTCAACTTTTACTTATTTAAATACAATTACTAATGTCTTTATAGTGTCAAAAAGCAGTTCCTGTTAGTTTAGCTATCCCTATAAATCACAATAGACAAGAGGTTATCTTTCTCCTTCAAAGATAACATATGCTGATGAGAACATAAAAAAGGAACACTATTATGCTACAGATAGTTTAGGTTTTCACATCCTATCATAGGTAGACTAAAGAAGCCAGCCTTGTCTGTGACACAGCCGTGCAGAATAAGATTCTGAAGAGGCACACAGATTCTAGGGGGTTTCTTTAGACAAAGTGAAGGAAAGAGGGAAAGTAGCAAAGAAAAGGAAAAGCGAAAACAGTCTTATTTGGACAAATTAATCAAAAGGGAAATCTATTCCCTTGCAAGTGACTAGACATAATAGAGAATAGTTCTTTAACTTGGGATGATACAAATAGACATTGAAGATTATGTGCCAGTTTGCTTTAATAATAACATACACCAGCTGATTGTGTTAGTTTTCCATGTTTTTTTTTTTTGAGAGGTTGACATTTCCCAAGGGGATTTCTGCTTTTGCCAGCATAAAGGGCAACCATAACTGCTGAGGATAATTTTTCTTGATCAACTTGGGCATGTGGGTAACATTCATTCTCTCTCTGGTAAAAACATATTATTCACTCACGATGAGACAGTTGGAAATGTGACATTGACCAAGGCATGGTTTAATCATAGGATGTATATAATTAGATATTTGTATGCGAAATGAATTTTAAAGTGAATCAACGAGGAGGAGAAGGAATTTCTTCCAATTCTGGCAAGAAATCATCAAATAAATGAAAAAGACAGAGAGTGGTTAGGGGTGTTTTGGATTCCTCCCCATTTGCTAAGGTGGAGATGAAGGGCATAAAGGTAATTCTCTTTTAATCATTAAACATATGGAATGTCTGATTATACACACATAGGTGAGCAGAGCAAGACTTGAAGTCCCATTTCTCAATCTCCCTGATTCTTACTCTTAAACAACAAGCCGCAGGCACTACGGGAAAGGTGGAGATGACTAGAAAATCAGTAACATGCCTGGATCAGCCACACTTCCTTGGAAAGTACCATTTTCCTGCCAACAGGCTGATTCTTTCAGGCTTAAGTGACAACGATTTCTCCCTTTACTGTGGCATTGTTTTATGTAAGAGCTCCCTGACAGTTCAAGGTTGTGTACTTTAAAGGCTAGAGAGGAAAGCAGTTTTAATTGAATTCCGCAGTAAATGTTCATGGCTATTTCGTAGAACTGCCCATTGTCAGCAGCTGGTCTCAAGTACCCAGCCTATCACTTCCTGAGCGTGCTTCATCCAGCTCACACAGACATCAAGAGTCAGTGTTAGATGGGATGTCTGCTTGGGAAGAAATAACTTTAGGCCAGGATAACTGCCGGTGGCAGAAGGGCAGTAATAGGATGAATCACAATAGAGGGAAGTGGTGGGCTGGAATGAGCTGAAGAGAAAACAAGACTATATTCTTCAGGGTCTATATATGGCCAGTAAAGAAGCAAAAATTCATGGAATGCGACTTAAAGACTTTCTAAGATGTTATAGCCCTGGGGAATTTCCAAGCCTCTTGATCTACAATTCCCTAGCAACCATCTGGTGCTGGATTCACCTTCATAGGTGTGGTGCCCTACTTCTTGTGGAATTTAGATCTCTGGGGAAACCCCGTCAGGATGTGCCTCTGTGCTGTTAACTCGCCTCCACACAGCTGTGATCACAGTTCTGCTGAGGGATCCATTTGCCCTTGTGAGGGAGAGTGGAAGATGTGTCGCCATGAGGCAGAGGAGACCGGTGACAGACAGGGTGAACTTGCAGGAAGGTACCCAGAAGGCAAGACTCCTGATTTTACCCAAGGTCAAGGTGAGTGTGATAGAAGTGAGAAAAGCAAAAGACAGTAATGGGAAAAAAAAAAAAAAAAAGTCTTCAGAGTTTGCTAGAAAAAAAGGAGGAAAGAAGGAGAATCCATGGACCAGGGAACCAAAGACGATTAATAATAAATCCCAGCTTTTCAGACTAAGAAGACATTCTTCTGCGTATACAGTACTGGCAACTAAATGATTTTCACACTGATAATACAAATACTGTTTCCCTACAGTCATTAATCACTTCGACAATTCATTTGCTCTATAACTTCTAAGTTGCTTAACTCTTTTAGCAAATCCAGTCTAGGTACCACCATGAAGGGAATGGAGGAGAAGGTACAGAATGAGACAATTAAAATTGAACTTCTGTGAACCAGAGTTAGTAGCACAGTGGCACAGTAGATTGTCAAAAAAAACGACAGCAGTGGGGATAGTTGTTGGCCTGTGAGTGCAGGATTGCCAGCTGCAGGGAAGGACTGCCACTCAGGAGTCTACCTTCTTGTTAATTAGAACCGAGCTGCAGGTGAGCAGCCCATCCACCTTTTCCAGTTCAGATTGGCTCAC
This sequence comes from Pipistrellus kuhlii, assembly GCF_014108245.1. Lineage (NCBI taxonomy): Eukaryota > Metazoa > Chordata > Mammalia > Chiroptera > Vespertilionidae > Pipistrellus > Pipistrellus kuhlii. Next base: position 135,904,884 of record NW_023425515.1, on the reverse strand, counting down.
GGGGATCAGCATGTAGTCCTTCAGCTTTTCATAAACCTGCAGCACGAACCAAGCAAAGGCAGAGAAGGATTATGATTCTGCGTCTGTCTTGTCCCCTGCTCCACACCTGGTGCAGAAAATTAACTTGGTTGTGAATTTAGCTTTTCACCCATCTAACCCACAATGTGTATGCAATGTAGACCACATACCCAGAGAGCTGGGAGCTTTTATTAACCATGAGGAGCTTTAGTTAACCTCAGACCCAGAGATGTGTCAGAATGTGGTTGGTACTAGAGATAGTGTCATTGCTAGACTCAATGATATGTGAAAGGCAGTGGCCATGCTTTCAGTCTGAATATTACTTTCTCCCCACACTTTAAAACCCTTATAACCTTACTTTAATGTTTCTTTCCTCACCAATACCACTGGGAAAAACTGGGGAAAATATCATTTATGTGAAACATTTCAGGTCAAACTGCTTTTAAATGACAGGTGTGAATTTTGACTCTCATAGAAAGCATGTGTCAAAACTTCAAATTAACAGTCCATACATACATTTTTCTCTGATGATCAAATAAAGCACATGAAAAACAACAACAGTAGCAACACAAAATCAACTGAAAACACACTGCCTAACAACAATCAATCATACGTCTTCAGGAAGCGCTTTGTTTCTTAAAATTCAGACAGTGGCTAAGAGGATGGGAGCCTGACACAGTTGGATGCAAACCCAGTTCTGTCAATTTACTCCCTAAAGCACATGTGTCAAACACAAGGCCCGCGGGCCAAATCCGTCCCGCCAGGCCTTGCAATGTGGCCCGCACCGCGCTGTCATCACTGCACTCCGCTGCGTTTCCATCACAATGACAGTTTATGACTGTTCAGTAAACCATTCGGCCCGAGATTTAGGCTGGATTTTAGATTTTGGCCCCTTCTCTGATTGAGTTCGACACCCCTACCCTAAAGTGTGACTTCAGCCAGGTGACATTCCTCTGAGCCTCGGATTACTTCTTAGATTGAGATAAGAACAGTGCCCTCACTGGGCTATAAGGTAGTGCATGTAGCATGCCTGGCACAGGGGAAGCCCTCAGTACACAAGGATGTTATCTTTCTCGGTGATGACCAAGGCTAAATTCAGAAATAGTTAATGTTCACCTAGTTGTCAGGTGATCAGTGTGGCTGAAAGGCATAGAGGATCCAGAGCTGGGAAACTCCAAGTGAATCTGAGATATAAATGTTCGTTGATATTAAAGGTTTTAGGGTGGGGGTCGAGGAATCCTTCTTTTTAACAACCCTGCTGTTAAAATTCAAGTATGAGACCCACTATTCATCCAGAGCTAGCTGAGCCCAGTCTGGGGTCAGAAGTCCTGAATTTTCTCAGGTTCACCCTGTCAGCCATGGAAATAGAGAAATATTGCCTATGGATTCCCTGCCCTTCTCTTTCATTAAGAAGGAGATGGGTTATGAGGATAAATCAAGAAATCAAGCAGTATTGCATATTTAAAAGCTGATATTAAATATTTTCTAAAAAATTTTAAGCCTAATATATATATATAAAAAGATCAATGGTTACTTAAAACTCTTCTGTAATGCTTAGGATAAATAGCTGGGCAGAGATGAAGATGCTGAATGCCTAAGAGGTAGGGACACTTGAAAGATCTATGGATGGGAACTGTTTTATCTGCTTGGTAGGATTAGATTGAAATTTCTAAAATGTACAGATGAGACTGACAGAGTGCCCTGAGGGCAAGGGAGATTTCATTAGACCAGGAAAAAATTCCATATCTAGGTACAATTCTCATGTTGGAACACAAACACAGAGACTCTTTAGCTACTTCCTTGAGTCATTCATGTGTCTCTGCCTTGAGGGAAAAAATGACCCTCTGATGAGGGTCAGCTCTGACTTGTCAGAAAACAGTGACACGGCTTCCTGAGTACTGAGAGTGGAGAGGGGCATTCAATCTGAGCTGGAGCACAAGTACTTCCTTAAAAGCTTTGAACACCAGGCATGGCCATAGCAATCGCTGCGCACGTGCCAGTGACCAAGAAAATGAACAAGAAGAGTGAGTTAAAGACACTTTCCCTGTGTCCTACCTTATTATCACCTTTTCTACCTTTTTAATAATTAGATGTAGGAGGAAAAGGAGGCCCCTGCTATTTGTCACTCTGTCATGAAAAAATCCTGACAGGCAGATTGTCAGGGAAGCCTAGTCAGCTGCAATGGCCAGGAAGGATGCTTTTTTTTTTTTTTTTTTTTTTTTTTTTTTTTTTTACCTTTGCACTTTCTGGATACTCTTCTGGGGTTCGATGCAGCAAGACGTGGCCTTTGCTGGGGATGTTCAGGTATATACAGTTTGCAGCCACGTCATCAGGCACAGTAAGTTTGTCGTAGCGGTGGTCACTCATCTGTTGCATAATCTGTAAAGAGGAATACAGAAAGCTAAGGCAGAGGGTGTCCCCACACTTTCCAAAACAGAAAGCAAGCAGTGCCATGGGTATAAGCTTGCAACAATGCCTTAGAACAGTGCTGTGTTGAAGTTCCTGTCTGTGATCCCAAGTCACTTAGAGCCCGAGAGGGAAACCTGTGACTCTTCGGAAGAACCTCAAGGGTTCTTCTTGTGGTTCTTTTAAAAGTGCGTGGTCTCTAATTTTTAAAAGGTTTTAAAACTGTCTATAATTTTTCTAGTTTTTGTTCATAATCAGTAAGACACAAAATGGCCATGTATATAAAAAGGCCCAGCTGTTTTGTTTTTTTTTAAATCCTCATCTGATGATATGTTTTTATTGATCAGAGAGAGGGAGGAGAAAGAGGGATGAGAGAGACAGAGAGAGAGAGAGACTCCTCCTATGTGAGAGAGAAACATCAATCGGGGAATTGAACCTACAATCTAGGCATGTGCCCTGACCAGGAATCAAACCCACACCTTTTGGTGTATGCAATGATGCTCTAACCAACCAAGCTGGCTGGCCAGGGCCCCCGCTGGGGTTGTGATGATATCCTTTATTGAATGAGCAGGGCTGACCTGGTCTGTAGGAATAAAAGACTAACAGTATTCAGAATGGCCAATAACTTGGTTTAGAAATAACCACACATACACAATATATATTTTCCTATGAATGCTTAAATTAGCTACACTGTCTGTTAGCAGGTATGCCCTTAATACAGTTATCATAAACATCACCTGGGGAGAATGTAAAACTCATATTCATAGGCTCCAACCCCCAATACCTGATTCTGGTTTGACAGATGTGAGGTGAAGCATAGAAATTTGCATCCTGAAAAACCCTGAAGGTAATTCTGGGGCTGACCCCTGGACCACAGCTGGGGAAAACTGCTTTAGCAAGTCTATTCATCAAGCAACAGGTTTCTTTGTGCCTTAGTATAAAATAAACTGTAAAAATAACACAAGATGAAGTCTGCATAAAATGTAAAATATTGATACCTAATCTTACCTCTGAAACACAATCAAAACAAAACCACCCAAACCTCCCTCTCCCTTTCCCAAACCACACACAAAACAAAAATGTCCAAACATGAAAAACAAAGCAAGTATTACTTTGGCTTAGTCATGTAGAATCTTTCCATTCTTGATCAATACCCATATGTTTTAAGAAATTTGCCTAAATGTCTTGTAATGAAGATATTAATAAGATATTTTCCACAATCTGTTTCTAATATTCCTTTCTATTATAGATATGTGTCCCTTTACCTTTCAATATTTGTGTGAAAATGTGTTTCATGTGACTAGAGCCTAGAATTAGGCTGACTTGCCCACTTGGTCACGTGGCACTGGAAGGTAGAATCTATGAATGGTGTGGAAGAGACTGCATGCTCCCAAGAGAATGTGAAGAGTGGTGTGTAGTAAGCCCTTCCTGACCCACCAGTCAGGCAAACCATTCACTTCTCATAGTGAAATATGTCAAGGCTCCAGAGAGGCCAGGAGTAATCTAATTATGGGATATTCGTCACAGAGACGGAAACATTAGAAATGGGGTGAACTTATGCACAGTATCAAAGGCTGAGAGACACAGCGATGAGCAGGACATAGACCCAGTGTTTGAAAAGGTCACAATTTAATGGGGGAGTCAGACAGATAATTACATTACACTAAGAGCAGCAGAGCACCAGGATAAATATTTTACATTCATTATCTGATCACAAAGTTCCTGTGTTATAGATGAGGAAGCTGGATTTATAAAGGTCAAATCACTCACTCAAGGCCTTAAAAAATGAATTCAAGCCCAGATCTGTGCAACTCAAAACCTTGTTACTAATCTCTGTGCTCTTTCCTGACCCCCAGAGCTGCAGCAGATCTCTCTCTCCTAACTGCCATTAACATCTAATTTTCTGCATCTGCGTAGTACTTATTATTTATTCTCTTGTGGTACCATGATTTCTTTTGTGTGTGTGTGTGTGTGTGTGTGTGTGTGTGCGCGCGCGCAATCCTATTATGACACGGTAGTCTGGTGTATTATAGCTACAGGACTTGACTAAACATCTCTCTTGCACTTTTTAATTCAAATTGTTCTCTGAAAGGATAGGTCCACAGAGTAGATTAGCTGTAGGGTGGTTTCTTCACTAGAGCCCCAATTGAGAACCCTTAGATCTATTAGAATATGGGGACAATTAAAAAGTTAACATTCCTAATGATTAACTTTTTTAAGCAAATTAACAACATACTCCTTTGAGGCTTCTTTCTATAATGGATATGCTTTGGTGCATGGAACAGAGTGCAGAATCTCAGATGGAAGGCAACGGGAGATTGAGCGGGTGGGAGGTAATGAACCAAAGACCGTGTAGCATATGTTCACAACCCATGGAAGCAGACAAAGGGATGGTGAGGGCCTGGGGTGGGGTGGGTAGGATAGGAGGGGTTCGATGTGGGAAAGTAACAAAGATTTTAAAAAGAATGGATATGCTGAAAAGGAATATGAAGAGGCTGATATAAGAGAAAAAAATATCCAGACCCAATAGTTCTTTTAAAAAAATTATAAATTGCTATTTAATGCAGACTTCCTTTTTGGATGCTTTCAAAAATACAGTAGTTTCCATTTATTATTATGTGAGAGGGGCACATTAAGGCCATCAACTCTGGAGTAAGACCTGGGTTTGAGTCTCAGTTCTAATCTTTATGAGCTATCCTATCTAATAAAGAGGAAATATGCTAATTGACCGCCACACCCTCAAAGATGGGCGGTGCCCAATCCCCTTACCCTGCTGGGGCAGCAGGTGTGTGGCACAGCCGGGCACACCATTCCGTGCGCCTGCATCCAGAGTCCCCCAATTCCCTCAGCCCCCCAGCCATCCAGGGCTGGCCAAGGTGTAGACAAGTCTTGGATGGCGGCTGCCCAGTTGCCCAGGACTGGCCCAAGGCTCAGATAACCAGGGCTGGCTGAGACTTGTGCTGCCAGCAGTGGCAGCAGCAGAGGTGTGATGTAGGCATTGCCTTCCCCCGATCGCTGTGTCAGCTCCTGCCCTTAAGGGCTCTTAGACTGTGAGAAGGGGCAGGTTGGGCTGAGGGAACCCCCCTAGTGTAAATATAAGCTTCTTTTTTGACTTCTGGCTTCCTCACCTATAAAATTGGGGATAATAATAGTCTTTTATACTGACTGTGAAAGTTAAATGGAGATAATGTACATAACAAGGCAAGGGAACAAGACCTTAATAAGCCACTAGTATTTTATGACAGCATGACCAGACAAACAGAGTTCAAGTTTCCAGTCTGCAATCCTATCTACTGTTCTGGCAAGCTTCTACTTCAATCTTAAAATAGCTTGTTTTGGAAGTCTCTCTTTATTCTTAAAACCACATAACACTATACCCATCACATTCCTATGGTGATTTCTTTAGTGTCCTTCTCTCTAAGGACTGCATTATTTAATAGGCAATCCAATGATCTTGCAGGTTTAGTATCTCTTCTGCCTGGATTCCTTAGAGAGAATTGTTAGAAAACTTCCAGGCTTTTCAAAATTAGGACAGATTTTAATATGTGAGATTTTACAAAGTTTCTCTTTCTTTTCAAATGGACTAGCTCCTTAAATGCAGGTTTAGGCATTTTACAGTGAGCAGAGCATGGACTTTGGAGTCAGAAAGGTCTGGGTCTAAAACTTTGCTCTGACTCACACTAACTGTGAACTTGAGCAAATCCCTCTCCCAGCCTCAAGTCCCTCAGTTTTAAAACGGGATGGCAATGTCATATCTATTCTCCATAGGGCAACACTGAAAATTATTATTATTATTATTATTATTATTTTAAAAAATATATTTTATTGATTTTCCACAGAGAGGAAGGAAGAGGGATAGAGAGCTAGAAATGTCGATGAGAGAGAAACATCAACCAGCTGCCTCCTGCACACTCCCCACTGGGGATGTGCCCACAACCAATGTACATGCCCTTGGCTGGAATTGAACCTGGGACCTTTCAGTCCGCAGACCAACGCTCTATCCACTGAGCCAAGCCGGTTTCGGCAAAAATTATTTTAACTTCTATTTATTTATTTTTGTTAATCCTCACCCGAGGGTATTTTTCTGTGGGGAAGCATGGGACTTAGTTGAAAAGTCTATAAGGAGGATTCTCTGAAAGGTCAGAGGCCTCTAGGGGTCCTTGCTGAAGTCTGCAGATCCTGCCTTGACTTTTCCAAACAAGTCTGACTCCCCTGGGTGTTTTACTAGAATCTTTATGTTTAGACTTCAAATTGCCCTTGTTTGAAAGACACTACAGGTGCAGGTGCTTTCTCAAGCATACTTATCTAGCTGATTGTATCTAATAGTTAATTTTAGTGCAAACTGTTGTTAACAATAAAAGCCTAAGGAAGCAGGCAATTGAGGCTCTTTGCTTCTAAAGCAAAATGGCCCCTTAGCCTCTCTTTCACAGAAATGTGTGTCAGAGTAATCTATTGTATTCATCCGAGGCTCAGGGTCTGTCGGTCAGCCTGGCATTTTCCCATTGGTTTTTAGAGAGAGTGGAAGGGGTGGGAGAGAGACAGAAAGAGAGAGAAACATCAATGTGAGAGAGGCACATTGACTGGTTGCCTTCTGCACGCACCCTGACCAGGGCCGGGTATGGAGCCGGCATTGAGGTATATGCCCTTGATCAGAATTGAACCCAGGACCTTTTAATCCATGGGCCAATGCTCTATCTACTGAGCCAAACTGGTTAGGGCTAAGATTGCTTTTAAAAAAATAGAACAAAACAAAACAGATCATGCACTTGAAGTGCTCAGCACAAGTTCCTAGCACATATTAAGTGTGTAATAAATGTGAGCACTCTTCCTTCTTTGTTTCCTGCAGGTCACCTGGCATATATTGATAGATTGAAATATGTTTGTAACTAATTGATTCATTTCTTCATTCATTTCTGAGACCATAGGGAGCTTCAGGAGTACACTGGGATGGACTAAGTGATCAATTCTTACGGGAACAATTGCATTCGCTCAGAAAAAAACAAGATACAGTCTATGTCCAGAGATAGAAATACAATTCATTACTTAAAGTAAGCCAGGCTAAAATCAATGAGCCCATGTTTGTCTTTTTTCTTTATGAAGGGCTATAACCTGTGCTCCCAACCCAAGTGGCTCTGGATGTAAAACAACAAGGGACGGCGGGCCTGGGATTAACTAGAGAGCACAGCAGCTAAAAGCATTAAAGCAAAGGAAGGAAAGAAAGAAAAAACTTGGTGTGTACCAAACAGCACACATGTGCCTCTGTCGGTTTTAACCCCTGCTTGAGTAAAATACAATAGTACAGGAACTCAAACAGCAGATTGGTTTCCTCATAATATAAATGGGTCTGTTTCTAAAATAACTGTAGGGGAGAAGCTAGAATCTGTGTGACTTTTCAGTAATTACTCTCGGTCCATCTGACCACAAATCCTAGCTTCTTTCCTGGGACAGGGGCGAGGACTACACGATGATTGAATTCCTGCTCATCATGTCCTGTGGAAGGTGGGCCACATTTGCTCATGTTTGCAGTCAGAACCAGCCTGTCATCCTTCACAGGGATCATACCTCTAGCCCAAGAGTTCAGGATTTTTTCCATGCCAGTAAGGAGACAATCCCCTGGGCTAGAAGTCTCCTAAGTTGAATCCCAGAGATCCAAGGGCCTCACAGAAATCATTAAAGCATAGTATGTATAGCCATTACCTGGGTGAGCCTAGACACAAACAAAAACAAAACCCAGAAAACCTCATCTTTCCATTGACTTGATTTTCTAAGCAATCGGGAGAGTAGTGGGCTGCATATTCTGGTCTATCACACCCAGGCTAGCTGCCAGGTCAATTCATGGTCCACAGGTGATTCGTTCCACATCTTTTCTCACAGATAAAGAAATCACTGATGTACAAGGTAAGCTGAAAGAGAAAGCAGCATGGCAAGACCACACCCTACAGGCTGTCTATACCTTCCATGGTCCCCTAAGCAGCCTTGGCACATTTCCCGCCTCTCAGTCTGACTCATGCATGTCCGGTGGTGACTGTGAAGCAGAAACATGGAATGTTGTACATTCCAGAGGAAGTGTTACCAAGGATTGTTATCGGTGCTGACTTCTTGTTTATCAGCGAGGGAACAAATGAAAATTCCAAGGTTGTGCCCACCTCTGAAAGTGCCTGGGTTTGTTAACATAACAGAGACTGTGCTTCCCTTCCCTGTGCCTTATTTACTTGGGCTCCAGCTCTCTCCACACTCTCTCCCACTCCCCACCCTCTCCTCCTTGAGTGAACAATCCTACCCCCACCCCAGTTCCTATGTGTTTGCACCGTTCTTCAGTTAAAGACATTTGATATTCTAATCACCACTTTTCCCCACTCTTTAGTATTTCTCTCTTTTCTGGGCCTTAGGGTTATAACTTACACCTTCTAGTAGAAGCATTCCTAACATTATTGGCTTAAGGGCCAGTGATCATTCAAAATATGGTGTGGAAGAAGAGCTCTGCAGATACCCTGGACCACCAGAAAGTTGAACAGGTGGGTCCTAGAGCAAATTAAGCTTGAAACATCTCTAGAGGCAAAGAGGACAAAATTGAAGCTCTCCTACTTCAGGCACGTTGTGGGAAGGCAAGGTTCCTTGGAAAAGGCAATTCTTGGGAAAACGGGAGGCACTGAGCCACGCCAGCTGGGCTGTAAATAATTCTTTTAACTATCAGGAAAAGAGAAAGGACAAATACGAGGTGGACTGACTCCATAGGCAGGAGTCTGCAGAAGCTGAGGACTGAATGTTGTGGACATCACCCATCATCTTGGGGTTGGCAGGAGTCAGAATAGACTAAATGGCAGGTAACACACACACACACACACACACACACACACACACACACACACTACATTTAGTTCAACTTAGCATTATTTCAGGATAGTTTAATTTTTTTTCATTACTGTGAAGAACTGTAATATCCTTAGTGGGGAAATAATTTAATGCTGGGAATACATAAAGTAATTCACTGATAAATTCTAACGGGAGTTACTCTTAAAATAAATGTCTTAACAAACCACCAAAGCCATCTTAGGAGAAGTTTTTCAATTAATTTACCAAAGCCCCAGGGTTATCATTTTAATACAGGTTATAAAATGTGCCAGGAGAAATGACTTTTAATAATAGAACAGGCCCCATTTGGAACAGTGAGTGGTTCTGCTTACCTGTGGAATGAAAAAAAAAAAATGCAAAAGCTATGTCAGGCAGAGTCTTTCTAAATGAAAAGAATTTAGGAAGCGGTAACTACAGAGAAGAAACAAAAAATGCTTTCTTTTAATGAAAAAGCTAAAGGTATTTATTTTAAATATATATATTTTATTAATTTTTTACAGAGAGGAAGGGAGAGAGAGTTAGATACATCAATGAGAGAGAAACATCAATCAGCTGCCTCCTGCACACCCCCCAATGGGGATGTGCCTGCAACCAAGGTACATGCCCTTGACAGGAATTGAACCCCGAGTCTGCAGACCGATGCTCTATCCACTGAACCAAACTGGTCAGGGCTAAAGGTATTTATTTTTAAAACTTTTTTTTATTGAATTTGTTGGGGTGACACTGGTTGATAAAATTATATAGGTTTCAGGTGTAAAATTCTATAATATACCATCTATATATTGTACTGTGTGTTCACCACCCCAATCAAGCCTCCTTCCATCATCATTTCAAGCTGTTTCTTTTAAACACAGAGAAATCCTGTCTTTTAGGACAAAGAACAGGCTTTTCTTTTCCTGTCAGAGTGATTACTTTCCTTTCGTTGATATGTTGCTATTGTCTGACTAAGACAGCTTGCCAATTATTTATAGCTGGGTTTAGGAGATACATGTACATGTACACGCAAGGTGGTCCCCATTCGGAGGGGAACACACGCACAGAAAGAGATTCAGGAGATGTATGTCTCTCTCACACCTTTCCCTGTTGTGTTGAAATGGGCTCTGGGAGAATGCACTCATGTGGCCTGCCTGGCAGGGCATCCCTTCAAAGAGCACAGGCTCCCAAGGAGGACCAGGGTGAGTGGAGGGACAGGCTTTGTTTCCACTTGGGGGATGCGCGAAAGCCTTTGTCAAAAGAAGAGCATCATTTCAAACCCCCTGAGAAGGGGCTGCTGGGCTGCTTAGTTCCATGCTACAACATTTTTTTCCTAATAAAAGGATGAAGGAGGTGTGTTGCTCTAGGGTTCTATGTAAAATGTTCTTTTTAAAAAACATGTATTTTTTTATTTTTTTATTGATTTCAGGGAGGAAAAGAAATAGAAAGAGAGAGAGAGAAGCATCAATGATGAGAGAGAATAATTAATTGGCTGCCTCCTGCATGCCTCCCATTGAGGTATTGAGCCTGCAGCCCAGGCATGTGCCCTGACAGGGAATCTAACCATGACCTCCTGGTTCATAGGTTGATGCTCAAACACTGAGCCACACCAGCTGGGCTGTAAAGAGTTCTTTTAACTACAGGGACAGTGCATTGAGCTTCATACTCTGCCCTCAGACAGAACTGAAAGGAGAAAGCCCAAACCTTTTCACAGCGCCACAAATTCCTCAGGGGTCCCCAACTTTGGATAGTACACAGCAGTTCTATAGGGCTTTAGGGGAGAACCTGAGAAGTCAAGGTGCTGCTTTATTAAAAAAAGAAAAGCATATATTTAATTGATTTTTTTACAGAGAGAAAAAGAGAGGGATAAAGAGCTAGAAACATTGATGAGAGAGAAATATCAAGTAGCTGCCTCCTGAACACCCCCTACTGGGGATGTGCCCATAAACAATGTACATGGCCTTTACCGGAATTGAACCTGGAACCCTTTGGTCCGCAGACCGATGCTTTAGCCAAACCGGTTTCGGCAAGATGCTGCTTTAAATGCCTTTTCTGACTTCCACCATTTCCCAAAGGAATTGCTCTACGTTGTGTAAAACATAGTAAATATCATGGGGGTTGCATATTATTGATGTTCAGTTCAATTACACATCCTTTCTGGAGGCTCTCCTTTGGGGTAGCCACCTTAGCAGTGGAAGGTGAGAAAGGGACAATGTAATGTAGTCACAGGCTCTGCCTTCAGGAGATGAGAACCTATAGTTTAAGGCAGGACAAGCATGTGAAGGGTATGCTGGCAGGAAAGAGAAAGCCAACCTCACTTCTATCAGAGGCCCCTCCTTAACAAAGCAGGTCCGCAATGGAGAGGAAGAGGCTCTGAGAATCATCTTGGCCACACTGTGGTCTGTTATGCAGCTGCTGGTCAGGAGGAACCGGCCGCGCTCCCCAGAGTGGAGCTGTCACCGAGCAGAGTGGGAAATGTCTGGCCTCCAGCCCAAAGGATTTACATGGCTGGATGCATTAACAGCCAGGCATTTCCGGCAGGTCCCAGCATTTCTGGGAATTTTCTCATCCAAAGGACTGGGAGGCAGCTCCATTCGCCCACTTGTTTGTTACTCATGGCTTTTTCGCATTACCTCAGTTATTTAAAAACAAATTCTTGGGCTATGTTGTTTCACAGGACAATTTATGACTTATTGGTCAATAACGGAAGCAAAGGTATACAGAAGGCATTTAGAGATATTTAGGAGGTTCAGAGCACATTGTGGCTTACTTGTGATGGGCCTTTCTATGAAATATATATATGTACCCATGTCACCATATCAAAACTGAGCCCATATTGAAAACAACTGATTATAGATCCTATTGAGATATACAATATATGATTCTCAAGTACACTTTTCATTGTTACTGGATATCTAAAACCATTCATGCATTTATTTTCATCCATCAAGCATCTATTGAGAGCCTGACAACAGAGTAGGCATCAAGCCCGGGCAGTCCTTTTAAAGCCGAGTCAATATAGCTATGGATAACATTTTAGAATCAATATCATGTTTTCATTTTTCTTTGTCCTTCTGCAAGTAAGGTCAAAATGAGCAAAATTTGAGAGAGGTTGCTTTTAAACATCCTGTCTGAATTGATGGGCTGTATAGATTCCAAGAATGATGTTACTTGGTTCTTTTTTTGTTAAATCTGAGCATACGTTCAATGGCAGATATTCCCTTCAAAGCTAGCTGCCATTTCCTCTACAAATTCTCTCTTATATTTGAATGGCCAAGATGATCCTCAGAGCCTCTTCTTCTCCATTGTGGGCCTGCTTTGTTAAGGAGGTGCCTCTGATAGAAGTGAGGTTGGCTTTCTCTTTCCTGCCAGCATACCCTTCATATGCTTGTCCTGCCTTAAACTATAGGTTCTCATCTCCTGAAGGCAGAGCCTGTGACTACATTACCTTTCCATTGCTTTCCCTTTCCCACCTCCCACCGTCAAGGAATGGCCACTTATGCTCAGTACACAATTCACTAAATATGTGGAGGAAAGATTTCTGTTATTCCAACTACAGCCAGAAATCACATGAACCATTTCTGGAAGGGATCCTCAAAAACAAAGCTTTCTGTAGAAGGCTGGGAGAATCTCCCATGCGGTTAGGGGACCACGCTGAGCTGTCTGGGGGTCGGGGCACAGGGCATGGGCAGGAGGGACAGGGGAGGCTCTCTGGGTGGGTCACAGCCCTAAGTTCCTAATTTTAGGGGTAGAAGGGAAAGAGATTCAGATCAAAGCACCTCTTCCAAATGCAAAGACTGGGATCGTACCCTCCCTTCAAACCCTGCCCATGATCCTCTAAGCCTAGCTCTGTGGCAGAAGCAAGTCTCCCACAGTCTTCTCATCTTTTGTGCAGGGGTGGGCAAAAGTAGGTTTACATATGTGAGTGACATTCTTTTGAGTTAAAAAAAAAAGCGATGTAATAATCATAAGCTATAATACATGTCTTTAACAACTGTAAGCCTACTTTTGCCAGCCCCTGCAGGTCAGTGCAGTAGACAGCTGCCTACTTGGCTACTGAAGTCATGCCCTGGTCATGCTTCCCCAGATAACTGCACCCTCAACCTCATCATCCAAAATTAAACTCTGGGTATTGGGGGCTTGGCGATCTCTCAGGTTCCCCAGGGGCAATCTATCACAAGAAACAGCTGGAGCACTTGTTGAACTATTTTCCATTTATTTATGGTTCACCTATTCTTCATTCACTTTGCACAACAATCCATTTTTACAGATGAGAAAAACCCAGGTTCAGAGAAACTCAGTAATTTGTTCAAGGCCACATGTTAAGGCAGTAAATCCAGAATTTGATGCCCGGGTTACCTCAACTTACAAATGCCCACCTTTTCTTGTCATGCCAAACTCCCACATTGCTAATATCCCTTGAAAGACGAGACTCTGAGCCCACGAGCTGGCAGCCTCTGAGCTAATTTTTCCTATACATACAACTTACTTAGCATACATATATTTTTAAAAGTTTGCGTTTAATTACATTTAGACAGAGAAGATCTGGCCCGGAGGCCATTTGCTACTGGACCCTATGGGCTGGTTTCCGCAAAGCTGGCCATTGCGTTCTTCTGTAGATGAAAGAGGAGCAAAGTCTTTGGGGATGGAAAGAGACAGTGGGTGACAATGCATTATTGTTCCTTGAGCAGCAGAGGGGCAGGCTCCAAGGCGAGAGATGAGAAATGGCTGAACAAAAGCCTCTGGAGGCTTTGCACCCCGGAGAGCAGTTACATGTGGCTTTGTTACTTAATTTCTGTGATTATTTCACATCTATGAATCTTTTGCCCAGGTATACTAAGTAGTTCCATGGCCTGAAAATAACGTGTTACACAACAATCCAATGATGAATGGGACTCTGTGTAGCTATTCTATTCCCTGCTACTGAAAAACACTCTTGCTGGCCTGGGCTACTTGATTGTCAGTCACTGCTGTCCCTAAATGCGTCAGGGGAAGCACCTTGCTCTGATATGTTCAGAAATGGAAACTTCTGTGAAACAGGTTGACAGATCTACTTCATATTTTAGGATGTGGTTTCTTACCCACAGCACTACTGACATTTTGGACCTGGTAAGTCTTTGTTTTGGACTATCCTGCACATTGTAGGATATTTAGCAGCATCCCTGGTCTTTATCCAGTAGCATCCATTCCCCCATCCCCTCACATTGTGAGGAAAATATTTCCAGCCCTAGCTGGTTTGGCTCAGTGGATAGAGTGTTGGCTTGCAGACTGAAGGGTCCTGGTTTGATTCTTAGTCAAAGGCACATGCCCAGGTTTTGGGCTCGATCCGCAGTTGTGGGGGAGGGGGACGTGAAGGAGGCAATGTTTCTCCTTCATCATTGATGTTTCTCTCTCTCTCTCTCTCCCTCTCCCTTCCACTCTGAAATCAATAAAAATACATTTTAAAATATTTTTAAGAAGTTTCCAGACATTGGCAAATTCCCCCGATGGGCAAAGTTGACTCTGGTTGAGAAGCACTGTCTTTAGGGAAAGCCACAAAATGTATTCATATGTGAGGAGAAGATATTGATAGATATTTATGGGAAATAAGAAGAAATATAGAAAAAGAAAGAGAAAGAAATTAAACTTCCAAATAAATATACTGTTTACTCTTCCATTCTTCCTCTAATTTAATAAGATTCCTGAGAAGAAATAAATTAGAGTTTAAGAGAACAGCTGTTGTCCCCACATACCTTTTACAAGAATCCAATATCGCCTGCAGATGACTACAACTAAACCCTGGCTCATGAAGAAAACAGCACACACCCTCTGCCTACTCCTGTGTGGGGAGTTTCTGGGGCTCCCAGCATTTCAAGTTTTACATTCTGCTATGGGGAAGAGAAACCTTGGCTTTGATAGTGTCATCCAGTGACCACTATAACACAATCTGAGCACCAGGAATTTTATGTCATTTTGTAGAAAACTAAGAATTCTACATTTGAGAGCTAAGGCAGGAATTTGGGTATTATCAAGCCCCCTTCTCTTTTACAGAAGCTCAGAGATGAAAAGTTAAATGATTTACCTAAAATCACTCAAAGGCAGTGAATTAAAGTGAGGACAATCCGAGGTCTCATGACTCAGTCCAGGCCTTTCTCACTGGTCTTGCTTTGGTGGAGGGGATTTAAGTGGGACCCAGAGGGACAATGTCAGCTTTTCCATAGCCCCCTTTTTCACTCCCAAGGTAAGGGGTCTCTCTTCTCCTGAAGGTCAAATAAGATTGTCTTGCACCTCTATTCCTTGATTGATGGAATGCCGTAGGCCAGTGGCTCTCAACCCTGGCTACAAATTAGAATGATCTAGGGAGTTAAAAACAAAAAAAATATGCAGATTTCTGAGCCCAACCATAAAGGTTTTTTATTTAC
Organism: Pipistrellus kuhlii; assembly: GCF_014108245.1. Taxonomy (NCBI): domain Eukaryota; kingdom Metazoa; phylum Chordata; class Mammalia; order Chiroptera; family Vespertilionidae; genus Pipistrellus; species Pipistrellus kuhlii. The sequence goes on along the minus strand of NW_023425515.1, from coordinate 135,889,234 downwards.
TGGATCCAGAGTGAGGCAAAACATTGGTCTTTAATTTTATTTTAAATATATTTTTAGGTGATTTCAGAGAGGAAGGGAGAGGGAGAGAGAGATAGAAACGTCAATGATGAGAATCATTGACTGGCTGCCTCCCATATGCACCACTCTGGGGATCGGGCCCGCAACCTGGGCGTATGCTCTGACGGGGTATTGAACCGTGACCTCCTGGTTCACAGGTCTATGGTCAACCACTGAGCCACTGGACCCATGGCTGGTTTTTCTTTTCAAACATTCCCCGGGTGACTGGAATATGTAGACAGGACTGAGAACCATGCTGCTGTGGCCTCTTAATAATTTCTACCAATTTAGGCGGTAGAAGGTGGGAGGAAGAAAGGAGACAGATTATACTCTCATGTTTTCTCTGGCCCAGGTTCCACTGAATTAGATCTATTTGGAGACAAGCATTTGTCAGGTGGTACCCCTTTTAAACCAGGTCAGCATACACAGGAACCCCAGTCATTCCTGAATTGCCTCAAAAAAACCCTACCACGTAGGATTACAGACTTTTCTCAGGCTTGGCAGGTTGGAGGATTGCAGTTACATAAACACGTAGAATGCTAAGAGCTGGTGTATTCACTGGCTTGACCACTCTGCTTCCGGTTCAGACCTCTCCCCACTCTCTTTCCTCTCCGCTTCCCTATCTCCATATTCCTATAGTTCCTAACAAGGACAGTTTTGCTTTCTCTTTTGCTGTTTTGTCTTCTGCTGATCCCAGGCCTACAAAGCCTCACCTTTACCCCAAAGGACTTATCATTTCCTAGACAAAGACAATTCTCCCCTCAGAGAAATTGAGGATTTAGCTCTTCCAAGGGTCTAGTGGACATCGTGGCTACATCCTTCACATCAAGTCCCTGCTGTCTCAGTAACTACCCCAAGTTTCATTTGTATATACTCACACCTCCCACATAATTGGGGAGGAGCTAATTCTACCTCTGGCTCCAGGACAGAATCACAGTACTTGTGGTGTCTCAGTTATATAGCTGTGGTGCTTCTAGGTGAAAACAACAACAACAACAAACCAAACAAATAAACAAAATATACCCCCACAACCCCCTCAAATATAACACTTTTGCTTATTGAGCAGTTAGGTCCAAATAACTTAATAGCAAAATTGTGTGTGCTAACTGACAGGTATATCTGTCCTTTTTGAAAATGTAAACTATGCCACAGTGGCCCTGTGAGTTTGCTCAGTGCAGTCGGGGGACTGGAGCTCCCGGGTTAGTGGTTCTGGAATTGAGCAGATGACCGGTTTGGACTACTGAGAATAAGTAAGATCTGAAGGACTGAGGCGCCCCCTCTCTGAATGTGGGGAGGAAGCATGTAGCCAGCAGCTGCTGGCAGTCACAGTGCTCCCCTGAGCGGGAGCCAGCTTTATAATGAAGCCCATCTGTGAAAGAGCAGGGAGATAAAAGGATCTGGCTTTTGATGACATCATTGAGCAGACAGATCAAACCTAAAGTCTGCATTACTTCAGACCTACACGGATCAATAAATCTCCGTCATTGTTTCGGTCAGCCTGAATTGGATTTTCTGTTAATGGCTAGTGTAGACAGACAGCCTTTATCAATTAGGACTAAATTAGGCTGTAACAGAAACTACCTGCCTCCCAAAGCAACTTAAAAATGTTTGTTTTTCTCTCATGTGAAAGGAGTTTTGAGGTCATAGTGTAGTGTAAGCATGTCAAACTCACAGCCCACAGGCTGCATTCCTCGTTTATTTGGCCCGTGTTAGCCTTTGAGTTTGACATGCTTGGTGTAGTGACTTGACAGTCATCAGAAATCCAGGATCCTTCTAGCTTTCTGCTCTGCCATACCTGGGACCCAGTCCTTTTCCTCATGATATAAAATGGCTGCTGGTGCTCCAACCATCACATCCCCTTTTTCAAGCAACAAGATTCAGGAAGGGGAGATGTCACAATACCCTTTCAAATCCAGTGCTTCTACTTTCATCTCATTGAGCGATCCTTACTCTCATTGCCGTCCCCAGTACTAAGGAAACAGAGAAATGTGGACTTCATTCCAAGCGACAACTAAAACTCAAGGTCCAATTCATTTGGAGGGTGGAATGGAAGCTGGAGAAGGTGGCTGTCATCAACTGATCCCGGAGAGTAATATATATTTTGACATCACCACTGTACATATTTTGACCTTTGCCCCTTTAGGCAAATGTCATAGCCTTTGAATTCAGTCAACATATCCAAGTCTTCCCAGAAGGACAGGTGATTAGATGATTACGGAAAAGCTTCCAGGGAGGAACAGTCACATCGCTGGACCTTTGCAGTAGTGCTTGGCATGTGGTAGGTGCTCAATACACAAAAACATTTTTAAACATCTTCACCTGAGGATATGGTTTTTAAAAATTGTTCATTATTGCCCTATCTGGTTTGGCTCAGCGGATAGAGCGTCAGTCTGTAGACTGAAAGGTCCCAGATTTGATTCAAGTCAAGGGCATGTACCTTGGTTGCAGGCACATCCCCAGTAGGAGGTGTACAAGAGGCAGCTGATTGATATTTCTCTTTCATCAATATTTCTAACTCTCTTTCCCTCTCCTTTCCTCTCTGTAAAAAAATCAATAAAATATATTAAAAAGTAAAAATTGTTATTATTATTTTGAGAAAGAGATAACATTGATGTGAGAAAGAAACATCAAACAGTTGCCTCCTGTACATGACCTGACCAGCAATATAGGCATGTGCCCTGACCTAGAATTGAACCCACAACCTTTTGGTGCACGGGAGGGTACTCCAATCAACTGAGTCACGCCAGCCAGGGCTGTGTCCAATACATTCTTGTTGAGTGTTAAAAATGAATGAATGCTCTCATTTCAACAACTTAAAATCCTAAAAATCTCCTGATGCAATTTCCTCACTCAGACACACTCAGAACTCAACCTTCAGGGAAGAGCAGAGAGGAGCTGTGGTGCATACTGGTCACCATGTCTTCGGCTTTAACCAGATTTGGTTGCTCTCAAGAGGCCCTTCTCTAATTCTCCCCAATCAGTTCAGGGAAGGAACCAGACAAACTTTTTATCCGAAGAGATCTGGGTCTCTTTCCTCCTTTCACTATTCCCACTTGAAGAATTGGTTTCATGCTTGTTTTCAAGCTGCAGGACTCCAGAGCTGGGAAGGAACACAGACTTTTCCATTCAGGTCCCGGGGCCCATGTGCCTAAGGAGAATGAGGGCAAGAGCCCTCACTGCGGAGACACTGCTTGTTAATATACAAATGCTGTCAACAGAGAAAGGCACTAGATGGAAGTAACTTATTCTGTAAACATTTCCCTAACAAGATAAGTAACTTATTCTGCAAGCATTTCCCTAAGAAGACACAGCATTTCAGAGAAAAGTTAGCTCTTCAGAAGCCTTCGTATTTCAGTAACCTAGTAGAATCTTGTATGGTTTTCTTACACATGAGAGCTATTCCTCTGAAGTGCCAGTTATTTTACTCAATATAATATTGCTCTGAATGAAATTAGGTGGCATTTTCTGTTCAAGAATATAACAATTTACTTTTGGAAAAGGATTTCGTTCCCCTGCCCTCAAATGCTAGTGTAGGAACTGATGCCAGGTGAATTCCAGACAGAGCTGGTGTTCCTCACAGTGTGGTCTGGGGTCACCTGCTCCCAAGTCAGGCAGTGGTTCCTGGGCTCCTTCCCAGTCTCCTGAATCAGAATGTCTCGTGGTGAACCCCAGGAATGTGATGTGCATTTCAAATGTGTGCTCCCTGTCGTTCTTGTATACACTGAAGTTTGAAAACCACTCACTTAGACTTTTCAAGTTAAATTAACATAATATTCACACCTAAAAGGAATTATTACTGATACTGAGGCTACAACTACTATTAGCTAACCTATGTCGAGCTCTTATCAGTCGCCAAGGTGTGGATGAAAAGAAATCAAATGACTAGAAAAATGCCCAAAATGGCATAGATTCAATACCTTTCATCTAACTTCTAAGTGGTTCTTTAACACTCTGAATCATGAGTCACCTCTGCCTATGTGGTCACAGCTTTGAACTTGGTCCCACTTCAGAAAGAGATAAAAGGGAATGGCTGCTGTACCCTGTCTCCAAAGCCGGCTTTGACATCTGCAGACAGTGTTTGAGTAACACGGGGCCCCCACCAGAGTATCCAGTGACCACAAATACAAAATAGATTTGGAAGTACTCTGAAAGGCTGCTGGACCCATCTGACATTTTGAAAGATGAAAACAAGGAGAAACAGTAAGTGCTTACTAAGAGCATGGCAATGCGAGTGGAAGGGCTTTACAGGAAAGTGGTGGCAAATTTACGACTGTTTCTCTCACTTGCCGTTATTTCTAAGGACGGCCCAAATCCCAGCACTGTGTCAGGTCCTGTGGATGTTCTCCCTAGAGGCTGGAGAATTATTCACAGTTAAAATGTCACCTCTAATTTAGTGTCTACGTTTTACCACACACTTTATTAATCTTGAGCCAAGCAATAGGATGCTCATCAACACCTAGGGCATTTAGTACATGTGACTTTCACAGAGAAACAGTAACCCAAAACTCAACCATCCTCCCTCCAGCTCAACTGACACATTTCCTAATCCCTTTAGCATCATGGGTACTGGAATTGGCATGGTCCAGAGGGCCACACAGGTCATCCTGCGATGCACAATTTTAGCCCACGAGGCAGAAACCATCCTGGCTTTTTTCTTTCCTTTTCTTTCCCTTCTAGAACCTTCAACCCCCCATTGCGTGCGTGCGTGCGTGTGTGTGTGTGTGTGTGTGTGTGTGTGTGTTTTACAGTCTTTTGCCAACTCAATTCAGCCAAGAAACAAAAGGACGCTGCTGAAGATGCAGAGCATGAAATGTGAAAGCGATTTTTTTTCTGGTGTACCCTGAGAGTGAGTAGATAAAGACAATAAAGAAATAAACGGAGGATGGTAAAAGACAGAGACTCCAAATTTGGATCAGCCTCGACCGCTGCCAACGGAAACTGAAATGGGAGCCAACCTCATTAATGGCGTACAGGCTTAGACATCGGATGTCTACCAGGGCTGCTGTCAGGTGGATGTGTCTGAGGGTAGCTCAGTTCCCAAAATGTGAAACTAGGTCAGTGAAATCCAGCTACATAACCTGCCCACCCATTTTCTACGGTTTGCTCCCATGGGGGTGAGGTGCAGGGAGCATTTGAACTCTTCCAAAAATTTCACCAAAGGCACCCCATCTGGTAGTCATTTCTGAAGTCACTTTGTTCATCATCGACCCCCAGGGCCTAGTACAATTCCTGTTACGAGACAAGAGCTCTATAAACACCTGCAAAGGGTGGCTCCACTCCCTTGTCCTCCCTTGCCCCTACAAGCCCATGGGTCACAATGTTCTGCCATTCCTCTAAATCAGTGTTTCCCAAACTTCTCTCATGATGAGAATCACCTGGTGGAGTTGTTAAAATACAGATTCCTGAATCCCAACTAAGAGGTGCTAAACTAGAATTTTTGGGAGCATATAGGTAAAATTGTATACTTAACTAGTGCTCTAAGACAGAGCGCTAAGTTAAGTATACAATTTTACCTATATGTTTCTAAGACAGAGTACTAAGTTAAGTATACAATTAAGTACTTAAGTACTTAACTAGTGCTCTAAGACAGAGCACTAAGTTAAGCATACAATTTTATTTATATGTTCCCAAAAATTCTAGTTTAGCACCTCTTAGTTGGGATTCAGGAATCTGTATTTTAACAACTCCATCAGGTGATTCTCATCATGAGAGAAGTTTGGGAAACACTGTTCTACATGACCCCACCTTCTGCATGGCCCTTCCCTGTTCATGGCTGCTCTCCTGGTCCAGACCTGCTTGCCTTTATGGACTTCATGATTGTACCTGACTAGTATTATCACTCCTAATCCTTCTGTTAAATCATTATGGCAGAAGGACACACAGATCTTTCTGCTTTTACACCTCTGCCAAAAAACTCGGATAAGAAAATTCCTTGGCCTTTGGACCAGGACCATCTTTTATCTTGGACCTTCATGTCCTTTCTTTCTCCGCATACACCCTTGTTCTAGCCTTTGTTTTTGATTATAGAAAGGGCATTGTCCTGTTTCTAACAGCCACTCCTCTGCCTTGCCTGTCCAGGGCTTGCTGCTCAGGCAGGTCCACTTAGACTTTGCCTCCTGCCTCTTTTGACCACTCCCTCTTCAGAACTCCCATCACCTCTACCAGGACCCCCTACTGTTTGTTAGTCATTTACACTGTGACATTATCTTTAAACAAAAGTTTTCTTAAATCCTTGCCTAAGGATATGTTTTTATTGATTTTTAGAAAGAAGTGGAGGGGGAGAAGGGGAAGAGAGAACCATTGATGTGAGAGAGAAACATTGATTGGTTGCCTCCCATACTTGTCCCAACCAGGGATTGAACCTGCAATGTAAGTGCATGCCCTGACCAGGAACCCACAACGTTTTCAGTGTATGGGACAATACTCCAAACAATTGAGCCACTCACCGGGGTGACAGGATTTACCTGTCCCATCCTAGTTGAACTGGAGGGACACTGAGGACAGACACTGTTTCTCACCCATTGCAGTGTCCCCTGTGCTGAGGACAGCACCCTTCACACAGCTGCTCACAGTAAATACTGCCGTACGCTGCTGGAGAAGCCCAAGTGATCAACAGTGATCAGTTTTCAGTTGCCTTTTAAAAAGTCTTTTTGCTGAGGAGACAGTAATAAACGGTTTTGGAAACCTTACCTCTTCGTTCTATCTGATTTTTATGTATGAACTAGAGGCCCAGTGCACAAATTTGTGCACATTGAAAGAAAATTAATTAGAATAAATATTTTAATATCACTATTCATCCTTTCTCTATATAATAGAAGTGTCAACCAAATTCACGATATATAATGACAGATGGAAACACACATGTGTGATTAGTGCCAGTGAGAGCTATATATATTTATAGATTAACTTGCTTAATTAGACCTGCTTTCTAGTTTAGCTAAACTTTTTCCAGCACCCCAACTTCTCTTTCAGGTAATTGTCAGCAACACAGCAATAAATATCAACATGGAGCAGATTATTATTATAGATCACACAGTGAGAACAAAGGGTAAAATATTTAACTGCAGCAGTGTTTGACTATATTCTGTGCAGTGAGAAAACCTGAAGTCATTTTCAAGGTCCACCATTTCTTACTTCTTTTTAGTCAGGTCAAGTTTCTAAACTTTCTAAATTTCTGTTTTCTGGCCAATGAAAAGAAAATAGGATCTACTTATTCCAGGACTTCTGTGAGGATCAAATGAGACCAGGCATGGGAAAACGCTTCACAGACATTTGGTTAAAGTTTAAAGTGTTTGCACCTGGCTATAAAGCAAGTTGTGTTCTGGGCTGAAGAACCTCCAAGGAGGCTAGTCTCTAGGGAGAGGAAGCCAGGCGTTGCTACATGATATCATTACCTGGTGCCCACAGCCACCTGCCATGTCCTATATGGATAGATTAGAAAATGATGTTATCTGTAAGGTATCCAATTTAATAGTTAAATATGTCACTGAAGCCTCCTCAAAGAAAAGTGGACTAGCTAGCATGAAGTCACCTGTGGTTTTCTCTCCTCCAACGGGCATGAAGAGGGTCAGTTAAGCACTAGTCTCCCATCACCCATAGCTCCTGAAAGCACCATACTAGTGGTCAAGGGCCTACTGTGAACCCACTTTGGAACTGTCCTTATCACCAGAGCTTTATAATTAAACAACTGCTACTGTTGCCAAGTGCTTTACACCCCGTGTCCATGACACAGTCTTTTCATCTTGACCGCATGCCCCGGGATTTCCAATGGGCAGGAATGAAACTCTCATTCCCTAGTGAGGCTGACTCAATTTAGTTTTTCAGGACAGGCCTGAATACAGGAGCTGGTCACACAGGGAGAGCTGGAGGCAGAGCCAGAGGACAGCTGTGACCTGGGATTCTAAGTTCTCTGCTTTGTCCTCTAGACCAGTGGTCAGCAAACCGCGGCTTGCGAGCTACATGCGGCTCTTTGGCCCCTTGAGTGTGGCTCTTCCACAAAATACCACGTGCAGGTGTGCACATATAGGATTGAAGGAGTACCGTAGTTAATAGCAATGTACTTATCTATATAGTTTAAGTTTAAAAAATTTGGCTCTCAAAAGAAATTTCATCGTTGTACTGTTGATATTTGGCTCTGTTGATTAATGAGTTTGCTGACCACTGCTCTAGACCATTGTGCTTTTTTAGTAGAATCATCATAGGATTATTAAAGAAGATAAGCTCTTCTCTGGTGTCAGGAATGGCATGCAGTCTAACTGTTGTTTCCCTCTGGAACACATCTTCACACATTAAGATCAGGTCCTGTGTGTTTGAGGTGGGGGACGGGATATGGAAACATGAGTCAAATGCAAATTTTCTGTTCTCAGATAGGGATAACTTTAGGGACTTTTGGTAACTTGGACTATTTTAATAAGGAATTTTAGCAGACCAAATTCCTGAATCATAGCATCCAGGTTGCCAACCCGGCTAGGCATTACATTTTAAGTTTATACAATGTTGAACTCTAGGCATCAAAAATGTTAAGGAGTTTCTGGCTTCCTATGGCTTTAATTTGGGTACTTTCTCTACTCTTACTCTTAATGTTATTTTGTACCTACTAAACCTGACAAGCGCAGAGGAGGCCTGCATGGTAGGCCCTACAACCTCAGAGACCTAAAGCAGACATATAGAATGGTTTGAACATACAAATTCCTAACTAAAAGCGGTCATGGCATGTAGTCTTGTCCTAGGCCTGTAGGATCCTTGACAAAGATCAATCTTTACCTTAAGTGAACTTGTCATCTTTTTAAAGTTAATACTAGAGGCCTGTTACACAGATTCATGCCAAAACCCGCAGACCAATATCCCGAGGGGTCCCAGATTGCGAGAGGGCACAGTCCAGGCCAAGGGACCCCATCGGTGCACGAATCCATGTACTGGGCGTCTAGTATGCATATAAGATCTTTGGTTAATCTCTTCCCGCCCTCCCTGCACCCCTTTTCCCTCTGAGATTCATCAGTCTGTTCCATGTTTCCATGCCTGTGCATTGGGTGTCTGCCTGCTGGTGGTCAGTGTGTGTCACAGCTATCAGTCAAATGATCTAACGGCCAGACACTTAGCATATTCGCCTTTTATCTTTTCCAGGTCCCTCAGGGCATACATACCCTCACAAGAGCGCTAGGCCATGAAATACCTCAGTGTTATCTTGTTCCCCCAAGAACCATCTCTGTGTGCTGTAAATGTTAATTATTAACTATCCTGCACCCACCAATATAAAAGAAGTATGTGTCTGTTTTACTTTTAATCCAACCCCAGAGATTTCCCTGCTTTGCTTTCTCCCGCTTCCCTAATCTTCCACCAGTGGATTTCATGTAACCCTCCTTATATCTCCTACTTTAATTCTAATGTATAGACTAAGCTGCAAAACTGCCATTCTCCAGAGCATTTTCTCAATCTCTTGAGATTTTGTTTCCCAGGAATTTTCAGTTTGGCTCAAATAAACTCACAGAAATTCTCTACAGGTTTGGATGTTTCCTATGACATTCCCATAGTCCGTAGTGGTTTCTTTAGGGGTTCATTCGAGGACAGAAGTTTTTGAAAGTTGCAGGAATCCTTGAAGGCAGTGGCTCTCAACTTAGTCTGGGCAATCAGAATCACCTGTGGAGCTTTTAAGAAATGCTGGTGCTTCGGCTCAGCCCCAGACCCGGAACATCTGCATTTACTGAGCTAGGCCCCCGGGGAGTGTGTTTTCAGAAGTCCTCCAGGTGATTGTAAACCCACCTCTCATGAGGAACCACTAACTGAAGGTCACTTAGGGACATCTTTTGTAAGCAAGTGTTTTGGATCAAAAGGCCCCTTGAAAGGCTATATATCCAAAAGATGCGTGAATTCCCCCTACAACCTCCCACAGCATGTATTGAATAATTTTTGGTGTCCTATCACATAACAGATAAAATGAACAGCACTTTAAAAATAAATAATCTCAGTCTGGCTGGCTGGTTCAGTTGATTGAATGCCATCTTGTGCACTGAAAAGGTTGCAGGTTCCATTCTTGGTCAGGGCACATATCTAAGTTGGGGATCAAATGGAAGGTGATTGTTTTTCTCTCACATAGATGTCTCTCACTCTCTCTCTCTCTCTCTCTCTCTCTCTCTCTCTCTCTCCTTCCCTCCGAACCTCCCTCCTCAAAATCAATAAAAAAATATCCTTGAGCCCTAGCTGGTTTGGCTTAGTAAATAGAGTGTTGTTGGTCTGCAGACTAAAGGGTCTCTGGTTCGATTCTGGTCAGGGGCACATGCCCGGGTTGTGGGCTTGGCCCCCAGTGTGTGGTATGTAGGAGGCAACTGATCAGTGATTCTTATCATTGATCTCTCTCTCTCTCTCTCTCTCTCTCTCTCTCTCTCTCTCTCTCTCTCTCTCTCTCTCTCTCTCTCTCTCTCTCTCTCCACCCCCCCTTCTTCTCTGAAATCAATAAAAATATATTTTAAAAAATTCTCGAGTGAGGATTAAAGATAAATAATCCTCCCCCCCACCCAACATTTTTCTTGTAAGCTCAAGGGGAAAAACAACATTATTCCCTTTCTCCTACTTGGCCAATTTTGCCTTCTTCCTGCCCTGAGAATAGGGCTGCAATTCAGCATGGCTGTTTGGGTATCAGAGCTTCAGATTATTTATTGCCTTGTTATGCCAACGCATTTTGTTTTTCTCCCCCACCCCCCCTGCTCCAAGTCTTGTTGGCAGACAGCTCTGGGAACAGTGTCAGATAAGCAACTGCTGCCAGGTCGCGGAGCATAAACAGTTGTTACAAACTCAAAGGCTATTTAGTTTTATGTTAATTTTTAAATTCAGACATGGTAGTTTTTTTAAATTATTTTTTTTAATCATTGTTTTCTGGATCTGGCGCATACAACTGGAACAGACAACCAGATAATAAGGCTAAATTAAACGGGCAATGGTATTGTTAGTGTGCCTTTCATAGCAGAGACCCAATGTGGGAAATCTTGTGGCTACACAGTATGCTTCCCTGTGACAACAACTAAACATTCCAAGTCTTTATTTTTCCATTTCATTCCCCCCTTGATACCAGTTAACTCTCATTTCATCTTTTGTTTTTTTGCTGTTGCCGCTCCAGTTGTCTTTAAAGGAAATTCCAGGCAATAATAATAATAATAATAATAATAATAATAAAAAAAACATAAAAATCAAAACACATTGAGGTTTTTTCCATCTTCACTTTTTATATGGCCATCTATAAAATAACATGGACATTTTTGGACATAAAATCAAAGCTGAGGCTGTCAAAATGAGAGGAAATAGGGTCTAAGTGACCTCTATTATGTGCTCATTCAAAAGAAAAACATGCTGTGTGCTATGCAATTTAAATTACTGTAGTTGCATAGCAGCTCAAGTCCTAGTTTAAGGAATCTTACAGATACACTTAGTTATTTCAGGAAGTAGATAAGGAACTTAAAAGACAGCTTCATTGAGATGCATTATGAGCTTAATTTAAAATGGCAAGTCTGCTGGAATTCTATGTACTATATTTTAGCTCCATTTACATGACAAAGAGACAACAATGGAGTGGTGATCCCATAATTCTTTTCTTACCACATCCTTTTAGTATTTCTATAAAAATAATTTAAATAATCATTCCTTATGACACAAAATAATAGAGTTATTGATAAAAGGAAGGCACTAAACAAAACTGCCTTTCCAAAAGGAGAGAACTGGTCTCCTGCGTGGGGTGAGGAAGGTGAAAGCTCCTCTCGCTGCCTGGCCAGCAGGTGGCACAGCCCCCCACTTGTCTGGACCACAGCCCCTTGAACTCCAACTCCAAGCTCTGGTAGGTAGGCAGCTTCCCCACCTGATTAGTTTCAGGAAAGTTTTAGCTAAGGGTCACTCCCCTCCCCACTTACTTCCCTGACTCCCACTTTGTCTCTCCTCCTCGCCCCAACTCTTGCCAATTTACTGGAGGACTGAATGCTATCAGCAAACTGATTTAAACTTCTTAACTGTGAGTCCCTCCAAAAGGCAGGATTTATAATCAGACCTCCAGCCACAGAGAGCAAGATATGAATCCAGGTTCCTTGGGAATGCATCTAGAAAAAGAATGGGTGAGTTGCGGTAGAAATCTACTCTTTACCGAGTCATTTTTTCACTCTCTGACCTTATTGAGGTATCATTAACAATTAAAAATTGTATATATTTAAGGTCCACATGGGCTGGGGAAGGGAATTGGGGAGATGTTGGTCAAGGGGTACAAAGTTTCAGTCTTTCTTTTTCTCTTAGTTTAAAAATGTCACAGGCTAGTTTGGAAAAGACAGGCATCACAGACAAGGTAAAGCAGGTTTGAGAGTTAGGTCTTACCTATGGAAGTGTATTACGTATAGCACGTGTATTATATTGTTGGAGCCCACTTCCAACAATATAATACACGTGTGTTTTTCTAAACTTAAAAAGTTAAAGTAGAATATACAAAGTGGCCTTTTGGACCATGACTTCCTTCCTTCTTCTTAAAGTAACCCCTATTCTGACTGCTAATAGCATAGAATAGTTTTATCTCTTGTTTAACTTTAAATGAATGAAATAATAGAATACGAGTTTTTTGGAGACTGACTTGCTCAAATTTTATTTGTGAGCAGGAGTTCTGGCTGTGCAGCAGCTAGATTCTCATGTCTCTGAGAAGGCGACATTTCTTCTGCAAGATACAAGTATGTCTACTGCCTGTGCATGAATTAATCTGACACTATTTTCTTTTATAGCAGGAGAGGCAGGATGAAGGTGGTAGTTGTCCAGGAGAAAAAACAATAGAAAGGGCAGATTGCGCTAAAGACTAATTTTGCTTAGATAATCATATTTCTAAGATAAGACTTTATGTCAAAAATCTTTTTTTGTTGTTGTTGTTAATCCTCACCCAAGGATACTTTTCCATTAATTTTTAGAGAGAACGGAAGCGGGGAAAGAGAGAGAGAGAAACATCAATGTGAGAGAGACACATCAATTGGTTGCTTCCCACACACGCCCTGATCTGGATGGGGTTGAGCCTGCAACCCAGGTGCGTGCCCTTGATCAGAATCAAACTCTTGACACCTCAGTCTACAGGCCAAAGTTCTATCCATGGAGCCAAACCATCTAGGGCATGTCAAATATCTTTAGGAATTTGTTCAATCAACCTAACCTTCAGTACCCTGGCCAGATCAACAGTAAAATGCAGTATAATTGTCCTTCTTTCTCCCTTCCCTGTATTAAGTGCACTCTGTGTTAAATGTGTATTAAATGTACCCTGTATTAAATGTGTTCTAGGATTTTTAGCAGAGAGTTCCTAAAGTCTTCTAAAATAGATGATTTCATTGAAATATCCAATGCACACACTATGAAATCTACTACAACCTTAGACAGGTATGATGACTAGCTACCTAACACCAAGAATAACCAAGAATAGATTGCAAGCCATCACCAAGTATTCTGAATGCAAGAAGAAACCCTTGGGCTCTCAGCTTGGCATAAATATGTAAGACGTGGTTTTTACTCTGGAGGAAGCTAGAGCTCTGCAAACAGTGACAGATTTGGGAAGTAATCAAGCTTTCAGTGTGCGGTGTGGGGAGACACAGTTCACCTCTGTTTAAATGCCTTCAAAGACATGCCCAAGGGGCTTCTCTACACAGGCAAGACTGAGACATCAAGATTTGCAAGGGAAAAACAGGCACCTGGGACCAAACTCACACCTTTCCTGAAACAGGGCAGATCCTAGTTACAAGCAAAGAAAGAAAAAGAAAAAGGGATGGGAAGCATCATTTCGGGGCAGGCAGGGGGAGAAATGGGAAGCTCAGCTAGAACAGATCCATGGGAAAATAATAGGAAAGGTTTTGAAATAGAAAAAGAATGGGTGTTGTGTGCAGCGCGCAATTGGTGAGAGGAGAATTGGGGTCCAGGAAATTTTATTCTGAAACCATAAGATCCTGTTCAAAATGCTTTATTTCATTGGATTTCAGTATTTTCACATGTGAAATGGAAAAAGTAAAACCACTATGCTTTTATTACTTGCAAATGATGTATTTATCCCTATCCATTTGTCTTCTTGCCTATCTACATTAGTTGTTATCTCTCTCTCTCTCTCTCTCTCTCTCTCTCTCTCTCTCTCTCCATATATATATATAAATTAGTAGTAGGATTTACCCCACTGTCAATTTAATTGATTGTTCTGACACAGGAGCCCAAACTGTTCTCAAATAAGCAGTTCAGTTCACTGAATCTGCATTTTACTAATCTACCTAGTTCTGACCTGAGAACATTCCCTCACACAGATCTCATCAGTCCTCAGCTCAGTTTGTCCTCCTGCTTTCATTACAAGGTAAGAGGACCTTTTGTGATGCTAGGACATGGCAGGTGGCATTGGCCAACTCCACAGGCCCATGGTTTAGAAAGCACATTGGCTGATAGGAAATATGATCTCCAAAGAATGCCTTTGTAGTCAGTGAGGATTATTTATAGCTTCTGACACAGAAGGTTTCAAGTATAGAGCAAACATCATTGTTAATACAAACTCGAATGAACTCTACAGGAAAGAGAATGCGAAAGGCTTGGATTTCCCCCTCCCCCCCAGGTCATCAATAGTCCTCTTTTCTGACTACAGGGTCTTCCCCTCTAATTTTTTTTTTTTTTCAAAAGAAATGATGGTCCAACATCTCTGAAGCAATACAGACCCTACTTTCCTGAGCCTGTGGGTACCCAGACTCCAGCATCATGGAGATAAACACATCCTCTTCCACACTTTCAGTCCCTACCTCTGCAGACTTCACCTCCCCCAGCTGGATCTCCAGGAGCCCACAGAAGACTGCTCATTAGGTGGGCTAGTTCGCATACTGCTCATGGATGTACTGTGCTCAGTCTTTGTTTACACCATGGCCCCACCTGCAACATTCTCTCACTGAATCCCACCCTGACAACCCTCTAAGACCCACAGCTAGCCCCATTTTTCTCCAGGAAGCTCCCTGTGAATATCTAGCCCTCAACGAGCTCCCTTCTCTCCTCTGAATAACAGTTAGGGCTCTTTTATACAATGCTGGTTAACCATATTATATTATCCCGACATTTTTTATCTGTTAGTTTTTACAGAGTATCTGAGTTAGGGACCTATTGAGCTAGAAACCTATTGAGTTAGGGATCAAATCTACCCAGAATGGTAGATGGGACTACTTTTTCTAATTTGTCTACCAAAGGAGGTTCTTTCTATTAATTCACACAAAGGCACAGTATAAGCATTCTCCTTCCCTTCTAATCAATTTTAGACATGCTGGCATGGAAAGATACCATGGAAAGATGTCCTTAAGGAGAAAAATAATCTCCCTAATATTTGGTTTTAAATTGATTTCAGAGAGGAAGGGAGAAGAAGGGAGAGAAATATAAGTATCAATGATGAGAAAGAACCATTGATCAGCTGCCTACTGCATGCCCCACACTGGGGACTGAGCCCTCAATCCAGGCATGTGTACTGACTCGGCATTGAAGCCTGACCTCCTGGTTCATAAGTTGACACTCAACCACTGAGCCATACTGGCTGGGCCCACATTTTTTATATGCTTA
Organism: Pipistrellus kuhlii; assembly: GCF_014108245.1. Lineage (NCBI taxonomy): Eukaryota > Metazoa > Chordata > Mammalia > Chiroptera > Vespertilionidae > Pipistrellus > Pipistrellus kuhlii. Next base: position 135,873,616 of record NW_023425515.1, on the reverse strand, counting down.
AAGTGACAAAGCCTTCCAGATAAAGCAGAACACAAGCAAAGGAAAAGCCACCACATTCAAATTCTGAGTCAGATGGTTCAGCAACAATTGTTCAAAGTTCTAGAAATACAATGAAAGATACAGTTTGAGGAAAGGAAGACAGAAAGGCCAGGTGAGGTGGCTAAAAAAATTGCAGATAACACAGAGGGGAAATTCAGCAACTGGGAGGTAATGATTGCTTCCCACACAGACTGTACCAAGTTGAGCACTGAGGTAAAAGTGTAAAGAACCGAAAGGGCAAAAAAAAAGAAAGAAATTGTGCACCTTGGGGCACATAAATTTCCTCTCTTTGCCTGAGAGGAGTTTCTGTCTTTGGTCCTTCAGTGGGTCATGTCTGTTGTTGAGCAGGACCACCTGAGTGGAAGGGGTGGTAGTCCTAACCTGCCATTTAGTTGGGGTGAGTCACATGATCTAGTTCTCCTGTGCAAAATGGACCTAATACTATGTTTTTCATTCATCCCTTTATTCATTCACTCTCCATTCACCAGATATTTATTAAGGGCCCATTATGGGCTAAGCACAAAGGAGCACAATGGTTTTCACCCTTATACAGAGCTCCGATCAACTCACAGGTTTGTAAGAGAAGAAAAGTGTCTTTGAACTGTACAGCAATCTAATATGGAAAGTCTCTTCATTATCCATAGCTTCCACTCATGACCAAGCTGCATGACCTGGGCAAGTCATATTTTTTTTCCTGGGCTTTCCTATTCTCATCTGTGAAATGAGAAAGTTCCTGTCCTAAAAGTTAGGTATTCCAAATGCATATGAGGAAGTCCAGATTTTTGGATCCTTCTGAATCATGGCTTGCTAAAAGATTGTCATGAAACAGTGCAGATACAGAGAAAGATAAGACTAATTATCACAACCCCTTGTGCACCAACTACTAAACTTCGGAGAGAAACATTACAAGGAACTCCACTGCTGGCTCTCTCCTTTTCCCCAGAGGAAATAATTGTGGTGAGTTTGATGTTCATTCCTCTGAATCATGGCCTTTCTAGGAAACCTGGTGTGTGAGTAAGAATGGTTCATCACCTGGGTGTTCCTGATAGATGAGAAAGTCACGACCGTGTATGTCAGAGAAAGCTCAAGCACCAGCCTGTTCTCTCCCTGCCACCCTGCAGACAGAATCAGAAAAGCCACAGTGGCAGGCATTCCCTAGAAGGTGCCTCGTTTTGTATTTACCTTGAGGGCCTTCTGTGCAGTTTCACTGGATCCAATTGCGATTAGGTTAGGCCCAGCCATGCTGCAGGAACTCTTCAAATGCAAAGAATCGGCCACTGGGACTGTGGAGACTGCATAGTCCTATGCACATAATAGAAGCAGAGCAGTTTGGCCTTGCAGAATCATTCTGAAACCCACTTACACCTGCCTGAATCACGCTGGCTCCTCTGGAGGCTGCCAGGGGCCTGGGAGGAACGCTAGGGCCCCCAGGCTTTGGTATTGCCAGTTAAAGGAAGGCTGCTTCTAAGAAGAAAGGGCACAGCTTTCTTCCAGATGTGTGACTGTATCAACAGCTTTGCTTGTTGATCCACAGTGTGGCTACTCTGAAAGGATGTGTCTCCTTATCCCATATAAAGTAGAACATTATGTCCTCAGGGGGAACAGAGCTTCATGAGGGTTCTATCCCTTCCTAAGCAGTCAGGAGAGCCAACCTGATAGTGGTCAACAGAGTGAAGGGAACTTGAGAATATGTGTGCAACACCTAGCACAATTTCCAGCAGCCAAGTACAGGCAATCCTTCATTCCAACCCGAAAAATCCACATTGCAGGTTAGAGTCCATTGGGCTCCAGATTTTTTTAAAAAAGTCATCGATTGTGCCATGAGCACTTAGTGGTTGTCTCGTTATACATATAGGGTGGCCCCCCAAAAATGTATACACATACTTTGAAAAATTATAAGGCAATGTTTATTAAAATACATTTCCTTTTTGAAATGGAGCTATCAGAAAGTATGCATACATTTTTTTGGGACACCTTGCATACTGGGAGAGCACAGATGTTCATGATAACTTTGTTGCTTCTGTGGTAGCTCAATAAAGCCTATTTATTGAGAAATCTGAACTTGGTAGCTTCTAAAACTTCCAACAAACATATAAATACTAGGAATTAGTTTGCAAAGCTGGGGACATATAGATACCATTATTCATGACCTCTGGGTTCAGTGGGTCTGAATATTTATTAATTACTCTGTGCCAGACATAAATGGTCTTTCACCTACCTTAAATGTATCAGCCAAGATTTCAGCACCTCGTTGATTTGTTCTTTTGGAAAGACCCACAAAAAATTCTCTGCCTATAATAAATGACATGAAACACAGTGAATGGGTGGCCCCAGTGATAGCACACTATTCCTTAATCCTAATATATAAAAACCCAGGGTCCATAATGTTCAAAACAACCGAAGGCTTGACTGACTGAAAGTTAGACCCAGCACTGACTACCAAAGGGGCTTCAGATCAGAGAGGCCCAAAGAGAGGCAAGGTCTCATCTGCAGCTTCTGTGGCAGCTGTTGGTCAGTGTTACCTCTCTTTTTCTCTCTGGGCTTTGTCAGCAGCCGTACTTGTTTCTCTCTCGGCCTCCCTCCGCAGGGGCTGCTCACCAGCCCCACCTCTCTGATCAGGCCCAGAGACACTGACTGTCATAGAAACCGACCATTCCGAATCAAATCTGGGTGAACTGTGAGGAGCCAATGGCTGCCTAGGAGGCAAAGCTTTTGACGTTGACCGACATAGAAACTGACCAATCAGAACCAAATCTGGGTGAACTGTGAGGAGTCAATGGCTACCTAGGAGGTGGAGCTTTTGACACCGGCTGGCTTAGAAACTGACCAATCAGAAACAAATTAGCCAGCAGTGGAAGGTTGTTGGGGGGAGATTACATCAGTATGGGAAGGCAGTTAGGGGCAATCAGGCAGGCAGAGGCAGTTGGGGGAAAGATCAGGACAGCAATTGGGGGCAAGATCAGGTCGGTATGGGAGGGCAGTTGGGGACCATGACTGACTCTCACATTTTTGGTGTTACTAAAATGAGCAGTGTGTTCAGGTGGCCTCAGCCCCATTGCTCCATTAGGAAGCTTCTCATCAAGCTTTTACATAAAGGGTTTAATATCCTCTGATGATCATTGCACAGACCCATTATTTTATTAGGGACCTACATTTACTGTATAGAACTGTAAAAAGAAAATCGTTTTGCATACAAGTATTTGGTCTTATTGAAATAGAATTTATAAAAGAAAGATAGGTTACATGTTCAAACCTTTGTCTCAGCAATAACAACTGATATGTTGTTTGTTTTTTTAAAAAAACAACAACACATTATTATCCACTAGTGGTTCAAAGGATAAATCCTAATGAAAAAAAACAAACAAAAAACATTTAAAAGTAATGATAACAAAAATATTAACCTCAAATGATGAAAGATTCAGCTAAGGCAGCACTTAGAGGGTAAGTTACATAGCTTTTAAATGTTTATACTATGATAAGCAAAGAATGAAAATTCAAGAGACTGAATTCCAACTTTAAGTGTAAGACAAAAAGAACAGGATGAAAAGAAAGAAATCTGAAGGAAAGAAATAAAGGTAGGAATAGGAAGGAGAAAGGAAATATACAAGAGAGAGGGTTCAACAAGGCCAAAAGTCGGATCTTTGAAAAGATTTTTAAAATGGACAGATCATTGGCAAGAAAAAAATAGAAGGCACAATTAATGTTATGAATGAAAAGGAGACATGGCTATCGTTGTGAAGCTTAAAACAGATATTTGGAAGATATGAATAACTTTGATTTTTATTATTTTTTGTTAATTCTCACCCAAGGATATTTTTCATTGGTTTTTAGGGAGAGTGGAAGAGACAGGGAAAGACAGAGAGAAATATCAATATGAGAGAAACACATCAATTGGTTGCCTCCAGCATCAGCCCTGACAGGGCCTGGGCCAGGGAGGAGCCTGCAACTGAGATATGTGCCCATGAATCAAACCTGGGACCTTCGGTCTCCAGGCCAACACTCTATCCACTGAGCCAAACCAGCTAGGGTGAAGATACAAATAAATTTATACCCAACATTTGAAAACTTAGAGAAAAGATAAAATCTTAGAAAAATGGAACTCACCAAAACGTACTCAGGAAAACCTCAATAATGATACAATCATTAAAGAAACTATGTAAGTTTAAAAGCTCCCCACAAGAAAGAATCAGCCTCAAGTCCTGTTTGTAGGTAAGTGCTACCACAGCTCAAGGAATACACAATTCAAATAGTACTGACTACAGAATAGAAACATAGGAAATGTTCCCTAGTACATGTTATGAGGTTAACGGAACTCTTTTACCAAAGCCAGACATAAAAAATCAGAAAGAAAAATTACAGGCTACAGAAACAAAAGTCTCAAAATACCAACAAACTAACCTGTAGAAAAAATAGAATATATCATGACCAAATTGGTTTTCATCTCAGGAATGCAAGATTGGTGAACTACCAGAAAGTCAATTAATATAATTAACCACATCAATAAATTAAAGAAGAAAAATTATATAATCATCTCACTGAAGCAAAAGAAAAAAGTTTTTCATCTAAAATTCCATTTATAGCTTTTTACTTTAGAAAAACTCTTATGTATGTCCCCAGGGGACAAACACAAACATGTACATAGTAGCACTGAAGAAATAGAAAAAAACTGGAAAACAATAAAATGTACCACAGCAGTAAAATGATTAAATATATCATGATCTATTCTTACCACAAAATGCCACACAGCTCTGAGGATGAACTATAGCTCCCATATCAAATTAACTCAGAAGCAGAAAATCACACAAGTCTACACAGACTATGACCCTAATCTTGCAAAGCTATAAGACAAGCAAAACTAAAACAACATAGATAAATTGAGGTGTAACTCAAAGGCAAGTAGTGCTTGAATTGTACACTTAAAGATGGTTAAAATGGCTGTAGCCAGTATGGTTCAGTGATTAGAGAATTGACCTGCACACCAAAAGGTCTCAGGTTCAATTCCTAGTCAAAGGCACATATGTAGTACCTGGGTTGTAGGTTTGAAGCCCAGCCCTGGGAGGCAACCAATCAATGTGTTTCTCTCAAGTGATATCTCTCTCTCTCTCTCTCTCTCTCTCTCTCTCTCTCTCTCTCTCTCTCTCTCTCTCTCTCTCTCTCTCTCTCTCTCTCTCTCTCTCTCTCTCTCTCTCTCTCTCTCTCTCTCTCTCCCCCCCATCCCTATCTCTATCCTTATCTCCTCCTCCCTCCCTCCCTTCCTCTTTTCCTCCCTCCCTCCCCTCTCTCTTCTTCCCTTTCTCCCTCCTTCTCTTCCTCTCTACCTTCTTCCCTCTCTCCTTTCCACTCTCTGAAAATATCCTTGAGTGAGAATTGATAATAACAGAAAAAGGTAAAAATGGCAAATTTTATGTGCTACATATTTTACCAAAAAATTATTATTATTTTTTTTTTTAAGGGAAGTAGGAAATAGAAGGCAGGACCAGATTTCAGTATGAATGGGGTGCCAACCAGATAAAGATTTTAATATCCCAACACAATCTCAGTTTTGAATAAAATAACTTTTAAGATATTAAGAGTTGAATATTACAAAAAGCAAGTTTGCAGACAGTGTCAAAGGCAAGCCTCCATGCTTAGTACTAGAAATTGGGGCAAAAATATCAGGCTCGAGACGCTGTGGAAAACCTTTGACCAATGGTCTTGACCAAAAGAGGCTTCTGCCATACGTTGTGGCTAATACTGATGAAGGTTTAGGAAATCTGTTTAGCTTCACTGCTAAGATAACTCCATGGCAGTGAACACAGCTTGTTTTAAAGCATACTTCAAATATTATCAGTATCTGCTTACAAGTTATTTATTACATGGCTATGTTTTGGTTAAAAAAAAAAGTCTTACTGTAAGGAAGTATGACTTACACATTTATCTTTTCACGAAAGGCTATTGTCTAAGAGAAACAGGCTGTTGTTCTGGGCTGCCAAGAGGAATGGAAGTGCCATCAAGGGGAGACATGCAGAATATTCTAAGGGGAACTTACGAGGCAGATTCAGAATCTGCATGGCCCCTGCAGAGCTGAGAATACAGGGCTGGCCTTGTTGACTCCTTATTTTGTGTTCTTAAGGCTCAATGAGTATGCACACCAAACCCCAGGGGCGGGCCACTGGCCGTGACAGTGGAAGCACAGCTGTGTAGCACACAACCCCAGGGATGTTGTTTACAAGCCTGACAAGAGTGACGCCTCCTGGAGCTCGGCAACTCAGTGGTTCCACCCATACGTATGTGATACCCAGCAAGAAGCTACTTGAATGTCATGGGAGAAATCCTCCTCCTTCCCTAGGAACATTAATTCTATCAAAACACAAGTAACACAAGATATTTTTATATTGAAATGAGGATGGTTTTATTTTGTCTAGGTACATGCATTTTGATATGATTCACATCAGTGAACATCTTAGATTTTTAAGAAGCTACATGCTTTCAGTGGGCCTCTATATAGGATCCTATATCCCTGGATCAGCCTCTGCTGTGAGGGCGACATCTGTGACACAAGTATTCATTCCTTGACATATAGAGGGTAAATAATAAACTCTCACTACAAATTGAAAATCATTATTGATGTCATGCTTCTCAGTACAACTCGAATGGATCTGGGTATTCAGAGTTCTGCACAGGACTTTACAGAACCATTATGATCATAAGGAGTTGGAAAAGTTAAATGTTAAAATCATGCTTTCTTTAGTAACTACATTCAACCTACTGTAAGGTCTGGTTCCAGTTAGATCAATCATAACATGAGATGTTTATATTTTGTTAAGCTCTGCTATTACTCATTTGGCATTAAGCCAAGTCAATTTGCATTGGTAATTATTTAAATTTGTCTTGCTCACTGGGAAGAAAATTATTTGCAAATGACACATCTTGAATTAAGAATTTAAAAAATACAAACCAGATATGTATTGCCACACAATAAAAAACCATGCAACCCATAAACTCACGTTGTAGAACATAGTAGTCAAAACTAACAAAATAAGTAATACTGATAACATTCTTGTTAAAAATGTGCAAATGCATGCATACAAAAGTGCTAAAAAGACATACATCCAAATATTGAAATGTTTATCTTTGAATGAAAGTTCTTTTTTTTTCTCTTTGTTGCTTTTCTGTATTTTCCAAATTTCTTGCATTTAGCATTTTTTACTTTGGTAATTAAAAAACTATAGTTAAATAAGTGACTATGAGCCCTATATTAGAAATATTTTTAGATAGGAAAAAGTAAATACAATTATACCTGTGAATAAGACATCTCCACCATCTAAGGTTGCATTTTCATCTTTCATTTCTACTATGTTGAGCTGAAGTTTTTCTAATGCTTCTTTCATCATGTCAACCTGTTGAAAAGGATACAGATTAGTATCTTAACATTTTCTAAAAGAAAAATCAATTATCTAAAACGTCTGAACACTGAATCATGCTCCCATGTGCAACCACACGCACACACACACACATACACGCACACCCCTTTGTAAATATATGACTATATATAATAGTTTGGACCAGCCATGGTCATTTTCAAAATAAGAAATTATCTTCTAGAAATCATCAATTTCGTCCTCTTCTAGCTCAAGCTTAAGTCAATATTATAGTCCCTTCTTCTGTTGGAAGGTTAACTAGTTAGGACACTGTTGGAAGAATGACTACAAAGGACACTGTTGGAATAGAGACCAGTTTGGTCATATGAGTCAACAAAGGTGGGAGGCAGAAAAGCCAGTCCTCCTATCCTTCCCAGAAAGTACAAGATTTAGTTTTAAATGTTAAGTAAGAATTGCACACACATGGGGTGATATGTGGAAGAACTATCAAAGACAATAACCAGTACCTTAATATCTCGGCACAGAGAAGTCATTGTTTTCTATTCAAATATTTTCTAAAAATGTCAGAACATCTAAGGCTTCTTTGTAAATCTGAACAGTTATTTAAATTTAAACTGGGTCCCTAGGGGTGATTAACAAATACAATGATTGCAATCGAACCAAAGCATATGTGACAATGCGTTTCAGGGACTTTCTGTAATCCCAGGCTGAAGTCTCAAGCACAGATATATTCTGGGCTAAATGAGGGAGTGCTTTTCTTGAGGTTCACTTTAACACAAGAAAACAATTTAAGGCATAACCGATGCCCCCTGAAGATCGCAATGCAATGCACATCCTTCTAATGGCACAACATAACAATTTAAATACTTCTGAAAGGTCTGTATAACCTTTAACCTAGTGACGACATACATGGAGAAGACATGAGTAGCTAAGGGAAAAACAAGAGATCACATGACATTGGGAAAAGCAGGTAATGCTGCTAAAATACATGCCAGTTCACATAGTGAATTGTGAATGGAGAGTTAGGAGACATAAACAGCAGAGTAACCTCTAGAGCAAGCATGTCAAACTCAAAGGCTAACGCGGGCCAAGTAAATGAGGCATGTGGCCCGGGGGCTGCGAGTTTTACGTGCTTGCTCTACAGTAATGAAAATATGGAAATACTCTTATAACAAGCCTGGCATTCATGCAGTTAAAAAAGGTGAAAAGGGGTACAAAATAAAATAAATATATCATCTCATCCTTGTCCTGGAACTCATGTAAAAATTCCACAAACCAGAGTGACTCAGAACAATAAAAATTATTTCCGTGGAAGCAATGTGACCTCTTTTCTCAGCCGAATAGGTTTTTCTGTGTAACCGGAAGTGGAAATCATTGCTGTAGCATAAAAAAAGAAGCAAAACCAACATTTACCATGACTTGTTGGGCAGCAGTGAACCCAGGATAACACACAACGGTTTCCTTCTGGCATCTGCCCCTGTGTCTATGGAAAATTCTTTCAGCTTAGAGAGGTGATGTGAACAGAGCTTCTGTTACCTTTTGTTTCTATTATGAATGCTACTGCTTCTCCTATAAGAACATTTCAAAGGTTACTCAGAATTCAGCAGTAACACATTTTGGTGTGAAAAGTGTACATGTAATATCTCAATTTAGGAACTTTATTCAACTCTTAAGTGTTTAAAGAGAACAGAAGTAGGACAGCTAACATATACCAGCTTCAGAAATAATGTATTTCTTTAAAAACCCTACGTCTTTCAAATTAAAAATTTAGAGGATAACATGCTTGTGTTTTTTAAAAGTTAAATCAGCTGCACTGACATTAAAAAACTGGCTTTTGGCCCTAGCTGGTTTGGCTCAGTGGATAGAGTGTGGGCCTATGGATGGAAGGATTCCAGGCTTGATCTGGTCAAGGGCACATGCTGGGTTGCGGGCTCCATCCCTAGTAGGGGTGTGCAGGAGGCAACCAATCAATGATTCTCTCTCATCACTGATGTTTCTCTCTCTATCTCCCTCTCCCTTCCTCTCTGAAATCAATAACAAAAATATGAAAAACAACAACTGGCTTTTGTACAAGGGCATTACTCCCACTCCCCTTTTTAAAAATATTCAGTGATATCTATATAAACAAAGTCATCAAGGTAGGTATAGACCACAAACACTGATAATACTATATTACTTTCAGAGCTAAGGGTATGGACAAATTTTTTGTTTTTGTTTTAAACATCAGATAGACAGTTTTGAAAGTGGCAGGACCACATGGCATCATATCAGCAATGCTAACCCCCGGGAGATTTCTGGAGAAGAAACAGGAGAGGCTCAACCACAAGCTGTCCATGGAGAGCTTCATATCCTTGGCACAGGGGTTCCATGAAGCAGACAAACTCAGCTGCAAACAAGGTCCAGAATTGCCCTGACACATGGACCCATAGCATGCCAGCTTCTCTGGCAATTAAAACACTAAAGATGCCCTGGCTGGGTGGCTCAGTTTGCTGGAGCGTCGTCCTGTGTACCAAAATGTTGCAGGTTCAGTTCTCGGTCAGGAAAACATACCTAGGTTTCAGGTTTGATTCCAGTTAGGGCAAGTACTAGAGGCAGCCAATAGATGTTTCTCTCTCTCTCTCCCCTTCCTCTCTCTCTCAAACCAATAAACATATCCTTGGGTAAGGATATAAAAATAAACACTAAATATAACTATGGAAGTGGGATTTTTTGCAGGAAAAGATCCAAACACTGAGCATTTAAGAAACTGCCTATTCTGTGGATACATTGCCATAGTTAATGTTGACTTACTTAACTTTCAAGAAAAAAATAAATGAAGGCCAAACAACACACCCACCTTTCAACAGAGATGCCTTACAGAGTAGAATTTAGCATTACTCAGGGTGGGGGGCACTGTGAGAACAAACAGTATTAATTCCAAAGGCTGGGATGAATGGATCAGTTTAGCCCATGAAATTAGAAATAAAAAGGGTAAATTAGAGAAACGACTTCATTAATTAAAATATTATCCATATAATTTGCATCCTCTATTCTGAAGACTTACATTTGTTCCTTCCCTTTTCACTCTGCATGTTTGTTTGATCTCTTTACTTTATACTGTAAACATATACCCGTATTTTTCGGACCATAAGACGCACTTTTTTCCCCCTAGAAGTGGGGGGGAAAAGTCCCTGCATCTTATGGTCCAAATATAGCCTACACATATACTTTAAAAAAAAAGTTTTTTTACTTGCCCGGCTCTGTGTGGTCTCTGTGTGCTTGCCCGGCTCTAAAATGGTTCTAAATGTTGCTGTTTACTTTACAGGGTTGATTACATGTGTTTATGACTGTGATGTTGGGTTTTAATGCACATAAAATATTTTAGGACACTATTTGTTTCAGAATCTTTTTTTCATTTCCCTTCTCTAAAAACTGGTGCGTCTTATGGTCCGAAAAATACGGTACTTTTTACCGCAGTTCTTTTGCCCTAAATCTTCTCCTCCCACCCTGTGCTACAGATTCCGCTACTGGCAGCAGCAGGGGTTCAGATGACCTCTGCCACTTCCATTCACCCAACTCACACATCTTTCTTGCAAGAGCTGGTACTACGTAGTTTTGAGGTAATTATATTTTCCTTCCCATCCCCCCCTCCCTTTTTTTTACCTGGAGCACTAATGTGAAAAATGTAGTGTTATTGGTTACATACTCAGCCTCTCCACTGGGAATGTCTGTATAGTGTAGTGTTATGATCAAGAGCCTGGAATTCAAATCTCTGCTCTGATACTTACTAGCCAAGTGACCTTAGATTGCTGAACTTTCTGAACTTCAGTTTTCTCATTGCTAAAACGGGTGCTTAGTCAGACTGGTACCAACTCCCTAAGCTCCTCCTGACCATTAAATACATGTTAAGCATTTAGTGCATAGTAATTGCACAACACACATTAGATATGTCTTCTATTATTTTGATGAATACAGGATTGTGTGCGCCCAGTGACAAATACTTGTACTATGAAACTGACCCACAAAAGAAAATGGTCTCTTTTTCTTCGTACAGTTGGACAAGTTTCTCATACTTTACCACTACATGACAGATCCCATCTGCTTTCCAGGGAATTAAAATTATAGTCTTTCCTGCAAAGCCAATGTAAAGTTAGAACACAAGCACTGAGGATACATTTAAATTTAAATCATTCCAATTTTATTTCCTCCCAGCTCCTGGAAGCTGTCAGGCTATGTGGTAGATTTGTAAACTTCTGCTTTGAAATAGTCCCTGGAGGAACTACATAAGGTGGGAAGTGTCCTACAGTCTTCAAAATAGCATTAGGCAAGATGATATAGAATGATTACAGTTACTAAAGGCATTATCACTCTAAAGGACTCAGTCTAAATAATTCCCCCCCCCCTTTTTTTAAGTTTAAAATTTTTTAATTTTTAAAATTAAATCTTTATTTTTGGAAGCATTACATATGTCCTCTTTTTCCTCCTTTGGTCCCCTGTAACCTCCCCCTCCTCCACCCCAGGCCTTCACCACCCTATTGTCAGTGTCCACGGACTATGCATATATGCACACCACCCACCCACCTTCCCCACCTTCCCTCTGAGATTCTCTACACCTGTGGTTGGTAAACTGTGGCTTGCGAGCCACATGCTGCTCTTTGGCCCCTTGAGTATGGCTCTTCCACAAAATGCCATGGCCTGGTATATTGTGAAGAAGTGGTGTTAGAAGAAGTTTAAGTTTAAAAAATTTGGCTCTCAAAAGAAACTTCAATCGCTGTACTGTGGATATTTGGCTCTGTTGACTAATGAGTTTGCCGACCACTGGCCCAGTCTGTTCTATGCTTCTATGTCTCTGGATCTATTTTGTTCATTAGAATTCCACATATGAGTGAGATCATATGATACTTGTCTTTTTCTGGCTCTTTTACCACCCTCTTTCTTAATGCCTACTCTTCTTTTCTTACTGTTTCTGTTCTCTCTTCTTATGTTCTTTATGTCTCTCATTTTTTGTTCCTTATTTGTCCTATCATGTTTACATCATCATCCCATCTTCCATTTCATTCCTTTGGGGTTCTCATGGTGAATAGAAAGAACTGGGTATTTGAATACAGGTCCTATTACTTATTAGCTATGTGACATGGGATGAGTTAACCATGTGGAGGCTCAGTTTCCTAATCCAATAATGTTTTCTCTCTAATAGGGATTATGTGGATAACAAACAAACTGATATATACAAGACACCTAGTTCAAAATCTGACACATTATGATCAAAACCAGTAGTTGCTAAAAACAAACATCAAACAAACCAGTAATTGCTAATATCATTATTATTGTGCCCTAAATTAGCTCAGTGCTTGGTTTAGGTTACCTTTCAAAAAGAAATAAAAGATAAAAACATAACCTTTGCAGCATTAAAACAAAATATCTATTGATCCCACCTATCCTGTTCTTGAAAAAATTTCCCTTAAACAAATATAAAACCGTGTACATTTATTACTGGGAAGCTATTTACATAATAGCTTATGATAGCGCCATAGTTTAATACTTTATTTAGATGCCAATATTGTTTGGTTGGCCCTGTCCAAAGTTGACTTTGCTGGGCATATTTTTAAAATGTCCACTTTAAAGGTTTCATAGCTTCACTTTGGATATGAATGTTCTCATGAGACCTGTTGAGCCGTCTGTGCTGATGTTCCATTAACGACCTGCACCAACCCATGTTTGCCAAGCTGCTTTCCTTCAGCTGCTTTGCGGGATTAGCTGCCAGAGGTTATAACTACAAATGAGGCCCTCAGCCTTGGCCTGTCTGCAGCTGATGTGTCTCAGTTCTGCCCGGCGCTGGGAGCTGTGCCATCACCATCACCACTAGGCTTTCAACGCCATTTGAATGTTCTGGATCCCTTTTAACCCATTGTATTGTGAGAGCTTTAAAATTATACCATCATCCTATTTATATTCTTTTAAAAAGATTTTTTTTATTGGTTATGGTATCACATAATTGTCCTCATCCCACCATATCCATCCCAAACCCCTCCCCACGTTTGCCCTCACCCCCCCTGTTGTCCATGACCACTGGTTAGGCTTATATGCATTCTAATCCAGCTCCAAAGAGATGAATAGCAGCAACATAGCTTTATTAATAGGGGAGGCAGTTTCATTTCCTCAACTTGTTGCTGATGTTGTTTTGCCGTTAGTGTTAAGTGTGATATGCAGATAATGCTAACAAAGCGCAGCTGAGGTCTCTAGAAAGTCAAAGGGCAGCTGGTTTGGAACCTGCTGGTGCATCAAAGTTACATTGTGTTGTCCTGGCTACCCTCTAAGGCACATGTGTCAAACACAAGGCCCGCGGGCCAAATCCGTCCCGCCAGGCCTTGCAATGTGGCCCTCACCGCGCTGTCATCACTGCACTCCGCTGCGTTTCCATCACAATGACAGTTTATGACTGTTCAGTAAACCATTCGGCCCGCGATTTAGGCTGGATTTTAGATTTTGGCCCCTTCTCTGATTGAGTTCGACACCCCTACCTAAGGCCACACTTCATTTGTTTATTCATGTTCTTTGTTAACCAGCACGTCTTAGCTCCTGAGGCCACATGGACTAGCACATTTGACTGATTTTATAATATTAATACTTAGCACCTATATCATGCTTTCACATATATTTTCTGATTTGATCAACATTTCAGCTCAACACTTAGTAGATGCCAACGTTTTTTAAAACCAGCTACAAAGATAGAAAAACCAACCCACAAACCCATAATCCCTGTCCCTGGGGAATTAATAATCTAATAGGGGAGATATACATCTCGCAATCCGGGACCCCTTGGGGGTTGTCCGACTACTGCTTTAGGCCTGATCCCTGCAGGAGTCAGACAACCCTCTAGCAATCTAGGACTGCTGGCTCCTAACTGCTCACCTGCTTGCCTGCATGATCACCCCTAACCACTCTGCCTGCCTGATCACCACTAACTGCTCACCTGCCTACCTGATTGCCCCTAACTGCCTCAACTTCGGCCCCTGCCAACGTGGCTTCATCCGGAAGGACATCTGGAATGACTACCGGAACGTCGTTCAGTTGTCTGGTCTAATTAGCATATTACGCTTTTATTATTTTAGATAGTGACCATAAAATGAAATATTTGTTGGATGTTCACAATAACGCCAAAGGGTAGAAGAGTAGGCATTAGTGTACCAGTGAACTGAGGCTAAGGGAGTTTGACTGACTTTCTGAGTCAAGGCTGCTAAGCCCACCCCATGTTTATTTCCACTGCACTGTATAGTTATGATTCTCCCGAGACGCATCACAGCGCACAGTCTCATCAGGACTGGAGCTCATGCTTTCTGTTTTACGACCCTGTGCATTTAAGTCCACTGGGTATTACAAGACCTTATGCTGTAGTAATTTTGGATTCTATGGTATCTTCATATCAGAGATGGATGGCATTTCTGTATGTGAAGGTCGTAGGATGCTAAGGTGTGGTGTGATTAAAATGCTAACTAATATGAACAGAATGTACTAACCACACAAGGAATGCTCGCCGAATATGTCCTGTGGATTAATTACCAACCTTTATCTGTGGGATGCATTAGGTTCATGTTCAAGGAACATTCAGTGATTCATTCCTTAACTTCCCTTCATGTGCTGGTTAAATTACTAAAACTAACTAAAACTATAAAAAAAATAAAAAAAAATAAAAAAGAGGTTTAATATACTAAATGACTCAGTCATAAAAATTCCTAAGTAAAAACATACTGGAATGCTCTTCTAAACTCTAATTTTAGGACAAAGCTCTTAGAAGGAATTTAGTTAGCAATATATTAACAAACATTAGGATAGTCTTCCTATATGCTAGAAACTCGATTAAGAATTCCTATTTAACTTACCTAACCCTCATAATCTGATGACACAAGTACAAATATTATTCCTGCTTCACACATGGGAACATGGAGGCAGGGTTGCTGACTTGTCCATAGTCTTACAGCAGCAGAGCTGAGATTTGTACTTACTAGTAGACAGCTGTGCTCTGGTGTTTGTGTTCTTCTTTGCTATACAACATTAGATATCCACTATGCAGTTAAATGAAAATAAACGTTGGAATGACCATGAGGATCTACAGGACCTTTTGATTTATTTGTGTGAACAAAATGGGGACCCAGACATTCTGGAGGCTACCATGAAAGGGCAGAGGCTACAAACTGCAGCAGTCTGAACTTAGGTTTCTTTCTAAAGAGCCTCAATTTTGTTTTCCCAAGAATACAGACTGATATTATTGAATGTTAAGCCATTCCTTCATCTTTCCAGTATCTAGGTCAGATTATGAGAAGGAATTATTTGTGGGAAAATCTTTAAACAGTCAGCAATGTATTTTAAGCACAGCAAGATTACAAAAGCACATGGACATGTAGATACACTTCAGACCAAGAAACTATACACACTACAAACCAATACCACTAATCTGGAAATCTGAGAAGGGTTCCTGCCACACTGGGAACTATGGCAGGCAGAATTTGAAGATGGTGCCCAAGACTGCCAACCCCGCCAAAACTGGTTTGGCTCAGTGGATAGAGCGTCGGCCTGTGTACTCAAGGATCCCAGGTTCGATTCCGGTCAAGGGCATGTACCTTGGTTGTGGGCACATCCCTAGTAGTGGGTGTGCAGAAGGCAGCTGATCGATGTCTCTCTCTCATCAATGTTTCTGACTCTCTATCACTCTCTCTTTCTCTCTGTGAAAAAAAATCAATAAAATATATTAAAAAACAACAACAACAACAAAAAAATCAAAACAAAACAAAAAAAGACTGCCAACCCTAGATGTACACATTGTGTGCAGATAAATCTCTCCCTCTTAGTGTGAGAAGAACCTGTATCTATGACATCACTGTTGTGATTAGGTTACATTTCATGGCATAGGTAAGATATTTTGCAATGTGATTAAGGTTTCTAGTCATTTGACTTGAGTTAATCACAAGGGAGATGACCCTGGGTGGGCCTGACTAATCAGGGGAGCCTTTAAAGAGGGTTTAAAAGTTAGCGGTGGAGGAAGTCAGAGAAATGTTCTACTGTTAGGGAAGAAAATAAGCAACCATGTTGGGAACTGCCTGTGGAGGGGGCCTACAGAGCAGCCTCTAGGGACTGAGTAGCTCCCCATTGACAGCCAGCAGAAAAAGCAAAGGAGCAGTGACCTTTACCCTACAATCACAAGAAACTGAATTCTGCCAACAACTTGAATGAGCTAGGAAGAAAACACAGTCAGGGTAACAACCACTTACGCTATGAGATAATAAATTGGTGTTTGTTTTTTTTTAAGTTTCTGTGCTTATGGTAAGTCGCTACAACAGAAAACCAATACAGAAAGCCCAAATTTAAACAGATTTAAAAAAAAAAAGTATTTGTAAAGGCCTTTTGTTAGAAGCAAAAAAGTTGAATAAATGTTTCAAGTTGTTTGTTCAAAATACAGCTCAACAATTTTAAAGACGTCTCTAAGAAATTACCAAAAATACAATATTTTACATGAGTTTGGGGTGCCAGACCCACTAACTTCCTTAATCTGTGCTTTATTAAAATATTGGGCAATTATATTTTGAAATGATGAAAACAAGTTGTAATATTGTTTTTTGGCTACAAATCTAATACATGCTCATAAAAATTAAAATGACAAAGGTATATCCTATAATAAAAGGGTAATATGCAAATCAACTGAACAGTGGAACTACCGGTTACTATGATGCACACTGACAGCCATGGGGCAGCTGCTCAATGCAGGGGCTGCCCCCTGGTGGTCAGTGCACTCCCACAGGAGGAGCACAGCTCAGTTTTGTATTATTATTTACATACTAGAGGCCCGGTGCATGACATTCATGCACAGCTCATGACATTCATGGTTGGTGAGCGCAGTGGTAGTGGTGGGGAGTGGGCCAAAGCTGTCACTTGGACATCCCCCAAGGGCTCCAAGGCTACTAAAGGGTGCAGGCCTGGCTGAGGGGACCCACTCTCTTACCCACTCCCCCCTCCCCCATGCACGAATGTTATGCACTGGGCCTCTAGTATGTAAATAATAATAACAAAGCAAAAACATGCCTCGAATTATCCCAATCATATTATTTCCATTTATTGAGTAAATACTGAGTGTCTGTTGAGAGCTAGACAGTGGTTGGTGACCATAAAAATAGACATGGCCTCTGCCATCCAGTGTCCTTAGGGGCACAGACATTAAGGATTCACACAAGTCAACACACAGTTATACGTTATGAAAAGGGCTTTGAAGGAAAGCAATAGTGTGCTTTGGGAAATAAGAGGGGTACATGTTTCAGGGGGTCCAAGAAGGTCACTTAGAGGAAGTAACATGTAAGCTAAGAAATAAAAATGTTAATAGTAGTTATTTATTCCTGCGGGTGGGTCATCTGGAATTCTTCCTTAGAACCAGAAAAGATTTCTGGATGCTACTCACATCATAAATGGCTCACCTTAGTCTATTAGAAAGTGTAGTCAGTCAGCAAAAGCTAAGAACTATTTGATTTCACCCATATGTGGGATCTAAAACTGAAACTCGTGAACACACATAGCAATGTGGTGGTTGCCAGAGGGAGGAACTGGGGGGGGGGGGGGGAGAAGAGGCTCTTAATATAAGGTGATAGGAGAAGATTTGAATTTGGGTGGTGGGCACATGGTACAATATATAGACAACATAGAAACCCACACCTGAAACCTCTACGTTCATGCTGACCAATGTCACCCCAGTCAATTTAATATTTCTTTTAAAAAAAATTTAGTAAAGGGCATCTCTCTTAGAAAAATGGTCAAAAATTATGTAATACATTAAAATCTTCAAAAGTTATTAGAGTCAAGTAAATGTCATTACTCCTGTAATCATTCTGGGAACTGGTGGTATTTATAGGATGGTTAACAAGTTTGAAAGTTTTATAACCACCTAGCTCATTTTCCTCTTATTGAACTTTTGTAATAAAAACTGTTACATGAATGAGATCTCTTGAAACATTTCCCACAGACTATTAAATAAATATCCATCACATTTTTTCCCATTGATTTCTTGGATTTCTAAACTTACTGGTCTATTTCTAGTGGCAAGTTTTAAAAATTAACCAGGATATTGAGCATCTTGATTTTCATATTTGTAAGATGAGGGGGCAGAGCTTAAAAATGAGGTCATTTCCAGTTCTAGAGTTCTGAGAGTTGTAGTCCCAGAACAATTTTTGGCATTCATAAATATGACTCTAACTGTAATTCCATCTCCTTCCCATAGAGTTTACTGAAAACACTCCAGACGATTATTCATGAGTAAAGTATTCTGGCATTGAACCAGATTCAACCAGAAGCAATGAAGCTGGGTATATGAATGAGGGGAAGAGAGGGCAAACCCAAAAGTATATAAAAAAAAATCTGAGAAGGGCCCAGCCAGTGTGGTTCAGTGGTTGAGTGTTGACCTATGAACCAGTAGGTCACAGTTTGATTCCCAGTCAATGCACATGCCCAGTTTTGGGGCTTGATCCCCGGGGGGGGGGGGGGTGTAGAAAGCAGCCGATCAATGATTCTCTCTCATCATTCATGTTTCTTTCCCTCTCTCTTACTCTCTATGAAATAAATGAAAAACATATTTTTAAAAAATTTGAGAAGGATGGAAATCCTCAGAGGTAAACCAAAGGATTCGGCTAAAGAAAAACTACATCTAGAAAATAAGGTATGTAACACTAGCTTATGATACTTATGGGGTTTTCTTTTGTGTATTTATTTATTTTTAGTAACTCAAGATGCTTCTAATTACCTGCCAACAGTGAGAATAATTATATTATCCAGAGCACCCATAATGCCTATCCTATGAGAAGACAGGTGTCAGGCCCTGCTTTGTTGCTAACTCCTGCATACTTTCATGTACTGGTAGAGTATAGTATGGTTCAGAACCTTTGGGCTCATCCTTACCTGATTCCCAGGGTCAGTTGTGAAAGAAGGATCTAACTGGCTCCAGGCTGATGCTCTGGGATTCAGCACTAAGTCATTCTTTATGCTTTGTTCCTCTCTAACCACTTACCTGGGCGCTACTATAGTTATTTTCCCAGGAGTCCTGTTCTAATAATTTATCCCAGTCTCTTCCTATGAGTAGGGTGCTTCTCTGTGCTCTCCCTAAGGATTTGAGCATTGATTCTACAACCCAACACTGTAGATGAGTTTCCTAGGTGCCCACTATATGCAAACGATCTTTGTCATCTCTCCATCTTCTCTACACAGAATCAAAATTGCCAAGATCTGAGAATCCACCTCTTGAAAACTCATAACGCTGATCCTCGTTTACAATTTTAATGCTACAGACCTAACTTATCATCATTAATAGTAAGTAAAATGTATTAAGTTCTAAGTGCCAACCATTGTGCTAAGTGTTTTTGCATGAATTGTCCTTTCAGGCACCTCCTAGGCTAAATTGGTCATGGCATCTCTTTCCTCTTGCTAGGGGCTGGTGCAAATGACATAATGTTAGCCACTGAGGGGAAGTCTGTTGAGAGGTTCCTGAAGGCATAGAAGTTCCTTTGGACATTATTCTGTCTAAATATGGTATCTGGCACTGGGGCTTGGTCTGAGAACACAGCCATTATCAAGGATGGCAGGGCAGAGAGAAGAAAGAACCTGGGCCTGATGACATTGTTGAGCTGATGAATCAACCAACCCTGGAGCCCTGGAGCTCTGAATACAGGGTGGAGCAAAAGTAGGCTTACAGTTGTGAATACAGGAAAGTTTATTCTTGCATTATTATTTATTATTGTATTTCCCTAAAGAACAATTTTAAACCTATTTTTGCTCCACCTTGTATATGGCGTTTTTATTTCCTTAACTATTTTAAATTGAGTTTTCTGTTAACTCCAGCATTTACTTATATAACAAAACTGACAAGCAGTATCTAGAGTCCATAACGATAGACCATATTATTAAAATTCATTAAATTCTGATGTAGAAACAACTACAGGCCTTTTCTTTCTTTTTATAATAATTTGTGGAATGACTTGACATTCCACAAATTATACAAGAAGTAAGGTGTAATTTTTACTAATACTTGCTATTTTGGCTGATAAGAATGCCATCTATAAGACTAACACAAAAGCCTGCTTACAGAAAAATGCAGATAACTGATAATTTGTAAAACAAAAGTGCCCCGAGAAGTGTTATATCCCTTCATTCTGTAGAGAAAACACAAAGCATATAGCTCCACATGTTAGAGTTGGACGTTGGCGTTGCAACACTCCTCTCTCTGAACCAGTGCTCAGATCTGCAGGACACATGACCGGGAAGGTTAGACAGAAATGCAGGAGGAAAGCCAGTGGGCCCAGAGTACAAAGGCAAAGGAAAACCAGCTCTGAAGAAATCTGGGCGAGATCCCTCTCATTACCTGGAGTGGACACAACAACAAAGTTCTAGATGTTCCAAGGCCCCTCCACAAAGATGTGGCAGGTAGACAGTCTCCTGGAAGAAAGTTGGACACAACATTTAGCTTTTTAAATAGAAAATTAGGCAGGAGCTGGGTTGGTCTTGCAACTCTTGACATCTAATGCTCTAATTCAAATGGTCCATTTCCTCGTTGATGATAATGATACAACACATGTATTGAGTGACTAAGAGCAACTGACATTCTGTCTACAGGAAACAAATAGAAATATATCACCAAATGCCAAGTGAAAATAAGTGTCAGCTGTCAAAAGGCCTGCAAAATTCAGTATGTTGAGAACTAGGGAACTGACAAATTTTAAACTAATTTTCCCGAAAGTTGAAAAAAACCATAAGAATTTGCTGGCACATCGTCTAAAATAAGCACCAGATAGCTGGAGGTGCCCATAATTTTCTGCGAAATCAGAGAAGTTGCGTGCTGCATTTTTTAAAAAAAAGGCAAACAGCCTTAAAGTATGAGAAGTATTTTGTATGTTCAGTACACAGTTAACACAGTGTGAGCATTAGGCTGCCCTAGAAGCCTTCCAACATACCCTGTCCCCACCCAACTGGGCCTTGCATGGGTTAGATGTACTTTTTGTGTGTTCCCATGTCCCCAAAAGGTATTCTACTAACTAAAATGCTGGCCCAGTAGATCTGAGTATATTGAATGAGCAGCTGAACAACCTTGCAAGTTAAATGTAACTTCTAGAAAGGTGACAGCAAACTTATTATGACAAACTATGCAACTTGTTTAGTCAAAGCATAGTAACAAGATGGGGTGAACTCTTCTAGAGAAGTCCTACAGCATTTCAAGGCTGAACAGACTCCTCTTCATTTCTAAAAACCTCCCAGTGAGAAAATGAACCCTGGTCTATTCATTACAATAATCACTAACTGACACTCTTCTCTTTACCTTCTCCAATAACTTCATTACCTAGTCAACTGACAAACATCTATCCAGCGTGTTTAGTATTTGGCACTGTTCTAAGCCATGGGAATACACCAGTGAAGAGAGAAGATCCCTGTGTATGTGGGATATGGATTCAGAAAGAGGACAAATCATAAAGAATTTTGTAAACCAGCATAAAGAGTGGGAATTTTAAATGTCAAAGCCTCTGTAAGTTTGAAGGAGGTGAGTGGCACAGTCTAACTTACAAAGACAATTCTGGAAAACTGCATTGTGAAAATGGACTAGAAGGCAAGAATGGAAGCAGGGAAATTAGTTAAGAGGCACTGCAGTAGTCCAAATGAAAGATAATGGTGGCTTGGACAAGAGTGGCGATAACAGAGGCAAAGAATAGTAGATCAATCTGGGATGTGTTTTGAAGGAGAGTTGACAGCACTTGGTGATGGCGTGGATGTGGGAAAGAAGGAAAGAAAGGGATCAAGAAGGACTCAAATGCTTGTTGTGAGCAATTGGGTGGATGGTGGACCAATCTCTGATATAGATAAGGCAGAGAAAAGAAGCAAGTCTGGGGAGAAATTTTAAGAGTTGTGTTTTGGCCATTTTGAGTTTAAAATGACTTGTAAATGTTCAAACAGAGAGGTTAACACATTTGAATATGTTAATCTAGACTTCTGGAGAGCAATCAGAACTGGAAATAAGATTTGGGAATCAGTCCTGGCTGAGTGGCTCAGTTGGTTGGAGTGTTGCTCCATACACAAAAAGGTTACGGGTTTGATCCCTGGTCAGGCGAATACAGGAGGCAACTGATCCATGTTTCTCTTTCACATCGATGTTTCTCTTTTTCCCTCTCTCTTCTTCTCTCTCTAAAAACCAATTTTACAAGATCCAGGAAGAAATCAACCAATGAACTTGTAGGCTTATATGCATAGCCCATGGACACAGACAATGGGGTGGTGAGGGCCTGGAGGGAAGATGGGAAGAGGTTAATGGGGGAAAAGAAGGAACTATGTAATACTTTCAATAATAAATATTAAAGAAAAAGAAATTCCTCCGGTGAGGATTATATATATGTATGTGTGTGTGTGTGTGTGTGTGTGTGTGTGTGTGTGTATATATATATATATATATATATATATATATATATATATATATATATATATATATATATAAAAGATTTGGGAGTGAATAACAAGAAAATAGTATATAAAAAACTTGGGGACATTATAACTATTTCAAACTGCAGGAAGTGATGTGGAAAATCTGGCCTCGACAATTCCTCTTAACAGTATTCCAAGAAAGAGACTCCAGGACACATTTTTTGGTTCACTGCTTACAAGGTATGGTGGCTGTCTGTAGCAATGGATGGAAACATCTCCCTTTGGCAAGAAAGAACTGCTCAATCCACATTCATTATAATTGCATAGATAAAGGCCTGGAAACACATAAATGAACTGCAATAAACTTTCCAGACTTAATAGGTATGTGATGGGTTCAGGTGAGATTCCTTGCCAATTGCCTGTACATTGCCTTTTTAAATTCAGTTTTGTGGAAGCTATAAACCAACAGTAGTATAAGATTTTCTTCTTTCAGAAACCATCAAGTTTTGAAATTATGATCACTTGTCCAGGAGACAAGATGAAGTTTATTAAACAATTAGTGAGCAAGGCTATATAGAAAGAACCACCAAACACATTTTATATCAGTCAAAAAATACATTCGCGCCACAGCACCATAGGACTGGATGAATACTTGCAGTGCTTATTAATACACATTCTCATTTCCTTATTCAAGTCGGTCCCCTAAAGCTCTTGGCTCAGACACCCTTCATTAGTATATCCTCAAAGACTGCTGTACGTGCTAAACATGAGTAAGGCTCTATTTCTTGAAAAAATATATACTAATTTTTTTTTTTAACCAATTGAAACCTGCTTTCTTCCTAACTGGTGCAAGTTGGTGCTTTTTGGGTTGTGCTGCACTGTCTAGTGCTTCAGCACAATATTCAGAATGTTTTTTAGAGTGCTGGGATTGTTTCTTGGGAATGCTGGCTTTTGTTTTTTCCTTCCTAGTCCTGGGTGTGTGTGTGTGTGTGTGTGTGTGTGTGTGTGTGTGTGTGTGGCGGTTAAAGCCTTGATGGTTGTGACGGGCTCCAGTCAGGGTTAGCATACGTAGTAATTCATTCTGAGAAATTGCCTTCTGATGCCAAGGCTACAGCATGGCACATGGTTTTGTAAATATCCACCCTTTGTCATATGTTCAAACATTTGCTTCTCTTGGAGCTTATTTTTAAAAAGTTAATGAAAAAACCACCAGCCGAATACTGGTATGTCTATGGATATTAAGTCAAGGCTTATTTATTTTATTTTATTTTTTTACCATAGTTGGACAAAGTGGTTAGTTTCAAGAAAATCGCCCTTGGTTTTGACAGTTGTCCATATTCTAACGCGGCGGGAACAAAAACAGTCCGTAAGGTCTCTTGTCTGCTGCCGCCTCTGAGCATGCGCAACTGTACTGAGACTGGAACAGTCGGATCACATTTTCCTAATAGAAATATTCCAGTCAGTGTTTTACCAAGGAAAACGAATTAGCATCTAACTAATGAGTTTGGCCTTTCCCAGCTTACTTTAGAAAAATACGGTAACCTTCTTGCCCTTATGGTTTTCCCTCCTTTTTTTTTTTTTTAAAAAAAGAAAAGTTTATTTCTGCCTCCAAGGATCACAAAGTGTTAACTAATTTTAAAACAAAACATTCATTTGAGCAATAGCTACCGGAGATATAACACAGAGGGGACTTCATATCTGGTTCTGAGTAATCCTCCAAGTAAAACCTCCTTACTGGCATCCAGATTCTCTTCTGATGAGGCAGAGCACGATGAAAGCAGATTCACATAAATGTCATTGCCCCTATTGATTGTCTTTTCCCTTGAACTGGAGCGGAGCTGGCTAGGATCCATTGTCTTTCAACCAGATTCACTGTGGATCAGATGCATCCCATTTCACAACAGGAATGTGCTTATTATAAAACGTACAAAGCTTACAGTCCAACAATGCACATAATCTGTTGGCAAAAAAAAACAAAAAAAAAACAAAAAACAAAACAAACCCAAAACAAACAAAAACAAAAACCCTACTTTGTTTAATAGTGAGTATAGCTTGGAAGTTTTTGGATGAATCTGAACTAAACTTAATATCACAAAACTGACACTCAAATCTTAAAATAAATCCCTTCCGAACACAGTAATGTTTATGCTGTCAAAACCAAAAGCATTTTAGTATTATGCAAATACACTCCCAAAGTATATTTCTTATTGACATTAGATAGTTAGCCAGATTTTCTTGTTACTTCAGTTTCTCCCAGATGGTAACTCGGGAACTTTGAAAAGTAGATTAACTCTTTCAGATCTTCAGAGCACAATTTAACATACTGCCTCCCTTGTGATGATTGCCATTTAGCATGTGTGCAATGAACTGAAGAGTATTGCTATACATACCAGGGAGAAACTAAGAGATATCTCCAAGAACAAGAAGAATGTGAATAAACTTAGCAGTAAAACTATATGAAAAACTAAATTACAACAACTTTTAAAAGTATGGCTGTTTATAAAAACTACAAGGAAATGTGCAAAAACGAACAGAGCTGTGGTGTGTTGGTAGATAATGGTTATTGTTACTGGAGGAAGAAGTTGAGAAAAAGCTGAACACACAAAATTTCATCTACTACCTACAACTACTGCCCATTCTGGCTCCCAAGGCAGATCCATGTACAGAGGGCATGGCCTGTCAATGCAAGCTTTTTATTATTCTAAACTAAAAGCCCGATGCATGAAATTCATGCAAGAATAGGCCTTCCTTCCTCCAGCTGCCGACACTGGCTTCCCTCTGGCACCTGGAACCCCGGCTTCCCTCGCAGCCCCGGCTTTGTCTGGAAGGACGCCCGGTCTAATTAGCAAATTATGCTTTTATTATTATAGATGTCCACGTAGTAATGTGACCCTGGATAAGGAAGGGTGGGTCACTTGTTGCTGTATGCAGAAGTCTTTTTTGCTTGCGCTATCTGTCCCTGGCTCACCTGTGTGACTCCATCCAGGTTCTCACTCTTGGGCTCCCCTTGCTTCCCCAGGCGACCTGCATGTACTGCCCTTGGAACAGACCCAGCTGAGCTTTGGCTCCTGCGTGGCCTATTCCCAGTCCATGTAGACACTTACAGACCCTGGCAGTGCAGCTATGCCCAACGCAGTAGGGCTCTCTGGTTTCCTATCTAAATAGCCACTCAGTTTCTTACCTTCAAGGTCTCCTAGACTCCTGCCCACAGTGTTTCCAACTGCAAGAAATATATACCAACTCTCTTTAAAGCTGCTGTCTCCTGACCTCCTATACCACAGATTGAATGCAGAAAAGTTAGAAAGTACATATCTGTCACATAAATGTTTATGAAAACATTTTTTGCTTATACTAATATAAAATTATAAACTCCACACATTCCACTTAATAAAACATGGGGCATTATTATAAGGCAACATAAAAATGAGTTTCCACTTTAAATTGAGATTGCTTTAAAGTAAACTTCCCAAAAGTTATCTTCCAAAATAGTATTTTGTTTTTAGGTACATCCAAACACAGTAAGTAAAGCTCCTGGTATTGAACTTCAGAACTCTTCAAGGCTTGTTAACCCTAAAGGAGCACTCAGCTTCTTATCGTGGTAGGAGAATTTGGGAACAACTTTCTAAAACATTTAAATATTTGAAGAAATATTTTAGGATCAACTGGGATATGTGTTAAAATTTGAGGGTACAAATCTATGTCATAATCCATAGAGCCTTTCTTCTCTGAATATACATGAATCAGATAAGAGGGGGGAAATAGACCGTTAGCTATCAAAAATATATTTTTTTTCTGAGATATCAATAAAGATTTCTTATGTGATGAAGTTTAAGTCTTGAACCAAATGCCAAGAAAATATCCTTGCAACTGCAAAATAATTATTCAATGGTGGACAGAGAGAGGCCCTCTGTTCTTGTGGACCTGTAGAGCAGACCCAGAATGCACCTGGTGAATCCAGGTCCTCATTATTTTGAAAACACCTGATATCCCATTTCACCCAGCAAAGCTGCCAACTGCTTGTCCACACTGACTGCATGCCATGTACCCCATTTTATGACTAAAAAGGATTTAAAATGCATGAAGCTTGTTGAAAGCCCAACTGTCACATTCGACTCATTCCAAAGTGTATGGGAAAAAGAGCAGCACAGACATTGCAATTGAAGCTATTATTGTGGCTGAATAACCATATTCCATTAAATTGCTAATAACCTACTAGAAGATGTTGATCACATCAGCCACACAGTTGCATTCCTGTCCCTTATACCAACTTGCCCGAGTGCATTCTGTGCAGTGTACTCTTGCTGTGCCTTTTATTCCAAGGTTGCCCAGAATTCAAAGCACTTATTCAGAAAGTTTGTAATTCAATTTTGTACACTATTAACAGGATTCTGTAGAGAAGATCATGGAAAAAGAAAATAAAACTTATTTTTGGGTCAATGACCAATTTTAAAGGAAACACATACTAAACCAGTTTCAAGGAAAAGGTCAGAATCCATGAGATGTTCAGGGGAAAAAAGTAAAAACATTAATTTCCACAATTTTCCGACATTCCTTAAAAATAAAAACAAGCCTAAGTATGGAATTGCAAAGTCCTGGTTCCCCTATACTAATGGTGGGGAACAATCCTGCCATTCATAGGAAGGCAGGAAGCAAGGTCTTTTCCTCAACACCAGGGAAGTTTTGGCTTCCTTGCCCTTCATTTATTCTAGGACCAAAATTGAATGTTATAAATCTGGAGTTAGTCTCTCAGAACAAATAATAATATACAATGAATTAAATGCTTTAAAGCCTGCTTTGTACTAGCATACCTGTCTCTTCATTGTAAATTATGTATTAAGACACTACTGTATTAGAGTGTTAAATACTGAAAAAATATAAAAATGAATATATGTCCTATAGGATTAGGCATTTTTTTTAAAGAGAGATAATATGCTACATACATGTTACCTGATAACTAATTTAGTTAGTATATCTGACATTGAAAGATTAATTGAAAATGGATGATGGGAGTTATGCATTAATGTTAAGAAAACAAATGTTTTAATTTTGAAATTCTTTCATCAAACAGAAAACAATTATTTTCCTATAAATTTTTTTCTATTTGGTACAACCATCAAAGAGCCTTAGAAGAAAAGATAGGTCTCCACAAGCTCAGAGTACCAAATATTTGTCTCTATCTGGACAGTTTTCCAACGGGGAGTGTTGGGGTAACATTTCTTTCCATAGAGCAACTGATCTGGAATAACCTGCCAATGCACTCAGAACGTTTCTTTTTTCCACCAGCAAAGTCAAGCTGAATAAAAGTAAAATTCATTTTCTGGATTATTTTATGATTGTAAAAATATTTGTGTCTATCTTTTCAGAGTGACCAAGATTAGGTATAGTGAAAGAATTTTTCCTCTCTGAAACACCTTAGTGAGAACACATAAAAACCAACTCTAAATCATGCACAAAGCCATAGCAGAGAGAAAGTAAATGTTAAAGCAACAATAATATGATTCAACAAAAATAAAAATGAGTAATAGCCCAATATAAAATGCTGGGAAATTACAGTAATTTCACAACCCATCAGAAACACCAAAACACTACATTACTTTAACAAATATTTATTGATCACCTAATAGATGTCAAAGGTAGATGAAGATATATGTGTAGTAAGTTTCTGGACCGAAGAACTAATGAAAAGAAACTAACACAGGGTATATAACTCGCGGAATCATGGAACATTAAAATCAGAAGAGACCTCAGTAGTCGTACGGAGCAGGAGACCAAGTCCCACCAGGTGTAAGTAACTCTCCCCAGGCATGGGGGCAGAACTAAATCCGCTTGCTTAAAGTATAACAAGATTCCTGGCTCAGCAGAAATGTTTTTGAGACAAAATACAAGGTTAAGATTACTAATAAATACTTGTTTCCACTTAAAAAGTTGGAGAGTGAATCAATATATTATTAATTATCCTATCTAATAAAAGAGCAATATGCAAATTTACTGTCACTCCAACACACAAGTTGGCTGCCCCCATGTGGTCAAAGATCCTGTCCCCATGTGGACACTAGATGGCCACCACAAGATGGTTAGTAGGGGAGGGAAGTTGAGAGGGACCAGGCCTGCAAGGAAGGGCAGTTGGGAGTGATCAAGCCTACAGGGGAGGGCAGTTGCAGAGGGGGAGAGGACCAGGCCTGCAGGAGTGGGCAGTTAGGGGCAAACAGGCTGGCAGGGGAGCAGTTAGGCATCAATCAGGCTGGCAGGGGAGTGGTTAGAGGGTGATCAGGCTGGCAGGCAGAAGTGGTTAGGGGCAATCAGGAAGGCAAGCAGGCGAGCGATTGGGAGCCCAGCAGTCCTGGATTGTGAGAAGGATGTCCGACTGCCCATTTAGGCCCGATCCTACTGGGGTTGGGCCTAAAGGGGCAGTCAACTATCCCTGGAGGGGTCCCAGATTGGATAGGGTACAGGCTGAGCTGAGAGACACCCCCCTGTCCCTGAGGCATGAATTTCATGCAACAGGAGTCTAGTCTTATATAATAAAAGGCTAATATGCAAATAGACCAATGGCAGAACTACTGGAACAACCGAACAACTGGTTCCTATGACATGCACTGACCACCAGGGGGTGTTCATGGAACATGGCAGGCATCGGCTGTGGTGGAATGGTGGAGCAGGTGAGCAGGGTCGCCGGACCAAGGCAGGGCGCTGGTCACTGTCATTGGGGTGAGCCTCTGGTGGTTACTAAAGACTCTTTGCTCCCACACCACTGTCCCGCCCAGTGCTTGCACCTGCAGCTGGCACCAGAGCCACTGCTCAAACCCACTGCTGTTGCCTATCACTGGCCCCGATTGCTCAGTGTCATCAGCAGTTGTGAGTGATGGCTGCCGTCCTCAATCACCCCTTCGGGCTTCTCCACCTCCCCTGCCCCTGAAGGGAGATTGGGGTTGGCAGCCCCTTCTCGCACCCACTGCCAGCACCAGCCCCATTTGCTCCCACTGCCAGGGCCTGACACCAGTCCTGATCACTCAGGGCCATCAGCAGGTGTGAGCAGTGGCTGCTGGCCCTGATCTCTCTTGAGGATTTCTCTACCTCCCCCTGATCCTGAGAGGCAATTGGGGCAGCAGCTGCTAATGGCACCAGCCCTGCTCACACTTGCTGCTGGGGCCGGCCCCAATTATAATACTTTGTGCCTTCAGTGGGTGCAAGTAGGGCAAGCGCCATCAGCACATGGGAGTGGTGGCAGTGGGAGTGGGGCTGCAAGCAGACAGGGGATCAGGGGCTGTAGCAGGAGGGGCGGGTAGGGGCATGGAGGATGGGCCGAGACCCGCCCCTGTGCCTACCACAGCCTCATGGCCCACAGTTCCTTTCAAGGTGCATGAATTCATGCACTGGGCCGCTAGTATACATACAAATTTAAATTGTCTTCTTAGACTGAAGTACAAATGACTAGATTTCATATCCAGTTTTCATATTGGCTGGGATTTCACCTTTCATGGCATCAAATAAGGAAGCTTCTGCCACTGCACAAAACCACAGACCTCAGAATGGAAGTGGCTTGGCAATGGAAGACAAGAGTGAGGAGACCCTCCTCAGTGATGTTTTTAGAGTTTTCCACACAATGCAGAGTTAATGGCTCAAGTGGTTTTCAATTGATAAACATTTTTAAAAATCAAAGCTAGTCATGTCTGCCAGATTTTCTTTCATGAAATAAAACATGTCTCTCTCTCTCTCATTTACGCACACATTATACACACATTCAGTAAGTCTTTTGAGTAATCTGAGCATTGATGATGGCTTCTTAAATACACTGGTAACCTGTTTTCTTCCTCACAAATATTTGAAGCCTGCCTACATGGAAAATTGGAAAACATATAGTATAAACTGTGACCAAATTTTTCTATTTGGCTTCTAATTTCTGATAGCTAAACATTATAAAAATGTACCTAAAGTGAATACAAGATGTGTCATACGAAAGACATTGCCAGCATAAATATGCAGTTATAAAAGTGATCAGATTTTTATAGATGACTTACTAGATTTCATCTGCTTATTTCAACTACATTCTGCATATTACAAAAGGACATAAGTGAAAAATAATTCTGTTTAATATTCAAATGTTGATAACCATCCTATCTAATAAAAGAGTAATATGAAAACTGATTGTCACTCCAACACACAAGATGGCTGCCCCCATCTGGTCAAAGATGGCTACCCCCATGAGGACACAAAATAGTAGCTACAAGATGGTATACAGGGAAGGGCAGTTATGGGCAATCAGGCTACAGGGAAGGGTAGTTAGGGTGACTGGGCCAGCAGGGGTGGGAAGCTGGGGGGGGGACCAGGCCTGCAAGGGATGGCAGTTGTGGGCCATCAGGTCTGCAGAGGAGGGGAGTTAGTGGTGACAAGGCCTGAAAGTAGGGCAGTTGGGGAAAACCAGGCCTGCAGGGGAGGGCAGCTGGGGGAGCCAGGCCTTCAGGGGAGGGCAGTTGGGGGGGTTGAGGAATCAGGCCAGCAGGGAGGGCAGTTGGGGGTGACCAGGCCTCCAGGGAAGGGCAGTTCGGGGGAGGGGGGACCAGGCTTGCAGGGGAGGACAGTTCAGGGTGAACAGGCCTGCAGGGGAGGGCAGTTAGGGGCCACAAGGCTAGCAAGGGAGGGCAGTTAAGGGTTACTGGGCCAGCAGGGAAGGGCAGTTCAGAGCAACCAGGCCTGCAAAGGACGGCAGTTAGGGGTGACCAGGCTGGCAGGAGAGGGCAGTTAGGGGCAATTGGGCCAGCAGGGGAGTAGGTAGGCATCAATCAGGCTGGCAGGGGAGTGGTTAGAGGGTGATCAGGCTGGCAGGCAGAAGCGGTTAGGGGCAATCAGGCAGGCCAGCAGGCGAGTTGTTGGGAGCCAGCAGTCCTGGATTGTGAGAGGGATGTCCGACTGCCTGTTTAAAGGGACATTCCTCAAGGGGTGCCAGATTGGAGAGGGTGAAAGCTGGGCTGAGGGACACCCCCCCCCCCCCCCCACATACACACCTCTAGTCCTATATAATAAAAGGCTAATATGCAAATTGTCCCCTTGACAGGGAGTTTGACTGGGAGTTCAACCAGAAGTATAACCATGGGGCAGGGTCAGCCAACCAACCCTACCCCCTGGCTGGCCCTGCCCCTGATCAGACCCTCCATCCTGATTGGGGGTGGGGCTGATCCACCAACTATCTCCTCCCCCCAGTTGGCTCATCAGCTCCGATTGGGGCAGGCCAGCCGGACCCCACCCATGCGTGAGAATTAGTGCACCAGGCCTCTAGTAACAGATACAAGAAGTTAATGAAAATGAATGAAATCTGTCTTATTAAAGGCAAAGTGATGGAGCAGGTGTGCTATTAAGAAAGAGTCCTTTTGTATCTTCTCTTCTCCTTAAAGGCTGTTTCCTCATAAGCTTTTCCCCAAACATACCAAGTGCAATGTGCTTAGCCTGGTCCTATCAATAAAAATTTCTAGAAATTTAATTGGAAGAGGGTTGCACTCTACTCTCAAAAGTTTATAAAAATAGTAAATTAGTACCCTGTCTTTAGAACCTGGGATTCTTTTTAACAAGTGAAAATTCTGGCAAATGAAATGCTCTATTCTTGCAAATGAAGTAAACATCCAGGCAGATGTTTTGTGACTTCAATAAGCCAAGCATAATAGAACCCTGCATTTATTTGAACCATGAAGAAAATTTATAGTGGCAGGTAAGCAGAAAGAGCCATTAGAATGAGGCACAGTTGAAATTATGAAATTTAAAAAAACTCCAGAGATGAATTTCAAAAATCTTTTTTTAGCTTTACCATGTCTTTTTTTTTTTTTTTTTTTTTTTTTTTTTTTTTTACTATGCTTTAAATGCAAAAAAAAAAAAAAAAAAATGTGTCTTAGGCTAGACACAAAGGTACTAAAATGTGTTGAATGTCATTGACTGTTCCATTACCTGTGATGGAATCATTTCCATATGGCTTATCAGTATCAAGGTTTTCTTTTAGCCTCAACACAATCATACCATTAAGAGTGAAAAAGGGCCTCATAGAGAATTATCCAATCCCCTTGTTTTCACAGATGAACAAACTGAGGTCCAGCTGATTATCTGGTTCAAAGTCACCAGCTATTATAGTTCAGTGCTCTTCCCATTATGTCCTTAGACCTGCTCTCCCATCAATAACAACAGTCAAATCACTGCATGCAAAGATGGGGCCCTTCTATGCACTTGCTCCACCTGGATGACTTTATATTCAAACTTCTTAAAAATCCATGAAGTATATGCTATTTTTACCACCATTCTAAGAAAAGGAAACTGAGACACTGAGAGCTTAAGTCACTTTTGCAAGCATCTGCCTTCAGAGCTACATGACACCCTCACTCGGAACTATTAAACTTCTGTTGACTCTCTTCTTTTTCTTCTTTGTACCCTGTATTCAATGTGCTCATCTTTCTGAACTCATCTTTCCCATAAACCTGCTGACATCCTTCATTCCCCACTCAGTTAATGTCACCACTGTTCTCTTAGTCACCAAGCTTGGAACCTAGAGTCATCGTTGACACCTCCTGAATTCCTCCCCCTTCTCCACATTTCCACCACTGGAAGGGCTCTTAAACCCACGTGCACTGTAATTTCCTAAATATGGCCTCATTCCACACTGTGTGAACAATTAAAAAGCCTATTGAAAACTGCTTTTCTCCCAAGGCCTCTTCTCCAATTCATTATACACACTGTAACCAGTGTAATAATAAACTTTGAAAAAAAAATTTAAAATAAAAAAGTTTGTAACAAAATTTAGTAATAATAAAGTTTAGTAATTTTCTAAAACAACAAAAATCTAATTGGTTTAAAAGCTGAAGCATACATAACATTTGAAACTTTACTATAAATGTATAAAGTGTATTCTTCCACAAATTACTTCTTAAATCTCATACAATTGTGTGAAGTTGGTAAAATTTTCCCTATTTCAAAGGTGACCCATGACATTAAGTACTACTTATATGTAGTAGATAATTTTAAAGCTCACAATTCTATTATATAAAAATATAACTTTATTTTCTTAAAACTATACTAGAGACAAAACAATCCAAGTAAATGAAGTCAAATCCAGTAATTTCTTAATCATTTAAAATTTAAACTCAGTTAAATTAAAAATCTGATCTCCACTGATGTGAAAGTATTTATAAGCTTATTTATTTCATCCATATTCTGTCTTCAGGGGTTTCAGAGAAGGAATTGTGGACCTGAGAGATATTTTCTTTGGATATAGAAAATATAGAATTCTAGGTTGACATTTTTGTTTTTTAATATTTTAAAGATTGTTAATACATTATCTTGTGGCCTGCATTGTTTATAATGAGAATTCTGTCATTCTTATCTTTGTTCCTTTACATGTGATGCATTTTTTTCTCTATTTTTAAGATTTTGTCTTAATCATTGGTTTTTAGCAAACTATACTAATAAAAGAGAAACATGCAAATTAACCATCACTTCGCCACACCCACCAGCCAATCAGGAGCAAGTATGCTAATTAACCCTACTAAGATGGCGGCAGTCACGGAGCTGGAGTGAGCAGGAGGCTTGGGTTGCCTCAGGCGATGGTGGAAGCCAAGCTTCCTGCCCGTCCTGGCTGACCCTGGCCTCTGCTCAAGGCTACAAAGTTTCAATTATAGAAGATAAATAAATCCCAGATACCTGCTTTCAGCTGGCCCTGGCCTCTGCTCAAGGAGGCCCTGAAACAAAAAAAGGAAAAGAAAAAAAGGAGAGGCTGGGAGCTTGGGTTTCCAGGGGGTGTGGCCAGCCTGAAAATGGCCATCAGCCCCTCACCCAGGCTGGCCAGGCACCCCAGTGGGATCCCCCACCCTGATCTGGGACACCCTTCAGGGCAAACCAGCTGACCCTACCCATGCACCAGGCCTCTACCTATACTAATGGAAAGGTAATATGCTAATTAAACTTGGAGACCTTCCAGGAGATCTTCCAGAAGTTCTTCTGGACAAAGCCATGGTAGTGGGGCTGAGGTGGAGGCAGATAGTGGCCAAGAGGGGAGGGCAATTGTGGGTGATCAGGTCAGTATGGGACGGACCTTGTGGGTGAACAGGCTGGTGGGGGGCAGGGCTGTTGGGGGTAAGCAGACCAGCAGGGGGGTCATTTGGGGGTGAGCAGGACAGCGAGGGGGGGCAGTTTGGAGTGAGCAGGCCAACAGGGGGGCAGTAGGGGGCAAGCAGGCCAGTAGGGAGGGAAGTTGGTGGTGATCAGGCCAGCAGGCAGAGTGGTTAGGTGTAATCAGGCAGACAGTCAGGTGAGCAGTTAGGAGCCAGCAGTCCCAGATTATGAGAGGGATGTCTGACTGCTGGTTTAAGCCCAGTCCCTGTAAACTGGCAGTAGGCTATCCTTCGAGGGGTCCCAGCTTGGAGAGGGTGCAGGCCGGGCTGAGGGACACCCTCCCCCCATCCCCGTGTATGAATTTTGTGCACTGGGCCACTAGTTTGATTATAATATGTGGGTAGGATTTCTTTATGTTCCTTCTGCTTGGGATTGATTAAGCATTTTGTCTGTGGGCTTATAGTACTCATCATCTTTGAAAAACTTTCAGCTTTATTTATTCAAATATTTTTTCTTCAGTATTTTTTAGCTTTCTGTGTTTCATTTTGGAAAATTTTGATTGCAATGTTTTCAAGTTCACTAGTCTTTTCTTCTACAGTGTCTAATCTTTATTAATCCATTTAGTGTGTTTTCCATTTAAGATCTTTTTTTTTTCTTAACTTCTAGAAATTTCATTTGAGTCTATTAAAATATAACTTTGATGTCTTGCTGAATTTTTATTTATATCCTTAAGTATATTTATGAAATTTTATAATAATTGTTTTTAGGTTTTTGCTTACTACTTCCACCATCTCTATCATTTATAGGTCTCTTTTTATTGAGTTGATTTTTCCCTTGAATATGGGGTCATATTTGCCTGGTTCTTTACATACTTATTAATTTTTTATTAGATTCTTGACACTGTAAACTTTTATATTATTTGGTGCTAGATTGTACTGTGTTTCTTTACAGGGTGTTGACTTGTTTTGACATACTATAGTTTAACTTTCAGATCTGTTTTATCTTTTTGAGGATTCTGGTATGGACTTCACCTCATTTCTGAGGCTCTATGCAATGCCCTGTATATTTTGAGATCTCTCCATTCTAGCTGTGGGGAATATGAGCTATTCCCATCTAAGTGTGAGTCCTGGAAATTATTTGGCCTAGTTTCTTGTGGCTCTTTCTTTAGATTTAGACAGTTTCTCTTATGCATGCTCTGATCAATTCTTAACCAAAGACAGCAGGAACAATTTCTCAGCTCTCTAGAATGCTCTCTCTCTGATGCTCCACCATCTCCAGCACTACATCCTGAAAATGTGACTACATTAGGCTCTCCAAATTGTGATCTTTGTCCTTTCAGGTCAGCATGACCATGAGGCTCTAGTCTGTTTCCTTTTCCTCTTCCGTGGCTGGAAACTGCCTCCAGACAGTAAGCTGGGACAATTGTAAGCCTCACTTCATTTGTTTTTTTCCCCCAGTCAGGGATCCCAGTCCTATACTTCCAGTTGTACACTCTCTGGAAACCACTATTTTGTATAATTCATCCAGTTTCCTAAGTGTTTTCAGCAAAAATGGAAATTCCTATAGGCTTACATGGGTAGAAGAGGAAGGTACAAATCTGAACACTTTAACATTGTGACTTTGCTTTCCTGACAACTTCTGTGCCAATCTATACTTATAGTAGGGTAATATGCAAATTGGTCTGGGATGCAATCACCTAACGACCGAACAGCAGGAGGACGGGGCATGAGCTACCTGTGGCAGAGAGCTACAGGAGGATGAGGCAGCAGCCAACAAGCAGTGGAGAGCTATCAATACAAGAGGTACTGGGTGGGGTGGCCAGCTGAGGCAAGTGGTAGTGAGCTACTCACACACGAATTCATGCACAGGGCCACTAGTATTATATAGTTTCTCACAACTTGAATGGCATTTTTTCCTCATTAAAATAATGAGGGCCAACATTTCTCCCTTTAGTAAATAAATATATATAGTCTAGAAATACTTCTATTAAAAACAAGTCTAGTGATTCTTAATGACATTGGTGATGCTAGCATGAGAGGCAGTGGACAGTGAACATGATACACTGTTAGTGTTTATTTAAATGTTACTTAAAATGCTTTGCTCTAAATGCAACTGTCAACATTAACAGAGCTTGGAAACTAATTAAGGAGGATATTTGTACCTATAAAGTAGTCTGTCTCTGGAATATATTTGGAAGATGGACCTGTAGCAAAGTGATTAATAAGCAAATTTAACTACTGTATGATAATTAATAGGTACCCAGAAGCACAGTTAATAATTGCTGCTTATTCTTGTCTTCTCCCCTGCAGTATCTGTTTAAGCTCCTGAATAAGACAGCCTTGGCATGCCAGAGCGCTTTTGCTGAAGGAATCAAAGACACTGGCACAGAGCAAGGCAACTGGAAGCATGGAACTAGAGCACATGTGTCAAACACAAGGCCCGAGGGCCAAATCCGTCCCGCGGGCCAAATCCGTCCCGCCAGGCCTTGCAATGTGGCCCTCACCGCGCTGTCATCACTGCACTCCGCTGCGTTTCCATCACAATGACAGTTTATGACTGTTCAGTAAACCATTCGGCCCGCGATTTAGGCTGGATTTTAGATTTTGGCCCCTTCTCTGATTGAGTTCGACACCCCTAAACTAGAGCTATACCCAGGGAGCTTTTCCAACTTGAACAAATTCATAATGGCTCAGGGGATGAGGTGGGGTGGGGTGGGGGAACATTCCAGTTTGGCTTGGTGAAGAGAACCAGAAACATCTTAGAAGAAAATAAAGGATTAGTAAATTAGGTACTACATTTTATCTTAATGACTGTGCTCTTTAATAATTTACTTTTAAAAGCAAACGAGGGGAGCTATCTCATTTTAAAACATATTTAAAAAGTATATTATCAAATTAGTACCAGTCTCTTCCTCAAATCATTTTGCTGCTGGGAAACCTGTATTTTGGACCGCAAAGCCTTCCACAGTATCAGTTTAGTATCCATTAGACCAGCCTTGCCTGGAGGCTGCCTGGAAGAGGAGTTGAGTTTGTGGTCATTGGAATCAGCCTGTCTGCATTTTCAGTATAACATCAAATACTAGTTGTGTGACCTTGCAATATTAGTCTACTCCTGGTTCCCTAACCTGGAGCTATTACTCAATTTCTCCAACTTTTGAGTGCTTGTTTTTAAGGTGGAGTTTATAATAGTGATTGTCTCATAGGTTTGCTGTGATGATTCAACAAACAATGCATGTAAAAGCCTTATATAGTACAATTCCTGGCACATAGAAAACTCTATTTTAGCTACTGTTATCACTATTATTAAGGGGGCGAAGGGAAATCCCGATTCCTGCAGAACACTAGCTTTGTAAATTCAAGTAATATAAATAGACAGTAAATGTTATAAACTATGAGGTTATAGAAATAAATCTGAGTGGTTGAATGAAAAGTAAGTATATACAAATAATATTAACCATGCTCATTGTTTTCCTTTAGAAATCAAACTGGAAGCAACACACTCCATTTGCTTCAGTTCCTTGTCAATACCCCTTACCCCTTGTTCTATTTATAAACGGTGTTGTCCAGAATCATTAGGTCCCTTAGTAAAGTATGAAATTATATTTTATGTTTAGAAATTCCTGACAATTTCATTGTGAGAATTCACAGGCATTCTTCTTTAACTTATCTGGATGTAGCACCCAGAAGAATCCTAGCAGATACTCCATTCTAGGATGATCAATGGCTGTCTGGAAAATAACAAAAAGCAGAAAGTGTTATCTTCAATGGGCTCCTGACAAAGATATTTTTATCTACTACTTTTAGTAGAATAGTTGGTTTCCTTACTGATAGATGGCTTCTTTGTTAAGGTTGTCCTGGCCCACAATTCACTAAAAAGAATTCAAATGGACAACTCCCAAAGACTATACAACAAAGTGCTTGAATTTACAACTTTGTTCAAATCCTTGTTCTGATAGTTGCTCATCGGTTGGGCAAGTTCCTTATACTCTGAGCCTCAGTTTCCTCATCTGTAAAATGGACACAAAAAAGTGTTTTTGCTTGACAGGGTTGTTGTGATGAATAAGATGGTTTATACAGAGCATTTAGCATGGTGCCCTACCCACAGCAAATGTTCACTTAATATTCTTTATTCACTATTAAATGTTAGTCTGGGAAGCCAGATCATCCACATGAAAAACTGAGAACACTAACCATGTGCCACTTCTATCACTACTGATTCATTCATCCACTGAGCAGATGTGTGTGGACTGGCTGATGCTGTGTCGGGCCTGTGCTCAGGGTTCTAGTTACTTAGCTGAAATCCTCTTGCCATGAGGTATTCCCCAGAGACCGTGAGCCCCATGAAGACAGTCTCTCTGCTCCCATGTTGACAGTTCTATGCATCTCCATGGGCCTGGCAAGCTGCCTTCCAGATAAGAGATGCTAACCAGATGTTGGGGTGTTACTTTTTTTAATGGATAAATGAGTAAGGGATGAATGAATTATACAATACAACGATGATTAATTTGAACTCCCTGACCTCAGGGAACACATGTTCTAGCTGGAGTTGGACTTAGGCCCCCTCAAAAGGGAATGGAAGCAGGGAAGGTAGGAGAGAATTTCAGGCAGTAGGATCAGCATGATAAAAAACCAAAAATGTCTATTACAGTTATGCTAGCACAGTTAAGAGACAATAACAAAAGAATGTGTAATACCGTGTTTCCCCGAAAATAAGACATCCTCCAAAAATAAGACCTAGCACATGGAAAGATAAGACATCCCCTGAAAATAAGACCTAGCGCAACTTTGGGAGAAAAAAATTACTATAAGACACTGTCTTATTTTTGGGGATACAGAGTAGAACTTTGACATTTCTAACAAAACAAAACAAAAAAAACTCCTTCAGAAATATCTTTATTACTTTTCATAGAAAAAAAGAAATTCAAGTCAACTTTATACCTGATGTCACAGTCTTCTACCGTAGGTCACACCTACGCCTGCCCCAGCAGCCCTATTTGCTGTTGACAAGGGGTGCCAATCACTACCCACTTCCTCTCCTCCACCTTATGATAATTAGGAAAAGACGTAGGACAAATGGGGATCAGATACCAGCTGTATTGAAGGACCACTGGCCATGACCTTTAAGTAGGCCTCCTACTTTCAGTCAGAACTGGACAGCCTCATAGGCCAACAGAGCAAATCTGATTAAAAAACCCAATCGAGCCATCCTCCACTCCACCCACCTGTCCCAAGACATTCCACAAGGAAACAAGAAACAGAGGCACAGGGCATGCTCTGCTGAGCGAAGAGAAAAAGGTGGAACCTGCTTCCTACTTTTGAGGCAAAATGATCTGCCAATTCACTAAAAAATGTGGCTGATCAAGGGGATTAGCCACTTCCTGGCACGAATGGTTCACTGGACCAGAATGGTTCACTGCAGCGATTTCCTATAAGGAAACAAGAGGAAAAGGAAAAAAGGCACTCCACATGCAACTTTCTATTCAGGAGAGAGAGGATCCTATATTGATTTTGGATGAAACAGATGCTTGTTCTGCTATTGTAGCAGAAAGCCAAGAAGTCTGATTTGATTTATTTTACCCCCTAACTAGGAATGGCCTGATAAGACAAACTTACTAATAACAAAGCAATAACCCAAAACAAGAGGCCACAGCTCAAATATCCTGAAGTCAAAGTCATCTTATTGCCTTAAAAGTAATAATCTGGGCGAAATGAAATATTTAGTTGCCTGGATGTGCATTCTCAAATATTGGGTCTAGTAATAATTAATGTCGTTTTAAACATTCGTTTAAAATCTTGCTTGGTGTTGACTTGTATTGACATAACCTTCAAACACGTGGTATCTACAGAACGTGTGAAGTGCAATTAACAAGTTTTGCTTGAAAAAGTTTGTGTTTGGTTTGGTTTTTGTTGCAAAACTAGGGCTAAGAAGATGGCGGATAAAGAGCATATTCGGCATTGCATGCTTTACGAGTTCCAATTAGGAAGAAAAGCAAGTGAGGCTGCAAAAAACATCTGTAGTGCTCTTGGTCAAGATGCAGTTAGTTCCAGAAAATGCCAGTGTTGGTTTGAGAAATTTTGCGAGGGAAATTTTTCGTTAGATGACCTTGCCCCACCCAATTTACAACCCACCCAACCTGTGCACATCAGCTTTTGCATATGAAGGCCTGTTCTTTCACCTAAAACAAACTGCAGGTGGGTGAGAGAGACCGAGCTTCCAAAAGAAAGGCCTGGCAGCAGCAGCAGCAGCAGCAGCAGCCCTGACTCACAGCTGGGCCTTGTCTAGGCACTTCCAAACCCCATACAAAGAGGAGGAATCTGCAGATGTCTCTGTAGCTTCTGATGGGTGGCCCCAGACAGTGACTGACCTTGTACCTCCTTGGAGATCCAAGAGCCAGTGTACCCAATGGTCAGAGTAAGACCATACCAGATTACAGCTCTTCACATCCATAAAAGACACACTTAAGGGACAGACTCAGTGAGCACCAAAGCCCTACTGAAGCAAGTCCTTTCCTTTAAGGGTATCTCCTGTGTAATAGATCTTCCAGTATAGACACAGCTAGTCATCACAGCCAGTTGGCCTGGAGGTCAATTCCTCCCAGTGATACCAATAGCAATCAAGGCTTAACTACAACAGGACTGTGCAAACTGCCCACAAAGAGGTGCACCAAGAGCGTCCACCTCAGGTGACTGGGGAGGCTGAGACACTGGGCCCTATAGGACACCTACCACACAAGGCCACTCTATCAACTCAAGGAGACTTAGCAGCTACCCAGTACATAGAAACAAACATGGAAGCAGCCAAAATGTGGAAACAAAAAAACAAGTCACAAATAAAAGAAATAGATGAAAGAAAAATACTGGATATAGAGTTCAAAACCACAGTTATAAGGTTACTCAAGAATCTTCTAAAAACCTCTAGGAATTTAGTGAGACCCTCAAAGATATGAAAAAGGACCAATCAGAAATTAAGCATACACTGACTGAAATTAAGAATAATATACAGAGATTCAACAGTAGACTAGAGAATCCCAAAGATCAAGTCAAATATTTGAAATACTAAGAAGCAAAAGACACCCAAC
The DNA here is from genome assembly GCF_014108245.1 of Pipistrellus kuhlii. Classification (NCBI taxonomy): domain Eukaryota; kingdom Metazoa; phylum Chordata; class Mammalia; order Chiroptera; family Vespertilionidae; genus Pipistrellus; species Pipistrellus kuhlii. The sequence continues at coordinate 135,831,646 of NW_023425515.1, read as the reverse complement.
CAGAAAAGCAAAAAGAGAAAAGAATCCAAAAATAGGAAGATAATGTAAGGAGCCTCTGGGACAACTTCAAGTTTACCAACATCTGAATTATGGGGTTGCTAGAAGAAGAAAGAGGGCAAGATATTGAAAACATATTTGAAAAAAAAATGACAGAAAACTTCCCCTACCCGGTGAAAGAAAAACTTACAAGTCCAGGAAGTGCAGAGAACCCCAAACAAGAGGAACTTAAGAGGACAACACCAAGACACATCACAATTAAAATGCCAAGGGCAGGGCAGATTGGTTTGGCTCAGTGGATAGAGTGTCGGCCTGGGGATTGAAGGGTCCCAGGTTTGATTCTTTATCCCTAATAGGTGGTGTTCAGGAGGCAGCTGATTGATGTTTCTATCTCATTGATGTTTCTAACTCTCTCTCCCTCTCCTTTTCTCTTTGTAAAAAAATCAATAAAATATATATTTTAAAATGCCAAGGGCAAAAGACAAAGAGAGAATCTTAAAAGCAGCAAGAGAAAAACAGTTACTTACAAGGGACTAACCATACAACTGTCAGCTGATTTCTCAACAGAAACTATGAAGGCCAAAAGAGAGTGGCAAGAAATATTCAAAGTGGTAAATAGCAAGAACCTACAACCAAGACTACTCTACCCAGTAAATCTATCATTCAGAACTGTAGGTCAGATAAAGAGCTTCAAAGACAAGAAAAAACTAAAGAAGTGCATCACCACCAACCAGTATTATATGAAATGCTGAAAGGTATTCTTTCTCTGAGAAGAGGAAGAAGAAGGTAAAGATAAAAATTATAAACAACAAAGTGACAACAAATACATATTATCAACAACTGAATCTAAAAAATCAAGTGAATAAAAAATCTGAAGAGCAGAATGGACTAGTGAATATAATAGAATCAGGGGCATAGAAAGGGAGTGGACTGACAATTCTCAGGGGGTAAGGGGTGTGGGAAGAGATTGGACAAAAACCTTATACCAATGGATAAGGACAATGGGGGGCGAGTAAGGGCATGGGTTGTGTGGGAACCAGGTGGAGGGGAACTATGGAGGGGGGGGAGAGGAACAACTGTAATAATCTGAACAATAAAGATTTATTTATTTTTTTTAAAAAGCAAACAACCTCACAGACTCAGACAACAGTACGGTGAGGAAAAGGGGCATTGGGGGAGGTTGAAGAGGGTGAAGGGGCATAAATAGTGATGGAGGGAAACTTGATTTGGAGTGGTGACCACACAATATGCAGATGATGTGTTATAGAATTGTACACCTGAAACCCATATAATTTTATTCACCAATGTCACCCCAATAAATTCAATAATAAAAAAGGGTTCACCTACTGTAACAGTGAGTTCAGTGAGTTGCACCTGCTATAGGAATGTAATTAATGATGCTATTTTTATCTCCACACATTGCCCACATGCATCTCCCAAGGGGAAATTCTTCTCAGAGCTTGGTAGCAAGACCACTTTCACTTCTCCTCAGTAACTGATTTTTCCGTATCTCTTGGTCTTCGCAGGCTGAAACACCTACCAGGCTCGCCTCCTAATAAGAACAGTTAGAAAGCTGCGAGTGGAACTTGTGACCCATCTATCATATAACAGTGTGGATAGCATTCATATCATTAATTGCATTCCTGGCTCTACCTGATTTTTACTTTTTCTTTTACCCATATTTTGATTGATTCTACCTTGTATTTTATGTATCTGTGCAGCCTCATGATACCTAAATGAAAAACATAAAAGTGTAAGCAGGAATCTGATCCATGCCTACAATGCAGTTACATTCTTCAAAGTTGTGGTAGGCCAACATCTGGGGTTTCTAAAGCTTTATTTATATAATGCCAGAACATTGGGCTGAAAAGCAAACACTTCTGAGTACCCTGGACTGACCACTCTTTCATCAGGAGCTTTCAGTGCTGTGTAGAAACTGCCTTTGAGGACTTAAATAAGCAGCTATGATAAAACAGTGTGTGGTCACAGTCTGACAATAAAATGATGACAGAAATGTTTCCTTTTCCCAAGACCCTAGAGCTTCAAAGCGAGAAGGGAGACTAATGTGAAAATGTGAAATTTACTAAAATGTAATCTATTGGCACCTTTTTGCCTGGATTTATTCACATCTTGGGAGCACAAGAGAATGGTTAAATAAACCAGAAATACTGAAGATAGTTATAATAGCATATACAGAATAATATGGTTGATATTTACCTTCAGTAAATAAAGGCTGTGCTGAGTTTAAAATATACTTTTACTTTGAATTGTAAGATGAGCAGTTTTTGAGTTATTTTCAAAGTTCTATCATTGAACCGTACAATCAGATATTGCTATATGGCAATTGTAACAACGGAGCACTATTACCACCTTATTTGACAGAAATCATTTTTATAAACTGTTCTGCACTTAATTCTTTTTTTAATGTCCTTAGAGTCTAGTCTTCTAAAGTTCACCTCATATTTCTCTTTTCCAGAGTCTAAATGTGAAATATTTTCCTTAATCAGTCTTCGCCTAACAGCAAATGAGACTACACCCCAAATTGTTTCACAGGCAAAATATTTTTAAAAGACAGTATTTATATATATATGAATTTTTCTTAGACTCAGGCTAATTTGATAATTTTTTCCCCCTGAAATCTGTAATTTCAATAACAAATATGAAGCGCTTTGTGGATTTTTCTGGTAACTACAGGGGATCTAAAGTTTCATTTCTAGAAAACACAATTAACTAATAAAAATCTCAGAATACTTGCTTTTGCTCTAAAAAATATTAGTTTAACCTCAACAGACACCTGCCCAGCCCTTGGAGAGCTGTGAGAGTGCCCACGGAGGACCGTCTGCTCAGAGTGATAAGCGGGGATCTGTGTGTGTTGGCCGTGGGCTGGGACCCTCCCTGGGGGCCTCCCGGGGTTTGATCTGGAGACGAATGATAGCAAGTTTGAGCGAATTTTTCCTGTGGGCATGTACATTCCTGGGCTTATCAGAATTACAGAAAAGAAGCAAAACAAAACAGAAAAGTTACGTCCAAGGAAAATCTGAGAAGACCCACTCAAAACGTGTGAGACACCCTCTACTTACAATGTGCTGGAAGGCTCTTTGCTGTAAGGGCAGCCTAAACATCCCGAAGCTCTACTGTTCAGGAATCTTATTTCCAGGCACAGTGTCCTGGAGCATTTGCAGTTTTTCACTTAGAACTCTCAGCACGTTTCTTTAAAAATAGCCTCAAGTCAGAAACTGAAATACCGATCTATTTTTCAACCCCCAAGTTGCTCCTTAGTCTACGTAACATTGGGTATTTCTAAACAAAGGGATTCTTAAGGCTGGCTGTGGTTCAGGCAAGTCCTAAACTTACTAAAGGGAAAATAAGTTACTCACAAAAGAAAAAAAAAAATGATGTCTCTCCTCAGTTGGAAAAAGATCTATTTCCCCCTCTAATGTTGAATTATGTATTAAGTCAGTTCCAATTTTATTTTGGACCACTGATCTGTAATTTAACATAGTGTGGGTGTTTTGTTTTTTTTTTTGTCTGTTTTTTTTTAAAATGGGAGTTTTGGTCCATTTTATGTCAAGTTGTTTACTAGAATAATAATTCAATGGGCAGAAGCATAAAATAGAGTTCCCCTTGTGTGACTGATCACAAACGGACACATTGTACTCTTGGCAAAGTTTACACGTTACAGTTTAACAATGTCATTGCTGACAATAAAACAGTTAACACAGAACAATGTCTATATCTTAAATCATAGCTATATTCCTTCTGCTACTTTTAATGGGATTTAAAAAATCTTTGTATAACTGGTTTTAAAAGTAAATTTCTAAAATATCTTAAAGCCCACGTAAGAGGGAAAAAAATTATGGAATTTTCCTTTAAAACTGCATATCGTATTTCACAAATAAAGCTAATAAAAAATATGCAGAGCAACATTACAGTTCAGAAGTATTAAGAATCCAGTGACCCCCATTTCTAGGATCCCCTCCTCAGGGGATGCCACGGGGACACAGAGCCGCCTTATACATGAAGCGGCTCCTTGTAGGGCCGCAGGTGACTGACCTGCAGGACCCAGGCTAGCAGGCACTCCTCCTGAGCTGCATTTGTCCTTACCGTCGCTGACTGTCATCCAGAATTGCTCTAGGGAAGCAGTTCCTCCGCAATCTTTTCAACAGACCCCCTGTTTTAACATCCACCTGTGTTACTGCAGAACAGTCTGATCCGGGTTGAGCCACGGAGCAAGTAATAACCCTAACTGCAGCTCCAGACAGAAAAAAATAGAAGTTCATTTTCCAGACTCTTGGGGGAATACCGAGCATGTCTGCTGAAACTGACTCCAAGAGTTCAACGATATTGTAGACTCAAGTATGTCTTTACACTCCGCGTAATGGCTTTTCCCTCCTCGGTGTTTTATAACACACCACTGAGCCATGATTTAGAAAGTGAGGGAAGTTCTCTCTCCCTCCTCACCTAGCCTTCCCGCTTAAGTTGAATTATACAAAGATTATAATTGCAAAGAGAAATTCTAACAGAGAGCCACAAGGGTTGTTCCATTCAGTGCTCCTATGCAGCGCCACCACTGTGATTTCGGTCAGTGTTTTGCCAATTTTCTTTATTTGGAAGGAGCATCATTTCTTTAGGCATTAAGACCGTATTTCTTTCCTTTGGGTTTTGTTTGCATCGTTTTTTGCCAGGGAATGACTGGCTCTCCAATCCTGCCTTAAGGAGCCAGAGGCTGCATCCTCGCTGTCTTTTTCAACTCCGTTTCACCTTCTTTTGACAAGGACAGGCTTGGCCTTTTGGGAAGACCCGTGTGAGGCCACATGAGCCCCCTCTCTTTTTACAATGCAGGGGCACCTTCAAATTTTTCTGAGAGCAGAGATTTTGGCAATTCTCATCAGTTTAATTCAGTAGATAGGCCAAATGGGTCTGATTGCATTTGGTCTATGGCCTAGCATAATAAAAGATTACCTAAAAGAAATAGGGTTTAAACCGTATCTAAGATTACAGAGGGAAAGAGTCAAACACCTGAGGAAAAAATCTTGTTTTTTTCCTGACATTAAAAATCATGCTGTAAAAATAATGTACTTGGTTCTATCATGGGAGTGTATCACCAAATGGTTAGTACAGACACAGAGACATTCCCTCTAAACAAACACAGGTGTCCAGAAGCTTAAGCATCTACTAACCAGGGGCCCTCCTTTTTGGTAAGTTTGTTTTAAAGTCTTATAAACAGCTGAAACCGGTTTGGCTCAGTGGATAGAGCGTCGGTCTGCAGACTGAAAGGTCCCGGGTTCGATTCCGGTCAAGGGCATGTACATTGGTTGTGGGCACATCACCAGTGGGGGGTGTGCAGGAGGCGGCTTGTCGATGATTCTCTCTCATCAATGTTTCTAACTATCTATCCCTCTCCCTTCCTCTCTGTGAAAAATCAATAAAACATATATTAAATTTTTTAAAAAAAATAAAGTCTTATAAACAGAGCAGGGCTGTTGTGATGGTGTGGCTCGCCCCCTACTCCACATTTGTCTGGGGACACACTTGATCCCTGGCTGAAATTAAAGTGCCCTCCATGAAGTCTTGCTTTTTAACAGTGAACAGTAAACTGGAGACAACATGTTGGAATGGAGGTCTTTAAAAAAGCTGGGATCCTGGACGAGAAAGAGAAGACCCCTCAAGAGAGAGGAGGCAAGAGACCCAAGAAATGCAAGTGGTTTGTTTCTCTTCAAGAAAGGAGGTCAAAGTGCAAGACTTCCGTGTGCTCTCATCCCAAGTTCCCCAACATGAGCTGAGTGACCTCCCCCTGCCCCTCACCCAGATACATCTCTGTTGAAAGGGGAAGTAAAGCCAACACTAATGTTGCCAACTTAAAGCACAAAGGGTTTGGTTATGAGCACTTAAGGGCATATGGATATGGATATTAGCCTCCACATCAGCTGAGAACTGATGTTTGCCCAGGGCCACTGAGTGCCAGGGCTGGCACATTTCCTCAAATGAAGCCCATAGCAGCCTTGTGTGAGGCGCCTTATGTTACAGGTGTGGAGGGTGGGCTCCAAAGAAGGTATCATAACTTGCTCAAGGTCACACCATCTAGAAGAGTGGTTGGCAAACTCATTAGTCAACAGAGCCAAACATCAACAGTACAAAGATTGAAATTTCTTTTGAGAGCCAGATTTTTTAAACTTAAACTTCTTCTAATGCCACTTCTTCAAAATAGACTCTCCCAGGCTGTGGCATTTTGTGGAAGAGCCACACTCAAGGAGCCAAAGAGCCGAATGTGGTTCGCGAGCAGCAGTTTGCCAACCACGGATCTAGAACATGGAACAGCCAGGATCTAACTCAGGCAGGCCTGTTGAACTTTAAAGCCCACATTCTACACAATATCTCGAAAGCTTCATCCTTATGAGAGATTTATGGAATAGAATTTTACCCTGGGGAACTATGAAATAGACCCAAATCCAATAACTTTTTAAAGAAAAAAAATTTCTTGTTTTTAAGTTAAGATACATTATGTTCTCTTTCCCTTTTAAAAATTTATAGTCTCAATGATCCCATTCCTCTCATCAAAAATTAACCTCTGTGATAAATGATGGGATTCTCAATAATGTAAAATTATCATAAAGTCCAAAAAAGAACAAAATAAAACAACTATTATATATATTAAAACTTGAAATATTTAGGAATTTTATATATATATATATATATATATATATATATATATATGTGTGTGTGTGTGTGTATATATATATATATATATAATATCGATAATACGATATACTCTATATATCCATAAAGTATGAGTTGAAAAAATTACATTCCATTCTTTTATGGTTTTTTTTATTTTTACATTTTTAAAAGTATATCAAAGCTTTAAAATAGCATGCTGAAAGTCTTTATGACTCAAGGAGAATTGATGAAAAAGTGAAACATATAAGAACAAACACACATTCTATTTCTTTAAGAGTTTAACCCTTCCTACTTGGTAAGTTTCTGGTATCTGTGTCTGCCTTTTAAATGTTTCCATTTCCTCCTCACACATATTTTTGAAGAGCTATAAGCAGGCAGCTTTCTCCTGTGTTTTCCATGAGGACAGTGTCCCAACTGCAAATCGGCTTCCCCATTGCCCCAGGACTCGAGGTCTGGGCGAAGTTTTAATTACTAATTTGAGAAAGAGGTGGCATTTTAAAATGTAATACATTTTGCCCTTTTCACAGGCCACGTAGAATGAAGCCTCCGTATACTTGAAAAAAATCTCTTAGCAACTGAGAGTGGAGCTGGCCAACAATGGATGATTCATTGATTTAGCTGGAGTGTGCAAGAATGTCTGCCAACAGGTCTGAATAAATTCACATTGCTAGACACTATGGTAAAACGCACCCTGACCTCTTTGAAAACTCTATCAGAGGGGAAAGTCAGACTCAGCTTTCCAGCAGTTCACGCGCATCTGGAAACACACTTGAAGGATATCTAGCTTTTACGTTAATCGATAGACTTCCTTAAATTATTGTGTTCACCCAATTAGATAATATGTGCTACGAATTGAAGATTTCCAAGGGGCTGACACCACTGTGTTTTTCAGTACTGAAACTAATGGTTACACATTCAAGTTAAATCTGAAAGGAGGCTTTCTGAAATCTGAAATGGAAAGAACTGACAGGTTGTTGTTTTTTTGTTTGTTTGTTTTTTGTTTTTTTGTTTTTTTTTACAATACAAATTAAGAATTATGCAAGATTACCCTAAACAATAATTTGCACATTTAAGTTGGTAAATATCATGCAACAGTACCTGGTGTCTATTAGTTTATGGTTATATGTAAAGATTATATCGCAGCCTCCTATCTTATGTTTACATGAAATTCAAAAGAGTTCAGTTCTTTTGCTTACATCTGTCATTTTTCTCCTCCAACATCCTTTTTAGAGGGATAATTTCTCCTGGTTTAGAGCTGGAAGACAATGCACATGGAATTTAAATTGTTTGCTTGAGCTCATAGTTATTCAAAATTTACAATATAGATTTTCAAGTTAAAGATTGGGAATTAGATCCATTGCTCTACTTCACCAATCACAACTTCAGCAGCAATATTAAAAATAATTACTGCTGAAACCGGTTTGGCTCAGTGAATAGAGCGTCAGCCTGTAGACTAAAAGGTCCCAGGTTCGATTCAGGTCAAGGGCATGTACCTTGGTTGTGGGCACATCACCAGTGGGGGGTGTGCAAGAGGCAGCTAATCGATGATTCTTTCTCATCGATGTTTCTAACTCTCTACCCCTCTCTCTTCCTCTCTGTAAAAAATCAATAAAATATATTAAATAAATAAGTAAATAAATAAATAAATAAATAAATAAATAAATAAAATATATATACTTGTGCCCTCGCCGGTTCCTCAGTAGTCAGAGCAGCAGCCTGCACACTGAAAGATTCAATTCTGAGTCAAGAGCATGTACTTGGGTTGCAGGTCTGATCCCTGATCGTGGCACATGGAGAAGGCAGTCAATGATCTAACATCTCCCTCTCTCTCTGTGTCCCACCCTCTCTCCCTTCTACTCTCTCTAAAAAATCAATGGAAAAAATATCCTTGGGTGAGGATGAATAGCAACAACAACAAAATTAAAAATAAAAATAAGTAGGCATGCTACATTGGAGATCTGGAACCAGTACAAACTGAGTGCTAAAGTAAAAAGGACGGGGCCATGTCAACTGGGGGATCACAACAGGAGCAGAGAGTTTTAAAGAACAAACCTGATTAAAGCCATGATGATCTCTATCATCATGGAGCTAACAGCCAAACTCCAAATACCCTCCATCTTCATCTCCTCCTTTTTATTCCCACAATCACTCAGTCCAGACCCTCAGTGTTTCAGCATAAATTATTTTAAATTATAAAATATAATCATAAATTATAAATTATTCAGGGGTCTCTAAGTGGTCTTCCTGAATCCAGTGTTTTGACCTTCTAATCCACAGCAGAAATAGTCCCGGGACTAACAGAACACTTTCATTATTTCCCCCTGCACTAAAATACAGGACAAAGCGTAACCATCTCAGGATGGCATTTATAGTCTAAACCCCACCCCCCCGCCCCCAATGATTCTCTTGTTAACTTTAAGTTCTAGTCACATGAAACTTCCTACTGTTCTGAAGAGATTCTCTGTCACACCTCTATGCTTTTTCGCATACTGCCAACATCCTTCACCTTTCTCCACCTGGGACTCCTACCCATTATCCTAGGCTTGGCTCAAGTACCGCCTCTTCTGTGAAGGGCTACCTGATCCCCACAGCAGGTACTGACTTCTGCGCCTCCAAAGCAGACTGCATTCACCTTGATGGCATCTCATGCCGGTTTGGCATCCCTTGTAATGCCTGCATGAGCTTCCAGTGCTGTGTGCAACACAAGCTGCTTATTAGTTAAAACCAATTTTGAGGGTCCTGTGCTCAGGTTTCATCACCACTTAAAGCTATGGAACATGACCCATTGTTTCACTACTCTTCATCCCTACTTGAGATGTTGTGTTAAAAGTTAACTAGGCAGATCCATGTATTAGGCACTGTAATCATAAAAATTCTCTTAGGTATATACCAACGGAGAGTACAAAAAGATACATATAAAGAAATTCCCTAGCATTTGTCTCCTTTTGAGAAAAGGGAAGATGAGATTAATATTGAATATTTTTTTGAGGTTTAGCTACCAAATGTGATTTAGTTTAGAGTGTATAATTGGAATACATTTTAAAGGATAATTTTGCAGTGGTAGGCATGACTTAGTCCCAGGAAAATTTTGATTCTCACGTTAACTTTATTCCGTAAGTAATTAATTCTTTGCTTCTCTGATGGAACACCAAACCAAGTAAAGCAATGAGGAAAAAACCCCACACCATTTACTTCTGATGTAACAAACTTGGGGAATATGGACCAACAAAGGCCCTGGGGAGGGAGGGAGACACCGCATAAGCATAGTTATTATCAAAGAGGGGCTGGGCTGTCGTAGACAGGTATAGTTGATCCACAGGAGTGAGATGATGTCTTAAGACCCGATTCTATTCTTCAGAGGTCCTGTGACTGAGCTCCTGGCAGGGACCCAGACCTGCCAGTTTTTGTCTAGCCCACAAATAATCACAGCATCATGAAAACCACGGTGGGACATGTGATAATATTCAGCCACCATCATCCACAAAACAGATCAATAACAGAATGACAGAGAGGCAAGGGTCCAAGAAGTAGCAATAAACTGTTATGAATTGCCCCAATTAAATTTTCACAGAGCTTTATAGAACAGAGTTATTGAAATAAGGTAAATTAAGCAGGCTCGGGGAGGGGTTTTCTTTTGTTTTGTTTTTGCATAGTTTTAAAAGTAACTACCTTCACAAAGCAGTTAGAGGAGCTAGAACAAAGAATTATAAATTAAACATTTGAACAATTGCAATAAATAGCTTTGAGTAATATTTTAAAACACACTACGAGCGTTAAGGCCAAGTAAGATACAGAGAAGACCTCATATAGCTAGAAAAACCATTGGGAGGGTAAGGGACCTGCTTGTAGCCGGATGCTCCTTGGCCTGACACAGTCAATGCAGACCTCCTGACTGGGGCGACTGAAGCCGGTTTGATTATCACACTGTGTTGTCATGGTGTCTGTCTTTCATTTCTGGGCCCCAGCCCTTAGCAAAATGACTGCTCGGGGGACATTTGTCTAGCTCCAGATGCCAGGACAGCAATTAGTTCTCATGGCCCCTCCCTACAAAGACTGAAAAAGACATCTGCAGTTTCCGATAGCTGCCACGATGACAACTGCTGAGCCATTTGAGGGCAAACCGCTGTGTTTCAGTACCACTCGGAGGCTCCGCCTAGGGACTGCTGCTGAGGCTTCCTTAGAAGCATTCTGCTCATGCTGGCTTTCGCCAGGAAAGAGAGGAATCTTAAAGACACCAGAGACAGATCGGCTGACACCTCAGCTTCAGCATGGTAGGGGCCAACCTATAGCTGGAAAAGGAATTCGAAAGGGATGAAAACAGAATCTTCACCCCCACCCAGGCCTGGAGAAATTTTCTGCATGGATACAATCAGGGCTTTCCTCTAATTTGTCCTGCCAACGAAGCTGGGCTTGTAATAGAATTTAGGAAAGAAAGAGGCATTGGACTGATTTCTTAATGTCTTAATGTACCACATTCCAGGCATAGTATTAGTGGTAGGAAATGGAACTTTTAAAATATGAATTTAAAAAACATTTTGTTTTAAGGCCTGGAATGGTTGATCTCTCGTTTACCATAAACTGCCTTTATAACTGAGCTCTGGCAACAAGAATTCATTGAGTGTGACGTGTACTATATCATGCTAGGTGTTCTAATGCTATTAGCCAAATGATACCGATAAACATAAAAATAGTCTGCTGTTAGGACACCCTGATTCTCACCTTTTAGAATGACCTATACTGATTGTTTCCCCTCTTAGCAGACCACAGCGTCCCCTTCACTTAGGGGAAGACCGCCTTCCCACGACTCTAGTCTCTCAGTCATTATTGCCTCTGTGCATTGCTTCGTCATCCCCCATCTAAAAAGTCCCCTCCTCTTCTTCACTGTCAATTGCTAAGATGTAGCTCAAACTCCACCTTTGCTTCTCTCCTAATCCCATCTCTACCCACCGTCATCATGTTGAGGGCATCTACTGATGATGCCTCTGCCATCAGGTGCAGGGAGATGAGATGGGTGGAAAGGACACTCTTCATTCTTGAGAAAGCACAAAGTTGGTTCCCTAGGGAATAAGGAAGCCTCTCAAGAAAAATACAAATAGTACAGATGCATAAAATAATTTGAGGAAAGGTTATTTTGTTAATGTATTCTGAGATACACTGGAGTAAACTGTAAAATAAATCTATCATTGTATACATATGGGTAGAATTAATGAAATGAAAGAACTTTTTAAACAGTCTATAATGTTACTTAGAACCTACATATCACCTTGCCACATGACTATTACTGTTATCAAGCTACAATTAATTTTGATGGAATCAAGGCAGTTCAGTGCCCTTTAAATATCTGAACTAAAATCTCTGATAATCAGGAAGTAAAGGAAGTTTACTTGTAGTTTTACCATAAAAGGACACTGGATTGCAGTCCTGTGAACCTGTGCCTTTGCACATATTTTTTGCAGCTGCTGATACACTTCAGAACCAAAGCTGAGCTTTGAAAGTTTGGATTCCTATGTGTTGTGATAATCAGCTGGGGTTTGGAAATGCCTTAAAAAATCTAATGCTCTGGCACTTTAACAAGGCTTCTGAAAAAACAATTTAACATCTGGAATCAAGAATTCTGTGGAAGTCCAAGACCAACAGAGCAAAGAACATTGCTTTCAGAAATAGTTCAACTATGGCACTTCCCTCTCCTTCATCAAATAAATGGGTTTATTTTGTAAAGATTCTGAGGTGGTTTATAATAAGTAAAATATAGAATAGAACATAGTTTAGAAAACTGGATGCTCCAGATATTTATCACTGAAAGTCTTTCCTAGATGTGCTTCTTTATTCTTCCATATAATTTTCTCTTCCAAAAACTCAATTCTGAAAATGAAACAAATGACCAAAGTCAACCAGTCCCCTTCATTTAGCCGAAGAGACTGCAGATTGAGGATGAGTAAAGAAACTACAGAGTTCAACGTCACCTTTTCCTTCATGTTTCAGAAGAGGCAAAGACAAGGACTAGGCATGTGTGTTTCTTAAGTCTCCCATAGGGTCAAATGCAAAAAGAAGTGTTTATTTCTACTGAACGCTCACTAATTCTCTACAGAGTTTTCAGACATTTTTTAAAAACAACATTTTAAAATGTGTTCTCTTCTAAAATAATAATGAATGATATTTACTGAGTGCTTACCCTGTGTCAGGCACTGTGTACTGAACTTCCAAAATAATTATTATCCTTTTCTTTTTATGATGAGTAATTAACAGAGTGGAACAGTGAAACTGGCTTAGAGAGAAGCAAACAAAACAACAAAATAGAAGGGAGATTCCAGAAACAGATCCAGACATTCATATAGGAACACAACTCATGGCCAAGAAAGCATTGTAGATTAGCAGGGAAAGAGCAGACCATCCAATAATGATGCCAGAAAAGTCCATTCTCCATATGGGGGGAAAAGAAAAAAATTGAATTCCTTCCTCCTACAGTACACAGGAATACATTTCAAATGAAAGTAAGACCTTAAATTTGCAAGGCATAATTATAAAACTTTAAAAAAGACAATATAAGAAAAGGGATCTATGTTAAATTAAGAGTTTTTGTTCATAAAAAAAATACCATGTAGTGAAAAGACAAGCCACAGAGTTGGAGAGAATATTTGCAAAACATATAACTAACAAAGGCTGTTTCCAGGATATATAAAGAACTCCTCTGAAAAAAGGAAAACAACCCAATAGGAAAATGGGCAATCAATAGGTACAGATTGAAGAAGTGGAACAGATCCAAACAGTGTCTGGCACAAGGGACGTACTCAAACACTATTTGTTGAATGAATGAAAACACAAATGGCCCATAAACACATGAAAAGATAGCCAACCTCCCTGGCAATGAGGGAAATAATAATGAAAATCACAGTGGGATGCCATTTCACATTCACTACCCTGGAAAAAACTAAAATCCATCAAATGTTGGAGGGGATGGGATACAGTGGACACTTTCACCCACTGCATGTAGACACAGAAACAGGAACAACCACTTTGGAAAACATTCTGGCATTACTTAGTATAGCTGAAAACATATACACCTTGTAACCCAGAAGTACTCCTAGATACCAACCTGAGAGAATTTCTTGCATATGTGGCCTAGGAGACATGTTTAAGACTATTAACTGTAGGATTGCTCATAATAGCAAGAAGCTGGAAACAGCTCAAATGTAAATCAGCAGAAGAATGGATGAATAAATTATACATATTGATACAATGGAATACAATACACTAATGTTAAGCAAAAGAAGTCAAACAAAAAATATAAACTATGATTCTATTTATGTAAAGGTCATAAACAGACAAAATTAAACACTATCATATTTGGGAGGAAAATACATAGGTGATAAAATTTAAAAACAAAACAAAACCAAGAGACTGGGTTAATATAAAATTCAGATGAGTAGCTACCTCTGTGGGGAGGATTGTGATGAAAGGGCATACAGGGGTCTTCTAAGTTTTAGTTTCTTAATCTGTGTAATAAATGCACATGTTCATTTTATTAATATTATTTTTTATTTTATACTATATATATATATTTTAATTTCTTTATTGATTAAGGTATTACATATGTTTCCTTAACCCCCCATTGCCCCCCCTCCCCCCACCGGCCGCCACATTCCTGCCCTCACCCCCGTTGTCTGTGTCCATTTGATAGGCTTATATACATGCATACAAGTCCTTTGGTTGATCTTTCCCCCATAACCCCACCCTCCCCTACCTTCCCTCTGAGGTTTAATGGTCTCATCAATCCTTCTCTGTTTCTGGATCTATTTTTGTTTATCAGGTTATGTTGTTCATCATATTCCATAAATGAGTGAGATCATGTGATATTTATCTTTCTCTGACTGGCTTATTTCCCTTGGCATGATGCTCTCCAGTTCCATCCATGCTGCTGCAAATGGTAAGAATTCCTCCTTCTTCTCCTTTTCCTTCTCCTCCTCCTCCTTCTCCTTCTTCTCCTCCTCCTCCTCTTCCTGCTCCTCCTCTTCCTCCTTCTTCTTTTTTTCCACAGCATAGTATTCTACTGTGTAGATGTACCAAAGTTTTTTAATCTCCACTTATCTGCTGCTAAGCACTTAGGCTGTTTCCAAATCTAAGCTATGGTGAATTGTGCCGCTATGAACATAGAGGTGCATAAATCCTTTCTGATTGGTGTTTCTAGTTTCTTGGGATATATTCTTAGAAGGAGGATCACAGGGTCAAATGGGAGTTCCATTTTTAATTTTTTGAGGAAACTCCATACTGTTCTCCACAATGGCTGCACCAGTTTGCATTCCCATCATCAGTGCACAAGGGTTCCTTTTTCTCTGCATCCTCACCAGCACTTGTCATTTATTGATTTGTTGATGATAGCTATTCTGGCAGGTGTGAGATGGTACCGCATTGTCGTTTGATTTGCATCTCTCAGATAATTAGTGACTTTGAGCATGTTTCCATGTGTCTTTTGGCCTTCCTTCTGTCTTCTTTCAAAAAGTATCTATTTAGGTCTGTTGCCCATTTTTTTATTGGATCATTTATCTTCCTTTTATTAAGTTGTATAAGTTCCCTGTAAATGTTGGAGATTAAACCCTTATGGGTGATAACATTGGCAAATATGTTCTCCCATACAAGGGGCTTTCTTGTTGTTTCATTGATGGTTTCTTTTGCTGTGAAAAAGCTTTTAATATTGATGTAGTCCCATTTGTTTATTTTCTCTTAAGTTTCCATTGTCCTAAGAGCTGTATGGGTGAAGAAATTGGTTCAGCATATGTCTGAGATTGTGCTGCCTGTGGATTCCTCTAGTATTTTTATGGTTTTCTGTCTTGTGTTTAAGTCCTTTATCCACTTTTATTTTTGTGTATGGTGTAAGTTGGTGGTCTAGTTTCATTTTTTTTTTTTTTTTGCATGTATCTGTCCAATTTTCCCAACACCATTTATTGAAAAGACTGTCTTGACTCCTTCGTATGTTCATGCCTCCTTTGCCAAATACTAATTGGGCATAGTGGTTTGATTCAATTACTGGGTCCTCTAGTCTAGTCCATTGATCTATATGTCTGTTCTTGTGCCAGTACCAGGCTATTTTGAGAACAGTGGCTTTGTAATATAGCTTGATATCTAGTATTGAGATCCCACCTACTTTGTTCTTCTTTCTCAGGATTGCTGTGGCTATTCTGGGTCTTTTTTTTTATTCCAGATGAATTTTTGGGAAGTTCATTCTAGTTTTGTGAAATATGCTATTGGTAATGGGGAGTGCATTGAATCTATAGATTGCTTTAGGTAGTATGGACATTTTAATGATATTGATTCTACCAATCCATGAACATGGTATATTCTTCCATCTGTTTATGTCTTCCTCAATCTCTTTTTTTCAGTGTCCTGTAGTTTTCTGCATAGAGGTCTTTTTACCTCCTTAGTTAAGTTTATTCCTAAGTATCTTAATTTTTTTGGTGCAATGGTAAATGGGATTGTTTTTTTAATCTCTTTTTCTGTAAGTTCACTATTGGTGTATAGAAATGCCATAGATTTCTTGGCATTAGTTTTGTATCCTACATCACCAAATTCATTTATTAAGTCTAAATTTTTTTATGGAGTCTTTAGGGTTTTCTATGTACAGTATTATGTCATCTGCAAATAATGACAATTTTACTTCTTTTCCAATTTGAATGCCCTTTATTTCTTCTTCTTGTCTGATTGCTGTGGCTAGCACTTCCAGAACAGGAGTGGTGTAAGTGGGCATCTCTGTCTCGTTCCTGGTCTTATGGGAAATGGTTTTAGATTTTGTTAATTGAGTATGATGTTGGCTGTATATTTGTCATATAAGGCTTTTATTATGTTGAGGTATGATCCCTCTATTCTCACTTTGCTGAGTATTTTTATCAGAAAAGTGTGTTGGATTTTGTCAAATGCATTTTTGCATCAATTGATATGATTATGTGATTTTTGTCTCTTAATTTGTTTATGTGATATATCATGTTTATTTATTTGTGGATATTGAACCAGCTTTGCATTCCTGGAATAAATCCCACTTGGCCATGATGTATGATTTTTCTAATGTAATGTTGGATCCAGCTTGCTAGAATTTTGTTGAGGATTTTAGCAACTATGTTCATCAGGGATATTGGCCTGTAATTCTCTTTCTTTGTGGTGTCTTTATCTGGTTTTGAGATTAGGGTAATGATGGCTTCATAGAAAGAGTTTGGAATTGTGCCTTCCTCTTGAATATTTTTGGAATAGTCTGAGAAGGATTGGTTTTAGTTCTTCTGAGAGGGATGTCTGACTGCCCATTTAGACCTGATCCCAGGCAGTTTAACATCCCTCAATGGGTCCCAGATTGGAGAGGGTGCAGGCTGGGCTGAGGTTCACCCTGTGCACAAATTTTGTGCACTGGGTCTCTGGTATTTCAATAATTTAAAAAATGAAATGTGAGCTGCATTTTTAAGTAAATAAAATTCTACATAAATCTTACCAGAGGAATTACCTACTTCCATAAATTACATCATGAAAGGCTTAGTAAAGCAAATAAAGTAATTTTCTGATTTATCTATGTTGATATTCATACCTTTGAGTTTGTTTATTTAAGACACATTTACATAAAATTTACATCAAGGTATGAAAAAAAAATAACTTTTTTTTTATTTTAAGGAAGTCACTGGTTACCATAGTCTTTGTATGACTGTGGTGAGTTTAGTTTCCTTCTACAAATAGTATCTCAGTTTGATTATCTGCAGGGAAATACAAAGTCTATAATATATTCACAAATTGTATTTATTTTAAAACAATTATCTCTAATTGCTTAAAAAAAAAAAGGAGTTTAGAATGGTGTGGTTAGATCTGGAGGAGGTCAGATAACTGAACTGACGTTTTTAACCAAGTTTCATTCTCTCAGTAGCTTTTACTGGACAATATTCTGACATGTAACATCATGCAAGATAACACTGGGTTACATTTTATTTTTCTACAACACAATTTTTTGTGTGGGTGAAACCCACCAACTGAGAAATAAGAAAAATTACCAGATGGGGAAAAAAATCAGATTTTAGTGAAGGGGCTCTGTTAGTATTTGGAGATGAAATCTGAGGCCTCTGTACACAAGCTGGCTGGGCTGGACATCTGTGTCGGCCACAGCGCGCAGCCAGGAGCTGGCCGTAGCCAAGGACAGCTGTCTTCTGGCAGGGCCGGGTCAGTCCTCTGCTGGGTGAGTGGGAGGGGAGGAGAGGGAAGCCAGGCCTGTGGTAAAGAGCCCCATTCACAGAGAGGCAAGTGGGTTCCATATGTTTGCATTCTAGGAATTTTGGTCTCCACACCAGTCTCATTCCCAGCATCACCACTCCCAGATCCTGCAAAGGTTGACAGGCCCCTCCTTAGGGTTGGGCTCTCAACTGCTCTTACAACTTACTCAACTGGAAAGTCCAATCATATTTTCTAAGATTTAAGCAAGCATGAGGGTCCTTTGAAGAAAACCAAGGTTAAACTGAATTCCATTGCATTCAAATCTCAAAGCCTAAAAAATATTCCTCTTTATTCACCTTCATATACATAACTCTCTGTATAACCTGTAGCATCTTCCTGCAGAATTACACAACACACACAAAATAAAAACCATCTCTACTGTCATCTCTACCCCCGAATGGCATCTATTTAATCTATTTGCACCACAAAAGCCATTTCACTCCTGAACTGAAGAGCAAAGTTAGGAAGTCAATTGCAATGTGTGCAAAATAACTGCGAAAAACTCCGATTTGAAAAATAAAAAACTCGCGTCAAGCTGAGATTCTATAAAAGATGGTCTTACACAATGTCTTAGGCATGTAACTATCAAGCATATTTACACACCACATACCATTCTGCTAATGATTACAAATAATGGGCGCTTTGTGGAAAGACTGTAGGAAATGGTGGCACAAGATAAGCTTTCAAAGAGTTTGATTAGGATGGGCAGAGCGAGTCCTCTGAAAACATTAGGGTAAGAGACCGAAACGGCAGCTTCATCCCTTTGAACCTCATTTGTTATTAAGTTGCTGCTGCCGCAGGCAGATAAGATCCAAGACCAAATACAAAAACATACATTTGATTCAGCACGAGGCTTATCTCAGTAACTGGACCTACTCTGTTAAAAAAAAAAAAAAAAAATTGGCTGAGAAAAGCATTTTTCCTTTTAGTTCTAACAACTCAGGATCTCCCTTCAGTGTGAAGAAAAAAAAAAAAGGAAAAAAAAAAAAAGCAAAAACATGAAAGGTTCCATTTTTCGTTTGTCCCATTAAAATAGGACCAATAATGCTCAGTAAAACAAGACAACACAAATGTATGAAGTTCCTTTAAAAAAATTTCTTTTTATATGGTTTTCATTACATAATTTGACACATCTGGGGTTTTTAATTTATAGGAACAAAAAAGTGAAAGAGCATTAGTTGGTCTGGAATGGGGGATATTTTATGATCTCAAATCCACTGGAACACGATTTATGGATCAAATACCAGGAGAAGATCTCATATTTCATGGGGATTAAATATTCCATTTGCATATTTCAGTTAAAAGCCCACATTTTCAGAGTAGTCAACAAAGGTTTTTATCTTTTCAGGTTCTCACTCAAGCAGGCTGGAAATGGTAGCATTTCTTCAGATGACAGCAAAGCCCTCCTCGGTGTTCAGAAATGTTGCCACTGACACTTTCAACACAATCCCCACACTCCCTGGGCTTTCTTGGTCCATTTGAATTGGTTCCTGGTTCAGGTGTTTGCAGCACCGGGATTGCCATCTGAGCCATACTGTGGTTCCCACCCCATCACTGAGCTAGCTCAGGGGTGAGTAAAGGTGTGGATTGCAGACTGAAGGCCAGGGCAGGAGAAGCCAGTCAGATTTCCCTATCAGGGCTCCATCCTCAGTCTCTGTGCATCTGCAGTGGGGCTGATGATGCCCACTCCACCAGAGGAGGAGTGTCCTTCCTACCTCTTTTGCAAAAAATTGGTCACTGATCCCGCCCAGCCTTCCTCTCCTGAGGACACCCATGAAGTAGGATCTAATCAATCAATGAAAAGTTACACAGGGTAAACATAAATGGATGCCTGAAAATGTCATCCTTGTTCTTAGGAAAAAGCCACTAAGGTTGGGGAAGTACTGCGGCCTTGTGAAACACCAGGAGAGACCGCCCGCATGAATTTTATAGTAATGGTGTTTCCTGGAGATGTGTAAGGCAGGGACCCGTAGGACAGTAGCCACAGGAACACTGTTTCTCCCCCCCCACCCCCCTTTCTATATTTGTGTACAAAAATAAATGCTGTTTGTAGGTCAGTTTTAGGATTACAGAAAACATTGTGAAGCTAATACACAGCTCCCTGCTATCCCTGCAACGAGTTTCCTCTGTGATGAGCATGGCACATTTATTACCAAACACCAGCACGTGGTTAACGAATGGACACTGTGTAACTGGCTAACGTGCACACTTTATTCAGATTGCCTCACTTTCAACCTCATGTCCTTTTCCAGTTTCAGGATCCCATCCAGGATGCCACATTGCACTTAGACATCATGACATCCAGGCTGTGACAATTTTTCAGACTTTCCTTGTTTTTGATGAATCAGGCAGTTTTGAGGACTGCTGGTCAGGGATTTTGTAGAATGTCCCTCCATTTGGATGTGCCTGATGTTTTTCTCATGATTGGATTGGGTGTATAGTTTTGGGGGACAAAGACCATGGAGCTGAAGTGCCATTTTCATCACATGATCACAGGAGCAGATACTGTCAACAAGACAATATTGATGTGGACCTTGATCACCGGGTTATGACAGTGTTTTACTGGTTTTCTCTCCTGAAAGGCCACTTTTTTCTTCCTCTTTCTATACTGTTGCTTTGGGAGGAAGTCACTATGTACAGATTGCAATAAAGGTGTGGGGAGTTGTTTTTGCTCTGTCTCCTTGAGGGCAGAGGACTTACATACATTATTTGGTGTTCTCTGCATGGGCGTATTTGGCTTTACTCCCACATGTATTTGTTTGTGCAGTACATTTTTTAAAAAATTTTATTTTATTGATTTTTAACAGAGAGGAAGAGAGAGGGATAGAGAGTTAGAAACATCGATGAAAGAGAATCATCGATCAGCTGCCTCCTGCACACCCCCCACTGGGGATGTGCCCGCAACCAAGGTATCAAACCCAGGACCCTTCAGTCCGAAAGCTGACGCTCTATCCACTGAGGCAAACCGGTCCCGGCTATGCAGTACATTTTTTATACCAGTAGGGACTGAAGTATATTTCTTTGGTGAAATGTTTGTCCTGATCTTTTGCCCACTTTATAATTAGGTTTTTTCCTCTTTTTGTTGAGTTTTAAGAGTTCTTTGTATTTTAAAAAATATATATATTTTATTGATTTTTTACAGAGAGGAAAGGAGAGAGATAGAGAGCTAGAAACATCGATGAGTGAGAAACAACGACCAGCCGCCTCCTACACACCCCCCACTGGGGATGTGCTGGCAACCAATGTACATGCCCTTGACCGAATCGAACCTGGGACCTTTCAGTCTGCAGACCGATGCTCTACCACTGAGCCAAATCGGTTTTGGCTGTATTTTTTTTTTAATCACATATGTGTTTTGCAAATATTTTCTCCCATCTGTCCTTGTCTTTCATTCTCTTAACAGTTTCTTTCAGAGCAGAACTTTATAATTTTAATAAAGTGCATTTCTCTCTCTCTCTCTCTCTCTCTCTCTCTCTCTCTCTCTTAACAGATCATGCATTTGGTGTATCTAAAAACTTATTGCTAACCCTAGGTCACCTATATTTTCTCCTAAGTTCTCTTCAAGAAGTTTTATGTTTTGCATTTTACATTTATGTCTATGATTCATGCTGTATAGATTACTGTAACTTTATTTTTTTATTTTTTCCCATTTTTTTATTAAGGTATTATATGTGTACATATATTACCCTTGCCTCCCCCACTCCCATACATGCCCTCACCTCCAGCATTTTGTGTCCATTGGTTATGCTTATATGCATGCATATAAATCCTTCAGTTGATCTCTTATCTTCCCCACCTCTCCCTAACCTCCCCACTGTAATTTGACAGTCTGTTTAATGCTTTACTGCCTCCATATCTATCTTTTTGTCCATCAGTTTATAATGTTCTTTATTATCCACAAATGAGTGAGATCATGTTTTATTTTTCTTTTATTGGCTGGCTTATTTCACTTAGCATAATGTTCTCCAATTCCATCCAGGTTACTGCAAATGGTAAGAATTGCTTTTTTATGGCAGTATAGAATTCCATTGTGTAGATGTACCAGAGTTTTCTGATCCAATCATCTGCAGATGGGCACGTAGGCTGTTTCCAAATCTTAGCTATTGTAAATTGTGCTGCTATGAACATAGGGGTGCATATATCCTTTCTGATTGGTATTTCTAGTTTCTTAGGATATATTCCTAGGAGTGGATTACTGGGTCAAATGGGAATTCCATTTTTAGTTTCCAAATGTGGGTTTGGTTTTTTTGAAATTAAAATTTTTCATTGCTGGTATATAGGCTTTTGTGTATTAACACTGTGCCCTGAAACTTTGCATGTACTTCCTTAATAGTACCAGCTTTTGTTTTGTTTTGTCTTTGGTCAATTCTTTGAGATTTTCCTGTGTAAACAATCATGTCATCTGTGAACAGTTTTATTTTTTCCTTTCCAATCTGTATAGCTTTTATTTCCCTTTTCTTGTCTTATTGCACTAGCTAGAACTTTCAGTACAATGTTGAATTGCAGTGGTGAGATAGAACATCTTTGCCTTGTTCCAGAACTTAGGGGAAAATGTCTAGTTTGTCACCAATAAGTATGTGTTAACTGTGGGTATTTTGTAGATACTCTTTATTAAGTTGAGAAAGTTCCTCTGTATTCCTAGTTTTCTTAGATTTAAAAAATCATAAATAAGTATTGGATTTTGTCAAATGTTTGCTTCTGTACCTACTGATATGATCATGAGATATTTTTCCTTCTATAGCTTGTTCACGTGCTGGACTGCATCAAGTAACTTTCAAATGCCGAGTCAGCTTTGCATACCTGAAATCAATACCATTTGGTCATGGTGTATAATTCTTTTTAAACATTATTTAATTCAATTTTCTATTATTTTGTCAAGAATTTTTGAATCTAGCCGAAAACGGTTTGGCTCAGCGGTAGAGCGTCGGTCGGTCTGCAGATTGAAAGGTCCCGGGTTCGATTCTGGTCCATGGCATGTACATTGGTTGCGGGCACATCCCCGGTAGGGGGTGTGCAAGAGGCAGCTGGTCGATGTTTCTCTCTCATCGACGTTTCTAGCTCTCTATCTCTCTCCCTTCCTTTCTGTAAAAATATCAATAAAATATATTAAAAATAATAATAATTTTTGAATCTACATCCATGAGAGCTACTGGCCTTTAGCGTTTTTCTTGTAGTATTTTTATCTGGTTTTAGTTTTAGAAATGTTGGCCTCGTAGAATTAACTAGGAAGCTAAGAATGAGTTTCTGGAAGATATTAAAAAGAACTGGTATAATTTCTTCCTTAAATGTTGGAGAGAATACATCAATAAAACCAACTGAGCCTGGTGCTTTTCCTTTTCTTTTGTTTTGAAGGTAATTAAATTACATTGGATCAAGATGATTAAGGAACTATGAGACTAGTGAGAACAGGGTGTAGTACAGATTATGGAACTGTTCAGACCCATGTTTTCTGCATAACTATGAACTAAGATGATACCTGTCAACACATAACATAAGTGCACATGAGTATAGAAAAGATCTTAGTGAACATAATTTCTTAAAAATCCATTTCTTTTTTTCCTTTCATTAGCATCTCCATACTCTCAAAGTAAAAACAGTTACCATTATCTTCCTCCTCTTTAGTCCACATGGGTATATAATTAGAAAATGCCAGTCAATTGCTTTTGAATTCCTAAAGGACTTAACATAAACATGTATACCACTTCTCTAAAGAAAACATCTAGACTCTGAGATTTAATCATTTTTTTACATTTTTCTTTATTTTCCATATTTCCTCTGAGTATGTGTTTATTAGTTTTATAATTAGAAATAAATGCAAAATAAAGAGGGCTCTTTCTTTGGCTTTTCTTTCCAGTTTATCAGTGTAAAACACGAAGTAAATGTGAACATACAAGAAAGAGGTAAAAATTAGTTATACAAATAGCAATGAAAATTATCACAGTCCTAGAGTCCATTGTTACAGGCTGTTCTTCAGAGAGAGTATACTTTTTTTTTAATTGAAACATTTACTGATGCTTTGCTAAGAAGCCTCCAATGTTTCAACTCTTCAGTTAATACAATATAGTTTTGAAATGAAGCATTTCTTTACAGTTCATTTTCAGGTGAGCTGTCATGTTGTGTTAAATGCTGGCTGAAGTTAAGTGCTATATTTCACAATATTCTTTTATGTTGAAACCAAAATCTCACTTTGAGATTGTATGTTTTAGATTTGTACTTTTAAAAGGCAATCCATCACTTCCTTTCTTGTTTTATTTTTCTTTATAGCCTTTCACTGGTTCATCTTTACAAACTAGCAACTTTCAGATGACTCAGTTTTCTTTATTGTTTAAAGTATTACAATATGACCTCTTTCCCCCAACCCTTGCTAGTTTTTCTTAAGTATTTTATTTTGACTGACCTGAATTTGCATTCCTCCCCCTCCACCCCCAACTCAAGCTTCTATGGCTAGTCACACCAACTCTCATACATTTATATTTTTACTAGGGGCCCAGTGCACAAATTCGTGCACCTTGAAAGGAACTGTGGGCCACAAGGCTGCGGTGGACACAGGGGCAGGTCTTGGCCCATCCTCTGTGCTCCTGCCTGGCCCCTCCTGCTGCAACCCCTGGTCCCCTGTCTTCCGACAGCCCTGCTTCCATGCACTGCCAATGCCGGTGCTGGTCCTGCTCACACTTGCTGATGGCACCAAGTGATTGGGGCTGGCGCCAGCAGCAGATGCAAGTGGCTGCTGCCGCCCTGATCGCCCTTTAGAAGCAGGGAGAAGTGGAGAAGCCCTCAGGGGCTATCTAGGCCAGCAGCTGCCACTTGCACCCACTGATGGCACCAAGCAATCGAGGCCTGTGCCAGGCACTGACAGTGGGTATGAGTGGCAGCTCCAGCAACAGTAGCAGGTGCAAGTGCACAGTGGGACTGCGGCCCATGGGAGCAACAAATTTTCAGTAACCACCAGAGGCTCACCCCGATGACAGTGACCAGTGCCCCGCTGTGGTCTGGCACCCCCCCCTCCTCACCTGCTCCACTCTCCTGCTGTGGCAGATGCTCACCAAGTTCTGCCGCTTGCTGTCGATGCCCATCATATTCCACATGCGCCCCCTGGTGGTCAGTGCACATTATAGCAACCAGTTGTTTCACAATATGGTCTATTTGCATATTAGGGTTTTATATATAGAGATAATGGATATGTTAGAGCTAGACTTTCTAGTTTGTAATGAGCACCTTGGCTAACACAAACGTAAAACATCACATAATCAATTAGAGCTTACATTTTTTTTTTTTTAAGGTCAAAATTTTTATTCAGATATAGCATTTCCTTGTTGCTATCTTTAACAAACTTGTATTGAAATTTTCGGATATTGTGTATTCATAATTAACCTTTAAGTTTCTGAATTTCAGATAGTTCCGAAAATCCTAAACTTCTTCAATGGCATTTGCCTCTAACCCTTTTCCTTAATTGAAATAGAAATTTCCTCTATTCTCGAATTTAACACTTTGTGACCCTTCAAATTATCATAAAAATCTACTAAACTTCTAGACACTCCCTCTCTTTTCATTTATAGATTACTTACATACAGAATTATTCAAAGTTTCTTCTTTTGTCATTTTTTATAGCATACATTCTTCTTGTGCTATCTCCTTTTACCTAAATTAAACATTTGTTGTCATAAGGTTGCTCATGATTTCCTCTTATATTAATTGTAATTTCTGTAGAATTTATAGTAATGTCCTTTTATTTATTTATTTTTATTTATTTTTAAAATATATTTTATTGATTTTGTACAGAGAGGAAGGGAGAGAGATAGAAAGCTAGAAACATCGATGAGAGAGAGTCATCGATCAGCTGCCTCTTGCACACCCCCTACTGGGGATATGCCCGCAACCAAGGTACATGCCCTTGACCGGAATCGAACCCAGGTCCCTTCAGTCCCCAAGCCGACGCTCTATCCATTGAGCCAAACCGGTCTCGGCAGTAATGTCCTTTTAAAGTTCCAAATATTTGTGCTATCAACTTTTTTATTGTTATCTGGCTATGAGTTAACCATTTTTATTAGCCTATTTAAAAACCAAAATTATGTTTGTTTGGGTTATGTTTTTTCTTTATTGCAATGTTGTTCTCAATTTCATTATATATTTATCTCTTTTTTCTATATACATGCTTTGAATTAATATTTTTTGTTCTTTTTCTAACGTCTTGGGACAGATACATAGATGATCAATTTTCAACTTTCTTCTAGTCTAACATAATTAAGTAAATTCCTATCCAAGTGCAGTTTTAGCTAGATATCACACGCTTTGATATGTCATGATTTCTTTTTTTTTTCTTTTTTTTTTTTTATAAATCAATCTTTATTATTCATATTGTTACAAAGGTTCCTCATTTCTTCCCCCCTCCACCAGGTTCCCATCCCACCCTCCGCCCCCTCCTCATCCCCCATTGTCCTCATTCATAGGTGCAGTTTATGTTCAGTCTTTTCCTCCCTCCCTTTCCCCGATAGTAAATCCCTTTTCAGATAGTAAATCAGTTACTTAGCATTTTCTCATATCAATAATACCACCACATGCCCAATGATACACTTCACACAAAAGACATTTCCAAATAAGTCAACCAGCCTCATCCAGGCCCCACCCAAGGCAGTCAAAGATCAACACCCCAGCCCTATACTAACTCAACACATCCAGATCTAAGCCTTCATCTCTTGATTCAGCAGACCCTCAAGTTCCCACAAAAGTTTCCAGCCATGTCTGAGAGGCAGCCGTGGGGGAGGGGCAGGCGAGGAGCGAGCTGTTCCGGGCCTGGCTGCTCCGGGCCTGGCCTCTGTTGCTCTGGTTCGTTCCACAACCAGCTGCTCCGGGTCTGGTCACCGCCGCTCTCAACCTAGTTGCTCTGGACCTGGCTGCTGCTGCTCCGGGCCTGGCCGCACCAGACCCGGCTGCTCCGGGCCTGGCCGCTCCCAGCCTGGCAGCCGCTGCTTTGGGCCTGGCCACACCAGACCCGGCTGCTCCGTGCCTGGCCGCTCCCAGCCTGGCAGCTGCTGCTCCGGGCCTGGCCACACCAGAGCCGGCTGCTTCGGGCCTGGCCGCTCCCAGCCTGGCAGCCGCTGCTTCGGGCCTGGCCACACCAGACCCGGCTGCTTCGGGCCTGGCCGCTCCCAGCCTGGCAGCCGCTGCTCCGGGCCTGGCCGCTCCCAGCCTGGCAACCACTGCTCCGGGCCTGGCCGCACCAGACCCGGCTGCTCCGGGCCTGGCCGCTCCCAGCCTGGCAGCCGCTGCTCCAGGCCTGGCCGCACCAGACCCGGCTGTTCCGGGCCTGGCCGCTCCCAGCCTGGCAGCCGCTGTTTCGGGCCTGGCCACACCAGACCCGGCTGCTCCGGGCCTGGCCGCTCCCAGCCTGGCAACCACTGCTCTGGGCCTGGCCGCACCAGACCCGGCTGCTCCGGGCCTGGCCGTTCCCAGCCTGGCAGCCGCTGCTCCAGGCCTGGCCACTCCCGGCCTGTCAGCCGCTAGAGCTTACATTTTTAAGCGAAAAGTACCAGAGTACTCAGTTAAACAACTATTTTCTAAGCCTGATCACTGTCAGTACATAAGGATTATATACCAAGTCTGAAATTTTACATCTACTTTGCCAGAACCTAAATGCAAAATAAGAAAAGTTCTTATGATTTTCTAAGGTATTTGAAAACATCCTCTAAAATCACACACTTAGTTTGTTTGGTGGCTTGTTTTAATACACAATAGTTTATGGTCTTAAAGAATTTTGGACTAAGTTCAAGCCTTCCACCCACCTGGTATTAGCTGAGTGATCTTGGGCAAGGATGGTAACTTATCATATTTTTCTATGTATAAGATGCTATTTTTCCCCCCTAAAATTATTAGACTAAAAATTGAGGCATCTTATACACAGAAGTCAGCCAAGAAGGGAGCCGAGTGGGTGGGTAGTTGCCCATACCTTGTCAAACAGGCTTCCTCCACTCACAAACCTACTGTTATTGACGTCAGCTGATGCCATAATTGGAGGTGGAGGAGGAGAGTGCACAGATGCAACAGGGACCTGAGCATTCTGAGCCCATAAAGATTTTAAAAATAAGTAAAAAGATAAATACCTGGAAGCAATAGTCTTACTCTGCAAAATTCAAACTGAATGTCATCAGTTATACAAAAGAGCATGGAAATAGAGCTGCAGAGAGACCATTTGTACCTCCTCCCACTGAGTGTATGATCAGACAGTGGAGAAAACAGGAAGAACAACTCCTTAAGATGCCAAAAAAAGAGAAGGCCTGACGAGGAAAACCAGCAAAATGGGCAAACCTGGAGCAGAGATTTAAGACTTGGATTATGGAGCAGCACCAGAGTGGCTTCTGTGTGTCAATCAAGCTTATTCAATATCAGGCAAGAATGTCCGCAAGCAAAATGAACATTGTTGATTTACCGGAAAAGCAAATGGTGCTTCAATTTCATGAGGAGAAAAGGGTTGGCCATGAGAACACAAACAAAGTTAGCTCAGAAAATGCCACCAATTTATGAAAATGATCTCACATACATAGACAATGACTCAGAAGACAGCAGTGATACAATAGAAGTTGAAACTTGATATGTCTGGAACTAACAGTGATGAAGAAGAGAGCAGTGATGCAACAGAGACTGAGTAAAGTGATATGCTGCATAATATCATGGTACTGATATGTAAACATTACTTGTGGTAATTACTAAGTAAAAATGTGTTCTGTTTTATGTTTA
This sequence comes from Pipistrellus kuhlii, assembly GCF_014108245.1. Classification (NCBI taxonomy): domain Eukaryota; kingdom Metazoa; phylum Chordata; class Mammalia; order Chiroptera; family Vespertilionidae; genus Pipistrellus; species Pipistrellus kuhlii. The sequence continues at coordinate 135,803,008 of NW_023425515.1, read as the reverse complement.
AAATATTGATTTCTTAATTTGGGGATGGAAAGGTGGGGGGAGGGGCGGTGTCTTATACATGAGGGCATTTTATACACGAAAAAACACAGTAATTATCCTGTACCTTACTTTCTCTTATCTGAAAAATCGAGATTCATTCACTCAAAAAAATATCTGTGGAGTGCCCATTTCATGTTAGGCACTATTCTAACTGCTGGGGACACAGCAGGGAACAAGACAGATAAAAAAAAATTCTCTCCTAGTGGAGCTTACATTACATTCAGCACTACTAAGGATAATTTCAGTTCCTCCCTCACATGACTGTGTGAGAATTACATTAGTTAATACATGTGAACCACTTAAGATACTATCTGCCACACAGTGAGAGCTCATGAAAACTAACCATCATCATCAGAGGATATTTAATCTTCATTAAAAAAATTTCCCTTTCATATTTCCCCCATTCTTTGTCTCCTTGGTCCCAGAAATAATGGGCTGAACTTAGTGTTCCATGTACATCACTGAGTCTCAATTTCCTCATCTGTGAAATGGTGACATCTGCTTTCTCCACTCCACAGTGTCAGCATGAAAATCAAATGATATATGGGAGTGGGCAGGAGTAGGTTTAAAGTTGCATTGTGACATTCTTTTGAGTTAATATATTGTAATAACCAAAACCTGCTATAAGCTTCCTGTAATACACATGAAAGTGCTTTATAACTATTTATTATTCTTTTTTCAAAAAGGAGAAAAAATAATGGAAAATAAACTAGAGAAGGAAGTAACCAATTATGGCATATCAGAAAAGCTGTCCATTTTCTAAAACTTTTTTTTTTAATTTTTTTTAATATATTTTTTTTATTGATTTTTTACAGAGAGGAAGGGAGAGAGGGAAAGAGCCAGAAACATCAATGAGAGAGAGTCATCCATCAGCTGTCTCTTGCACATCCCCTACTGGGGATATGCCCGCAACCAAGGTACATGCCCCCGACGGGAATCGAACCCGGGTCCTTCAGTCCCCAAGCCGACGCTCTATCCATTGAGCCAAACCGGTTTCGGCGCATTTTCTAAAACTTTTTAATGTGAAACCCCAGATTTCTAACTGTCAAGTCGTCTACTCAGAAGAAACACACTAGTCATGGAACTTTAGGGTTTCTAATTCCAATGAGTTCATATGGCCACTTGGATTTCAGCAAGACTTTTACAGCTGTAACATCTCCATATAGAAACAGCATGTGCAAAATGTGTGTGTCTTGCCAGTCCATGCAGGGCCAGTTCAAACGGACAGACCAGAATTGTCATCTGTCTTCTTATATGATCGTTAAACTGGGTGTATTTACATGACTGACTGTTGTCAACTGCTCTTGGAAAACAAACATGGTAAAAATATTATGACACAAGTAAAAGAGAGAAAGCGGAGGAGATAGAAAAGGTCACAGAAGGGGCCCCTGATATTTGGGCATATTTTTTTTCTTTTTACATCCTTCCCATTTCATATGATGAGTTTTCTAATGCAGTGTGACCCCAAATATCCCAGGTGAGGGAAGGTTTAGGAGAGGTTCTTCAGGTATAAAATTCTCCTCCAACATTAAGATCTGAACATAAGTAAGATAAATATAACCTGAGGTGCTGAGGTCCAACTCTTCTGTTCATGGCACCAACCCATATCCTAGTCTTCACTGGCTGTAGAAAGTTACAGATGGCCGTGGCAGCCAGTGTTAACCAGGTGAGTCCCTGCTAAGTGCCACAAAGTTGTCTATCCATAATTAAGAACCCAAGTAGTTGGTGTTGCTCAAGATCCTTCAAGTTATCCACCTGCCTTTCTAGATTTCTTTGAGTCAAGGCTCAGAAGAGGGATTTTATTGTAGGCGCACAGTGACAAATTTGCTTGGTGACAAATGCCACTCAAGAAGGGTGAGGCTATTGCCTGGCCAGTGAACAGTTATCTGAGAAGGCAGTAGGAATGGTCTGTCCTCCTCTAACTTCCTGCAGCAGCCTCAAGACTAACTCCAGACAACACAAACCAGCCAGCAGCTTGCCTGGACAGCAAAGAAAACTGCTTTATTCAGGATGACCAAGCATTTTAGCCCTAGAAGGTCAAGGCCTTGCTGGGCTACGATTTTCTAGTGAAAGCTTCTCTTATTGAGCATGTGTGAAAAGGGATGAGAATTTGTGGTCATGTGTCTGGAGAGAACAACACGGAGAAGTAAAACATGCAAAAAGGGCAACAGCTGAAGTCCCGAGCTACAGACAAGAAGGCCGGACACTGAGGAGGGCTGGGGGATAGAGAGCTTCTGAACCCTGCTGAGGGTAGCAAGGATAGCGTGTGGTAGCGAGAAGACCAATGTTCCAGGGACTGAACTGGATTAGGCTACTCCTTGAGCCAAAACCCTCCTCCTGTGTCTACTAACCAGGAAAACTTTCCTTCTGCTCTCCCTTCTTTAGTTAAACAATACGATAGTGTTTAAAAATCACTTCCGTAGGTCTTCCCTCGTACAGAAACACATAGTACACGATTAGGCATGTCTTAATCTGCTGATGCTTGGAGGTGCTAGCAATCTTCCTTAGATAATTCATTTACAGCCTCATAAAAGGAGCAGAAAAACCAAACTAGGTGCGGTGAATGGTCTCAAAGTGCTCCTCCATTTCTCACCTATGAGATGTCTTTTGGAATCAGTACAAAGAGGCAGGGCACTCAGAGGATGATATACTTTCCCCAACTTCAGGCACTTGATTTGTGCTACTATCCCTGGAGGGTACTATCTATGTTAACTCAAATGTTATAAGCTTTATAGTTTAACTAGAGGCCCAGTGCACAGATTCACGCAAGATGGGGGGAGGGTGGCGGGGGGGGGGGGGGTTCTCAGCCTGGCCTGTGCCCTCTTGCAATCTGGGACCTCTCGGGGGATGTAGCAGTACACCAAGCGGCAGGCGGCCAGGGAGGAGCCCCAGCTGGGGCTGGGCACTGTGCCGCTCATGCTCATCCCAGCCCACTGCACCTGCCACTGCTCGGTAGCACTGCAGCAGAGTCAGGAGAGGCTCCCACTGCATAGCTGCGCTCGCCAGCCAGGAGTTCAGCTTCAGCTGAGCAGTGCTCCCCCTGTGGTGCTCCTGCATTGAGCATCTGACCCCTGGTGGTCAGTGCATGTCATATCGACTGGTCAACTGGTAGTTCCAGTGGTTCGGTCATAACAGTTGCTTAGGCTTTTATATGTACAGATATTTTGTTCATCCCTATGTACAAAAGTCCTGAAAGAGCCTCAAAGAAATGCAAGGTGACCTTGAGGAGATAGAAAGTTTTGAAAGGACTGTGTTTCGTTGTACGTTCTTTGCAACCTCTCCTAGACTATGAGCTCCTTGAGGGCAGAGGTCTAACCCTGTTTGGTAGTTCTGGAATGTGAATGAATAAACAAAAGCTCAAGATGGCTAGATTAAAAACCACCAAGCAGGGGACTTCTTGAGGGCTTCTCCATTTTCCATTTTCCTTTCCTGATGGGCTAAAACAATACATGGTATAAAGTAGACACTTTAGCTAGCCTTTGCTAAATCAGTGAGAAGGCTCCCCAGTATCCTTCTCAAGGGTATGATTCTAAGTGTATAAGCAACACTACAACAAAGAGATAATGCAAATCCTGCTGTTATAGATGCTTCTAAGCATAGTCAAATCTATTTTACTTTTGTGTGGATTAATCATGGCCAATTTTTATTCCCAGTGGATTCCACCCTGCCCGGAATGATGAAAGAACACCATATCCCTTGATGTCACAATTGAATTGTGCTCAGGAAATGGGGTTATTTTAATATTATTGTAAACCAAACATAATTAAGAATGTGACTCTTCTCAGGAAAATATCACATGACATACTCCAGAAACAAATATAAACAAATTGTAGTTTACTTGGTGATTTAGTTTATTGACTCCCACTTCCCATTAGTTAATTGAAATGATTAGTACTTGAGGCATCTACAAAATCAACAGAATTTTTCACTTTGAATTCTGGTATTTTAGTATCTTGAAGGCATGGTGTGGGTGAAAGCAAATTAGGGGCATGAGCTAATCAAGACTTGGAGTGACTCTCACAAACCCAAGCCAACAAAGCATAACAATACTCCAGACCTTACAATTCTCCATTTAGTTTTGGCTAAAACGTCTTGGTTCAGAGAAGATGACTCCAAACCATGGAATCCATTCCATGACACTGATATAAATCCATGTAAAAAACTGGTTAGGGGCAGGGTTGTACACACACACAGTATCTTTTATTTGTTTTTAAGGTCTTGCATGTGACACCTGGTGACTTCTCATGGAAAGGCTGAGGCGCCAAGAAGAGTTGTAATTAGGAGGTAAAACATCAAGGGCCTGGCAAAGGACCCAAGCTGGCAGACCCAGAGGAAGGGAGCAGCAGGAAAACAGTGTGGGTTTGAACTCGGCTCCGGGCCTGAGGAGAACTTGCTCTTTCACCTCTATCTATAAATCTACCTTCCCTCAATGATTTCTGAAAAAATGCACCAAGTATTTTGTTTACATCTATAGAGATTCCTGTCCTTAATTTTAAACAATAATGATAAGTGCAATAATATACATCTAGCACATAGTCTGAGAATGTCATTGGAGTTTTCTGTAGGAGACAAATTAACACATAAAATTACAAGGAATTTCACAGGCATTATTGCTAATCCAACAACTAGGCAAAAGAGTAATATACATAAAATTTGTTCTCTATTCGTTAGCTAGAGAAAATTGAGCAAATTATTAAAAATCTCATGCTTCCATGTTTAATACCATTCTCACAAGAATATCATTAAAATCATCCATGTTCCTTCATAAAAACAACAATGTCAATAAGCTAATAACCACGCAGTACAACTTAGGTGCATTATTTGTAGCCAAAGCTATATTAATTATGAAGGGAAATACTTGGGAAATTTTAAACTGAGAATAAAAATAAGGTATTTTATTGTTTCTAATTTATTTAATTTGAGATCCATGTAAGTATGTTAGATATTTGCTTTTGTAGAAAAAACACACACATAAAACTGGTGATCATTTCAGTTTTTTAGAGCAAATTGTAGGACTAAAATATAGTAATTCAACATTTTTGTATACCATATTTTTATTCATTAAAAGTCAATTTAAGGGATGCTATTAAGGTGTAAAATATAGTCAAGATGATTGATTTTCCCCACAGTGATACCATTCCTTGTTTTACATTTATCCTGTTCCCTCCATTCCCTATCCCCATGATCAGCAAACTGTGGTTCGCGAGCTACATGCAGCTCTTTGGCCCCTTGAGTGTGGCTCTTTCACAGAATACCATAACCTGGGTGAGTCTATTTTGAAGAAGTGGCATTAGAAGAAGTGTAAGTTTTAAAAAATTTGGCTCTCAAAAGAAATTTCTTTCTTTTTTTAAAATATATGTTATTGATTTTTTACAGAGAGGAAGGTAGAGGGATAGAGAGTTAGAACAATTGATAAGAGAGAAACATCGATCAGCTGTCTCCTGCACACCCCGCACTGGGGATGTGCCCACAACCAAGGTACATGCCCTTGACCAGAATCGAACCTGGGACCTTTTAGTCCATGGGCCGACGCTCTATCCATTGAGCAAAACTGGTTTTGGCTCAAAAGAAATTTCAATCATTGTACTGTTGATATTTGGCTCTGTTGACCAATGACTTTGCCGACCAATGCCCTATCCCAATAGCACATAAAAATAACTTGTTTCTCTTTTCCTTAATGGATTGTTTTTTAAGGCTTGACATTTAACATTTTGAACCATCTAGAATTTATTTTTATGTACCATATGTTACCCAATTTAAAAAAATGATTAATCAGTTGCCTAGCCTATTGATTTATGATGCCTCTTACCCATCACATTTATTAAATTCTTATGTACAGTTGAGTCCTTTGAGGAGGGAGGAAGAGAGGGAGGGAGGGACGGAGGGAGGGAGGGAGGGAGGGAGGGAGGGAGGGAGAGAGAGAGAGAGAGAGAGAGAGAGAGAGAGAGAGAGAGAGAGAACAGGAGAAAAGGCATATAGTACAGAGAGGAAAGAAGTAAATTGATGTGTGTGTTTTGTTCATATGACATGATCATGTACCTAGAAAATCTTACAAAATCCACACACAAAAATAGAACTAATAAGTGAGTTTATCAAGGTTGCAGATACAAGGTCACTACACACAATTTAATCAGTTGTATTTTTATATATTAGCAAAAAACAACAGGAAGAGAAAATAAATTTTAATAAACAGTAAAATTGGTAACAGCACCGAATATATCAATTAGATAAGGGAACTATAAAAGTACAATACATTCCAGAGGGAACATTAAATACACCTAAATAAATATTTGAGTCTTCTTTGTATGATTAAATATTAAGATGTCATTTCCCTCAAAATTGACCTACAGATTCAATATACTAGGTAAACACATGGGTAAAAGGTAAATGAAAAAACTGTGGATTTTTTTCATAAGGTACTGAGGAATACCATGCATATAATGGATTGTTATTCAGAAATTTAAAAAAATGAACCACCTATTGATACTGGCAATGACATGAAGGAATTTCAAAAGGTTATGCAGAGAAAAAGAAGCTACATATTATACAAAAACCCCTCACCTGGCAGAATGAATCAGTGCCCTCATCTTTGACTTGCCAGAATAGTGTCAGAGGAATCCAGCTAAACAAGAAGGTTTAAATAAGATCCAGTCTCTCATAATATAATAGTTAAAATGTTCAGGTTTCGACTGAAAATCTTGCATCATCTCAAGAGTAAAGAAAACCACAATTTGAATTAAAAAAAAAAGACACCACACACAACAAACATTAACACTGAGACGATAGAAATGCTAGAATTATATGACAAATATTTTTAAGCAGCCATCATAAAAAAAAATACTTCAATAAGCAATTATAGACATACTTGGAATACACAAATGAAAAAATGGGAAATTGCAGCAAAGAAAAGACAGACAGAAGAGTCAGATGACCTTATGGAACTATTATATAACAGAAGTTCTAAAATTCATGTCACCAGAATCCCAGAGGAAGAGGGGGAAGAAGGTAAGGCTGAAAAAGAACTCAAATGTATAATGGATGAAAGCTTCCCAAAATTGGCAAAAGGCACAAACCTACAGATTTAAAAAGTTGAACGAATTCTAACCAGGATAAACAAACAAACAAACAAACATCCAAGATATATCATAGTCAAACTTCTGAAAACTAAAGACAAAAAAGACATTTTGAAAAAAAAGAAAAAAAAAAGACATTTTGGAAGAAGCAAGATAAAAATGACAACTTGTCTACAGAGCAAAAACAATTCAAATAAAAGTGGATTTTTCATTAGAAACTGTGGAGGCCAGAAGGAAATGACACAAAACCTTTCAAGTACTAAAAAAGGTTGTCATACCAGTATCCTATATACATGAAAATGTCTGTCAGCAATGAAAGAAAAATCAAGACATTCTTAGTTAAATGAAAATTAAGAGAATTTATCACCAGCAGGCCTAACCTTAAAAAAATGGCTAAAGGATTTTCTTTAAATAAAAAAGGGAACAATAAAAAAAGGAATCTTGGAATATTAGGAAAGAAGAAACAGCATTAGAAAATAAAAATATGAGTAAATTCAATATAATTTTCCTCTTGAGTTTCCTAAATAATACTTGACACATTTAAAGCAAAAATTATAATAGCATCTGATGTAATTCCAAATGTGTATAGAAGAAATAAGTTATGGAAATTATATTATAAATGAGGGAAAGTAAAGGGAAGTAAATGTGGGAGAGGTTTTGATATGCCAAACTGACAAAATATCAAACCAACAGACTGTTATATAATAACCTATATTGATCACTAAAAAAGCTATACAAAGAAATACACTCAAAAACATTAACCTATCTAATAAAAGAGTAATATGAAATTGAACATCACTCCAACACACAAGATGACCACCCCTATGTGGTCAAAGATGGCTGCACCCATGTGGACACAAGATGGCCGCCATGAGATGGCTGGCAGGGGAGGGCACAGTTGAGGTTGATCAGGCCAACAGAAGAGGGCAGTTGGGAGGGACCAGGCCTGCAAGGGAAAGTAGTTGGGGGTGACCAGGCTGGCAAGAGAGGGCAGTTAGGGGCAACCAGACTGGCAAGGGAGCGCAGTTGCGGGGGACCAGGCCTGCAGGGGAGGGCAGTTAGGGGTCACCAAGCTTGCAGGGGAGGACAGTTGGGGGTGCCCAGGCCTGCAGGGAGGGTAGTTAGGGGTGACTGGGCCACCAGGGGAGGGCAGTTGGGGAGGAGCAGGCCTGCAGGGGAGGGAAGTTGAGGGGGTTGTGGAAACAAGCCTATGGGGGGTGGGAGAGCTGGAGGAGATCAGGCCTGCAGGGGAGGACAGTTGGGGAAGACCAGGCCTACAGAGGAGGGCAGTTGGGGGGAGGGGGGGAACCAGGCCTGCAGTGGAGGGCCGTTGGGGGTGACCAGGCCAGCAGGGGAGGAAAGTTAGGGGCAACCAGGCTGGCAAGGGAGGGCAGTTAGGGATGACTGGGCCAGTAGGGTAGGACAATTAGGGGCAACCAGCCCTGCAAGTAAGGACAGTTAGAGGTGACCAGGCCAGCAGGGGAGAACAGTTAGGGGCAATCGGGCCAGCAGGGAGCAGTTAGGTGTCAATTAGGCTGGCAGGGGAGTGATTAGGGGGTGATCAGGTTGGCAGGCAGAAGTGGTTAGGGGCAATCAGGCAGGCTGGCAGGCGAATGGTTGAGAGCCAGCAGTCCTGGATTGTGAGAGAGATGTCCAACTGCCTGTTTAGGCCTGATCCTACTGGGATCGGACCTAAACTGGAAGTTGGACATCTCTAGAGGGATCCAGGCTGGGCTGAGGAACATCCTCCCCCGCACCCCCCCTCCCCGTGCACTGGGCCTCTAGTAGATAAATTAAAAAATGGAATTCTAAAAATTATTTAAGTAATTCACAGGAAGGCAGAAAAAATGTAGAACTATTTAAAAAACAAACAAACAAAAACACCACACAGAACAAACAGAAAACAAAAAATAAAATGACTGACTTAACTTTAAAATGTCAATCATTATATTAACTGCAAATGGTCTAAATGTATCAATTAAAGTGGATTTTAAAACCTGACACAAACAGGGGGTGAAGGCATTAGTGGGAGTATAGGGGGGTCAATGGGGTGATAAGGACACATATGTTAATACTTTAATCAATAAAGAAAAAGAAAAACAAAAAACCTGACACAACTATATGCTGTTACAAAAATTCACTTCCAACATGATATAGGAAAATTGAAAATAAAAAAAATGAGAAAAAGATAATATATTATGGAAACCTTAGTTAAAAGATAAAAGGAGTAGCTTTATTAATGTCAGATAAAATAGATTTCAGAGCAAAGAAAAACTGTCAGAGATAAAGACATTACAAAATGTTAAAAGGGATCAATTCATCAAGAAGACGCAGCAATCCTAAATGGCTATGCACCAAACCTTAGCGATGCAAAATATGTGAAGCAAAACTGATAGAACAGAAAAGGGAAATTGGCAAATCAACAATTATAGTTGGAGACTTCAACACCCCTTTCAGCAATTAGCAGAACAACTTGACAGAAAGGATACAAAAGAAGTCAACAACAGCAACCAACAGAACCTAACTGGTATTTATAGAACACCCAACAGCAGAATACACATTCTTTTTAAGACATGTTTAACATAATATATCCTGGGACATAAAACAAGACTCATCAAATTTAAATACAATGTACAGATGGTGTATCTATTATAAAACTGTATGCCTGAAATCTATATAATTTTATTAAGCAATGTCACTCCAATAGATTCAATAAAATTAAATTTAAAAAATGAAACAGAGGATATTACTACAGATTCTGTAGACATAAAGAAAAACAAGAGAATACTACAAAGAACTCTATACTCATAAATTCAACAACTTAGATGAAGTGGAGCAATCTTTGAAAAACATGGACTACCACAATTTACTCATGATGAAACTGATCATTTGAATAGTCCTATATACTACCAGGAAATTTTAATTGGTAATTTTTAAACTTCAAAAAAGAACTCTTCCAGCCCAGCTGGTTCCACTGAAGAGTTCTGACAAATGTTTAAAGTTTTTACACCAATTTTATACAATGTCTTCCAGGAAACAGAAGATGGAACATTTTCCAATTCATTTTATAAAGCTAGTATTATCTTAAAACCAGACAAAGATAGCACACACCTACATGCCCATACACACAAAACTATAGATCAATATCCCTCAGAAATTTAGACACAAAATTCCATAGTGAAATATTAGCAAATAGGATTCAGAAATATATAAAATGAATTATATACCATAACAGAGTTGGCTGATTCCATATTCCAAGAATAAATAAACATAATCTACCATATTAAGAAGAAAAATCATATGACCATATTGACAGATGTAGAAAAGCATTTAAAGAATTCAACACCCTGCCGAAGCCAGTTTGGCTCAGTGGTAGAGCGTTGGTCTGAGGACTGAAAGGTCCCAGGTTCGATTCCGGTCAAGGGCATGTACATTGGTTGCGGGCACATCCCCGGTAGGGGGTGTGCAAGAGGCAGCTGGTCGATGTTTCTCTCTCATCGACATTTCTAGCTCTCTATCTCTCTCCCTTCCTCTCTGTAAAAAAAATCAATAAAATATATTTTAAAAAAAAGAATTCAACACCCACTCATGATAAAAACACTCAAAAACATAACAAACACTAGTGGTCTGATGCACAGATTTGTGCATATTGAAAGAAAATTAATTAGAAGAAAGATTTGTGTGGTAATTATGTTACTGCAAAAAATTACATGTTAAAATAGTATATATAATATAGTATTATAAAATTAAAACACAAGTGCAAGTGGAACCAGCGATATATCTATCTATCTATCTATCTATCTATATATATATCGTGCATGTGCAAGTCAGTGTTTATTTTTAAATTGCCACAGTGCGTCATATGTACCTCTGGTCGGCTGCTGGGTTGGTAGGACAGTAGGACGTACATACAGTCAGTCACTTAGCCTTTTATATATATATATATATATATATATATATATATATATATATATATATATATATATAATATAGATAATAGAGAACTTCCTTAAGTTGATGAAGATTATATATAGAAACTGTTATAGCTGTCTGGTTATTATTGTTCCTACCCTCAACCCCAGCAGACTATGGTTTAGTGACTAGCATGCTGAACTCATGTGGGTCTTTTATCATAACAGCTAGCTGGATGACATTAAAGCTAAAGTCTACAGGGAACTGCCATCAGAATTTTTGTGGGGGCAAACTCATTGCCACTGCCATTATTATTAGCTGACAGGGATGTGAATCCTGATCTCAGCTGCTTCTATGTGGGTCCCAATCTGGGAGTATCTGCTCCCTTTCTTTCCTCAGAATCCTTTAGATTAGGGGTGTCGAACTCAATCAGAGAAGGGGCCAAAATCTAAAATCCAGCCTAAATCGCGGGCCGAATGGTTTACTGAACAGTCATAAACTGTCATTGTGATGGAAACGCAGCGGAGTGCAGTGATGACAGCGTGGTGCGGGCCACATTGCAAGGCCTGGCGGAACGGATTTGGCCCGCGGGCCTTGTGTTTGACACATGTGCTTTAGATGATGTGGAAGAAGCACCCTTTACCCACCAGGTTCTTAAGTTTTAGAGGCACATCTTGTTGAGTGTTATTCCTTTTATTAGGGTTGCTCTTTCAGTTTCTCAGGGTTTAACATCTCACTGAACCATGTACAAGTCCCCCAGAGGCTGACTCATGAAATTGTCCAATTAATATAGAGCAGTGAGAAGCAGCCTGGGTCCTTCCTCCTTCTTCCACAGTCTCAATGCAGGTCTAGCTATCAATGCCAATGCTTCCCATGAGCTCAATTCAATTATAAAAACATTCATTATGTAGGAACACAATGTCTCTGAGCCCCCCGAGGTTCATTTGGCCTTCATGCAAATGGAAACTCTGCAAGCTCTCAGACTGCTGTTTGGATTCTTTTCTCACCCTAAGTGCCACCTAACAGTGCATGAGAGAAAGAATTTACCTCATAGTGATACCACTGCGAAGAAAGACCATCGTTTAGCAACTGCGTATTTTTTTTTGGTGTTTTTTTTTTTTTTTTTTTTTTTTTTCATTATGACAAGGTATTGGGAGGGAGGTAAAAGGATGACAAATTAATAATTACTCTACTAATGGTTATACTAGAGTGTTAGGCTAAAAGCAAGGGGGTAAGGAGCCAAAAGACCCAGTTTAGAATCAAGCTTTCACCATGAACTAGTGGGAAATCTTGGGCAAATTACTGTATCTCTTAAGGCCTTGGTTTTGCTGCTTGTAAAATATGGATATTGATACCTATCTCAGAAGATTAAATGAGATAAAATGTTTCAAGTCACTGACACACTTCCTAAGTGGTCACTAGTGATGGTCATAGTCAATTGTGTTTGAACTCAGCTTCATTACTTGTCCTTGTGGGAATGTACCAGGATCCCTGGTATAGATGATTGCATCTTTCTGGAGACAAAGATTGGAGACAGCTGCTTATGGGAGTAAAATTAAGTAGCATAAGACCCCACTGCTCAAATATGATAAAGTGATTAAGAATTAGGAGGTAAGGGCCATGTCTACACTCCCCGTACCAAGTGCCATATTTTAAAATCAGAATATGTCCTTGGCCAGTGCCTTCATAGACCACTGTGCAATTTATAAAATGATTAAAAGGAAGGTACAGAGTCCTTGGCCCTCACATCATCAATCCTGCAGATTACTTCAACTTCCAGAATACAATGAAACTATGTCTGGGAAATAAGGCAGAGGACATTCTAGACAATATAGATTAAACTATAATTTGCTTTAGTAGCACATGAAACAATATTCGCTATTATTTTTCAAAGCTCTAAAATGGTTTAGTTCTTAAATTTTATTTTCACAAAATATGCAGCAAGATTAATGAAAATACCGAGGAAAATATGCAGCAAGATGAATAAAAATACCGAGGTACTGTATTTTATTTTTCAGCACAGTGAAATCATCAGAGAGCCAAAGAAGAAAAACCCTGCTTTGTCCCTACAACCACTCTATTCTTCCTAAAAAGGCTAACCCATCTCTTTTCTTTGCCATCAAACAGTTGTTTGCCAGAGAGAGCTAATGTCTTCTAATAATGATAATTACGTTGATTTAATAGTTCAGGGAACATGAGAGCATAGTGTACTAAAGTAGACAGTGAAGGTTTGGGTAGAAACGTTCTTGGAAAGCTGTGGCATATCACTAATACAAATGAAGAGGAAGCAATGATGTCTAGCTGGTGAAGACATGTGCTGTGGGGGTGGCACACTGTGAGGTGGCTCAGGTACCAGGCAGTGCTGATGCTGCGGGAGCTCTGCTGATTGCACTGGCGATGGTGCCCTGCACCTCTCTGCACTCCGCTCTCCTGGGTGACATAATCATCTGGGTAAGTATCATGGTGAAATGAGGAGGGGTGTGGGCTGACTAAGCTGAAAAGTTCTGAGGCTGGGAAAGCAGAGCAGCTCTATGGCCACACAGGCCATTGCTGATGGGAAGAGAGATCCTGAAAGGAGGTGAGGGTTTTTGACAACATGCACTTCTTCCACATTTCTGCCAAGGGCAGGCCCTATCTCACAAAGTTGAGGCAGAAGGAGCTATTCACGCAAGGTTCATGGTACCACAGTGGTTTTATAACAAGTTCACAGGTTCTTGGGCATTCTTCCAGTAAAATATAAAGACTAATTAATTCTCTTTCACTTGAACATGGGTTGGCCTTCATAGCTTGCTTCTAATGAAAAACAAAACAAAATTAAAAAAACAAAACCCAACACAAAAACAAACCTGCGATGGTGAATGATTTCTGAGACTAGGTTAGAAAAGGCAATATCCACCTGTCTCTCTTTCTCTCTCCCCGGACTCTATCTCTCTGATGTCCTGAGCTCACACATAGGAAGCCAGCAACTCTGATGCCACCATGCTGGGCAGAACACGTGGCAAATCCACTGGAGACAGAGAGAGAGGCGGATGGAGCCTCAGCTGTGCCAGTCTCCAGCTGTTTTGAGTCTTTCCAGTATCTACTGCCAGAAGCATAAATAATTATTCTATTCCTCTTTAAGCCACCCCATCTAAGAACAAGCAAAGCAGAAATAAGCTATCTCTACTAAGTCCTGCTCAAATTGCAGATTCATGAGCAAATTAAGTTCTGAAATTGCCTTAAGCCATTCATTTTAGGATAATTTGTTATGCAACATTAAATAACCAGAACAAGCATCAAGATGATGATGGGGCAAGAATATTTTCATAGATAAGCTTTTGAGATATTATATATGGATACCTGGAGAACTCGGGTGAACAGATGAGGATAGGCCACAATAAAAGGTCTTATGAGAAACTATTGGAGAAGGTGAGTAAAAAGTTCTATAACAGGATGACAAATAAGAGGATGGAGCCTGGCTGGTGTGGCTCAGTGGCTGAGCATCAACCTATGAACCAGAGGTCATGGTTCGATTTCTGGTCAGGGTACATGCCTAGGTTGCCGGTTGCAGGCTTGTCCCCAGTAGGAGTCTTGTAGGAGGCAGACAATCAATGATTCTTCTCATCATTGCTGTTTCTATCTCTCCCTCTCCCATCCTCTCTGAAATCAATAAAAATATTGAATATATTAAAAAAAAAAAGAGGATGGGTTTTGGGCCCAAGACAAACTAATATAAATCTAAATAACTTATAAGTAAGTTTGTGATCTTAGTCAAGTTACTTAATTTCTCTGAGCTTTAATATGTACATATGGAAAACTGTGATCATAACATTGAGTTCATACCAGTTGTTGGAAAGAGTGAGTTGATCAGTGCTTAATTAATGATCACATTGTTATTTATGCAGTCTTCCCATTGTTGCATTCTACCACAATTAGCAATGGTGGAATACTAAAGCATGCCAGTTAACAAAGCATCCTTTTATATAGACAATTCACCCATGAATCAAAAATTTCCCATTGTATTCTCTACATTGTGCTAAAACTATGGAAACTACAGAAGAATGTAGACCATAACCCTGGGAAGCCAGGAATTTAAACATCCCAAACTGAAGTGACATGTTGAGCAAGTGAATTCAGCTTCCCAAGTGTCTGATGCAATTCTTGTCTCCAGGTCTTCTTGCCAAAGGGCTACGACACTGTGGAAAAGGCTTTCACCACAATCCCTGCCTGCACAGAGAGTTCTGCAGATTATACAGATTGTGAGTACTTAGCACTCCATACATTATACATTACACTTTATTTTCTAACATCTGATATAAAATATTTCTGAAACCATCTGGTTTTTAAGACAAATTTTAATTGTCTAGTTATTACACATTAAAATATGCTTTCTGTCTCCCTCTCTTTCTTGAATAGGCCAGTACCTTTCCCCACCCACTCCATCCCCTAAGACATGCATCAAAGCTCCCTCCTCTCCTCTCTCCTCTCCTCTTCCCTTCCCTCCTCTCCCCTTTTCTCCCTCTCCTGACAGCCCCCACTCTCTGTGGAGTATGCCCACACCTTTCCCCTCTTCCCTCAACGCACATACCTTTTGTGTTCTCATTCCCTTCTCTCTCTCTTTCTCTCCCCCCTAAGCTCCAAGGACACTTCTCAAAATAAAATAAATAAAAAGTGCCTTCCATGTAAGATTACAACACTTGAGTACCTATTAGTGAGATTTAAGTCTAGTAGAGTGACCTAGTTTCTGATAAATATAACAAGATAATTCCTTTGTAATGATTGAAATTGGGTGATTAATTTTCCTATTTTAAGATATATTAACGAAATGTATTTTTAAAAGCGTAATAGAAAAGCGAAGTTTAATCCTAATACTAGTAAGACCACAGCATCTTAAATGTGTGGCCACAAACAGTTCAGATAGCCTTTGATATGGTGCCTCACAGCTCTGCACAGAGGAGTTTATACTCTTCTGAAAGAAACACAGAGCTTTAATTGAACCTGGATAATTATCCAGGTCAAAACAAAACAAAAGCTACCACGTAATTTATTAAGATTTTTGCTTTTTCAGTACTTTCCACAATAATGACTATTGAGTCTCTGCTGTTTATGAGCATTAACGTAAGAAGAAACACAAAATATCGTGGTATAACTGAGGTATTTTAAATTATTTATTATGCTTTTTCCTAATCAAGTACATGTTTTTTTTTTCTTTAAGGCAAACTATGATTTTTTTTTTGATTTTTTTTTAATCCCTGAGTCAAATCTTCAATGTTCTCTGCAGTTCCAAACAACTCCAACTCCATTTCCTTTGGCTATTAGCCTCTCACCTCTCCTACTTTCCAATTTCCCTCTGAAACTGATGTGTAATACCCAAATTGCATTGTGAGTTTATAAGGGTCTAATAGTTGTGAGCAGCCAGGAAGGATCATTATATAGTTCTGTGAACTGCCCCAGAAACTTGGAAGTTTATTTCTCATCTCTGGCTCTACACACAATACTATCAGTAGTTCGTGTCTTTGAAGGGGCTAGAGAATGTTATGTAAAACTTTTCAAACTCCAACTTTTCACAGGTCAGAAATACCCAGGGGCTCTGGTTTTTAATGTAACTTCCTTAGATAACAACAAGTTTCCGTTTTCCAATCCGGGAAGTGAATGTCTGTAATACAACATAAATTACACAGTTTCTGATTTTACTGTCTAGACACCATCAACCCCCTTAACACTACCTTCTCTGTCGAAATTCTGGGCATCGCCCAAAAACAACTGATGTCCAGCTAAACTCGGAAATATATTCCTTCCAACTAAAGCTGGCAGGACTCTGGTGAGCACATTTGAAGCCAACAAAAAGCAGGATTGGAAAATTAAGAATGGTTAAAAAAAAAAAAAAAAAAAAAAAAAAAAAAAAAAAAAACTAAAGAAAGGGCAAGCACAAAACCCTTTCACAAATTAACAAGGCTCCATAGCATCAAGTACTTGAAAGGCTTCCATCACCACCTTAACCTCCAATAAAGTAGCTTATCAGCCTTGTAGGAAACTGCAGACATGTTTATAGCCTCTCCATTCCCAGTAGAGGCTCCACTGTCTGACAGACACAAACAATAAGAAAATCAAATGCATTCTCAACAAAACAGCAACGGCCGAAACCGTTTGGCTCAGTAGATACAGTGTTGGCCTGCAGACTCAAGGGTCCCGTGTTCAATTTCGGTCAAGGGCATGTACCTTGGTTGTGGGCACATCCCCAGTGGGGGGTGTGCAGGAGGTAGCTGGTCGATGTTTCTCTCTCATTGACGTTTCTAACTCTCTATCCCTTTCCTGTCCTCTCTGTAAAAAATCAATAAAATATATATTAAAAAAGAAAAAAAAAACAGCAATGCTCACCTTTTTTACACTCATCTTTTCTGCACTCAAAGTCACTCTCACAGCACACTAGTGGAGACCGAAGTATGGAGAAAGGAGACAAGAAACCAGCTGCTTGCTCAGGGTTAGAAGGCTCCAGAACTATACAAGGATTGAAGATCTGTGGCTCTTCTCACATCACCCAACTGCTTTCCTTGGAGCAAGCCTCCAAGGAAAATTTCCTCAGGAAAATGTTACATTGTCCCAACAACAGTAGCAATAACAGCAATGGCAGCCATCATTCACTGAGTGCCTACTATATGCCAGGCACTATACCAATGTTTTGTATTTATTGTTCTCACAACAGCATAGCTTTCAACTCTATGACATGTTTGCTATGAAACAGCGTTCAGAACAAAAAAAAAGAAAGGTTTTTTCTTGGACCACACATTTAAAGAGGATCATTTCCTGAAATTCTAAAAGGATGGTTTTGATGATATCTTGCTCATAAATAGCACATTAACATTACAAAGACTTTTCACATTTTTAAAAAATTTTATCTTCACAGAAAGTCTTGAGCAGCAGGAATCACTGTCCCTATTTTACATATGAGAAGACTGAGGCTCAGGGAGACTGTGACCAAAGACACACACATTCATGAGGAGCAAGGCCAAGGGCTGGAACACAGGTGTCCTGTCCTCAACTCCTGTGCTCTTCCCACTACTCAACCTAAAGTTGCCAATGTAAGCACTGTATCCAAGACCGAGTATTTAGGCACTTGGCATACATGGCTTTGCATACCAGACCATGGCCATCATATTAGAAGTGATGGCTAATGGTAGAAGCAAAGACAGACACACAAAAGAATGAAACAATCTTCCTCTCCTTCCTAATCCTAAAGGAGAGATGAACTTATGCCAATAGTTAAATGTCATCTGCAACTCTGACAAAAGTAACTATAATACAGAGTGGTATGTGCTCACTAAAGTTCAAGGGACTCTAGAAGTTGGGTGAAAGCTTCAAGGAAGAAGGACATGTAAAGTGGGTTTAGTAGGGTGAATTCAGGAGTTCAGCAAGCAGACTCTGTTTTAATGTCAGGGAAAAGAGTAAAAGATTAGTGCATTGTGCAATGTAAGCACTGTATCCAAGACTGAGTATTTAGGCACTTGGCATACATGGCTTTGCATACCAGACCATGGCCATCATATTAGATGTGATGGCTAATGGTAGAAGCAAAGAAAGACACACAAAAGAATGAAACAATCTTCCTCTCCTTCCTAAACCTAAAGGAGAGATGAACTTATGCCAAGAGTTAAATGTCATCTGCAACTCTGACAATTTGTTAAAATGGCAAACCAAAATATTACAGCCCAATAGGAATAGATGCCTGGACTCTCCAAATGCTTTGTTTCCAGGTGTATCTCTAATTGGGGTTTTGGTTAGAAGCAGAGACACTCGTGCTGGTCTGTATTACCCCAGAGGTTGTTCACAAAGTTGTGTACAGGAGTGCTTTCAGGAAGAGAGAAAGCTGAAGGCTAGACTAGCTCAGCTGTTCATCTCCATTTGAACTCTACCTTTTGTCCTATCCTTTGGCAAGGTTATTTCAAAGGCATCAAGTTGGAATTCCTACCTTTTGAGGCTGCCCACTATTCCAACTCTCCCTTTTGCTTCCTCTGCCTTGTGTTAGTCCCATTTCCCTCCCTCTTCCTCTCCCACAAACTTCCTGTCACCACTCCAATCATCTAATTTATGACTTAGCATCATGGAGATGTATCAAGTTTCTGTGTGGAAACGGAGGGTCTCATATCTAATCAGTTCGTCCCCATTCTCCTTCTCTTTTCCCACTTACCCTTTCTCTTCTCTGTCTCCACTCTCCTTGCAGCCTTTTATATTATGTCTTAATTCTCACCTGGGAGCAGGAGAGAAGTGTTCTCACTAAAGGGATATAGGGCAGAAAGACCATCTTTCAAAGGGAGAGGGGAAAAAAAAAAAAAAAAAAGGTCACCATCATTGAATTTCAAAACTCGAAGGGTAAAAAGACAAGACTGCGGTACCCACAGCATTTTTTTTTTTCTCTTTCACAAGGGTTCAGTGTTCAGATTCACTTACTGGCAGGAGGAAGCCGGCTCTGTGGGAGACACACCCATGACCTGTCTGTTTTACATGCTGGGATCTTTCCTGTCCAGACTCTAAGCAAACTTACTGTGGCCCTTGATTGTTAAGCACAGCTGACTGGACACTGGGCTCCTGACACAGATCCAGTTTACTCGTAGGCTGGCCAACGACCTATGACTTGGTTGCCTGGCTCAAAAATTTAGTATGGGCCCATGAAGGTCCTGACTTGGGTATCTGAAATTAAGAAACTGGACCTCTGAGTCGAATGGATATGGCAGCTAAGTTAAAGGGATATGAGGTAATTTCTGGACCTCAACGAAGCTGAAGTTATGAGGAAGCAGAACAGAATGAAGCAGATCCACAGAGAGAAGAGAGAACATGAGGAAAAAGACACGCTGTGTTCCTAACGATTTTGTGGTTTCAATTGGAGTGTATCCTTGCCTTTTTCCTCCTCTTTCTTGCAGGAGATGTGGATAGGTTTCTGTTGACTGCTGCAACCCTAAAAAACACACCTGACTAGAACACAAAATCATTGACCCAATAATATGATTGCGAGTCTTAGCCTGGAGGTAGACCTGACAACTCCCTATCAAGTTAGTTCCAAAGCTTGCCAAAAATTCAAATCAAGTTACCAGGAATTGTAGGTTTAGTCAGTCTAAATTATGCAAAATGTTAACCAAAAGTTGCACTGGCCTTTGCTCTCTGAATTTTCCCATCACAAGGCTAATTCTCAATGGAAACACTGGAATGATTTCTCCTCTGCAATACTGCCTTCTTCCTTCACATTCAATCATTAAAACAAGCTGGCTGTGCCCCTGTATTCATCACTTATAATCAACCTTGGAAAACATGGAGACCTTGTACAGTGCAATGTGTTCAGCAGTAAATATCAACCAATTATGATGAGGAGCCAGAATCTTCAGCATCCTTTCTTGTGAGGACATCAAGGTCTATTAGTTTGAAGTTGTTATTCTGAAACATCTATCAAAATTCATGTTATTTTATTATTGCTAATTCTGCCCTTTCATTCTCCCAACTACCTCTGTTTATCTTCTAAAAGATAAAGAATGGCAGGAATTGAATGAGAGTTTCTGAGAATCTGGCTTATTTTTGAATTCTATGAAGGATTCATTTCCTCCTCAAACCACTGGCTTTTGTTTATAAGTGAATGTCTCTCTATTGCTCTCCCTCAGTGCAATATTCACATGAGAAACATCTACACAATTGAGTGGTGTCATAATTTGAAGAAATGTGCTGTGCATCAATAGCAGCTCGAAGGCCCCACAATGGCTTGAGACACTCTAATGACTCAAGTGACCTTTCTGCTAAAGGATTTGCATCACTTCCTTTGTTCTAGGTTTGAACTATATGGAATTACAATAATGTGAATAATTTTTCTTGTACAAAAACAACACAAAACCCAGGAAATCTGTAAAAAAAAAAACAGTTTTGCCTTGGCTGGAGTTGCTTAGGGTTTAGAGTAGGGGTGTCGAACTCAATCAGAGAAGGGGCCAAAATCTAAAATCCAGCCTAAATCGCGGGCCGAATGGTTTACTGAACAGTCATAAACTGTCATTGTGATGGAAACGCAGCCGAGTGCAGTGATGACAGCGCGGTGTGGGCCACATTGCAAGGCCTGGCGGGACGGATTTGGCCCGCGGGCCTTGTGTTTGACACATGTGGTTTAGAGCATCAGCCTGCAGACCTAAGGGTCGTGGGTTCAATTCCTGGTCAAGAGCAAATACCTGGGTAGCAGGTTCAATCCTCAGTCCCTCGTGTGGAGGCAACCAATTGATGTGACCCTCTCACATTGATATTTCTCTCTCTCTCTCTCCCCCCCTCCGTCCTTCCCTCTTTACCTTCCTCTCTCTAAAAATAAATACCCTTGGGTGAGGATTAACAAAACAAATAACACACAATAGCTTTGATAATTGAGACATTACTTTTTAATTTGTTTAATTAAACTCAGTAAGATTACTTTTCTACCAGAAAAATGCCAATTTACTAAACAGTACTAAAGTCAGTTTAGTGATAATTCCAAGAACAAATTGGTTAATTAAAATGAGTCAGAAGATTAGCATTTAATTGATAGCTAATTATTACAGGAGGTAGGAAAAGGAAAGAAAAATTAAGTGTATGTAGTTAAGTCACCTTACCCCAAAATTCCTAATAGGTTGAACCTAATAAATACTTTAAAACATATATGCATGTTGGGTCTGAGTTCCAATCAGAGAATGGTCCCTCAGGGCAAGGCCCGTGACCAGGGATGGTTCCAAGTGTGGGCAGAAGGAAGAAGCTTCAGGATGACAGTGGCATAAAAGGCCTAGCACAAGGCACCAAACTAATAGGTTCACCCCAGCATAAAGCAGGCTAGTGGGTGGCCTGGCACATTTACCAGGCCGAAATATGAGAGGGCTGGCACATGGCTTGGCAGTCAATTTCAGGGATCTTGACACACAAGGGTTAGAGGTCACCCTTGAGGTCTTTTTTGGGGGGGGGGGGGGGAGAGGGAGAGAGGATTTAAGCAAGAAATCAGCAAAGGGGGTCAAGATATAAACCAGTTAATGGGCCAGGGCACAACTTCAGCATTTGAAATGAGTAAGGGTCATATCAGAGCAAGGCCAACAGCAGACATGAGCAGGCTAACCCATTGACCTAACGACCAACGGGTCCTTTAATTTCCTCTGCTAATAACCAGGCTTGGAATAGGATCAAGAGGACTGGTAAAGATGATGGATTTAAAATGCTGATGCACAACAAATACATGACAAGTAATATTACTATTGCTGTTACTTATTGTGGGTAAAAGAATTAACTGAGAGAAGGTGGTTCACACACTGTGTGGGGTCCTTAAAGGAGCCTGAACACGAGACCTAGGCACACAGAGAAACATATTTGGTGGGTGGAAGTCCAAGCAGGTGGAGCAGGCTCCACAAATCACGCTATCCAGCGGCAGGTCCCCATGGCATTTCAGAGCAAAGTGGCATTTGCTGGACTCTAGTAGAGGATTCTAGTCCTCTACAGAAAGGAGAGGAAATGTTTATAAACACAAAATCAGGAGCAACGGCATGGGTAATACATTGATTTCTCTTAAGTATGGGTAACATTGCCCTCCCACCCCCCAGAGCAAGACAGAAGAGAGAGGAAGGATAAGAAGCTAACATGGTTTATCCAAGCCATCTCCAAAGTTATTATAAGTGTCTTAACTGTGGGGTTAAGGGATGCTGGGACTCAAAGCCAGGCATTCTATCCTACCTTCCCTGCTCTAAGATACAGGGAGAACAACATCCAATCGAACTCTATGTGCATTCCCACTCCCTCAATCAAAACACAGGTGCACAGGAATTGGACGAGTTGCAGCTTGCTTGTGTTGTTTCTAATATTGTGGCTTGTATTCTTGTTTGTCTTGTTCACTTTGGGGTCTATGTTATTAACAAGACACACACACACTGAATTAGGGTGACATCCACTTTCAGAATAGTGATGATCTGTGCCCATTTCTCTTCTGTATTTTTTCATATAATTTTCCCTTTGATTCCACTCTAGGGAGACTAAGACTTAGTGTAGTTGTACGGGTGGAATTAACTGTTTTCTACCCAAAGCAATGGCAACTTGAGCTGGAATCATTCCAGTATTCCTGTTCAGACTTACTCAGCATGCCCTCTGGTGTATTATACAAGGTCAAGGTTCTCCATGGGTTGCTCAATTATTTGGCAAGGAACCCTGCCAACAAATATCAAGCCCTGACTAAATGCGTGGCTGGAGACACTGGTCAACCCCTCTGTGATTCTGCTGGGCGGGAAAGGTTTCTGAGCTAGCCTCATGGATGAGGGGTAGGGGGATGAGTAGTTGTTGAGCTGAAACCTATCTTCTTGGTGCCCTCACCAAGATGGGACAGATGTCCCTCAATGGCATCAGGCCTGTGACTGAGGGATTTGTATCAATATGGTCTCACTTCCCCACATTCTCTAATGTCTGGCATGCCTTCTCTGTGGTATAATGGCCAAATGCCTGGGTTTCAAAATCAGAAAGACCTGGATCTCCATCTTGCCTTCACTATTAAGTGACAATTTGACCTTAGGCAAGTCAATGTAACCTCTCCTGAGTTTCCCCATCTGTAAAATGGAGGGAACTGTATAGGCGAGATGAAGTGGGGTAAACAAAGAAGCATGCATAACACACAATTAGTGGTGGTCATGTGTGTTCCTGGAGCCTACTTAGCTCCCACACTTACAGAGTGCATATTCCGAAATGATTAGTCTCCCATGTCTCTAGGAGTTCCATAAACTAGCCAGTCCCTTAACATGTGTCACTTCTGTAGATTCTTCTGTCAAAGTTCTGAAAGCCGTCTGAGGCAGGCTGGCGGGTTCTAAGGGCTGGTTCTAAGACTGTGAGTCCAGGGACCCATCCTTAGGGGCTGTGGCAGGTGGTCTGTGGCCCAGTTCCTAATGGGTGCTGAGTTTAGCGGTCAGAAGTAGCCACTACCTAACACCCACAACCATGATCCTCACAGAGTGCTTTCACATTCATTTCTTCATTTAAGCATCAGCACAACAGATGGTGAATGAGAGCAGCACGATCCCCAGTTTCCACAGGGGAATCCTGAAGGGGAGCCCTCAGCTACACAGCTCGTAGATAGAGGTTTTAAGAGGAGAACTTCAGGTCCTGCTCAACACCAACCTCCCTCTTTACTGCCTGAGGGAGGATCTCTAGTAACACCAATATTAGGCCAGTTACTTATCATTTTTGATCAACAAACGTTTATTGCTCACTCTTCAATAAGAGGTCTTATTTAAGAACTGATACTCAGGCCTTTCTAGCTAAGGCCTCATTCACTTTTTACAACCTTCTGAGGGAAGTCGTCTTTTTCCTTTGCAGCACTTACCACTGTTTTTAAGTGCACATATATTGTGATCATTTATTTTATTTTCTGTCCCCAATTACACCATAGTCTCCATCAGGACAGGTGTTATGTTTCCTTAATCAGTTTTATATATAGGAGGCACTCAACAATGGCTGCTTGTTGAATAAGTAAGTCATTGTTATCCTTTGTTTCAGATGACAAAACTGTACCCAAAGGTTATTTGCCCAAGTTCACCTTACTAATAAGTGGTAGATTTAAGTCTTTAGAGTTAGCTGAAGCTTTCTAGGAGTAGCCTCTTCCTATCAGAGCCCTTCTCACAGGGTTTTCAGAGCTTAGTGATCACAGTGTGAGGGACCCTGGTCAAATGTGGTCAGTCAGAAACATCAAGAATATGCTGGTCATCTCTAGTGCCTAAATAACAATGTTACTACTGTCATTATGTACAATCTGTCACTTATCATAATGTTACTGGTGTAATCACATTTGTTTGGGGGCGTCACAGTTTTCAGTACATTCTGATCTTGGGAAGCAGAGAGAAAGATATTTTACTGGAAACTGAAACCTGTGAGCTGCCCATGATGATGTAACTGAGAAGCAGAACCAAGACTTAACTCCAGGTGGGATTTTACCTCGCAATGTAAGACATTTTAAAGTTCTTAAAAATGGAAAACCTATTCAATGGGTAAAGAAGTTGGAAATGTGAATTCAGATCTAATGCCCATAGACAACCAGTTCAAGATCAAATGCTAAGTTTAAAGGCAGACATCCTATTTATTCAGAAGGTTGGACATCTGAGGAGAACATATAGAAAGGGTAGTATCGCTTGATTCAGGTGATTGTGGTGGCTTACTCCTAAAATGGTGAGGTGGAGAGAAGGCCAGTGCCCCACATGAGACCTGCCTTTCGGGTAGCCAGGTGCTGGGAGACTGGCCCAGCTGTGCGCTGAGGCTCCAGCGGATGTTTTTAATGCTCTTCCCAACCTCCTGGCATGTTTCAGTAGAGGAGCCCAAAATAGAAGAGCCATGAATTTTAACTGCTAGGCAGAGTCTCAGTGTCTGGGTAGGCTACAGGCAGCAAGGCCACAGCCAAAGGAACAAAGGTCTCCGGGGAGAGAAAGAAGCAAGAAAAAAGCACAGCTTCAATCCTGAGGGATTCGAATGACTGCCTCTAGAAAGACAGAAAGCATGGTTCTGCTTTATTGAATAATTAATGCATCTAATCATCATCACTAAGGCACAGGGTAGCCAAAACCACACCAGTTTTTACAGATGATGAAACTGAAGCCCAACTTGCTCCGGAACACACAGCTAATAAGCAGTGGAACCACAATTTGAATTCACAGCCTTCCTCTTCCACCCCTCAGGGCACATTGGAAAGGAGGAGAAACCACAGCCCAAGGCACGTCTGTGAGGGAGTCAGTCTGCCTCCTGAGTCAGTCTAAAAGCATGTGTCTCCAGAGAATGGGCTCCGTGAGAGAGCTACACATGCTGGGAATGGTGATGACTGAGGTACCTGAGATACCGTGGCATGCCAGTGACTACGGATTTGGGGAACAGAGCAAGCTGAATCAGATGCAGGTGGGCAGAGTATGGGGAACAGGGGAAAAGCAGATTCAGTAGAAATGAGGCTGGAGTCAAAACACATGAAACCGTCCTGGGCTCTAATGTGGCCTTTTTATTTAAAAAAAAAATGTTTTTATTAATTTCAGAGAGAGAAAGGGAGAAGGAGAGAAGGATAGAAACATCAGTGGTGAGAGAGTACCACTGTTTGGCTGCCTCCTGTATGTCCCCTACTTGGGATTGTGCCTGCGACCCAGGCATGTGCCCTGATCCAGAACAGACTGTGGCCTCCTGGTCATGGGTCGATTCTCATCTGCTGAGTCACACTGACCAGGCTACTGCGGCCCTTCTAATAAGAGGTGCACTTTCTGAGCACCTGCAATCCTGGGCTGTAGTAACACAACATCATGATTCTGTTTACAAACGGCCATATCACTTCTAAGTGTATGTAAATTCTCAATAGCATTTATGTGAGGGAGTCCTTGATATTTGAAAAGGTCTATTCACTGAAAAGAACCCAAGACTTTCCACTTATTTTTCTCTCTCTCTCTACTATTCCACGGTTTATTTTTCTTTCTGTCCATTTCTTGCATTTTGCTGCATTTAGATGAGTGGCTTTACCTTCCTAGTAGGCAATAGCGACCTGCCCATTTGCTCAATGAAAGTCAAATGCCTCTGACACACACCAAGATTCAATTGATCTGAAAACAGCAAAGACTGTCAGCAAACACTAAAATGATAGCATTTGTTTCAGTCTGTGTTGGCCTCCTAGATAAGTAGATTTTAACGACTGTGACCCACAGTGTAAGGAATACACTTTGCATGGGAATCCACAACACACAAGGGAACATGTATATGCATGTATGTGTTTAAGCAAGACAAAAATCACATGAAAAAAAAAAACACAACAGGCTGACATATACACATAAGGAACTGTTTGACATTGAAATTGGGTCTCAAAAGAACTGTTGGCCCAGAAAGAAACTCACTACAGACTGATTCATTTGCCTTTCTGCATAACCATTATTGCTTGTCTCATTTTCGATTCTTATAAGTATATTCCCAGTAGGACATGATCTCACTCCTCTAGGGGAAATGGTGAACAACATAGACTGATGAACAAGAACAGACCCAAAGATAAGGAGCCATGAGTCAAACTGTTGGACCTCAAAGGGAGAGTGGGGATAAAAGAGAGAGATCAACCAAAGGACTTATGTGCATACATATGAGCCTAACTAGTGGTCAAGGACAATGCATGAGTGGGGAGGAGTAGGGGGGTGAGGACAAATATGTGATACCTTAATCAATAAAGAAATTTAAAAAAATAACAAAAACACAACAGGTTGCCCTAACCAGTTTGGCTCAGTGGGTAGAGCGTTAGCCTGTGGATTGAAGGGTCCCAGGTTGGGTCCCAGGTTCGATTCCGGTCAAGGGCATGTACCTTGGTTGCTGGCACATCCCCAGAAGGGGGTGTGGAGGAGGCAGCTAATCAATGTTTCTAACTCTCTATCCCTCTACCTTCCTCTCTGTAAAAAAAAAAATCAATAAAATATATTTTAAAAAACACACAACAGGTTGTCACACATTGGTAATGCACACATTACATTTTCAATTTGATTCTAGTTCGTTTACAAACAACAAAACAAACAAAAAAGTGGAGTGACCCACTAGGTTGACTTTATGATCCACTTATTAGTTGAAAGTTGTAATTTGATTATCACAATCCAGGCCCAGAAACTGAGGACAAACTCCTGGTGTTACAAGAACACCCAGCCCGAGGGGAGCAAAGGCTAGGGAGGCCCCAGGAACTGCATCCACTCTTTCTCCTCTGTTGACAGCTCCAGAGAAAGGTGAGGTGAAGAGGAAGGCAGGGTTACATGGAGGTGATCACAGACCGAAAGGGTCCCATGGAAAAGGAAAATTCACTTAGAAACATAATTCTCCTGGCTAATGGTCCACCAGAATAATGTAACTCAAGAATCCCTCTAATCATTTTTGATGAGCCACATTATTAACAAGCATTATTGGCAAGAAAAGTAATGTGAGAAAACAGATTTTATCTAAAGATGATTTAGAATAAGTATAAATTCTTTCTCTCAGGGTGTATGGGTGTGTGTGTGTGTGTGTGTGTGTGTGTGTGTGTGTGTGTGTGTTTAAAATAGGCCACGGGACGGTAGCTGTTACATTTGTGGAATTTCCTGTCATTAGGCTGACCTCAGGGCAAGCAAGTGTTTCAGGGAGCGTGTCCCGAATCATAATGGAGCTCTCAGCCGTGCTGTGCTGAAGCCAGTGAGCTATCTCTTGTGTGTTTTTGTGCATTTACTTTCAAGAAAATGTTCTCACTACTGAAATCCCTATTACTCCTCTCCCTTACCAAGAAGCTCCTCTCTGGGGTCCAGTCAGCAGCAATATTAATCCTCACTTTTCTTGCCAACCACTCAGGCTTCGGTTATCCAGCTCAGTGCTTACAAAGAAAAATGCAGACACGGATATGATACTCGTACTACCCATTTCTTCTCATGCAAGTATAGCTCCAAGATTGTGCATCCCAAGCCCTTTTCCTACCAACACACAATGTCTCCAGTCCCAGCCACACAGATTTTGCCTCTATCAGTAACGTCTCTTATGAAAATCTTCAAAGCTCTCCTTTTGCGAGGGACAAAAGAACACGTGTGAGGGAGTACACTTCGCTCTTAGTACGAGGCTGCTCAGCTGTGAAAATCAGATGCTCCGTTTCCCTGTAGACATAAAGCCACTCATTACTAACCAGTCAAATGCACTGTTAGAGTGAACCCCCAACCTGTACGTCAGTCCAAATGTTTCATACTTAAATGAGCACCATCACCATCAAATATTATCGAAATAAGTTTCTTGTGGAAGAAAGTTAAATTTCCATTGGGCACTATTCCATAGAGGCTTAAAAGTGGATTTCCACCTATTTAGAACTGCAGAAGTGTGAAGGGGAAAAAAAAAATGATAAAAAGTGTTTTTCAGGGTCTCTTCCCAGGCCTCCAGGCAGTAGTCTGAGCATGACATAAACATTATAGTTGTTTTAGCACATTCTGTGTTTTGACACATTCTGGGACACTCTGAACAACAACAATAAAAACATGTTCTGGGTTTCCATCGCAACCTCAGAGTTCCCACAGCCAAATCCTGACCTCGGACCCTGAGGCTGCCAGTAGGAAGAGCACAACCCTTCCTGATGCGAGAGCTCTAGGGCACGCTGCTGCCACTGAACCTGGTCCTCTCATCAGAAATGAAAGTGATGCAAGTTCAGATGGAAACTATGCTTTCCGGTCTGAGTCCATGTAACCTTTCCTTAACTGGCTTAGAATGTCACCAATGGAGAGGAAGAATCAGCTTCTAGCAAATGGTGAAGTCCACAGTCTTCCTCTTCCTCATTTATTTTTATTTTTTTTCCTGGATGGACAGGGTTCAAACGGCCAGGATTTCATCACTGTAAGGAGTGGAAATCAAGCATGACTTGATATGTATAGAGAGACATTTACAATTCTGGTTATGATTCCCAGAATGCACTGGGAAACAGGTGTGGCCCGGAGTCTCGAATGTCTATGAAGAAGCTCAATGGCGCAATATGTTTGAAAGGAGATACTGTGGGTTTTCAGTCCTTTTCTTAACCATGACCCCAGAGTAGGAAACATATTTTACATACTTACTTAGTACACATGCAAACACAAATACATATAAATGAAAAGAGTTTCATGAAACAATATTGACCCAACTATGTCACTGTATACTCAGACGTTTTCTATTGATTCTATTTTAATAAAAATAAATGAGCTGGTCATGGTCTACTAAATTGATTTCATGACCTCACTATAGTAAGTGGAAAGCAGCAATTTGAAAAAAACAGAGACACACAACTGTACAAAAAGCTTTGTCTTGAAGCTGTGCTCTATTCAGAGATAAATTGCTTATATATAGGGATGGTTTGGGAAGCTTGGAGATTAGGGGAGGCCTAAAGCTTTAAAAAGATTTAATTTGAGAGTAACATGGCAAAAAAATGAAGAGATCTATACCCTTTTGTATTAGGGCTCCTCTCTCTTCCTCCAGTTTCAGAGAAAGGGGAGCAGGAAAGAGAGGGCCCCTGAGGAGGAGGAAGAGGGCATACCAAAAAAAAGAGCAAAAACAGTAAGAACCTCAAAATAAAGTGCTTGGTTTAAATTTATCCATATAAAATTCTTGAATTGAAAAGTATGTTTTTATCACAAATTACCTAAAACATGACCCAAAGCCAAACTATAGTTACATTATTCTTTCTTCATAAAATGATGGTTCATTTATGACTAAAAAACATAATAATTAAGAGAACAAAATGGATGTAGTATTTTTTTCCCTATTATCTTGTAACTGCACCAAGATTATTTAATTACTGTATTTTTCGGACCATAAGACGCACTTTTTTCCCCCCAGAAGTGGGGGGGGGGAAAGTCCCTGCGTCTTATGGTCCAAATATAGCCTACACATATACTTTTAAAAAAAAGTTTTTTTACTTGCCCGGCTCTGTGTGGTCTCTGTGTGCTTGCCCGGCTCTAAAATGGTTCTAAATGCTGCTGTTTACTTTACAGGGTTGATTACATGTGTTTATGACTGTGATGTTGGGTTTTAATGCACATAAAATATTTTAGGACACTATTTGTTTCAGAATCTTTTTTTCTTCATTTCCCTTCTCTAAAAACTGGTGTGTCTTATGGTCCGGAGCGCCTTATGGTCCGAAAAATACGGTAACTAATTTCAGGTTTTCTTAATTATTTCAGGCAAAAATGACTATGCTTTACCACAAACATATCTGCAAGTTTAAAAAAAATAATTACATCAAAATCTTAACTGTGTTTACACTCTTAATTTGTAATAGGAAGGCTGCATTGAAATAGGTGTCTTTTCCTTTTTGTGTTTACTCAGAAACGTAACTTTAGGCAGTTTTGGAAGATCAAAGTTCTTGGCTTTTGAAAATGAAACTCAATTTTAGCACCAAAAAATGGAAATCAGCACATATATATGGAAGGTTTATAAGAAAGCATTTTCCTGGGCAAGTCAAGACTTTTAGTTCTCACAGAAAACACAGCTTATAGCACATACCTCGGACCCACTTGCTCTCCATTTCTTCGAGTCATTGATTCACATTTACCACAGAAACATCAAATAGTAGATATTGATGAAAATGATTTATGATGATAGCAATTATGTGGGTCTAGGAATCATGCTCTTTCAATAGCTTTTATTTAAAGTTTTCTATAGGAAAAATTATTTATCAAATGTGTTATAATGCACAACTTTTGAAATAGCAAACTCAATTTCATTTCATAGTGGATTGTTATTAATAAAGCATGGATTTATATGAGTGGTTAACCAAGTAGAACAAGCATAATGTCTTAGGTTGAACAAAATTCAATATTTTTCATTCATCAAACCATAATCCCACATCATGAATGTAAATTATCATAATTTTCCCTTCCATTTTCCTCTATCTATCTCTTTCTTTCTTTCCCACCCTCCACATCCACCCCAACACGCACTGAGGTCCAAAAGGAAGCATAGCATCTCCAAGCTGGAAAGAATATTACATCCTATCATTACAAAAATCAAAACCAGAGTTCCCTGACCCCTAGAACAGGGTTATGTCCCTAACATGCTGCCTTCTATAGCATACACAAAATGCAACCCCTAATTATAAATTCACTCTGCACTTGATTTTTATTAGTGTGAGATTCAATGATGTCAACTGCCAAAATGGAGATTTGTGAATAAAAACACACTTCAACATCAAATAGAAAATAGTTTACCCTTACCTGCCTTTGAAAAGGATAATGTTATGTGCAGCTGACCCTTGAACAAAACAGGTTTGAACTGCGCGGTTCCATTTACAGATTTTTTTCAATAAATATACAGTTGGCCCTCTGTATCCCTAGGTTTTAAATCCATTGATTCAACCAATCACAGACCGGTATTTTCTATCCTACAGTTGGGAGTCTGTGGATGTGGAGGGCCCACTATATGCATTGTTCTAGGGCCTAGAATCTAGGCCATCTTATAAAAGGGGTTGAAGTATCTGTGAGTTTTGGCATCCCCAGTTGTTCTAGAATCAATCCCCTGCAGATACTGAGGGAAAACTGAATTTGTGGGAAGTAAAAAGTTACCCATGGAGTTTGGACCACTCAGAGGTGGATCCCCCACTTAACCTCACATTGTTCAAAGGTCAACTGTAAATCTATATATTACAGATGCCTGACTTGCCTAACATATCCTAATGTGTAAATTTTGACCAAAGGGAAAAATATTATTGCCCAAATGACATTCTATAATCTCAAGAAATGAGTCTCAAACTCGGAGTCCACTCTAGCAGTTGGTTACACTGCTCCCAAACTGTGTTAGTGAAGAACCCTGGAAGGGGTGCCAAACCCTTTTGGAGCTCCTGATAGGAGAAAAGATGGGAGTACAGTTAGAAATGGGGTGTACTAGGCCCTAAATCCCTCTACCTCCAAAGCAGGAAATATGGTTAAGGATGTGGTTTTATTGGTGAACTTGGAACTGGGGATCTAAAAACCTCAGAAATCTGAGAGGGCTCAGAGGGCTTTTTGCAATCCTGCATCCTTCCGAACATTAATGAAGTTAATTCTTACTGTACTATCACCGAATCCTATTTTACAATGCTCTCTATCTCTGAAGGCTCTCTGTCTCTATCTCTGCCTCCCCCTGGTTACTTCCAGCTCAAAAATTGCTTCTTCTGAGAAGTCCTGGTGTCAGACACACTTCACAGAGTTTCCATAGCACCAGACAGAGTTCTGTCATAAAACCAGACCTTATGCTCTGTGTCTGCCACCAGTCTGCCTCCCTGACTGTGAGGTCCTTGTGGGGAACAGTGGAATTTAATTCATCTACATCTCCCCAGCACCAAACATTGGGTCTGGTAAGTAGTAGACAGTTGCTGAATGCAAAAGCACAAAAGTATATAAATGATGCAAATATTCCTTCATCTTCAAAAAGCACAGTCATTTTAAAATATTGTTTTTACTGGTTTGAGAGGGAGGGAGGAAGAAAGAGAGAATGAGACATCCATTTGAGAAACACTAATCAGCTGCCTCTTGTATGCACCCCAACTGGGATTAAACCCACAACCTTTCAATGTATAAGAATAGCCACTTGGCCAGGACAAGAAAGCAGTCATTTTTAATCTTACCTGGGAATATTTTTTCTACTGATTTTTAGAGAGAGGGGGAGGGAAGGAGGGAGGGAAAGAAAGAGGGAGGGAGGGAAGAAGTGAGGAAGGGAAGGAGGGAGGGAAGGAAAGAGAAAGAAATATAGATGTGAGAGAGACACATCAATTGGTTGCCTCCTGCATGCACCAGGGAAAGAACCTTCAATCCAGGTATGTGTCCTTAACTGGGAATCAAACTCACAACCCTTAGATGTGCAGATGAACATGCTGCCTTCTGTATGAGCAATACCAGCCAGGACGAAAGCATAATCATTTTAATGTAACCATGACACTCATAAGCAAATTAGAAAACTGTAGTATTCCTTAAACAAAATAAAAACAAATAAATCAAGACAATTTTTTATGAAAGCAAAGGTTTATTTACTCATGCATATTCAAATCAAGCAAAATACTGAAGTATTCATCTTCATTAAAATGACAACTTACCCCTGGATGCCCATCCAGCTGCAAAATGGGGAGTGCTTAAAAGTTGTGTTTCCCTTAATTTGCTAACCTAAACTAAGTCACGTTTGCCCACATGAATTTGCTGGGGAAAATTAAACCAACCCTGCAATAATTTGTACTATCTTGGTGATGTATTCCTTCCCACGTGATGCTACTATTCCTTCTGCACTCAGCTCAGGAAGACAATGTGCATTTTCACATATTAAAATATTTGACAAAGACAAAGTGAATGAGGATGGCATTACATGCAACATCTTTTAATGGAACTTGTTGTCTGAAATTACTCCTGCTTGTTCGTCTGCATGAAAAGTACTTGCTTATAAAACGAGCCTAAGGACTTTGACAGATTTGATACCTAATACCAGTTTAGAGACAGCAATGAAAGCCAACTTCAAAGGTCAGAGGAGAATTATGATGGAACATCAGGGATTTAGTTACAGTAAATAAATATTTATTGGCAACTTGGGGTGAACAATGAATGCACTGTGTTCTGTATAAGATACAAATGAAACCTTTCCTCTCTCTCATTAGATTTCCATTATTTTATTTTAATTATGATACTCTTGATTAGGGGGAAGAACTCTACCACATGTCCAGATCTCTAAACTAGGCCTTCTGAAATGGTTACATATTTTTAATACCAAATGCCATAAAATAAGTAATAACCAGCACTCACTTTTTAATCATGCATCTCCATATTTATATTGAGGCTTATAAGAGGCCATGAATAATTTATTTATGATGTAAAGGCAGTGGAAAGTAAATCTGTTCAAAAATCTTAAGTAGATTTTTCTGTGTTGTGGTTTACATTAATGGATGGATACCTACCATTACTATAATAAAATTAATTGTGAAGAAATCTGAGCTCATTAAGAATTCAAAAACTTGCAAAATCAATTTCCCAGCATGTCTGAATTATAAGGGATCCATCCCTGCCTTCTTAGTCTTATAATGATTCTCTAATGACTCTAGGAATCTCTGCAGAAAGCTCATTTTCGCTAATAGTATCTAATAGAACTCACTCCCTACTCATCATGTTCTTTATTTCAAGGCTTTCAAGATCAACTATACGGGAACAGATTACATTATTGGATGCATCCCACTTTCCAGGACGCATCCATTTCCAAGTGCTTTTTTGCCAAGGCCATGTCGAAGGCTGAGAAGAAACTGAAAGGGAGCAGTTGTTCTAACAAGTTGGAGGTGATACTACTTTATCAAGAACCGTTAATCTGCTGCCACGTGAGGAGCTCCAGCACGTTTGCTTTCCATCCTGGTGAGAAAGTGATTTCTAATTATGGCTTATGGTAGTTTTCTCACCTGAAGTGAAACAGAAGTTTTAGGAAATGTGTGTGTTTAAAAAGTTATCATCCAGTCAGCTGTTAAGTAAGACACAACTATGCACAACTGTTCCTAGGCAATTTTTGGGTTTCGTGTAAATGACTGAATTATTATTTTTAACTAAATTGGGGGGGGGGGAACTATTATACTTTATGAGAGAAGAGACTCTAAAATAATTTACTTAGTTAATATCCAAGTTAGATTACATATTATTAGCTTGTGAAATGGGATTTTGTTGATTATTTTATATTGATTTAACCTTTTGTTATGATTAACCACAACTGGGAACAAGGATTTCAAGCAAAAATGACCTTTGCATTCTTATGAAAACCTCATTTCTGCCACTTATTAGCTTTGTGTGACTTTGGACACGTTACTTAACCATAGTTACCTGAGTCTCAGTTTTCTTATCTTTTAAGTAGAGCTAGTGTTTTTTAGCACCTTTTGGGGTTCACACACAGAACTTGGCAAATGTTAGACACGGTCTTGATGCTCTCTTGCCTCTGGAATCAGCATAATTATGCTTTTTCCTAACCAAAGAACAAACCCAGGACTAAATAGGTAGCTGAAGAGTCAAGGACCCCAACAGAAGGGTAATTTCTATACAAATATGTATTTGCTCACCTCTTCCACTTATGTCCCTATGCAACACTCTCCCACGTCTAATTCAACTATGGGAATTTGTTACCTTGTACTAAACACTGCCTTATTCGTATAGACGTCCCTAACAATGCAAATGCTCCAGGAAAGGATAATTAAAGGCATTATCCCTTTGTGTGTGTGGTTTTTCTCCTAGACAGAATATCTAACATAATAATATTGGTATCTGGGAAAGGACAAAAGAGCTGTGAAAGAAGGACAAAGGGGCATAGGATATATTTCACAATTTTGCTCGAGTAAGCTTTGCCAATTAATCATGTATTAGGCATTAAAAGCCTTCCAGAAGGAAACTGAAGAAAGTGGTATTAGTAGTTGCCTCTGTGGGAAGAAGCTGGGTAGTCAGGTACAAGAGTGGGGTAAGGAGGGCCAGACAAACTTGCAATGCAGATATTCTTGTGCCTTTTGAATTTGGTACTTCAGGCATGTAGAATCTATTCCAAATTTTTAGTTAAAAAAACCACACACCAATCCTCACACCCTGTCACTTACTTTCCTTCATCATTTAGATATTCGTTAACAGAACTTGGACATTTAGAAGTTGACCTTTTTTCCTCTATAAAGTAAGTAGGATTCATTTAAAATAATAATTGGATTATCAAGGCTAATGTGTTTGCTTCCAAAGTATTAAACATATTAAAATATTCATATTCCTAAAGACACAAAGTTATTAGACAATTAACATTTGATGACTTTCTGTATATACAATTTCTTCACTAAAACCAGAATTTCCTGCAGACAGAGCCTGTGCTTTATTAACCTTTGGAGACCCCACTGTGGCAAACACAGAGCTTTTATAGAAGGATTACTTTCTTGAGTTCCGTTCTTGCTCCTTTCTTCCAAGGAAGAAAAGTCATTATACATAACATGATGTTTTGATTAAGAAGGGACTTGTCAGAAATTTTATAAAAACAAACGAAAAAAACAAGAGGCAGAGGAAAGGAAAGGGAGAAAAAACTATCCTTGTAATGAAACTTTTGTCACTCCACTGATTGGGGATGCTATGCAAATATGTCATAATAAGAATAAAACTAAAGCTGATCTAAAATCATGGACACATCTATTCAAAAATATGTTTGTTGCATGACTATTGGGTGCAAGGTCTTGGAATTAAAATGTTGAACAAGCCCTAACTGGTTTGGCTCAGTGGATAGAGCGGCAGCCTGTGGACTGAAAGGTCCCAGGTTTGATTCCGGTCAAGGACATGTACCTTGGCTGTGGGCACATCCCCAGTAGGAGGTAAGCAGGAGGCAGCTGATGGATGTTTCTGTCTCATCAATGTTTCTGACTCTCTGTCCCTCTCCTTTCCTCTCTGTAAAAAATCAATAAAATATATATCTTAAAAAACGTTGAACAATACAGACATGCTCCCTGTCCTCACAATTTTCATAATAGTGGGGGATATAGAAAGGTAGACAGGCAATTACTATGTGGTATGATAAGTACCATAAAAGGGAGTACAGAAGGTTATAGGTGCTCATAAAAGGGAAAGTAATGCCTAATATTACAGTGATTGGGACTAGAGCTTCAGAGTCCTGCAAACCTGAATTCAAATCCTGGTTTCCCTCATTTCAATCTATAACCTTGGCCAATTTATTTAATCTCTCTAAGCCTCAACTTCATCTGCTTTAAAATAACAATAATGCTATGTCGAGCTTAAAGGATTGGTGTGAGCATTCATTGAAATGCATATCATAAATCTGGCAGCATGTCTGGTAAATGGCAAGCACCCAATAAAGATTAGCTAATAATATTAATGGCAACAATAAGCGGAGAACTGAAGCATGAGTACAAACAGGTAAAGTGGAGGAGAGGAAGGAGGGAGATGGTCCTGGGCAAAGGAGAAATGCATACCCAGGAAAGCAATACGAGGCACCTGGGGTGGGGTCAGAGGTGCAGCTGGACCTGGAAAGGCAAACAGAGCTAAGCTCATGGGTTTATCAATTTCACTAAAGGCCCCTCAAGACTTTTAATCACAGGAGGGACAAGATCGATTTGAGTTTTAGAAAGACCAGGTTGGCCGCCACCTGGAGAATGGAATGCAAAGTGAGAAGACAGGAGGCAAGGGGTTCTGTGATGATAATTTTAAAATAATGCCTTGGCTGTGGAATTTCACAGTTAAGGAGGCAGGTGTCACATTAAAATATAAATATATATATAAGTATATATAAATATAAATAAATATATATATATAAATATAAATAAATATATATATATATATATATATATATATATATATATATATAATCAATCCAACAAGGGCCTTAATGTTGGTATTAGCTAAATAGCATTTCATTCATTCGCTTACTTAACAAGCATTTGTTCACACCAACCAGGACAGCAAACTTGTGCTCTGAGAGATTCAAAGAGAGCTCATTACTCTGCATGGCCTGTTTTCCAGCACCCCATCCAAAATGGCTTGGCTGGAAGGGCTGTTACTTTGGCGATCCAGGTCATGTGCAGTGGCAGAGACCACATGCCAGCAGGAAACTCAAGCTGGGAAGCAGTGCTACATAGCAGATTAGGAGGGAGCCTAAGGTGTGAGGATGACTCCCCCGTCACCCAGTGCACGTTAGACTTCTTACTACTCTGGAAGGAGTAAACCTCCCATGAACAATAACCAACATTCGTGAAATGTCCTGTCCTATGCATTTCAGGTGGATTAATGAATTCATTACAACTCTATGAAATAGGTATGTCTGATTATGTCCACTTTACAGGTGAGAACACTGAGGCAGGAGACATACACACACACACACACACACACACACACACACACACACACGAAGGTCACAGAATTAGATACAGTCTGATGTTTTTATCCACTACACTATGTGGCCTCTGGCAGTAGATCACCAGGCTGACATAAGAATAAAGTCCATTTAAAATGTATACCTCAGAAATCTGACCGAGAAGAAAAATCACTGCCCACTTTAGTATCAGGAAGGTCAAAATTTGGAAGGTTGTGTTATAAGAATAAAACAAAATGGATGATTAAATATGTGACAGTCTCAACAGGAATTTGTACTACTATGCCCATCAAATAAGTATGACTTTTTAAGGATTTTAAAAATATACTTTACTCTTACATACAAACCTCAGCTCTGCCATATGGCCTAGGATATTCTAGAAAGTATTCAAAAGGAGTCCATGCTTACCACTTTAAAACAGAGGGGGTCACCTCACAGACTCAAAGATGGAGAGGTGTGGCAATGGAGATAAAAGAGCTATGAGAATGAGACCTGTTATTCCTTTGGTTTTCTGCAAAGGTAGGGTGACAAAAGCTAATTACCTCACTGCCAAATAAATAGAATATGCTTTATTCTCTTGGAACATGTACGGTTCTATAACCAAGTAGTGAAGCATGTTGTAGAATAAGCTCTGTGAGGCACTTGCAATATGAATTGAATAAAGACAAGGAGGGGGGCAAAAATCCCCATCCCTCCATTTACAAAAGAAGCCACTAGCTTTTTGCAATGCCACTTGATGCCAACAACAACACAGCGTCTTCAGCCTGGGCTCTCAGAGGGCAATGAGAAGAATCTCAGGACAGATGTTATTTTAAAATCCAATCTCACTCTACTTGTCCCTTCCCACCAGCCTACCTTGTGTTTAAAGCGATCACAGCCATTTTCACAAGCTGCAATATTTTAAAGTAGTCCCCATTCCTTGAGAACACAAAAAGCTCTCATTTGGTATGAGTCCAAAAATACTGAAAATAAAATTATGCAATATGTCAAACAACTATTTCTAATTAAACACACACACACACACACACACACACACACACACACACACACGGAAAGCCGAAAGGATAGCTTTTCAGCCTAGTCTATTTCATTCTCACATTTGACTCCAGTTCGCCAACAAGCCACTCTCCTTTCATTCATTCACTCGGCAGTCCCTTCCTGAGGACTCACTCTCCACCGCTGAAAAGTAACTTGGGACGCCCTCGGTCTGTAGGCACCTGCACCCCGTTCATTCATTGGGCCCCGCCCTACGCCCAGTTCCAGGCACAACTTGGAGGGGCCAGTGTCACCACCTGGCAATGCCCCCCAGAGCCCTCGCCAAGCCTGGAGCGGCACCCTTCCCCGCCTCCACCCCCTGGGAAACACCGTGAGTTGTGTACTGTCTTCCCTGCTCTGTAATCTTCACAAATAAACCTGCTGGTGAGATGGATTCCCACCCCACCCACCTGCTCGAGGCGCACCACCACCCCACTCCTTCGGGTCCCTTCCGAGGCGCCCGAGCTGCTCCCGCCCGGCCGCGGGAGGCGTGAACAATGAACTTCTCTCTCTTTCTTTCTCCCGGACTCGCAGGGACACACCCTCCCTCGTCTCCGAAAGGGAAGTTGTGAACTAGCCCGGGGGCCGGTTCCGCGATCCCGGGGCCGCGCGTCCCCGGCCGCGCCCCCGCGGCGCCGGGCGCCGGGCGGGGGGACAGGCGGGCAGTTACCTCCTTCCTCCGGCTCGGCGCCCCGGGCCGGGTGATGAGAGCCGTCTCCTCGCACACCACGGCCACGTCCTCCACGAACACGCAGTCCGGGAGGCTCTCGTCGGCCGGCAGCGACACCACCTGCAGCCCCAGCTTGCTGCCCAGCACGTCCACGTAGAGCTGGTGCTGCCGCTCGGCGCGGGCGAAATCCACCTCGGCGCCCTGGGCGCTCCGCAGCGCGTGCCGGCACAGCGACTCGGGCAGCGCCCGCACCACGGCGTGGGTGGCCCGGCCGAAGGCGGCGGGGTGGCCGAGCGCGGCCATGGCTCCGGCGGCGGGGGGGCAGGGAGGGAGGCTCCGGCTGCGGCGGCGGCGGCTGGGAGGTGCGGAGGCGGCGGCGATTCCTCCGGGGCGGCGCGTGCCCAGCAGCGAGCGCCCGCGGCTCCGGCGGAGGCGGCCAGGGAAGGACTGTGTGCGGAGGCGCCGCTCCTGCCCAGCCCTGCCCGCGCACTGAGCATGCCCAGAGCCCGGGGCGCCGGCCCGCGCAGCCCGCGCCCACCCCGCGCGCCCGGTGCGCGGCGGCCCCGGGGGCGGGGGGAGTGGCGAGGCCCGCGCCCAGAGCGGGGTTGCGGGAGGCGGTGAGCACCGCCGGAGGTGGGCGCAGGTCGGGGGCGCTTCGGCACACGGTCACCGAACCCAGATCTGACTTCACCTGCGTCCTGCCTCAGGTGCACACTCGGCATCTCCTCCTAGGGGCACTTGGCGAGCCGCAATGGGGAAGCCAGAGCGACCGGAGGGCTTCTTGGTTGGAGTTATTTTGTGGGTTAAATACTTTTGACCGCTTTGCCTGCTCTCCTGTTCATGGGTAGCCCAGTATGTGTTCTCCCTTACCCACCACCCTCCTGGTTCTTTGGGTGAGAATCTGTCTTCTCGTGCAAGTCCACAATACCTTGACTTTCTTTGCAAATGACCCCTTTCCAGCACGTGAGATTCAATATGATTTAAAAATTGTATTTATTCTAGTCTTTGAGAAAAAGGACGAGTTCAAGAAACCCATACAAAGAGACAAAAAGAGACATAGGAACTCAACAGTGTTTCAAGGACAATCCCCTCTCTCCTGGCCAATGTGATTCTTGCATGTTTGTTTGGAGAGAGGGAGGCAAAGACCAAGCGTGCTTTATCCAAAAAAGACCTGAGCTCGCCTTGTGCGGGGTTGTGTAGCATCATAATTCTTGTCATTGAGTGTTCTCGGCCTGTACAGCTCTGTGGGATTGCCGTGGTCCCTGGGGAGGGCTTCTTTTACCATACCCTTTCTGGAGTGCCTTTCCCTTCCTTCTATTTTCCTCTCTCATATATCAAGGATTAAATAACCCCTGGGTTATGCTTTTTTCTTTCTTTCTTTCTTTTTCCCTTTTTTGAGGGAAATATCCATTTCAAAATCCAGGTTATAACTACAAAAGAACCTTAGGTAATAATCTTCTTTCCTCATATTCTGTAGAACATTTCTAATTTAAAGATTGATTAGACCATAGAACCTTAGATTTGAATGGGACCAGGGATACCCTCTCATCCAACTTCCCTTACACATGTTCTTGAATGACAGCTAAAACATCTACCACAGTTATCGGACCTTACCTCGGATGTTTTAAACCTCACTTACTTACAAAGTATATTCCACTTTTGAAGAGCAACATGGTTAAAAATGTTTCCATTTGGGGCTTATATCTCACTCCTTCGAGTTCTGCCTCCTGGCATGACCCAACAGACCAGTATTCTTCATAGCATTCTCCTGTCTGAAGATAGGATATCCTGCCTCATGCTCCTTCCCACCCACCATCCCGACACCTTCCAGGTCTTGAGCCTGAACCACCAAAAAATAACTAGTGATTTGGTTCCTAAGTCCCTTCAACATTCTGGTCATCCTCCCTTTGAAGAAGGATTACACCAGTAATCTTTTAAAATCATGTTATCAGCAAAAACCTCACAATTCTTCCTGTGTGGTCTGCTGCCACACAGACTACAGAAAATCCTTTGTTCCAGATGCTAGGCTTCTATGAACACGGACTGATATTATATTTACTCTTTTTGGTGGTTTGGTGCCAAGGAACAGGTCATCATAGCCTTCTTGCCAGAACTCTGATCCCAGTTTTGAGGAAATAAGGGTTTCTAGGAGCAGATCTAGGATGGTGAGGATGGTGAAACAGTGGTCCCAGCTGAGCCCAGAGAAGTTGGGATCTGCCTTCTCTCCCCTCTTCCAAGGGTAAAACTTAAATTTACCCAGGTGATGTGGATAAATTACTGTCATAAATTAAGGCTCTTAGGTGAAGGACAGCTCTAACCCTGACACTGGGGAATGGACCAAAAGGAAAATAACAAACCTTTCTACTAGGTTCTACTTCTGAAGTTCAAATTAAGGGGACCCAGGCTGCCCTATTGGCACCAATCTAGTGTCAAATCACTGAATGGTATCATCGGACAGTGCGTTCCAACTAATGTTACAGGTAAAAGTTGACCCTTGTGCTGAGCTTGCCCAGGTAAAAATATGGACACTTGTTTACCCCTTTACTCAAAATTAAAATATTATAAAGCTCCATCCGCCTCCAGTTTGCCTCTACAGAGCAACCTTAATTCATGCTTGACTTGTTAATGCTTGAATGCTTTGGCTGACACCCAGTACCCTGAGCCCAGTCATCGACCTCACTATGAACAGAGACGTGTATGCAACTTTGGGCTCATTTCAGCTTTGCAACCAAGCTGAAACATTAAAACCTGAACATTTTTCCCTAAAAATTGATATTAACCATATATAATTGGGTTGCTGGGTTTTAAAGTCTAAATTCATACTCACCCCTATTAAATGTTACCTGCTTCATTCCAGCTTGTCTAGTTTTGATTCTGCCATCTCGTGCATTATTTATTGCCTCTCATTTTGTGTCATCTGAAATTTGATAAGTATGCCTTCTGTCTCCTCTAAGCAGTTGTCAGAAAGTGTTAGAATGTGTATATTAGTGAAGAGAATAATAAAAACACCCACTGCAGTAAATTATAGTGTATATGCTTTCCTGCCTGAACAATTAAGGTCTGTTTTTAGGAAAAAGGATTTTATTGAGCCTAATGTATTTACAAACTCATTTCCCCAACAAATATTTATTGAAAATTCCCAAAACATTAACACCATGTTATGCACTTCACAGTCAGACAAGAAGCATAAAAACATGATCCTTGACCTTGATGAGCTCACAATCTCACTGGAAAAACAAGACATCCAAAATTGGAGCTATATGATAAGAGGCAGAGGCAAGTAAAAACTACAGGAAGTTGAGGAAAAGAGATATCACTGTGGCTGATGGGAATGGAATAGAACTGCTTGAAGGCAACTGGACTTTATTTATGCATTGAATAATTTTTAGGATGTAAATAATTGAGAATTTCAATGAAAAATATGTACTAAACCCAGGAACAATAGTGAGGATCAGTTCAATTCACATATGTGTCAGTTAAGGTAACTCTAGCTGCTATAACAAAACAACATCAACACATATAATGGCACAAAGTTGATAGAAGAGTATCTCTTGTTCACTTAAAGTCTAACACACATGTCCCTGATTGTTGTCTCACTCTTCTCCAAGCAACATTCAGGGTTCTAGCCTTCTTCCATTTTGTGGTTCCAGCTCTTCAAACTTTGGCACCACGCTCACCATGCTCATTTTCCTCAAGCAAAAAGAACATAAAGTATCATGTGAAAGACTCAATGGGCCAGGCCAGGAAGTGATGCACATCACCTTGCTTACATTCCTCTCTGGAACTTGGTGACATAGCTATAATAACCACAGTGAAGGTCTGGAAAACATAGCTACTGTGGACCCAGAGATGAAACAGGTTGGGGGAATAGCTGGTTTCCTCCCCACAATACAATGGGAAAATAAAGATAGATAGGTGAGCTAAACTTCCATCACTTGAGCATATTGTATTATCTTAGACAGGTCACATAATAGCTCTTTGACTCAATCTCATCTCATCCGTAAAATGGGAAACAATGTACCATTATCATTGAGTTATCATAAATGTTAAATCAATAACTTAAAATGCAGAGAAAAGTGTTAATAGTCCCTAGCACCTAATAGGTGTTATTATCCCTTGACAGGTTTGAACAGAAGGCTTTGAACATGATTTTCTACCAAAGGCCAAACTACATATCCACACCTACTGAATTATCAGAGTCATACAGGTATGCTAATGCTTTCCAACAGAACCTGTGCTCTTTCTAAATTTTATAATAGATTCAATCCATGTTTACTGAACCCATTTGTGAATGAGAATGTGGGGCATAGGGTCAACTTGTTCCATCTGCTCTTCTACACATTTCAAGACCTTTGTGACTAATTCCATGTTTAATTCCCTCTATTTGAAATGCCTAGAGATGTTTCTATTTTCCTGGCTGAACACTGATTGGTAGAGAGGCAGTTTTTCTTTTTCCTTGGAAACATTGCTGGTACCTACATTGAAAGTCAATTTTAGATAACAATTATTTAAGGTTTTAAGAAACATTCTTGCCTTATTCGTTTCTTATTCAATTTCTAGCAAATACAAGATTTACTTTTATTGGTGATGGGTGTTTGGGGTGGGAATCCTGAAGGAGAATGAGGACTCAAAGGTGTCCTTGTCCATCCCAAGGGCTAGAAGTACTGGATCAATAAGCACTGTAAGTCTGCAATATGACACTAAGTTCTAAGTGTTCCCACATGAGAATCATTAAATTTGACACAAAAACCTTTACTGTGACAGAAACCCATTACATCCAAGGAGTGAGTGATGTTTGATCAAATGAGCAAGCATTGGGTTATAGACAAGGAGGTGGTTGGTTTCAGGATAGCTAGGGCTCTGGTTCCTAAAGTTAAGA
The DNA here is from genome assembly GCF_014108245.1 of Pipistrellus kuhlii. NCBI lineage: Eukaryota > Metazoa > Chordata > Mammalia > Chiroptera > Vespertilionidae > Pipistrellus > Pipistrellus kuhlii. Next base: position 135,758,118 of record NW_023425515.1, on the reverse strand, counting down.
TATATAAACTCCTAACCTCAGTTTCTTCAATTTTCACCTGAAAATGTATTCTTTAAACAAATAATTACCAACTACTTGCAATATGTATGGTAGAGGAATACATAAAAGCAGTGACTAAGGCATCATGTACCTGACTTTGACTCCTGGCCTTTCTGCATTCTAGTTGTGTAAAGTTGGTGTGCCCCAGACCCATGCTCCTCCATTACCTGTCTTGTTATAAGCCCTGGAGGACTGACCTTCATGGACTGTTTCACCTGAGATCCCATTATTGTTGGCTTTGGCCAACGGGAGACGCTTGCAAGAGATTGGAGGGCTAGAGGTGAGAGAAGTCAACATATTAATTCCCCTCACCCCTTTCCTGCTTTTTTATGGTTCTAGCAACAGCTGCATCCTTCTATAACTACAGTTTTTGTAACTAACCCCTGTTTGGTTAGTTACAGGACTACCTACATGGAAATAAGTAGCACATATTTCAAAGTCCACTTTTAAGTACACAGCATTATGAATATTTTTAAAAGATGCAAAAAAAAAAGGCAACTCAACATTTTCAGAAAGAGCATTTGGCAATATTTAGTGCATAAGGAGACTATGTGTGTGTGTGTGTGGGGGGGGGGAGGGGAACCATCCACTCTTACCAGCTTCTCAAAATGTTTCCTGGCATTGCAAATGTTGGCATTCTGAATGTTGATGAGTAGCTGCAGAAGTGATAGATGGATCTGACATAACAGCCATCATGTTTGATGTAAAGATATTGTTGAAAGCAGTAAAGCTAGAATTCCTGGCTTTTATTCTCGGTAAAGAAGTGGCCAATTTTCTACACCTCAGCTTGAACTGTTTGATGATGTCCTTTGAATTGTCTACATCTAAAAGTGGTAATGGCTTCCCGTTTTTGCTAGTCCCTGGGTGCCCCCACTTCCCTCGTTGGTTTGCTTTATCCTGTCTGTACCTCTAAAAGTATATCCTTTATTAAATATTCTCTTCTAAATCCTGAGCTGAGCCCGCCCAGTGTGATGCAGTGGATTGAGCTTTGATCCATGCACCAAGAGGTTGCTGGTTAGATTTCCAGTCAGGGAACATGCCCAGGTTGTGGGCTCAATCCCCAGGAGGGGGCGTGCACGAGGCAGCCCATTGATATCTCTTTCTCTCATCAATCTCTCTCCTCCTCTCCTTTCCGTCTCTCTGTTTTTATTGATTTCAGAGAGGAAAGAGAGAGAGGGAGAGAGAAACATCAATGATGAGAGAGAATCATTGATCAGCTGCCTCTTGCATGCCCCCCAACCCAGGGATGTACTGTGGGGATCAAGCCACAACCCAAGCATGTACTCTTGACCAGAACTGAACCCGGGACCCTTCAGTCAGTCCTCAGGCTGACACTCTATCCACTGAGCCAAACCAGCTAGGGCAAAAGCAACATTTTTTTTTTTTAAGTAAGTAATTCTTAGCTGAGTATGCAATTTGTTTTTATCAGGAGCCTTACTTGGGTCACTTGAATTTATGTGTAAAGTGGGAGTTCCAATACCTTGCTTTCTGAGTTGTGTTGAGGCTGAAATGTGACAGCATGTACAAAAGGTCTTTCCCTTGCCCCCGGCACCAGAAAGCATTCGATTAATGATAACCACTAATATTAATAGCTGTTGTAAGTTTAGTGCCAGGCCCTCTGATGAATACCATCGATTCCATCTGCCCATTTCATTCACTTAAAATATACTCACGCTCTTCAAATGAGATAAAGTGCCTGCCTCAGTAATGGGCACACTATAAGCACTCAGTAATGTTCATAGCTCTTCAGAGCTCAGCCTTCTCTTCCCACTCTCTCCCAAACAAGCAACATTTCTCTTTTCAGAATTACTGTGACACTTTCTGTTTCCTCTCTTATGCTGCTTATTACTTTCTCTTAGCAGAGTAATAATCCATTGATTCCAGAGTCATTAATTTTATTACAACCACATTAGGGGCTAACGAGATCATCAAAGTATATTGGAAAATACAAAGAACTGTAAAAATGTATGGAGTTTGAGTGACAAATTTGTGATGGATTATGATGCCATGCAGAGGTTAGTGTGTACCTAAACTGTTAAAATCCTCACCTGAACATATTTTTATTTATTTTAGAGAAGAGGAAGAGGGGGAGAGAAACATCACATCAATGTGAGAGAGAAACATTGATTGATGGCCTCCCTTACATTTTCCAATTGGGGATCGAACCCACAATCTTTGGTGTACAAGATGATGCTCCAACCAACTGAGCCACCTGTCCATGGTGCCCTAAACTTTTATAATTCTCTCTTTTTTTCAATTTCTCAGAGCTTTTTGCAACATTATCTTTCCACAAGTGTTTTTAACAAATTTTTTCTTACCAAAATCTATGTTTGTGGGGGAAGAAATGGATGAAGAGAAGAGCCCTTTCAGATTTTAAATAGTCTAAATGAATAAAAGAAAAAAATTATTTACAGTTGAAATATATATGTGTGTGAGTGTGTGTACGTGCGCGCATGTGTGCACACATACATACACACACACACACACACACACACACACACACAGCACACATTCCAGAGCTCTGATTAGCCCCCTTAATTTTCCTTATGAAATTAAGTTACTTCATTTCCTTATGAGAAACAATGAAATGTCAGTTTTGCAATACCGGGGGATTTTCACGTTTGTTTTTGTGGTATCAACCCACAATTGTTTTACATTGCATTAGACACACATGTTCCGGGCATCCTCCCTCCTGCTTTCCTCTTTTGCATCAGTGGCATTGTTCTCCCCTGCTTCCTAATTTATTTCTTTTAAATGTTGATGTTTCCTAGAGTTCCCTCGCTTCACTATCCCTTCCTCCAGCATTGCATGCTCCCTCTTGTGGGTGAGCCTATCTGAGCCCATGACTTAAAATATCTTGTCCATCCTCACAAAACCCAAATCTTCATTTCTAGTCTCGTGCTCTTTGCTGAGTTTCAGAACAGCCTGGAGGTCATCCTTGCTTGTCTGTACCACAGGAACTTCAAAGTCAACATGTGCAAAACTACATTCATTGTGCTGTGCCCAGAATTGCTCCTTCTCCCCTTCCATTCTCTCTTCTATTCACACAGAGAATTGCTCAAGCCAGTAATCTAAGTGTTATCCTTAATTTCACGTTCCCCTTTGCCTCCACATTAAATCACTCATCATGTTCTGACAGGTTAATCTGCTTAAAATGACTCAAATCCTTCCATGTCTCTTCACCCGCTCTGTCACCACCTTGTCTGGAATATAATTAGTAGTCTCCTGGATTATTGCAACAGCCCTGCTATCCAGAGCGGTTTTCCTAAACTGCAAATATGACCATGTCACTTTCTTGTTAAATCCTCCAGTGGCTTCTCAGTACCCTCAGAATGAAGTCCAAATGTCTTACCATGGCTCACAAGAATCCCTTTCCCGTCCTCATTCTGGCCACTTCCCCATTCTTTGCACATGCTGTCCTATAGACTTGAATGTGGTTGACCTATCCCTAATCTTCCTTTAGTAACGCCTAATCCTCCTGTAAGACTCAGTGACGCTGTCACTCCTTCCAAGAAGCCTTCTCTAGCCTCCAGCATGATCCTTGACCTTGGGAGGACAGGTTGTATCTCTGTTTATCCTCATCACACAGCGCTGTATTATTTACTAGTCTGAGGAGCAGACAGACACATTTTATTGCTAAATCCTCAATCTAGGAATTCAGAGAATGGCTTAAAGCAATGGGTGGCATTCACTTCTCCCTACTTTCATCATCCCACCTTCATAAGAATGGGTTTCAGTTCTTACAAAAGAAGAGGATTGTACCATGCCCACTTCCATCTCCAAGAGCCTACGATTCTTTTGCTCCAAATGCCTGTTAATTGTCCTGGGGTAGTAGAGAGTTCATAGTTTGGGTTTAAGTCCTAGCTCTGTCACAGCTGTGTGACCATGCACAATTTGCTTAACCTTTCTGAGCTTCAGACCTTTGTATATAAAATGGGAATAGTGATCCCAATCTTAGATGGATATGAAGAGGATAAAATAAAATAAACAACAAATGAAACATGATTTTCCTATCCTTTCCAATAGTGATGATAGTCAGTAGTTAGATAGGCTTTTGTTCAAATCCTGCCTCTACCACTTACTCATGCACAATCCTGGTTAGTCAGTTTTATACATGGAGCTTTGATTTTCTTCATTTGTGAAATAAAAATAACACCTATCTTATCTATATATATAAAAGCCTAAGCGACCACTCTACCATTCGACCAGTAGCTATGACATGCACTGACCACCAGGGGGAAGACACTCAATGCACAGGCATGGAAACATGGAACAGACTGATAAATCTCAGAGGGATGGAAGTGGGGGAGGATGGGAAGAAATTAACCAAAAATCTTATATGCATACTAGAGGCTCAGTGCACAGATTCATGTACCGGTGGAGTCTCTTGGCCTGGCCTGCAGGGATTGGGTCGAAATCAGCAGTCTGACATCCTCTGAGGGGTCCCAGATTGTGAGCCAGCGCAGGCCAGGCTGAGGGACCCCTCCAGTGCATGAATCCATGCACTGGACCTCTAGTGTGTTACAAAGCTGAATGAGATGATCCACACAAAGCTTTATAACATATGAATCAAATAAGCACTCAACAAATATTTCTGGCTTCTGTGATGATGATAACATTATTTTTCTCATTATTAATTTACTTTTCTCACTCTTTGTTCTAGTTATGTATTGTTGCATGATAAACTGCCCAAAAACTTGGTGGCTTAAACCAATCATTTTAGTTTGCTGATGATTTGTGGATCAGGTATTTGGGGAGGGCTTGTCTTGGTTCTCAACCTTTCTAATGCCATGATCCTTTAATTCAGTCCCTTTTGTGGTGACCCCACAGGTTAAGAACCACTGCTATAGAGTCTAATACTATCAGAAAACACAGATATTTACATTACAATTCATAACAGTAGCAAAATTACAGTTATGAAGTAGCAACAAAAATAATTTTATGGTTGGGGGTCACCACAACTTGAGTAACTGTATTAAAGGGTCACGGCATTAGAAAGACTGAGAACCATTTGTCTAGAGCACATGTGTCAAACACAAGGCCCGCGGGCCAAATCCGTCCCGCCAGGCCTTGCAATGTGGCCCGCACCTCGCTGTCATCACTGCACTCCGCTGCGTTTCCATCACAATGACAGTTTATGACTGTTCAGTAAACCATTCGGCCCGCGATTTAGGCTGGATTTTAGATTTTGGCCCCTTCTCTGATTGAGTTCGACACCCCTAGTCTAGAGGGTTTTCCCTGATCCAAAAGAAATTGGTTGAAGCAGCTGGATAGGGGATTCACTCCCAAGATGACTTCTTCACTCCCATGTCTTGTGCCTCAATGTTCCTTAGCCTCTTTCTCCCTCCACATGAGTCTCTTCCTCCAGGGCCACTGCATGTGGCTTGAACTTCTCATGACATGGTGGTCTCAGAGTAGTCTGGTGGTTGGCTTCCCAGAGATGAGATGTGGAAGCTGCCAGGACATGTAAGAGCTGCACACAGAACCAGCTTGGCATCGCTGCTGCCGTCCTGGGTTGGTAGAGGCAGCCACCGGCCTGTCCAGACTCAAAGAGAGAAGAAACAGACACCTCATGACGAAAGGAGTGCCCATCATTAAGTAGCCACACACTCACTCTCCAGGTTCTGTTATTGTTATTCCAGGATGGTAGTTCAATAACCCTTTCAGAAAATTTACCTTACATTTCTGAGGTTTTGCTAACCTTTTCTGAGTTAAAATCAGGGCCCATTCATATAGACTTATTTATACAACTGGCACTATTTAGTGATTAGTGAGAGACTCTTTAATACTGTCTAGGGGAAAAGAGATATAAAACAAATAATCATGTAATTAAATACTTATAATAAGTGCTGTAAAGGAAAAAAAAACTGGGATACCCTATGCATATTTAGTAACAGAAATTCCATATATTTGGTAGATCAAGGAAGGCTTCCTGAGGAGGTGACTTTTGAGGTGAGACTTAGAGGATGGTCTTAACTAAACCAAGTTAGGTATTAACTAAAATTGGAGAGGACATTCCAAACCAAGGAAATATGTGAGCAGAGGCAAAAGGTGAGAGGGAGCTTAATGTGTATGAGGAAATAAAAGAAAAATAATGTGCTGCAGCTAGAAAGTGGTTGATATTGTGAACCTTGTTTTGAAAGTGAGGAAACTGAGAGTCAGAGCCCTCAGGGCTCCACCAAGGGGGCCTCCCTAACGATGGGCAGTTTGCGAATGATAAGCAACCTGCCCTCCGGCCCCTTCCATGGCTTTTTACAACTAGAAGAGCTACCCCTACAAACCTAAAGCTGCCTTATGTGAGAGTCATCTAGACTCAGATAAATCACCCTAAGAAAACATTATCTGCAGCAAATATAACAGATTCTGGTGGTGCTACAGATAAAAGTGTAGTTTAAAGGTAAATCAAGACTAACTCATGCCAAGATTATCTAACTCTTTAAAAATGATGTGATTCACACTTCTATCTCCATCACATATATTTTAACTTTTATGTGACAGCTAGAGGAAAATGGTAATTTGTGTTCATATAGATCACATAAGTAGCTACTTACTAAATTTTCCAGAATTCATTTAGACACCTCAGCAAATCAGTATATGCATTAATGTAAAGCACTGCACAGATGATCTATAATTTACTGGTCTAGGAAATTTTATGCTTTTATGCCCTATGAATATATGGACTACAGTTTTCTATTCAGTTCTTAAGTTATTTTAATGTATTAATTATCATTGGAAAATTAATTAACTATACCATCTGCCAATTCAAATGTGAAAAAAAATTTAAAGCTTTTTAAAGAAAGACTTTAAAAAAATATATATATAGAATATATAGAAAGAAAAAAGGAAGAAGATTGACTTGGAAAACAATTTTTTTTCCTGTGGGAATGCCATGATAGGTACATTATTTTAGGGAGAAAGAGCACACAAGGAGTATAAAGTAGGCCCTCCCACCTATCCATGATTTCACTTTCCACATTTTTATTTACCAGGAGTCAACAACACCCCCCCCCCCCCAAATTAAATGGAAATTACAGAAATAAAAAAAATGTCCTGAGTTTTAGGTTGTGAGCCGTTCTGTGTGGTGAAATTTGGTACCAGTTATGTCCTGCCCCAGAAGTGAATGGTCCCTTTGCCCAGCGTAACCATACTGTAGAGAGGCTACTCACCCATTAGTCACTAAATAACGGTCCTGATTTTCAGATCAGTGATCAGAGAGAGAGACCATATTCACATAACTTTCATTACAGTATATGTTATAATTGTTTAATTGAATTATTGTTGCTGCTAATCTCTTCCTGTGCCTAATTTGTAAATTAAACTTTTTCATTGGTATATTATGTTTAGGGAAAAAACAGTATTATCCACAATTTCATGCATCCACTGGGGGTCTTAGAACGTATCCACCACATATAAAGTGGAGCTGCTATAAAGAGAAATCAGAATTTCACTTTTATGGAAAACCCATGAGTTCCCACAAAAGACCATTCAATGCATCTTTAAGAAGAAATGAAAGAAGTTTCAACTTTAATTTGCTTTGTGCCAAGAACTCTTTCTGACATCCTAATTAAAATTAGAGATTATCTTTTCAGTTGTATCTTTACTTTTGTGACTTAGTTAATATTTCATGAGCTTTGCAATATTGCCTGCTTCATTGCAACATCGTTTGATCCTCATCAGAAATTGTCATTGACTGATAAGGCAGGGACCTGGGGAAAAAGCTGGGCATTTTCAGGAAAGACTGATGGATATCAACTGATGAAGAAGGGGCTGTTAACATTTTAGGGCACATGTGTCAAACACAAGGCCCGCGGGCCAAATCCGTCCCGCCAGGCCTTGCAATGTGGCCCGCACCGCGCTGTCATCACTGCACTCCGCTGCGTTTCCATCACAATGACAGTTTATGACTGTTCAGTAAACCATTCGGCCCGCGATTTAGGCTGGATTTTAGATTTTGGCCCCTTCTCTGATTGAGTTCGACACCCCTACTTTAGGGAATAGTCCGCAGGACCTTATACCACTCTGTAATATTGTAGTCTATATAATTTATATTACTTTATAATATTTAGTCCAAGGAATGTGGTAAAAGTAATTCACCCTGTAAAAGGAATTATATTTCCATTGCCTTTTGAAAGCTTAAACATAATTTTTGTTTTACTTTAATTTGCATTTTACTTTTAAAAGATTCATGGCTCAGTGGTTGAGCATCAACCTCTGAACAAGGAGGTCACAGTTCGATTCCCTGTCAGGGCACATACCTGGGTTGTGGGCTTGATCCCCAGGAGAGGGTGTGCAAGAGGCAGCCATTCAATGATTCTCTTTCATCATCATAATTGTTGATGTTTCTCTCCCTCGTCCTTCCTCTCTCTGAAATCAATAAAAATATATTCAAAAAAATAAAAAAGATTCATGGTTTGCAATAGCCTAAGAGATAGTCACTAAAAAACTTAAAGTAGTAAAAAAAACCCTGATATTATTTTCCCTCCCTCCCTCATGTTCCTCTTATAAAGGATAGAAGTTATCCGTTGGTCTTAGGAACCATATAAAATAACATCAGAAGGAAATTTAAAACTCAAATTAAATTAGCTGAATATTACTATTACCATGAAAAGTGTTTACACCACTATTTTTTTATTATTATTATGACAATGTTCATACAGTGTAAAAGTAGGGAAGGTTTGGGCACAAATCAAAACAGGCAGTATTAGTATCAGCAAAATGCCAGACAATTAAATATTGCTGGTTCAGTTTGCTGAGTCTTGTCTTAATCCCTTGAGGGTGAAAATGGTGCTTCATCTGCTTGGGGAGCGTCCTGTGGGTTGGCCTAATCGTATTTCCTGGAAGAGTTCATTTAGATCTGATTTGGGAATTCCCAGAAATGAGAATACTCATCTTAACACAGGCTGGAATCTAAGAAGGTAATATTTCTTTGTCACCTTGCTCTAAAGCAGTCATTCAATTAAATTCAAAGAGCACATGTCTGCTCTCGTAGAAACAACTGCAAACAGCAAAAAGAGACAACAGACCACGTGACAAAATAGCTACTTCTTCAGAGGAGTGGGAGCATCGAAACCATTGCAGACAGTTCAACATTTCCATCAGTAAATCAAACTGTGACACGGTCAAAATTCATCTCAGAAGTTCTTCAATGCTCTCCCTCCCAACCCTCAACTGTTAGCAATTCTCATCCCTGCATAGCCCCTACCAGCCTGGGCTTAACCTGCTCCCTCCCATAACAAGATGTACTGCTCTGAAGTTCATTCTCTCAGATTCCTCCTAAGCGACTAATTAAACTTAGTATACTGATTTGTACTAGAACCCTAGTTGATGACAATTACTTCAATCAGTTCAACACTTTTTAATTGAGTGACTAAATAGGCTTGGCACTGTGGCTAATAACCTGCTTAAGAAACAGTTTCTCTATCTAATAAATTGGGAACAACTAGGAAGCCCTACAACAAGGGAGTAGTTAAATAAATCATGGTTCATGCATACCTGCAGGATTCTCTGAAGCCACTAAAAAGAAAGCTTTTGAAAATCGTGCTTCCATCCATTATGGATATTAGCTAAACTTATTGTGGCAATCATTTCACAATATGTATGTCTATCAAGTCATTATGCTGTGTATCTTAAATGTATACAGGTTACTATGTCCATAATATCAATAAAACTGGGGGGAAATTACAATAATGGCTTTAGTATTTATGATACTGTTACGGAGCGAGTCCCCAAAAGATGGACCACCGAAGCCAATTTGATTAAGCCAGCAAGAATTTATTACAGATTTGAATCCGGGCTCAAACCGTGGCTGACGCAGCAGCCGGCAAACACCCTGGTGAGAGCCCCGATGGAGGGGCAGTCCCTCCAGAGTGCTCACACAAAAACACAGACAAACACACACCTACCGCGGCCAGTCAGACTCTCCGGATCAGGGTCCTTCATGGTCCTGGCTGGGGATCCCAGACAAATTCATGATCCCCAAGGACCACCAGGGAGCCGAGTCCGATGCAATAAACAAAAGAGCTTTTTCCATGTTAGCATAGGCTCTGTGCCACTCATGCCGGCAGCATGGCGGGAGAGAGCGAATTTCTTCCAGTCCAGGGGTTTTACTCAGGTTGGTGGTGATATCACTGCCTCGGCTAACCTTGATTGGCCCCTCAGGACAAAGAGCTGACCGTCCTTATCTGTTCCTAAATCCTAAAGACTAAATTCTAAAGACTGGGGACAGCCCAGGGTTGGTTCCCAGTCACACCCTGCTGGACATTGGAATGTGGCCCTATCTTGCCCATAATACAAAAGCATAACTAAAGGTTATCTATAGTTTCTACCCCTGAAGCTACTGAGTCAGTGGGAGTCAATCTCCTGTAACTACCCTATTGTTTAAGCAAGTAATCGAAGGATGAAGTAAGATAGCAAGGTTAAAATTCAAACAGCAGTTTTTACCCAAGTATGATTACTACCATATTTCAGATACCAGTTGCATTTTAAAATTGTGCATAGGAAAAAGATAACAAAACATAATAGCAACTTTGTTTATCTTTAAAAAATGGAAACGTATGTGATTTTTATTTTCTTATAGTTTTTATATACTTTCCAAATTGGTTTTTTTTTTCAATTTTTTTTTTCCCAAGGAGCATATACTTGGGTTTGAACCAGAAAATAAACATAATTTCTAAAGACAATTTTTCTCTGAAAGAGTTGTCAATCTAGTCCAGATGATATTAATTTGAAAACAAACTATTAGTATGTGTTATAGTTTGTACAAGGTGTTATGGGAACCACTAACTACCCCATATAGGTGATGGGAGATTTAATGTGCTATTGCTCCCAATAATTTTGTAAAGGTCTTTAGTATTATAAGGAAAAGTACAGTTCACAGTTGCCTATCTGAACCCTTTGGTGCCATATGTGTTTCAAATCTTAAGACTTTTGGGATTTCAAAAAGGTATTATAATAAGGTGAATATATGTATTTATACAACACCATCCCCCTTCCCAGTGGGTCTAGGGCAGCACCTCATATCCAATATATTGATTCCCATTTAGTGAGAATCAGGACCAAAAAGCTTCTCATAGGCCAAATTTGTTACTGAAAGTCTTGCATTCCAGAGCCCTTTGGATTTCTGAATTACATATAAAGAATTGTTCACCTGGATAAGAAATGTGGGGACTTGGTATCAGAGTCTGTGCAAGGTGATGTTTCTTACATATTTCTCAGCTCTGGGTCATCAGGCCTAATACTTGCTCTGGTTGTAGGAGTCATAAAACTGCTGTTGATTCATGTTAGAGTGTGTGATCGTGTTTGATCATAGATACACACTCTAGCAATAAAAATGCTCCAATTTTGTCTTGAAAACATGAGTACTTAAGGGGTCTGGAGTTGTTTTAAAAGAGAAATAGATGTTATCATAAACATACTTTACAAATATATTTTTAAAATGTCAAAAATATGTGGGTCTTATAAGAAGAAAAATATTAATAGAATTGGCAAAACGTATATCTCAGAACTTTTAAAAAATTTTATTGAACTTATTGGGGTGACATCTATAATAATAAAAGTGTAATATGCTAATTGGATTGCATGTCCTCCCAAGACGACCTTCTAGACCAAGCCGAGGCTGCAAGGCAAGCCTGGATCCTGGGCGCCTGCCAGCAGCCTAAGGGAAGCCCAGGTCCCGAGTGCCTGCTGGTGGCTGGAGAGAAGCCTGGGTTCTGGGAAGCCAGTGCTGGCAGCTGGGGAAAGGAAGAGGAAAGGAAGGCCTACTCTTGCACGAATTTTGTGTATCGGGCCTCTAGTTGGTTAATAAAATTATATAGGTTTTGCCCTAGCCAGTTTGGCTCAGGGGATAGAGCATCGGCCTACAGACTGAAGGATCTTTGGTTCAATTCCAGTCAAGGGCACATGCCTGTGTTGTGGGCTAGATACCCTATATGGGATGTACAAGATTCAGCCAATCAATGATTCTCTCTCTTCCTCTCCCTTCCTCTCTGAAATCAATAAAATATATTTTAAAAACTTTCATAGGTTTTAGGTATACAATTCTGTAATAATCATCTGTATACTGTACTATGTAGTCATTATCCCAAGTCAAGTCTCCTTCCATCACCATTTATTTAACTCAGTATTTTTTAAGGGCTGTCTCTAAGTCAAACATTTTCAAATCTCTCATGGAAGAGCACTGGCAGCTACGTGACCAAAGCTGTGGTTTCAGATCTCAGCTGTAATACTGCTCAGTTTATTGATACACAGCCAGTTTAGGAGACATTTTGTTTGTTTGTACTGTTTATTACATATATGTGTGTGTTTTTTTCAACTTCTGTTGGATACAATGAATTGTGTGCAATGTCTGAGCTAATACTGTGCCATGGAGGACCAGTAGCAATTTCCATGAAGTGACAGATAAGTATTTTTGTGTCTTATTTTTGGAGTCGGGGGAGGCGGGTAATATGCTCAGGATAATTCATTTGAAATAAACTTTGAGAGATTTCCTGCTGACAAGGCTGAAAGAAGGGGAGGACTAGAACAAAAGGTAAATTCTTCAGTTCTAGGAAAACTGCTTTGTCTTTAAGGCCGACTCCTCCAAGTTCTGCTAGTTCATCAAGATGAACTATTTGATTTTCTCCACCAAATAAAGTCAGGCATACCATACTGAGCTTTTGACAAAAAAAAAATAAATAAATAAATAAATAAATTTCTCTATGGTTTTACTAACCATGCATTCAATGAATGTTGACTTGTTAATGCAAATTGACCATCAATATTTATATTCCACAATAATCCCTCAAAATGATTTAGCAATCATTGCCAGCTTCTCTTTGAATAACCTTACTACCAGAACTATCAATATTTAGAACATTGGTTGATTTGACCTCCTATATGCCTTTCACCTCTGGCCAAGCAGAAACATGGTCCTAGGGAAAAGCAGGCAAACAACTTAAGAGACACATATGTGCACCTTATGAGTCATTGAGAATTGGCTATTTTGAACATTTTTACCATTTTCACATAATATTAAACTCTTTCTTAGCAGCTGATAAAGGCTACTGTGTGCTATGAACAGCACAAGCAAAACTTCAATACATTTTTCCGTGTTAAATTCACATTCGGTCAGTCTACTATAGAGTCCTGTCTTTAACATCATCACTCTAAAAATAATTATTCTCTGTTTAATATTATATAATGCTGTGTAGGCTCCATAGGAAAAAAATTAAAGATACTTGGGCCTTGTCTTCGGGACCTTACAATTTTCAACAGAGAATGACAACAAACAGAGACACATAAGCTATAAACAACTTCATGAATTAAATAAGGAAATCATTACATTGAGAAACAAGACAGCTTTGGTAGACCTTTAGTTGATGAATGAAGTGGCAATTATAGAAGCAACCCGCAGGGAACTGCTGGTTTTTAAAAAGGGCTTAATTAATTATTTAATTAAGACACTCTTCTGTAGGAGGGCAACTCTGGAAATGGTGCAGATTTGGCAACTGCAAAATAATCAAAGCTCTGGGGTGGGAGAAATATTTCAGGACTTCTATTATTTTAATCTCTATACCTTGCAAGAAATGGCATCAGAACTAAGGTCCAGCAAATTCTGTTGGCTTTAAGTTTTGCCTTCGTCCGCATGTTACTAAGAGCAAATGTGCAACGTATATTGAGAAAAGTGTCAGGGTTGTGTTCAAATGTATATTGAACTCAAGCTTGTGACAATGCTCATTAAAGTGAATACAAATAATACATTTTTATGAAAAAATTACTTTTCATAAAACTTCCAAAAACAATACCTAGTGGTATTGTTTTATATGTTTTTGCAAAGTGGAGGACAGCTGGATTCTCATATCACCTTCCACATTCAACCTATTGCAAATCTTGGTGTGCTGTTGTTGTTTTTAATGACAATTGCATCTGCTTAATGAGTAAAACATAATGTTTTGATATCCATATACATGGTAAAATGATTACCACAATCAAGCTAATGAGCATATCCATCTCATAACACATTTACCATTTATTTTTTGTGGTGAGAACGTCTAAAATCTTCTCTTAGCAAATTTCTAGTATGTAATACAATATTTTTAACTACCATCATCATGCTGAACATTAGATTTCAAGATACTGTAGAAAATGAGTACTAAGCCGAAACCGGTTTGGCTCAGCTGTAGAACGTCAGTCTGCGGACTGAAAGGTCCCAGGTTCGATTCTGGTCAAGGGCATGTACGTTGATTGCGGGCACATCCCCGGTGGAGGGTGTACAAGAGGCAGCTGGTCGATGTTTCTTTCTCATCGACGTTTCTAGCTCTCTATCTCTCTCCCTTCCTTTCTGTAAAAAAAAATCAATAAAATATATTTAAAAAAACAAACAAACAAAAAAAGAAAATGAGTACTAAGATATTAAATATATTAATAGACACATTTCAACAGCATCAGTCGAACAATTGAAGTAAATGAACTCTGAAAACACATTATTTTGAGGCCATACTTATAAGCATGTCTAAATAGCTGGTGTTGAAGCATTTATTTTATCTACTTTGTTCAGGATAAACTGAATTAATGAAATATAATGGGCCTAATGCAAAAATCTGTTTCACTAGTGCCTTATTGACACAGCTCAAACCCTCCAAAATTAGCCCTTTTCATTTGGAAAGTGAATTCTTTCAGCTAGAAAATTGTAGTGATCCCCCCATCCCCCTGCAAATTGCATACCATTTAAAAGGACATGCTTGAGAAAGACACATGAGAAAGAGATCTATCTACAAAGTGGTACCGATGACCCTGCTGTCACTCTTGCTCTCTGGCAAGCAGATGTGGATCTGAGGTTCTAGCCAAAGGCTCACTTCCCCAGGGTGATTTCTATAGATGTGTACCTTTACCACAAAGCATACAAAATGTGATTTTCTGGAAATAAGGATGAAAACCTATCAAATTGAGGGCCATCCTCTATGTTTGGAAATGTAAGAAATAAAATGCTTTTAAACAGAGGAGGTCCTCAAAGAGATGCTTTAGGATGAGAATGTCCAGCAGGGTTTTCAAACCACACACACACACACACACACACACACACACACCTACAAAATAGAAAGCTTTCCAAAGAATCAAAAGGCTCCTGACAGAATTCAGATCTTCAAGTCAATGAGGGGCTAAATAACACACAACGCAGAGACTAAGAATCCTTCTATGAAGCATTTTCTATAACCATCGGTTAGGGTTTTCTTATGGGGTACTATGATATTTTTGTCATTAACGTATCAGCCAGACTGTATATTTATTCATTCATTCAACCATCAAGTGCCTACTGGATGCTAGCATTGAGGATGCAAAATGGATATGCTATGGCCCCCAAACTTCTTGAATCTGATGGGTGAAAACATTCACTTCCATTTAGGGGAGCTTCATCAGAAGAAACAAGTAGAAAGGTGATCCAGGCAATGGAAATGGCATGTAAGAAGGTCTGGGGCAGAACAAAAGGTACTTTGGAGTCATGGCAAAACTGCTCACAGTGAGTAGATGGGAGTAGCAAGTTAGGCAGAGGCCAGATGGCCAAGGGAAAAGAAATTTTTAATAGATGTTAAACAGAAATAGGATAATCAGAAATTCATTTGAAGAACAACCTGAGGTAGAATAATGCTCCTAAAACAATTGGATGCTCAATTTGCCAAAATAAGTTGTTAAAAAAAAGTTACCTTTATGCCCACAAAAGAGGCATGGAACTCTTTCAAATGAAGAATTAAGTCTTTTTCTCAGCAGCTGCTGTCCTTGAAAATAGGACCACCAACTGAAGAAGGTTGAAGGAGAAGGCTTTACTCTCAGAGACTGTGTTAGCATTGCTAAGAGTACCTGCAAACCCGTGGCCATTATTTTTTCAGTCAAATGCATATTCTGAGAGCAGTAACAAATGCAGACGCAAAGAAAAGCCAACAGACAATAAGAACTGTCTACACTGTCATGGGGATGATTAAAGAACTGACTGAGAAAGCAATTTAATATACTACTCATAGTCCTTCATCTTCTTCAAATTGTGCCTGCATCAAATGACAACTTGAGCTATAATTATTCCATTAATCTGAAGTCTTCTTTCAATATCATAAGTTATTTCAATATAATCTTGTTTTTATAATATTTTTTGTTATTATTATTTATTAAAGTGGTAGCACATTCACATAGTTCAAGCATCAAAAGTATAAGAAGTCCTAGCCAGTTTTGCTCAGTGGATAGAGTGTCAGCCCAAAGAATGAAGGGTCCCAGGTTCAATTCCAGTCAAGGGTACATACCTAAGTTGCAGGCTCGATTCCTGGACCGGATCGGGCATGTGTGGGAGACAACCAATTGATGTGTCTCTCTCTGTCCCTCCCACACCCTTCCACTCTCTCTAAATATCAATGGAAAAATATCCTTGGGTGAGGTATAACAACCACAAAAAGTGTAAGAAGATACATTTATACCATGGAATACTTTTTACAGCAGTAAAAAAGAAGAATCTCTTACCCTTTGAGACTGCATGGAGGGACCTGGAGAGTATCATGCTAAGTGAAATAAGTCAGTCAAAACAAGACAAGATTCACATGATCTCACTCATCTATGGAATCTATTAACAAAATAAACTGATGAACAGAGTGAATCTAGAGACAGAGAGTGTGGAATCTCGGAGGGAAGGAAGGGGAGGGTGGGAGGTAATCAACCAAGGAATTTGTATGCATATTTGCATGGCACATGAACATAGACAATGGGATAGTGAGGACTAGGGGAGGTGGGCAGAGGTGGGTTAGAGGGGATCAATGGAGGGAAAAACAGAGACATATGTAATACTTTCAATAATAATTATTATTTTTAAAAGTATAAGAAGATGTACAACAATACCACTTTTCCATTTCTTTTTGTTTGTTTGTTAATCCTCACCCAAAGAAATTTTTCCCATTGATATTTTTAGAGAGAGTGAGAGAGAGGGAGGGAAAGATGGAGGAAGGGGGAGAGAGACAGACAGACAAATAGAGAAAGAAACATAGATGTGAGAGAGATACATTGATTGTTTGCCTTCTACCACTCAGGTCCGTGTCCTTGACTGGGAATTGAACCTGTAATCCTTCAGTGAGCAGTCCAAGGCTCTAACCACTGATTGACACTGGCCAGGGTTCAACTTCTGTTTACAATCTTCCAAGTTCCTATGCCCCCAAAATAGGTAACCAACATCGTTAGTTTCTCATTTACTTCCCAGGATTTTAAATATATACAAGCCAGTACAAATACAGATTATTTTCTCTCTATTTAATCCTAAGAGTACACTATTTTGACACTTTTTTTTTCTCCCTGCCTAAAACTGAGAGACTGTATCAGTCAGCTCAGGCTATCATAACAAAATCCCATAGATTGGGCGCCTTAAACAACAGAACTTTATTTTTTCATAGTTCAGGAGACTGGATATCCAAGATCAGGGTGCTAGCATTTGGGTTCCAATGAGAGCAATCTTCCTGGCTCACCATCTCCACACTGTTCATTAGCAAGCTGGAAAGGAGACAAAAAGAAGAAAAAAAATAACTCAGTGAAAAGACAAAGTTAATTTTTTTTTCCAATCTGAGTTTACATTCAATATTATTTTGTATTAGTTTCAGGTGTACAGTAGAGTAGCTAGACAATCATATACTTTACAAAATAGCCATAGAGATGTGAAGAACAACATAGGGCCTATAGTTAATAATATTGCAATAACTATGGTATAGGTGGGTACTGGATATATGGGGAGAAACACTTTGTAAAAACATGAACATTTTGAGGTAAAAAAATAGTCTAGAAATATTTATGACCTGAAAGTAATCAAGGTAATCTTGAGTTGAGGGCCCAACTGGCAGAAGAATTGTGAAACGAGTGGGGAAAGGATGATGTTGGCAAAAAAGTAAAAACACTGACACTGTCACAAATTCTCCAGATCTCTAATACAACAGTTCTCCCACTGATATAATGGTGAGCGAACACTGATGTACTGGAGTCAAGAGCAAATGACCCCAGCAAAGAATTTAAGAGAAGTTCATTTACTTTATAATTCAATTTCTATGGCTGTTATGAGCTCCCATCCCCAGCCCACTCTACAGGAAGGAAAAGCATTGAGCAAGCTGTTAAAATAATGCATCCCCACAGGACAAAACATCCTGCCATTTTTCAAACAGGGATGTCAGTCTGTGGTCCAGCCTCCAGTCATCCTCTGTCAAGAGTTCTGCTTTTTCTGGAATAGTACCCACGTGTTTATAACTTTTCCTGTTAAAAGGTATGCATATTAAGAAGTAAATTTAAGTTTGTGTTCTAGGAACTAACATGCTGGGAGATGAAAGTGTGACAGGCTTCTCTTCTTTGCTGAAAAGTCCACATGACATGTCCTTGTGGACCTGGTGGTGCTTTAACCAACATTTGAGATTCTAGTCTTTTGCCTCTTTAAACCAACGCTACTATGAAAATATTAATTTCTTTATTACATCTCATAGAAAATAAAGGAAAATAAAAGTTATTATCTTTGTTTACTCAATTCACCTCCCTCCATAACACACACACACACACACACACACACACACACACACACTAAAAAAAATTCTAATGATGAGGGTGGACATGTGGTCTTGTTTGAGCCTATCATTCATATTATCCCGTCTTCTTGGCTTGGTGATTGGTTTGGGGAGAAGTATGTGACTTAAATTGATCCAATGCAAGTAACTCTGACTGGAGCCAAAGAGAGATAGCAAATAGTCAATTCATCAAGGTAGAATTGCTGCTAGGATGAGATGGAAGAATAAGATCATGAGGAGCCATGTTCCTCATGGCATGGAGAAAGCCATCTGCAACAAGAACCAGGAACACTAGTCTGAGATAGAAACTGAGAGCCTTAGAAGTGCTCCTGGGACAGAATCCAGACATCCTCAGGACCACTTATATCAGTTGCTTGGAGCCTGACACAAGTCAGTCCTGATGTGTGTTAAATATAATTTTGTTGCATGAGTGAAATAAATAAATGATTTAAAATGAACAGTTATTTGGGGGTAGTGATTCTTAGAGCTTCTAATTTGAAGTAACTTTTATTTGAAAATATCTTTCAAAACCAGCTAACTAATAAAATCATCACAAAGTATAATACTCAATCTATAGCCAACTATTGAAATATACTACTATAAACAAAATTGAAATCAAAGAGTAGTTAGAAGTCTGTCTAGGTAGCAAAATAAGTATCCTATCTAATAAAAGAGTAATATGCAAATTAACCATCTCTCCGCTACACCCACAAGCCATGCCTACAAGCCAATCAGGAGGTGAGTACGCAAATTAACCCAACCAAGATGGCTGTGGTCACAGAGAGCAGGAGGGAGGCTTGGGTTTCCCAGGTGATGGAGGAAACCAAGCTTTTCACACACCCTGGCTGGCCCAGGCCTCCATTTAAGGCTTACAAAGTGTTAATTATAGAAGATAAATAAATTTCAACAGAAATGGCTGCTGTCTCAGAGCAAGCAAAAGACTTGGCTCTGCTCCTGGCTACAAAGTTTCAATTATAGAAGGTAAATAAACCCCAGATACCAGGGCCTCCACTTGGGTTGCCTGGGGGTGTGGCTGGCCTGCAAACTACCACAGGCCCCTTGCCCAGGCTGCCCCACAACCCAAGGGAACCCCCACCCTGTTTTGGGACACCCTTCAGAGCAAACCAGCTGGCCCCCACCCATGCACCAGGCCTCTATCCTATGTAATAAAAGAATAATGTGCAGATTAACCATCACTCCAACACACAAGATGCCTGCTCCCATGTGGTCAAAGATCCTGCTCCCATGTGGACACAAGATGGCCACCACAGAATTGCCAGCAGGAGAGGGCAGTTGGGAGGAACCAGGCCTGAAAGGAAGGGCAGTTAGGGTTGATCAAGCTGGCAGAGGGAAGTTAGGGGGGACCCCGCCTGCAGGGAAGGGCATTTGGAAGGACCCAGGCCTTCAGGGGAGAGCCATTGGGGGGAGGGGGAGACCAGGCCTGCAGGGGAGGGCAGTTAGGGGTGATCAGGCCTGCAGGAGAGGGCAGTTAAGGCCAATCAGGCTGGCAGGGAAGCAATTAGGCATCAATCAGGCTGGCAGGGGAGTGGTTAGGGGTGATCAGGCTGGCAGGCAGAAGCAGTTAGGGGCAATCAGGAAGGCAGGCAGGTGAGCAGTTGGGAGCCAGTAGACCTGGATTGTGAGAAGGATGTCTGACTGCCTGTCAGACATCTCTTAAAGGGTCCTAGATTGGAGAGGGTACAAGCTGAGATGAGCCCCCCCCCCCCAGTGCATGAATTTTGTGCACAGGGCCTCTAGTTTAAAAATAGTATCAGAGATAGCTGTCATTTCGAACAAATACAGCACACCTCTTAAATGTTGAAATTTAAATATTTTCCCTTTAAAACTCTGACATTCCAAGAGATCTGTTCATAAGGTAGAAATGTAAAAAAATGTGGGTTTATACTTGGAGCCAAATAGTTATTAACTATAATTTAGTTAAGCATGTGCCCAGAATCCTAGACTTGCTGCCTTTCACAACATTGCTTTTGGAAGTCAGCCTTTCTCCACTCTCTTTCCCCAAGATGTCTTTTTCAAATGGGAAATTGATTGATGAAATCTTAGGCAGGAGTAAATGCTAATGCATATAATAAATTAAAATGTACTATATGCATTTTATAAGAAAGGTTTGTTGGCTAACAGTGTTATTATTTCTAGTAATTCAAAGTATAGTATCTATTTAACTTACATAATGAAAAGAGGAAATCAATTATTCTGTCCGTAGTATGGTAAAACTCATCTTCAAAATTATGTTTTCAGAGACAACCAGACTGACTTATCCACCGACTTAAAATGTAGGGTGTCACATTTGAGCAGTTCTCCCCCTACCCCACTTTCAAATGTATTGAATAGTGTCCAAACTATGAGGAAGCATTTTTGCATTTTCCTGGACAGGGATGTGTACAAGTTCATATCTAGCTAATAATTCAGATTCATCCTCCCAAAAAAGCATATTCTACAAGTAAAGTAGTTCTAGTATTTATGGGGTGGACAGCTACCAGAACATCTCTTAAAGGCTACATAATAAAAGTACATTAAAGCTGCCTAAAATAATTAACCATAGACAGTGAAATGGATTCAGCTAATGGATTCTGCCTCCCAGAGAGTGCCCTTTTTAAATAATAATAAAAAAGGCAAAACACACGTTTTCCTCCTCTTTTTTTTTTTTTTTTTTTTCACATCCAGCCACCTGCCCAGGGGCTGCCACAGCACCCCTGAGCCAGCAGCAGGGAGAGGTCACCTGGCGATCAGACACTCATGCTTCTCTCCAAGGGCAAATGGGCTGCCTCAGCAGCTGTCACATCCTGCTGCCCTTGGAAATTGGAAACTGCTCTAAAGTTTCAAACTTATCTCCCGCTTTGCATTACCAAACCGGCAGCCTTGCCAGATCCTTGTAAATGCCTGTTATCTATGAGGGTGATGAAGGCTGGAGAGGCTGGTGAACAGGGAGAGGGCATTTGTGTTTGGGAAGAGGCACTCCCTGCCTAGCTCAGCCAGCCTCCATCTATCGGATGGTTCTGGGGATGAAACCAGCCCAGAGGAAAGGGAGGGCGCACCAGGTCATTTGGTCTCTCGTGTCAGTAGGCAGACTCACATCCCCATGCACGGTTGAAAGAATAAGGGGTCTTGTGAAGAGGCCGCTAGTTACCCAAGGCACATAATGAGGACCTTCTACCATCCATGCCAGGGACTCAGAAACCACAGTGACTCAACCAGCTGTTCAGTAAGACAAGCCCCTTGTGTTTCTACGTTCCCCCAGGATGTTCTGTTTTGACCATCTTTTTGCTCGTTAGCAGTTCCAGCAGAGGGCAGGCAGGGGAAAGGAGAGCAGTGATATATTACAGCAGATAATCTAGAGTCTTCTAAACATGTTAAGGCAAATTGTCTCGGTTACTAAGAGCAACAAAGGTCTCTCTGTCCAAATTTTTTTTTCTATTTGTGTGTAAAAAGTGACACCAGTTCTCAGGGTCTCTTCTCTCAAGGAATTTAGAGACTGGTTTGACAAAGCAAAATGAAGACACACAAAATAGTGAGAAAGAGTGCTTTAAAGCTAAGCTATCCCAGCAAAGTCATGGGTTTCAAGAGAAGGAAGAGAGCTCTCTCCAGGTGCTGATGCTTGTGATAGCACTTGTAGATTAAAAGGATACATTAAACCCTAGCCAGTTTGGCTCAGTGAATAGAGCATCGGCCTGTGGACTGAAGGGTCCCAGGTTCAATTCTGATCAACGTCATGTACCTCCATTGCAGGCTCGATCCCCGGGTGCGTGCACAGGAGGAAACCAATCAAAGTGTCTCTCTCACATCAATGTTTCTCTCTGTCTTTCTCCATCCCTTCCACTCTCTCTGAAATTAAGAAATAAAGGTGTGTGTGTGGGGGGGGGGGGGGGGAGAAGTATACATTGAAGTAAATAATTAGTGCAGAGAAATAAGAGTCAGTGTTGGAACAAATACAATTGCTGAAAATTCTCTGACCAGGCTTGGGTGGCAGCCTCACAGAGAGGACTCCTAGGCTTCCTGTTGGAATTTGGCTTATGTAGAACAGGTTTTATGGATCTCGGTCCCAGGTTTTTGTGACTATCAGCCACAGTGAAGGGGTGGTTGGTAAGTCGGGACTGGTTGGCATTCCAGGAGGAAAAATACACAGTACCTTTCCATCTCATTCATTAAAGTCTGTGTGTGTGACAGTGTCGTGAGCAACTCACCATGGGGAGGTCTTCATCAGATAAACAGGGCTGCAAAATTCATGGCCAAGGAATGCGGGCTGGAGAGGCACTCCCAGGCACAGCTGCCACCTGAACACCCAGGCTGGCTGGGGACCAAGGAGACATGCTGAAACCGGGAGCCTCGGTGGCGAGCGGCAATGTTACAGCCGCTTAATCCTGGAATGAAAAGTAATTGCTTCTGGCTTAGAGAATAAAGGGAAAGCAAGAGCAGCCTTGGCTGAATTACTTTTTTTCCTTCTTCTTCTTCAAAAACAATCATGCTGTAGACCAGGTTCTAAAACCCACTTAATATTTGAAAATGTGAGGAAATCGATGTTTTCTGTCAATATAATTTAAATCCACCCAAGTGGACTGACATATTAAAAACATTTGAATGCAAATGCATTTTGATCAACACGATTAAATCAAATGCTTGCTTTTCGCTCTAAGGGATGACATTTAACTTACCTGCATATAATTTTAGACTGTCGTCCCTCAATAGCTGTTGCTTGTTTTTAAAGCATTTCCTACTGAAAGCTACCGGAGTTCTTTTTTTCTATGCAGATGAAATTGCAACGGGAGAAATATAGAAAAGGAGGGGGTTGGGAGGGAGGCATGTCAATACTTCTAATATATCCCTATGATGGAATTATCTTCTTTCTAGACAAAAGGACTCATCATAATTCACAAAGGAACAGCTGCAAGCTTAAATTATTATTAGAAGGATCTAAAGATGATTTTAACACACAAGTAAGTTAAGTAATATTTTGTTTATCAAAGAGGCTACAGAATGGCAAATGTCAGATGACCTGATTATAGAGTCGCCATTTCCATCAGAGTAAAGGAGCAGTAATAAAGAGTAAAAACAAAGCAAGAATGAGAACAAACGGATCTTGCCTTTCAAATTCCAATTCTTAAATTACATGTATTTATCTTATAAATACCTGTGGCAGGCTCACAGCAATGTAGAGAGAACTAATTAAAGTACATCTTGTCTCCTGGAGCCATATAAAACTGGCAACACAAATAGCAATTTCAAATGGTTTATCATAATCCCTCGCAGGATTGTCATCAACCAATAATAACCGATAAGGGACAAAACCCAGTGTGTCTTCCTGCCATCATCCTGTATAAACATTAATATTACAAAACTAATAGGACCATGGTATCTTCTTATGACTGCTGACATTGAGGACAGTCCTCGCAGAAGAAAATCCAAGGCCATGTATAAACATTACTCATAGCTTATGTTTCTGCTTCATTAATTCAAAACAGACAAAAATAATTTTTATACCAGAAGTTTTCTTTGGGTACTACCAGTTTTTTCGATTTAACCTATCAGAATAGCACGGCGACACTGATAACTGTGGCCACTTTCCTATGACCTCATGCTGGTGGACAGCTGGAAGGCCAACCACAGACCCAATAACTTAAGTGCACAGTAATCACAAACACAAAGGGCTTTTTAAAATGAAAGGTGTCATACAGTCCATGAGGTAGAGAAATAGCTATGACAACACTAAGCACGCAAAAAATATCCACAGCTGATGAGCTGGGCTCTCTGCTGGTATATGACACAAAGCCAGTGGCCCCAAAAGCTGCAAAATTTCCAAAGATGAAGGACTATGGTACATAGTAACACTTTGAGTATATTTTTTAAAAGCAATCCTTTCCACCGAAACCGGTTTGACTCAGTGGATAGAGCATTGGTTTGAGGACTGAAGGGTCCTGGGTTCGATTCCCGTCAAGGGCATATGCCTTGGTTGCGGGCACATTTCCAGTGGGGGGTGTGCAGGGGGCAGCTAATAGATGTTTCTCTCTCATCGATGTTTCTGACTCTCTGTCCCTCTCTCTTCCTCTCTGTTAAAAATCAATAAAATATATTGAAAAATAAAATAAAAGCAATCCTTTCGACACCAATACTCTATCATTTTATGCTAAGAAAGGGTACTTAATGTTGAAATGGCCCCAACTTTCTTTTCTTCATGGAGCGTGGCTCAAATGTTAGCAACGTTTGCATTTCCATTATTGAGAAGCCTTATCAAACCTTCCTATTCTTATAAAATGTGAGACTGTACCCTCAAATGACAGATTTAAAGTATAAACATATAGTTTAATGGAGATAAACATATAGTTTAATGGAGATAAATCGCAAACATTTAGATAATTAGGAAATGTATGGTATATCGTTGAAAGCAATGTTAACCCAAATATGTCACTTGCAGAGTCAAGACAAGATCACTTTTTTATGCAAAAACTAGAGGCCTGGTGCATGAAATTTGTGCATGGGTAGGGTCCCCTAGGCGTGGCTGGAGATCAGTGCCAATCTGTAGGGTAACGGTGAGGTGACCAGGGGGCTCCCACTGGCACCCACCTTGGCTGACCTGGTGCCACTCGCTTGCCAGCCTCACCCCTCACCGCTGCTGGTTGCCTCCCTCTGTGGGACAGCTGGGGGGGAGGAGGAGAGAGGGTTCACTGGCATCTGCCTTGGCTGGCCTGGGGCCTGTGGGATGGGGGCAGCTCCTGCATTGAGCATCTGTCCCCCTGGTGGTCAGTGTGCATCATAGCAACTGGTCATTTCACCACTGGGTCTATTTGCATATTAGGCATTTGTTATATAGGACAAACAAACAAAAAACCTTAATATTACAAAAACAAAATCTCTCATAGCAAATATTATTTTTAAAAGATCATCAATGACACATTTCAAGTAAAGACTCTTTCTTTAGTACTTACATTTTACTTTTTAGAGCTAGAACTAGAATTACTGACAATTCAAATATAATTTTCCCCTAAGTGCCTTATGACTTGCTTTCTAAAAATAAATATATCTTTTCAAATTATACTTCATCAAAAGTGAAGCTTAATGAGATTTTAAAACACAGGTTTAAAGTAATTTCATTTTTCCCATCCCCTTGCCACTATTTGCCCTCCTTTCTAAGCATCCTGTTCTCTTTTTCTAGTATGAATTTTTAAGAGATTCTGAGGACTAGCCATTGGCACAGCAGTTGTGACTTCACTGATTGCTTTACCCAACCCAACAGTTAGAGGTTGTAAAGCACTTCACATGCCACATTTAAAAAACAAAGCAAGCACCTCATAGTCCAATTTCTGAAAACCAAGAATCAATGAGAATCATCTTAATAGTAACCACAGAAAAAAAGACTTATTCTGCTCAAGATATAGCAGAATAATAATAATGACTTCTCAACAAGCCAGAAGACAATGGAATAACATGTTTAAAGTGCTGAAAGAAATAAAACCTATTAACCTAGAATTAAAAGCATAGTAAAAATGTCCTTCAAAAATGAAGGAAGGTAGAATAAAGGAGAGAGAAAAAAGGGAAAGAGGGGGGGACAGAGGGAGGGAGGGAGATATGGAGGGAGGGAGAGAAGGAGGGAGAGGGAGAGAGAGAGAGAGAGAGAGAGAGAGAGAGAGAGAGAGAGAGAGAGAGAAAGAAAGAGAGATTGCCAAATAAGCAAAAGCCAAGAGAATTTGTCAACAATAGACCAGTACTAAAAGAGATGTTGATGGACATTCTTTAGGCTGAAGGAAGTGATATCAGATGTAAACTCAGTCCAAAGGAGAGTGGTCTTGAAAATTGAAGAGCTCTGGAAGTGGTAATATGTGGGTAAATAGAAGTTACTTTTTTCCTCTTAATTATAGAGCTGCATTTTTGATAGACATTAATGCTTCATATCCTCCCTCATTGGTACATACTTAATAAATTATTCCTTTTATCACTGATAATCACCTCAAAAGGGCTATATTTTCACTGCATCTCAAATTAAATGTACATATGAATCACCTGAAGATCAATGAGTTTATTAAATTCAACCACAATAGTAAAGTCATTGTGGTATTGGTAAAAGGATAAACAAATAGAACAGTGGAACAGAGATGTATCCTTTATCCCCTTTTGCTTCTAACCTATTGGGTCTTTATACTTATACTTTATAATTAAAGCATCTATCTCTCTTATAAACTGTATAGCGTTGGTGTTTATCTTTTTGTTCAGTTTTATAGTCTCTGCATTTTAATTGGAGTATTTAGTCCAATTACATTTAGTACACTTATTCTTGTTGAATTTATATCTAACATATTTCTATATATTTGTTTTCTCCCACCTGTTTTTTTGTTACTTTGTTTCTTCTTTCTTTCCTTCCTTTTTGGATTTGCTGAGAAATTTTAAGTATTCCATTCTGTCTCCTCTATTAGCTTAAAAATGATGCCTTTTTGTTTTACTTTCTAATGGCTGATCTAAGAATTGCAACATACATTCTTGAGAGCAGTCTAGCTGAAACCGGTTTGGCTCAGTGGTAGAGCATCGGTCTGCGGACTGAAAGGTCCCAGGTTCGATTCCGGTCAGGGGCATGTACCTTGGTTGCGGGCACATCCCTGGTAGGGGGTGTGCAAGAGGCAGCTGGTCGATGTTTCTCTCTCATAGACGTTTCTAGCTCTCTATCCCTCTCTCCTCCTCTCTGTAAAAAAAAAAAAAATCAATAAAATATATTTAAAAAAGAGCAGTCTACTATGATTTAATATTACATCACTACATGTGTAGTATTTAAAAAGTATACTTCCTGTGGCAACTTGCTCTTGCACTATTGTTTCATACATCATATTCCTACAAATGTTAAAAGCCCCAAAGTAAGGTACCATTTTTGCTTTAAATAGTCAATTGTCTTAAAGAAAATTTTAAGTCAGTATTTGAGCCATCAGGGGAAACTTCCTACGTTTACTCTCTGTGTTTGCTATTTAAAAAAAAATCCTTAAACACATTTATAAGAACTATTATAAAGTCCTTTGCTAACCTAATATCTCTAAGTATGTTTAATTCTTGAAAATAACACTGAAAGATAAACAAAGCTCAAATGACAACAAAACCAGTAACTTAGGCTGAGATTACACACATGCTCAAATGCTGAAATTCCAGGTCCCTGTCCCTTTATTTCACATGGGAGAGCGTACCTTGACTTTTGTGGCAGGGTTCAGGATCTGAAGGAGGGGCCAATGCACAAATAAAAATACTATACAAGAAATATGAATTTAGAAGGCATTAGGGGCTAGGTGGAGTCTTTCTTGAAGAGACACACCTACTTCTGGCCTGGTCCACCTTTTATTTACTTGAATACACATTTTTCCCTTTAGCAATGCATACAGGCATATCAAAAGTAAAGTTTGGTAAACAGTAAAAGGATCATTAGGTTAGGGAATTGCCTTGAGACACCTCTATCTCAACAGACAAGGTGCTTAGTGTCAGCCCTGCCAATGCCCAAGGCCCATCAGCCTTCTGTGTTCCTTGGTGACTCTGGCAAGCAGTGACTTCCTGGAAGAGCGTGTGGGGTCTATGCAAATTGGCTGAACAGCAGAATGACTGGTTTGCAGAATATGGGGCCAGCAAGTGGGTGGTGCCAGGCCAGCCAAGGTGGATGCCAGTGGGCAGAGGTAGGGGCTGGCATTGGGGGAGGGGGGCAGCGGTGACCAGTGGTGCAGAAGGGTGACCGGGGGACAGGGCCAGCCACTTGCCAGTTGGTATCATCTCCCCACCCCCATTAGCCCACTGCCATTCACCTCTCACAGAGGGAGGTTAGACTGCGGTTTAGGCTTGGGGTTGCAGGCCTAAGCCATCAGTCAGACATCCTCATAGGGCTCCAGACTGCCTGTGACCGAGTACAGGCCAGGCTGAGGGACCCCCAATACATGAATTTTTGTGCACTGGGCCTCTAATAAGAATATAATAATTTAGGAAGTGAATGACACAAAAAGATGTCAGAGAGACCAGCCTGACCTTACAAAGCTCATTACAAAGCTAGGGCAAAGAGCTTCGATTTATTTCTAAACACAGTGGAAAGCATTGGAAGATTTCAAATGGAAATGACATTCCATGATTACATTATTAAAAGCTGTGTGTGTGTGTGTGTGTGTATTTCAGAGGTGGTAGAATGCATGACTATTCACACCTAAATACCCATCTCATAAAATAAAATAAAAAAGAATTTCCTTCTAGAACACCACAATATCTTATCACATCTCAGAAAATTAATGTTAGTTTAATATAATAGCATAGCATTTAATATACAAACTCACATTTAAATTCTTTATCCCCCAAAGATTTTTTTTAGCTGTTTTTATCAAGCCAAGGCCCAATAAAAGTTCAGATATTGCATTTGGTTGTTCTATCTCTACAGTCCCTTTTAAGCGAAAACAGTTCCCTTACTCTTTTTCTGTTGCTGATAATGACCCTTGGAAAAATCCAAAAGAACACTTCACATCTGAGATGCCTCTGTAGGTTTTCTTATAATTTGTTTGTTCTTTGAGTCCCTGTAATTCCTGTATTTTTGAAGTTAGGTCTAAAGACTTAATTAGATTCAGGTTAAGTTTGTGTGTGTATTTTTTTTGTTTTGTTTTGTTTTGTTTTGTTTGTTTTTAGCAAGAATAGCTCCTAAACAATACTATAAATCCTATCTGCATCACATCGGAAGGAACACAATGCAAGAACCACATATTTGATGCTAAGATCAATCACTTGGTCAGAGTGGTAACTGCCAGATTGCTCCTTTGTTGCCCTTTGCAATTAGTAATAACCTGCATGCTGATGCTTTGTCACTGTGTGAATATCCAATTGTGAAATACTCTTGCCCCATTGATAATCCTTGCCTGAATCAATCATTTCATTGGGGGTTATGAAATAGTGACTTTTAAGCACTACCACTCCTTCTTTGGCATTCTTTTCCAAAGATGAATTTTCCCTCACCAACTAGGATGATATACACTCCCTCCTAGAAAGGCTACATAAATGTTTAGTTATTTCTTTTTACTACCAATTTCAGAGTAAAGATTTATTGAATAGTCACCTCCAATGAAGCAAATGCATTTTTTATCCTTCCCTTCACTTTTTGGGGTATCACTATGGACTCACAGATCTTTATGTATTCAATGTTTACAATAATTATAGTCATCTTCAAATTGTCCAAATGTGTCTAATGGGAGTCTTTTCAAAGTAGTTCCTGGGTGTTTCTAACATGTCCCCATAAATCACTGAACCCTTCCTTAGTTTCTGGCACAATAAGATATCCTAAACTCACCCCATAGTTTTCCTTCCCAACAACTAGAGTCAGCTATTTCTCCAAAGATCATTGCTATTTTTAGTAAGTAATGATAAGTGAAACCCAAAATTGGCTTCAAGGTTCTTTCAATAAACTGTGTTCTTTCAGTAAACTATGTTCTTCAGTAAACTATGTTCTTTCAGTAAATAGGGCTAAGAAGGATGGGTAGATAGATAGATAGGTAGAGACACACTTGCATGAGTCCATATAAATACTTACAATTCCATTTTAATATTACATATATTTTAATATTAGATGTTTTAAAGGAAGAAAGAACAGAAATGAGTAATGAATTGGATGTTGGCAAGGAAAAGAAAATATCAAGAATGACTTCCTAAGTTCCTAGCTTGAGAACCTAAGATTTCTACAATATATAGGTATTTCTATAAAGAAGCTTACATTTCTATACTTATATTAAGTACCAATTAATATTCATCTAATATTGGGTATCCTACAAACACCAATAAGTGAATGCAGCTTCATACCTGAGTATAACTTATTAGGGCAAGAATATCTAGCTCAAACAAAGAAGGAAAGAAAAAAAAAATGAAGGTGAAGATCTTTTGGGAAGTAAAGAAGAACCCTTAAAACAATCCTGGAGCCCAAGCCAGTTTGGCTCAGTGGATAGATTGTTCGTTTGCAGACTAAAGTGTCCCAAGTTTGATTTCAGCCAAGGGCACAACCTTGGGTTGTGGGCTCGATCCTCCCCATTAGGGGAAGTGCAGGAGGCAGCCAACCAATGATTCTCTCTCATTATTGATGTTTCTATCTCTCTATCTCTCTCCCTTTCCCTCTGAAATCAATAAAAACAAACAAACAAACAAATAAATCAACCCTGGATTTAAAACATGGTAGAGTAATTTGCTAGGGTCGCTAGAATAAACTGCCACAGATTGGGTACCTTAAGCACAGAAATTTATTTTCTCACAGTTCTGGAGACTAGTAGTCCAAGATCAAGGTGTTAAAAGATTGGTTTTCTTCTGAGGCCTCTCTCCTTGGCTTGCTAATGTTCACCACCTTCTTCTTGTGTCCTCACATAATGTCCCTCCATCTGTGTTTTTGTGTCCTAATCTTCTCTCTCTTTTTTTCTATTTGATCAATTGATCTTAGAGAGGGGAAAGGAGGAAGGAAGGGAGAAAGATGGAGGAAGGGAGAGATTGATGTGAAAGAGAAACATCATTTGTTTGCTTCTTGGGTGCACCTTGACTGGGGACTGAACCTGAAACCTGGGCATGTGTCCTGACCTAAAATCAAACCCACCACCTTTTGGTGTATGGGACAGTGTTCCAACAACTGGGCCACATTGGTCAATGCTAATCCTCTTTTTTTAATAAAGACACTAGTCAGACTAAATTAGGGCCCACCAATATGACCTCGTTTTACCTTAATTGCCTTTTTAAAGGCCCTATCTCCAAATACAGCCATATCCTGGGTACTACAGGTTAGGACTTTAATATACAAATTTTGGGAGGACACAATTCATCCCATAACACATGGGAATTTTTAAGAAGCTGTGTGATACGAAGATACATGCTTGAGAAAGTTAACAAGTCTTCTCAATAGCTAGGTCTCATTTATGACTGGGCAGACAGTTCACTAGCATTGTTACTTCACAGTGGCTTGAGCAAGTTTGAGATGATGATTAAATGATGAGCCACACATCTATCCACATTTCTATGGTCAATGATGAATATACACAGAGAAAATTAGAGGTAGAAGAACATATCCACTCCGTTTCTGCCAAGATTTTCTAGGCTTTGAACTTGAGTCATTATGCTTAGCTTGCTTTCTGCCATGGGGTTGGCATTTTAATCATTGCTCTTCCCTTTTTCTTTCAGGACAAGTAGCCCCGTGCCAACTGACTCATCCGATACCAGCCTTAACTGTCACAAATGATATGGGAGTGGCAGGTTTCATCTATCTTAGTATAGGAAAAAGTAAAGAAGAGGAAATCAAGTTTTTTTAAGGATGCTAGAAATTGGCACTTTTACAGATGGGAAAATCAAAGGCCATGGGTGGGGCTGGTGAACCGACTTGCCCGGGGACTTGGGGACTTGCTCAGCTAGCTAAGGACACAGCGAGAGCTCCCTCTTTTGACTCTTATCCAGTGTTCTTTCTACTTCGCCACAACTAACTAGCTCAGGGTTTAATTTTTTTCTGTTTTAAAATATTCTTGGAAGTATTGCTTACCAATGACTTAAAATGCCAAAGAACATTCTGGTATAGTGGTTAAGAGTACAGACTGGTCAAACAAGCCTGTATTTGAATCACAGTTTTATCATTTACCACTACATAGCCTTAAAAGGGTTGTCTAATTTCTTAAAGCTTCGATCATCTCAGCAGTGGAATGGGGATAAAAATAGCACCTAATTCACAGAATGGTCCTGAGAACTTTAAGTTAAAGCATTTATTTGAAAAAAACAAAACAAAACAAAAAAAAACCACAAAAAAACAAAACAAAAAAAATGCCATGAACATCATAAATATTCAACAAGAAGAAAGTGTTATTTATTATTCATTATACTACCCTAAAATTGATCAGAATTCAAATTTTCCATTCTGATTTCTTAGGTAAAATGAAGCATAAATAAATAAATAAGCAAACAAATAAACATCATCTCCGTTTCATGCTAAGAGAATGTTTATAACAACATTCCAGGACCTAGCACTGGAGCACAAGAGCAAGGAAAACCAAGTATAATAATTGAAAAAAAGATTTTACGACTCTAAAGATGGAAAAACAGTCTCAGGAGCAAACCAAAATCTCTAAAGCAGTAGAGTAAGAGAAACAAAAGAATGAGCCTGGGAAAAGAGAAAGTATACTATCAGATCTATGAGCTCAGCAAAAGCATTGGTGTGCTCCAGAAGTGAAAGAGACCACTTCTCCAGATAAAAGATAGAGTTAAGATGCCCAAAGAAAGTGAACGTTATTTCCAGCAAAAAAGACTCCTTGTCTTTCAGAGCCTGGGATCCCTTAATGTGAAGAGGTTTGTTCTGATGTATAGTCACAAGGGGAACTGGTCATTAAATCCTGATGGGCCTGCTTCGGTGACTCCAATAAAATGCCAGGTATTCCCAGAGCCCATGCAATTGAGCCTATGCTAATTTTTTTTTTTTTTTAATCATGGATTTCTGCCAAGAGTTGGGTTCTAGGGCCCTGTGGAAAGCCTATCATTCAAAATTAATGAAATGCTATTAGTATTTTAAAGTATCTAATTGTGCACCTGGGAAACTTTAGCTTCAGTTGAAGGAATAGAGCATTTTAGAATGCATGTGTAGTACAAGGGATACTAAAAAGGCTATTTATTTTTGTCAGTCTTTATTGCCTCAAAGGATAAGAAGTAAGGCCCCGAAGTAAAAGCACAAACTGAACTTATCCACAAAGCCATAGAGAAGACAGAGCCAGAGGGACTGTTCTGGAACAGTTTCTCCCATTGAAATGAAAGAGAAAGGCACTTTCAGTTATGTGGTCACTTCAGTTCTTTGTTTTGATGAAATGGTCACCAATGAGCCAGACCCAGCCATACATTTTGTTTATTCTTTTCCTGCTGGTTTTAGTTCTTGTCTAAAAGCTTCATTGGGAACATTTTACAAGACAATTTAGCAGTATTTATAAAAATGTTTAATGTGATTATCCTTCAACCAAATAACTACACTTCTAGGAAATTTTCCAATATTAACCTACCACACCTCTCTAAGCTTCAAGTTCCTCATCTCCAAAATGGGGCTTTTTTCCCACATGTGGTTCTTGTAAAAAATAGATGAGATAAGCTCTTGGCACACAGCAATCACTCTGCAATGTTAGATAGCATCATTGCTATGTAGGCATTAAAAATGTGGATGGGACCACATTACTGACAGATATTCAAAAGATATATTTGAGAAAAGTGAGCTGTAGAAGAGTGTGTATAGTATAACAATTTTTTAATGAATGAAAAGGGGAAAAATACGTATCTGTATTTGCATAGTGAAAAAATGTTTGGATAAATACCAGAAGATTGAGATTGAAACTTAGAATTTTTTTTAAATATTGTGTATTTTTAAATTTAAAGTGGTAATCACATTAGGAAGATAACTAATGTTTATTGTCCAAATCAGTGTGGAAACAAAAAGGAGATAAAGAAATTATTATTCATAAAATGACCAGAAAGAAAAAAAGCATTGAAAATGTTGGCAAATAAAAAATTCTAAGGTGCTAGAAATAATCCCAAAGAGGGGTATAAAAAGGATATTAACTATATCTGTAATATTTTATTTCTTTCTAACAAAAGTAAAGTATCTGAAACAGATATTTGTCTTTTAAAATCCTGATTTGTTACATTCTCTACTTTTCTGGGCATATAAAAGATTTTTTAAAAGTTAAAAACAATTTTTTAAAGAACTGTACTGAGAATTTATAGTTAACATCATAAGGATGATATCCTGATGGCACATGTATTTTAGATTCCAGAAAAAAATATAATTCTAAAATTTTAAAGGTAAACATGAAATTAGAACAGACAGACAAAAAATGTATTTCTACTTTCTATTCATCAGTGAAGGTCACCCACCTATTAAACAGTGAATCTAGGTTAAGGAAGATTCTGTTTGAAATTGCCCAAAATATATACATGAAAATGTTTTAGAAGACCAACAGAAACATGCATGCACATTTAATAAGTTCTTTAAACTTTGTCAAGAAACAAAGGAGCAACTGGAATAGTGATTAAGTTTCTCAGACAAGTTTAGTTTTGAGCCACATTCTGAAGGAGAAGAGGTACATGGAGTTCTAAGAGGGCACAGTTCAGATAGGAAAAAGGACTTTGCTGAGCCACAAACAAGAGATCTATCTCATTAGCAGAATGCACGGGACAATAGTAGGCTAAAGTGGTTGGAACTAATTTCCTTCTTGAAGTCCTAAGAAGCTATGAAAACAGTTTTAGGTGTTTACATGGACATAAATATAGGAAAATGTTGATATACAATCAAATAGAAAATTTAGGCTACCAGGAAAATAGATCTGGTATCACAGACTTACATTGACTATGACAGTTCCCTTCTTCCCTTTGTATCTTCTAGCTCCAAAGCCACAGTTAAAATGTAAAGCATAAAGTTGGCAGTTAAGAGCTGCTTTGAAAGAAAAAAGGGAAATGTTGATGAAGAACCATGAGTGAGCCTCAGTTCATTTTCTGTTGGAAGTGTTAGAATGGCCTCTCTAGGGTTATATATAATTTATTAGATTAACACAGACAAATATCCTTCCCCCCAAGGACAATCTACTTTGAAAATACTCCATTTAATGCCATCAAAATATTATAAGGTTGGGCTAAGTTCACCTATCTGCCTCCAAATTAATTTGAGCAAAAGGCTCAACCTAATCGCTGTTGGGGGGATTGGCAGTGGCCATGACCACTAATGGGAAATTTGTGTCAGTCCAGATTTGTGGCTGATAGCATGGAGGGTGCCGTATGTGTGGCCTAGTCAGTCGCCAGGTTCTGCTGCCTCTGCCCGTTCATCACTGCTCACATGCTGAGTCCCACCTCTGTTCCAGGTCTGGTCCGTATCATTTTGTCCAATCACTGAGGCAGCTTCCCATGGTCTCCCCACCATATTGACCATCAGAGTGATATCTCTCTCTCTGTGTCTCTCTCTCTCTCTCTCTCTCTCTCTCTCTCTCTCTCTCTCTCTCTCTCTCTCTCCCCTCTTTCTCTCTCCCTCCTTCCTCCCTCCTCCCTCTTTCCCTCCCTTTCTCCCCAACCCCTTCAATCTGAACAGATCCCTGCTGTGCTTAAAGCCTACCACAGTGGGCCTCACAGTGGGGTTGCCTCATGCTGCTGTGTCTCTGTGAGTTGCTAGGTGGGTCATAAGCCATGTGTTACTGATAATAAAGGCCCAAAATTCCAATGACGTGCTTTCCTCAGCCTGCGCCTAGAATGCCTTCCCCATGGCTCAGTCCCTGGCTCTGCTGCCTGGCAAATGTCTCAGCTCAGATGCTGTCTCCACAGTGAATCCATACTCCTGACTTCCCCCAAAAGCACACGTTATTCTCCCACGGACTCGCTGCACTTTGGATGGACTTCTGAATAAGACTTGTCTCGCTTGCATGCAATTGTTTATACTACCGTCTCCCACTCTATTGTAAGAAAGCTCCTCAAGGACAGAGCCCATGTCTTGGTTCTTTTTACAGTGCCAGTAAATAGCAGCTTCTGGTACATTCTCGGCACACACTGAACATTAACGGATGCTGAATGAATACATTGGTGCTACCACTGATATATTGGTGCTACCACTGATATACGGTTCAAAGATTGCCCAGCTGATTAGATCAACATTTCCCCATGTCCCCTGCTATCTGTGGCAGCAGGGGAAAACCTTTCTCCTTAATTACATCACAAGATGCAGCCCCATGAAGGCTCTGCATTTTGAGAGTAAACGCTAAAGGAAATTATTTTCCGTTATATAAGTAAAGACCTTGATTATTGGCACAGAGAGGATACCAGATTCATTAGAAGAGAGAGTGGTGTAGCAATCTTTTCTATGATCCTGTAACTAATTACAGATGAGTAATTAAAGAAAATTAGCATCCATAAAAAGCGACCGCATACCAGTAAGGATGGTGAGTTGAATCATAAAAATTCCCTGCTGTTTATATTTCCCTCCACACACACTCAGTTGCATTTATTTTAAATGGAAAAGTACAAATATTGGGATAAAAACATTTAAGCTACAGAAACAGGAAACTCTAAAAGCTAATCCTGCCTAAAGGGCAGAATTTTATTCTGTCCTAAACTACTGTACGTGGGATTAAGAGGCGTGGTTAACCAAACATTTGATAACAAGTAATTACACTGAATCTCTCTATCACATAATTGTTTCACACATAATTTACATAACAAGCCCACGGGGGGGGGGGGGGGGGGGGGGGGGGGGGAGAATAAAATGCTGTTTAAAACATTTTTTTCCAGCCACAAGTTCTCCAGGCTTACTTTCTTTTTTCAATATTGAAAATTATTTACTTCTATGGTCTTGGGCTGAATAGCAGTGGGATATTTTTTCTCTGATATGTAGGGACAAAGAGAAAACATCTTTAACCTGTTGTTCTTGGCTGTGTCCTCCGAGCCCATCTTTGCCATCTAAATGTGGAGAAGCATGGTCCCTGTAGTTGGTTTATGTAATACTTTTAGTGTAGAATGGGCATGCAAGGGAATATTTTATACATTTACTTGTTCATTCAACCGATATTTATGAAAACAAACAAACAAACAAAAACAACAAAAACAAACTTCTATGTGTTCAGAATTGTGCTGGGCTCTCAGGATACCAGTGTACCCACCTTTGATGGCTCACAGTTTAACAGCAGAGACAACTAAACCAACGCTGACAATGATAGAAGGATACACAGGGCATATGGCAGGGATCTGACACTGGTCTGGGAGAGTCAGGGAAGGCTGCCAGGAGAAGTACTATCTAAGCTGCATTTTCAATGACCTGGAGAGCCCTGAAGGAGGGTGGGGAAGTAGAAAATGCAAAGCTGAGGAAAGAGCTGGGAGAGATCAGAGTGTCAGATTATGTATGGGGGGAAACGGGAGTAGACGAGGCAGGGCGATGCTTATTGATGGAGTAAATAGTCACAAACATGGATAAGTAAAACATTTCTGTGCTCAGAGGCCAAGCAGCATATCCTCCCGCCCTCCTTCCCTCTCCACCAAGGACACCTGCGATAAAGAGAAAAGCTAAGAGCCCAAGTATGTTTAAGAGACACATTAAACTACATGGTGGCAGCATCTTAGTTGGGCTGATTCTGGCATTTGCTTTCCTTTCAGCATTTTGCATGAGTCAGGGAGAGATGTGCCATCAAACCATAGCTCATCTCCACCTCCTGCATCGCTCTGGCTGCCTGCAGTTCAGTAACTGGCCAGAGCCTTACCTGGGGTGAGGGATTGAACCTCATTGTGCCACAGTGTCTCCTCATTAGAACAGACTGCAGGAAGAAGTAAGTGTATATAATGAGCCCAGAACAGAGCCAGGCATAAAGCAAATGCTCAATAAATGTAAACCATTCTTATTTTACTGCACATGTAGAATGTTCCGATGAAGCTAGCTACATAAGTACACAACACACCCTTGCTAGGAACTGGGCTCAGGAGTAACATTTTATTGTTTAATTATATCTTTGGCACTAACAGGTGATTAAGAAAGTTAACTCTGTGAATGCGAAGGCTGAATTTCGGTGGATTTTCAAAAGAGCTACAATGGAAAATTTTGTTCATATCCATTCATCAAACATTCATTATCCACACCTTTATTGGGTGTCTACTGAATGTTGGGCCTGAGGGTACAAAGATATCTGAGTAGGACTGAAAATTTATTATTCATTCAATACAGGTTTAGCAAGTACCCAGGAAGTGCAAGTCACTAGTGAGGATAAAATGATGCCCTAGACCCTCCAGCAGAAGGTGACACATGCTACACAGAGAGGCAGGGGCAATAATAATGAACACTTGCTGAGTGTTTTCTTTGTACCACGTTCCATACTCAGTGCCTCACCCGGATGGCCTCCAATTGCTAGGGGAGTTGAGAGGATGGAGACATAGTTTCTGAGCTGGCGTGATTGAAAAAGCTTCATTGAGGTGGGGGCAGTAAGGCAGTATCTAGTCCTGGCGGCTGTGGCTCAGTTGGTGGAGCATCATTCTGTGCGCCGAAAGGTTGCCAGTTTGATTCCCAATCGAGGCACATACCCAGGTTGCAGATTTGGTTTCTGGTTGGGGTGCATGTGGGAGGCAGCCAATCAATAATTCTCACATTGATGTTTCTCTCTCCCTCTCCCTTCCTCTCTCTCTCAAACCAATAAAAACATTTTAAGAGTATTTTAAAATAAATAGAAAACATTGTACACACAAACACACACACACAATCTTAGAAGACTTCTCGAGCAAAATGTTCTAACCTGATTTTACAACCTAATGGGACCAATGGCTTTTTCTAAATCTACTTCTTGGTACAAAGGTTATTTTAAACAAAATATCCAATACAGCCCTGGCCTGTTTTGCTTAGTAGATACAGTGTCGCCTGCAGACTGAAGGGTCCCAGGTTCGATTCTGGCCAGGACACATTTCTGGGTTGCAGGCTCGACCTCCAGTTGGGGGTGTGCAGGAGGCAGCAGATCAATGATTCTCTCTCATCATTGATGTTTCTATCTCTCTATACCTCTCCCTTCCTCTCTGAAATCAATAAAAAAATTCCAATACAATGGGATACTTTCTGCTAAAAAATTCACCTGACAACAAAACAGAACTACTACCAACCTGAGTTAAGAGTCCAGCTGTTGCTTAAAAATTAACAACTTCCCATTACACTATCGAGGCTGATAGTCATCTCGCCTGTCCCGAGGTTTCCCATTCCATTTCTCCTGCGTGCTCCTGCTTTTCCGCACGCCACAGGGAACACAATTGCAGCACACTCCGGCATCCTGTTCCCAATTATTGGTTGTGTAATTTATTGATAAAGCAAAGCCAAATATGAGTAAGCAGGAAAGCCTAATTAGAAATGA
Organism: Pipistrellus kuhlii; assembly: GCF_014108245.1. Classification (NCBI taxonomy): domain Eukaryota; kingdom Metazoa; phylum Chordata; class Mammalia; order Chiroptera; family Vespertilionidae; genus Pipistrellus; species Pipistrellus kuhlii. The sequence continues at coordinate 135,718,697 of NW_023425515.1, read as the reverse complement.
AACACTCAGTGTCCCAATAAGGAAAATTTCAGGGCTTCAAAAATAGAAAACCAGTGATGCATAGTTTAAAGCCCTTGTCACTAAAGAAATAATCCCAGTACTTACTAACCAGAAAATGGATCAAACAGATGGGGCAAAGCTATCAGTGGCAGAGAACGGGCACCTACAGAGAAATCAAATTATTTAGAATCAAAATGACCCTGCACACATGAAAGGATATCGATTTGTGTCCTGAAATGAATGTTGTAGAAAATCTGTATGAAAAGGAATATAAAATCAGCCACGGGTTATGGGGCTGATACAGAAATGCTAGCATCCCTTTTTCTGATTAATTAGCCAATTTAGTTAAAAAGTTGATTGGTATGACTTTTTTTCTTTATTGAATTGACCACTCAAGTGAATCAACCAAAACAATAACTTTTAGTAGAGTGTAAATATGGCTTTATCCTGATAAACTTGCCCTTTAATACATGGAAAACCTTTTTTTTTTTTTTTTTTTTTTTTTCATAACAGAGAAACCACCTCAAAAGCACAGGTTTCTATATATTTCACTTTGCCTACCCCTATCTGGACATGTTTCTAATTAGCTGACCATCTACCCTTAGGTCACCATTTTTGCCTTATGGGAGAAACAGCAAAGGCTCGGTATGTTTAAAAATGAAAATTGTAGGATCAAAAACTCAGTTTTGCGTATCAGTGAGTTGCTAGATGACCCTTACTGGATCACTTAGCTTCTATGTGTCCTAATTATTGTATGGCATGATGAAAAGTATGATACACACACACACACACACACACACACACACACACACACACACACCACTCTTGAGCACTGAGAACAGTAGGCTGATCAGGAGGCAGTTATATCTGCAAGAAATGGAAAGCTGGAGACAAGTAGAAAACACAGCCTCTGAGTGATGGCATAACAAGTTGCTATTTATAGCCCCTCTTCCATCTGCCGATGTGAACTAAGGGTCTTTCCCTGCCAGAGAATAACTTTAGGGAATGAGCTTCCTGGTGAGCTCACAACTTAACACTGCCTGTAATCACCATCTTGAGTCAGCAGTGGATAACGCTGTGCAGAATAAACTAATTTTAGTCATCTGTGGGATCCTTGTAAACACTCCATAGTGACTCTTTTAGCAGTCAGTGTGAACTGGCTATCTCTGCTTCACTTCCTGCTCTCAATAACCCACCAGGGGTATTTTTAGGGAATGACATCTTACAGGACTCGACAAGGTGGGTTTCTCTGTTTCAGAGCTGGCATCTGAAAATTCTGCCACAGATGCCAACGCCAGAAGGTCTTCTGGTTAAATGAACTAGAAAAGTGACTAACAAATATGGCAACAAGGGACAGGGACAGGGAAGTGTCCTGTACATGACTTAGGAAAAAGTGCTGCGCACCTTACTCTCACATTAGCAACATTTTCTGTGCGTCCTCCCCTTCCCCACCCCCGCAGCTTCCTGGAGGGAGAGATGAGGCGAGAACAATGCTTACCTGCCTATCTCTGGAGCAAATAGTGTTCCCTCCAACTACCTATTGTACATTTGGAATGTTGACATGATCCCTCAGCTTCTTAATCATCTCCTTCTGAGGCATCCCTGAACTCTGAGTCACATTTCATTGGCAATCACATGCTGAATATAGAGCACTTCTGACTTGTTCAGGATCTCATGGGTCACCGGGAAGAAATAGGGCCTGAGGACAAACTCTACCATCTCATCTCCCAGATCCAGGTGCATTATCACGCCCTTGGTCAAGACCTCGTTTCATGTGGTGAGAATTGTGTGTAAGACAGTTGCACGTGGGTTTAGCTGTATTTATCATGGAATATGGAAATCAAGAGGAGGGGCTGAGAAAGGAAGAGGGGTCAGGAGAATTCTGGGCAAATCATACCCCCCCCCCCCCCCCCCCCCCCCCCCCCCCCCCCCCCCGCCCCCGAGGCTGTCAGTGAATCACCCATCAGCCAGAAAGAATGCGAAGGCACCCAGTCAGGAGGGAAAGGAGGTTTATGGCTTTTGTCTTCTCCTTCTTGAAACCTGTGTGATAGCAATTGGTCTTGCTCTAAGAAGAGAACAGAGAACTTTAATGAAGTGTACGAGAAGCAAAGGGAGGAGAGAAAGAGGGAGGGAGGGAAGAAGCAGAGGCAGAAATATTAATAGGGAAAAAGAGGGAAATGTTGTGTCCTGTAATTATTTTTGTAAGAAAGGCAGCAAATAAGAGCTCCAGTGTAGAATTTCTAGTTCTTGAATTCGTTAAAAGTTAACTTGAGATTCCTGGACTCTGAGGGGGCGGGGACAAGACTTTGCTATAGGAAACTTCATTTAAATGCCTCTTTCCAAAGAAAACACACATCACACCAAGATATACAATCTCCGTGTGGCTTTGCTGTGCTGCTGGAAACTCAGCCCCACTGATTGATTCTTCTTTACCAAAAATCCCAGTGTCCTCATTTACCCTCCACGAGCGAGTCCGATGGTCTCCGGCGGAGCGGAGTCAGGCTCAGAGCAGAGGCAGCGGCCTGTCTGGCCCGGCTGCTAATGAAGGGCGTGTGCAGTGGTCTCTGAGCCGAGCGGCCAGTGCTCCTGCAAGAGCCTAAGAAACCAACCTCTTGAGGAAAGCTGTGTTGAGGAATGTCTGGAATGTGTTTAGTCCTGAGAGTTCCCAGGAAGCCTATACCATGATGAGCATTCCAAAGTTCAGCAAGACCAGTTCAGATCAGAGAGCGCTCAGGGGACCAAAACCATTAAGACGATGGATAAGATGACTTCTCCACCATTAAATGCAATCTGGGACTTCTCTGTGATTCCAGCTGTATCACACAGACCATCTATTGTACGATAGCCCCAGACTAATGAGAGGGTTGGTGTTAAACAGGCTTCGAACTAAAAAAGTAGCAACTACCTACAATTTTTTTCATTTAGTATATGAATGAGTGAGCACTGTTAAAATATCAGCATAACTGCACCTTTGATATTACATTATTAACAACCGTTATTCATAGATTCAGGAAATACTACTTCTAATTATATTTTAAAGGCTTTAAATATACTTGAAGGGCTTTTTTTTTTTAACATTCTATTTATAGGTAGGTGTCTGTATGCCCATGTACATACACATATATGAATACATTTTGCCTGAATGCCTCTTTTGTTTATTGTAACTGTAAATTTGTTAAGGCTATAGACATTGCTTTAATAACAATATTTAGTATTTAAAATCATATTTAGTATGTAGAGTGACATGGTCAATTTATTTTTTTACCTTTTATTTTGAATATTCTCCATCTTAAGATTTTGCAAAATTTTCTCTGTATTTCACAGTAAGAAATACATTTTAAAAATTTAAATTTTTTATTCCATACACTCACATGCATGTATTTATATGCTACTTACATACATATATGAGTATATGTGAATATATATATATATATATATATATATATATATATTGATATATATACAAAATAAAATTTTATAAAATAAAACCTACCCTTACAAAGTATGATATACTCTGGGCTTTTCTATTCTATTTCTTCATTTGTATAAAATATCAATCATAATAATTTCCTACTCACTAATGGGTCTTGACCTGGAGTTTGAGAAATATTATTCTACCTGGCACTTGAAAGAATTTCATAATCCTATTTAAAAATAAAGTTATAATATTGCTACCCATTTGAAATTATTCAAAGAAATAAATGAGTGCTGTATCTTTCCCAAAACTAAATTATGATCATTATTGTTATGTTATCATACTCTGGAGAATATTAACATTTTAAAAATGAGAATAGTCATGTAACAACCCCTTTCTTCTTTTTAAATAACATTTTATACCACCTTTCAAATTTAAAAATTAAGCTAACTCCTTTTTTTAGGTTTCTCACCCTCCACCTCAATTTTTTTAAAGAAAAGATAATAATGCTGATTAGAATACAAAATTAAGAGTAAAAGTCTGGGTCTTATAATAGACTTCTAGTTCAATGTAGAATTATATAAAGGGCTGTATGCAGCACGAGGATAAAGGCAGAATCATGCGCTGGGCACTTGGTTCCTTAGAACTGATCTATAAATTTAATGTTTGAAGGTAAGATCAGACATTAATTACAAAAAAAACAAAAACAGGGTCATTATTAAAGAAACTTTGTGGTGACTCCATCTGTGCAAATGGAGCATCATCCCTAACACGGAAGTCTTCTTATAAATTTGATGGTTGGTCAGAACCCAGTAAGCGAAACATGTGGAGGAGACTAATTTTGAAGTAGACAGTATATTCCACCTCAACATGTCTGCTTTGTACATTTAGGTTTTTGCATTTTGAGTAAATTAAAATGGGCCCTCCTTGCACTTTTTCTTGATGCTGCCTACAGAGCTGGTGTTGAGAGGTATTTTAAAATGCCAAATACCACAATGTGATTCTCTGGACAGCAAGATAGATTCTTTTTTTTTTCTTCTATATTTTATTGTTTTTTTACAGACAGGAAGAGAGAGGGATAAAGAGTTAGAAATATCGATGATTCTCTCTCATCAATCAGCTGCCTCTTGCACATCCCCTACTGGAGATGTGCCCGCAACCAAGGTACATGCCCTTGACCGGAATCGAACCTGGGACCCTTGAGTCTGCAGGCCGACACTCTATCCTCTGAGCCAAACCGGTTTTGGCAAGATAGACTCTTCTGATAAGAGTGACCCTTTGAGAGTCATCTTACTGGACTGCACCCTTTCTTTGGCAGGTGGGGTGGAAACACTGTCCACACTTCTTTCCCACCCAGAGAGGACACTTGACTACACAATCCTCAGTATGTCCTTCTGTGCCCCAGCTTCACCTGGCTTTCTTCACACAGGCACATCCTGCCCTGACTCATACCATGGTGCTCACCAACCTAAATGCCTACTGACTTCTGCCTTCATCCCTAGACCCTAAATAGCATGGGGTAGGCAGTCAGGTATCTATCTTGTCCACTGTTGCATCCCCAAATTACCACAGTGAAGTGAGCACATTTGGGGGCACTCCATGATTATGTGCTAAGGGAAAGTTTAGGTGAGTGAATGAATTTTAAATGAATTACCCACTCTAACTTATAGCATCCTTGGGGACTCAGCCTTCTCCATATACCTGGCTGAGTATGAAGTAAGTGCCAAGTGCTGTCCTGGGAAGTTCCCTGCACCACTTACCCCCCAAAAAAGCCAGCAGGGAGCTCACTTCCAGGGGGTCTCCAGCCACCATGTGGCCCCAGCTCCGTGGGAGCAGCCTGGGTGTCTCTGAGAGGGCGGGAACTGCTGACCCGGCTGGTGGAAGATCCAGAAGCAGTAGCGGTGGTGGCACCCAGAGTCTGAAAGAACAATTCAGATGTCTTTTATTTATTTTTTTGCCTTATCTTCCTGCAAACTCTTGCAGCAAGTATTTCATTGCTAAAATGAGAGGAAGGAAGGAGATGTTTTGCAGGTAAATGGCTATGGGCAGCCTTGTCCAAGGTATGTAATTAGCTTCCATAAATATTTGTTCAATGAAGATACAAAGTGGGAGAATCCAGTCACTACACATGAATTGCCCTCCTTCAGGTATGGTCAGAAAGAAGCACCTGAGCCATGTGGACACGAATGGCATTTGCACTCACTGTCCTATCAGGCTGAACCATATGAAACTGTCATGTTAGAAGGTTGAGCCAGTCCAATATCAGCAATGCCATATAGTTCAGTCTATTAATGGTTCCAACGTGCTGCCTCATTGCTAGAAACAAGTCAAAGCTGATAATAAGGAAGCCCGACTGGCATTAGCAGGCCGTGAGCAGCTTTTGGGAGAGCTAAGGGCTGAAGTGGAAGAAGGATGCACCAGTGCCCTACGTCAGTTCTTCCAAAGTGCATTCTAAGGCACTCCAGGTCCATAAGACATTTTATGAGGAGAAGAAGAAAATGATTGATTTAGGGAATGCTGCAAACAATATTCCTTTCCTAAAATTTCAAAATTGGTATGAAAGTATCACATTAACATTTTAAAGAATCCAAATGGTTCTATAATAAAGAAAGCCACTTAACCATGGAAAGTCACTACACCTTCTTTAACCATGTTTAATCCAGATCATTCCAAATGTATTTGACTACTGAAGCCTTGTTTGAAGGCTTCTAGATGCCTACTGTCAGTTAACAGCATCGGACTAACAGGACAATTCTGTGCCATGATCCAAGCCTCTTCCAATCCCTGACTCCTTAGACCTCAATCCACTACATACTCTACTCTATACAAGACCCAGTGCAAGGATCTCCCCAAGAGAGGTCCATTCAATTCTCCTCACTGTTTCTCAACAATGGGAAAAAGGCAGAAGCTCTGGATCCTCCACATGTCGAAACATAAGTTGCTTTCTACTAATTTTATATTGTTTGTGCATGTTTCTTAATGCCATCAACCCAGCATTTGGTATTTTAGTGAGTAATATCAATAGAGACTTAGTAATAATAATAATAATAATACCTGCCATTTATTGCATACCTGCCATGTACTTTTCACACTATACCATGCTTTATATTTTCAATATCTCTACTATACATTGCATTGCTCATGATGCATTGGGAATTAGGTATTTTGCCCCTACTTTATAGACAATCTTTAGTGCCTCAGAGATGTCATGTTTTGTGACCCAAAATCCACAGCTGGGATCCTATGCTCCCTTTACCACATCAATAAGAGTTACACTTATATGGTACTTATAAGTCAGACACCAAGTTTTAACTTATTTAACTCATAATAAACCACTAACGGTACTATTACCATCCCCATTTTACAACTGGGGACACTGCCTGAAGAAGTTAACCAATCTGCCTGAAGTCACACAGTTGGAAAGAGGCAGGGCTGGAATTCAGACTAAGGCTGATGATTGATTGGTTCTACAATAAAGAGAGCCATTTAACCACATTTAACCCAGGACTTTCCAAACTTGTTTCACTAAGGGATCATCATTTGTGGGTTATGATCATTATTACAGTTAATGATTTGGAAGAGCACAGTTTGTAAACTGTGAGCCCAACTCCCTCCCCTAAATCCATGCACTTCTAGCCTCTACCAATCAAGTCCATGCTCTCTACCACTATGCTCTGCCTGCCTCCTAGAGACCCTGTAGTCTCCATTAGCATGTCTTACTAACCAAGCTCCCCCCCACCCCCCATTGTAAAAACTAGAAGGCAAAAACTGCCCATTTGTACCATTTTTTATTTAAATTCTTTATTATTTAAAGTATTACACATGTACTTTATGTGTAATTTCCCCCCATTCCATTTGTACTCTTGATTCTCTCTAAAAGCCATATAATGTGACCAAATCAATACAGCACATTTATAAAGGTTAATGTAAAATAAATGATTTTAGAATATAAAGTGAATTTTAACGCCAATGTTCATATAGAGAAAAATAATATTTTATGTTTTGAGGAACTAAAAATACTAAAAAACCCCCGAGGTCCCTAAGGGCCCTGAAGCCACAAATTACATTGTGAATTATCAAATAATTCTAGGAAGGTCGTATAAAAGAACTAAGTTCAACATGTCACCTTCAGTTTCACCACTGTCGGGACCCATAAAACCTACCACTTATTGGGTGTTTATTATAGGCCAGGCACTCTGCTATGTGCTTTCCATAGGTGATATTATATCACAACAGCTTTATGAGATAGTTATTCCCATTCTATGGAAGCAAAACACAAGGACGTTTAAGTCACGTTCCCAGATCATTCAGCTATCTAGCAAGCAGAGGAGCCAAGATCTGAAGGGGAGGACCTGGGTTTTAAATGTCTCCAACCATTTTAAATGCTAACTCTGGGGTGCACGAAGCAAAGTCAAGTATGAGCCCCCAGGTTCCAACAAAGTGATCATTTGCTTTTTGCAAGCCCTGCATTAAAAGGTACATGACATCTACCAAATAGTTACCCTTGGGGAACCGTCAAAATCTGTCATCTGGAAATAAGAGTCCAGATGGGGAAACCCTAAAACCTTTAATTGCTCCAAGATGATATGTTGGTTTGGCAGATCTGGCTCATCTTAAAAGGAAGCTTTTTTGGAAGACATAACTGAATAATATGGCATTAAAGAAACATGATTCGAGTCCTCCTGCTTATAAAATCATAGTTGTCATTTCTAAGTTTTCCGAAGACTGTTCTGCAACCTTTTGCTAAGTTGGGGAAAACCAATACTGTACAGACTTAGGTACATTCTGAACTTTCCTTCCCTTCACCAAAGAACCTCATATGGCTTTTTGTATTTTTAGTGACTCAAACCAGTCCAAAAAAAGGACTGTTTGCCTCTATAACGACATTAGAGGAAAAAGTCACTTTATACTCTAAAATAATGTATTTTACATTGATCTTTACAACTGTGCCACATTGGTTTGGTTACTTTATAAAGCTTTAAGAGAGAATTCAGACTGCATTTAAAAAGTTTTAAGAAATCTAAAATAACTGGAAACTCAAGCAGTTTTACTGTTTTCTTAAAAACCACAGATAGATTTTTTTCAAGGAGGTAGGAAATGAGAACAGGATATAAAAGTGATGATTTAATGAGGCATAGAGATAACCTTGAGAAATTGTGTCTAAAGAAAGTCTCTAAGTAAAACACACACACCATAGAATAAATAATCATGGGAGGCAGCATAGCATGGGGTTAAGAAAAAGGCTCAGCATCCCTCAGCCTGGGTTCACTCATTAGGTATGGGACCTATGTGAGATGCCTATCCTCCTGCACTCATTTCCTTTCTAGGTGGTTAATAAGGTGGTTAATAAGACCTACCTGATCAGGTTGCTTGCTGTGAAAATTAAGTAATATAATTTGTAAAAAGCCCGTAGGACAATTTCTGGTAAGTGCTCAATAAATGTTAGCTATTAAAGGCAGAATATGTCATTATCATTACAGCACCAATGAATGGGTATGGAGAAGGTAATTTAAACAGGTAAGTTAAAAGGTAAGTTGAAACAAAACAGGATAATTATAGATCTACTGCTGACACCTCAGTGATAGAAATGGCACTATGTAGGTGTTTAGGAAATATTGAATGAATGAGTCTATGAATCTGTGAATTAATCGATGAATGGAGTCACAGAAAGAAAAGCTTACTTTCTAAAAAGCTAAATTCTTTGCCTTCTGCAGGCCCCTCTATCTCCTCTAATGTATCCAGAAAACACAATTCATAATTATCTTTCTATTCCTCACACAGTATCTTAGTTCAGTGCAGTAATTTAAACTTTTCCCAAAACTAAAATATGCACAAGAACATAAACTTATAAACACAAACCTGTGACCTTAAGTGACCTCAGCATCATGACAGGAGAAAAAGATACAAAAAAAATGAAATAATATTTAACACATATTTCTGTTTAAATAGTGTGATTTAAAATGTACAAATGTCCTGTAAGAGGAGGGGAAATATATATATATATATATATATATATATATATATATATATATATATGAAAAAAGATAACTTTAAAAGAAAAAAAATTGTGTTGAGTGAGGGAGTGAGGAGAGAAAGCCTGGGATATTGGTTATTTTCTGCCACTTATTCTATTATTCCTTCGGTTCAGTTATGTACCTTCAGAAATTAGTTTCGGCTTCTTTCCAATCTGAACCATGAACAAAATCACAAACACATTCGACAACAATATGTTCTTCTTGCGTAAACATCTCTTCTAGGCCACATACATAATTAAAATCCTGTTGACTCAGGAATAATGTCTTAGAACTGAATGTCCAAACTCTGTAACTTGCTTCCTCTTCTAACCAGACAGCACAGCTGCCAAGAGCTTCTGGGCCCTCTGCCTCTTTTCTCGGTGTATAATTATTATACATTATGTAGCATGCACTTGATTTGCCAAATCCTGCTGGAAAAGGTTCCTGTGACTACTTACTTGAACTTTGTTGTGTACACATGTGACCAAAATCACGGTGTACCAAAGCACGAGGAACAAGGAGGTGGCGTGGGATGCAGGGAACAATCCCTTGTCCATGGAAAGGAGATGAAAGTTTTAAGGCAAAACAATATACACATATTGTTTTTTTGCAAAGCAAAACTCACTTAAGCTGAAAGAACATTTTAGAATTAACGATGCCATATTACAGCATGAATCCTTGATTTCCAATGTTTAAAACGAGGAAATAGACTTTAAAAGGTCTTCAAAATACACACGGGGCATAAAGTAAAGCACCTTGGCTTTTCTTCACCTTTGAGCAACACCAGATCTAAACCAGACATGAAAATCTGCCCTATTTTTAAAGACCTCCAGAGAAAGAGATTGCACAATGTTTCTTAGGAAGTTGTTCCAATATTCCTCCCAGTCATAAAACGCTTACATTCTAACCTAAATCCCTCATGCTCTAGTTTCAGCCCATTTCCTCTTGCTCTAGGTAGGGTTAAAGAATAGTTGCTCACTTACCAAATCAACCTTCGGAGGATATTCCCAGGGCTGTGTATTTTTTTCAGCAATGGAAATTAAGCACACAGCCTGCGGTTGCCTAGATCTCCCCTCTATCCCTTCAAAAGAAATTTTCAGATGTAATACTGAAAGTTCTCCATTCTTCCACAAGTTTTCAGAAAGTCTAGTCCATCTTTTTAAGGCTTTGTTCAATTATTCTAGTACGTACCCATAGGCTACAAGTAATTGCAAATTACAGTATATCTAGTTAATTTAAAATGTTTTAAAGTTCCTTACTTATGCTCAGTTTTTGTAACTTATTCTACAACTTATTTCTGAAAAACAGCAGTCCTCAAACTTTGGTGTGATTTGGAAAATTAGGGAAGCTTTTTAAAAATAGGATGCCCAAATCTTGATCCAGACTTAATAAATTATAATCATTTGGGCCCTGGCATCTTTCTTTCTTTTTCTTTTTTTAAATTTATGTTGTTGTTGTTAATCCTCACCTGAAGATATTTTTTCATTGATTTTTTTTTTATTAGAGAGTACACAGAGACAGAGATAGACGTGAGAGAGACACATCAATTGGTTGCCTCCCACTCACTCCAGTATGGGACCCAGATGGAACCTGCAACCTAGACTGAGAATAAAACCTGAGATTCTGCAGTGTCTAACCACTGAGGGACCACATCAGCCAGGGCAAGGCTCTGGCATCTTTCAACTGCTTTCATTCAAAAGTCTTAACTTGGTTTAGTTACCAGGGGCATTTTTTAAAAAGTTATCAAGCCCATTATTAAAAATAGAAACAAACACAATCAAAAGAACATTTTTTTTTTTAAGTGTGCTTTCTTTCTTTTTGGTAAAGCCAATTCTGCTTTGCACTTAAAACTGACACAGTAATGGAGTCAGGTATTTGGTGCTACACTGAATGTAGACATCACAATCTCCATTAGCAGGAAAATCAAAACCCAAGCTCATCCATGCCTACAAGTTTCCCACACTAGAACTAGCTGCACTGCCAACAGGCTCTTGATGTATAATACATTATTGCATGAAAATGTGATTATGACAAATACGAGACTACCACTGTCTGCAAGTATGTAATGGATTCAACATAAGTCACACAATAACATTTTCAAAATCCAGTGGATCTGAGCTCATTTAAAGGACCCTGAATTGCAAGGTAAAGAAAGAACCAATTACTGTATAAAACAACATGGAAATAGAAACATCAACACATTGGGAAGAGCTGAGAGGCAAGAGCACTTTTTCCGGGAAATTTTAAGGTGAATCAGGGAAAGTCTGTGCTGAGATCCTAACCCATGTGATATTTTTATTAGTGTTGGGTTGCCATAAAAGGGGAACACCGAGGCCTGCCCCAATGATTTGCCCAGCGGGGCTTGGTTTCACTTCTTTCTCAGACATTTCTAAGCACGTGTTCTATTACTTTAAGGGGCTGCCTCAGACAGTCTGCTCTGCATTTTCCCATAAGCAAACAGGCAGGAGAGAAAACAAAACAAAGCAAAACAAAACACTTAAAGTTACTAAAGCAATTACAGAAAGGCAGGTCAAATTATAGGGTTCAGAAATTGCTGGAAAAGGAAAAAGTGAGAGCAGCAAAAAGATGGCAGCTGAAGGCCAAGAAATATTCAAGGACAACTCATGTGTGCAAAGGAAGAGGTATCTCTTATGATATCTTTTAATAGATCTTTTAACATCTATTTTTAAGAAACATTTAAATATACAATACAGTCGTATTAACTAGGTCTCCATGCTGTACACTATGTATGCAAATAGTGAATCATTATGGTGTACACCTGAAACAATTACATGTCTTTTTTTAATCTTAAATAAAAGAAAGGTAGGTGTTCATTCCAATTTGTCCATTTGTGCCTGTGGGATCAATTATACTAGCTTTTCTTTCTCTTTGGATTCAGAATGATAGTCATTATCTAGTTCTCCAAACTCATATTCTTCTCTCTCTGGTTTTTTTTTTTTTTTTTCAATAAATTGTGTACATGTTGTTTTTCTCTAGAGTTTGCATTATTGGCAGGTGTACCGGTTAATAATGCAATTTTTTTTTAAATAGATGGAGTTACACATATGTTGATATATATGTGATTTGATATGTATGCTATTTTGTTGTATTGATAGCAAGTTTCAAAACTTCAAAAATATCTATGAAAGTGTTAACATCATAGATATTTTTTACACTTAAAATGTCAAATTTCGTGCCAAAAAAAGAGCATTTGAGGGAAGTTTTAATTCATTACTTTATTATGAAGAAAAGTGCTGCTGAAAGTTATTGTATACTTCAGGAAGCTTATGGTGAACATGATGCGTCTCAAGATACTTGTGAACGTTGGTTTAAATGCTTTAAAAGTGATTATTTTGATGTGAAAAACAAAGAACGTCCAGGTCAACCGAAAAAAGTTTGAAGACCAACAATTACAAGCATTATTGGGTGAAGATGCATGTCAAACTCAAAAACAACTTGCAGAAAGATTAAATGTTGCTCACCAAACAATTCCCAATCGTTTACAAGCAATGGGAAAGATTTTTAAAGGAAGGAAAATGGGTGCCACATCAACTGAATGAAAGACAAATGGAAAACCAAAAAGTCATAAGTAAAATGTTGCTTCAACGGCACAAAAGAGTCTTTTTTGCATCGAATTGTGACTGTTGATGAAAAGTGGATTTATTTTGAGAATCCCAAATGCACAAAATCATAGGTTGATCCAGGTCAACTGCATCATTGACTGCAAGGCCAAATCACTTAGAAAGAAGACAATGCTCTGCATTTGGTGGGATCAGTTAGGTGTGGTGTATTATGAGCTTCTAAAACCAGGTGAAACCATTAATACTGATCACTACTGGCAACAAATAATCAATTTGATCATAAAACGACCAGAATGGACCAGAAGACACAGCAAAGTAATTTTGCTTCATGATAATGAACCATTACGCATTTCAAAACCAGTTAAAGACACATTAAAAGATCTTGCCTGGGAAGTATTAACCCACCCACCGAATTCACCAGACCTTGCTCCTTTAGATTAGCACTTGTTCCTATCGATGGCACACTCACTTTCTGAGCAGCACTTCAAAACGTACGAAGAAGTAGAAAATTGGGTCTCTGAATGGTTTGCCTCAAAACAAGAAAAGTTCTATTGGGACAGTATCTACAAATTACCTGAAAGATGGGAGAAATGTGTAGCTAGTGATGGACATTACTTTGAATAAAGCACTTTTGATGTTTCTCTTGATGTTACAGTGTTTTCTTTAATTACAAAACCTACATTATTAGCCAGTACACCAGGTAATTCTCTTCTATTTTCCCTCCACATTACCTTTGTTTAGAAATCTTCTCTGGTTTCAACTATCACCTAAGTGAAAAGGAGTCTAAAATTACATCTTTAGCACCATTTCTTTCCTAAAATGAAATTACAGATTTTGAAATGCCTCCCTGCCATCTCCATCTGGAATTGGATTCATTATGTCCCAAATCAAACATATCAATGTTACTTCCATAGCTGCTGCCTCTCCTGTAAAAAGATCCTGATCACCAATTCCATCATGGGTGTAGGAGTTTCCCTACACCACCAAGCAATTCTCAGGACACCAGCTGGTGTCCTACAATTCAACTCAGTTATGTCATAATCTACCAGAGTTATCACCAGATTCTGCAGGTTAAGGCTTCAGTCCTACAAAACTGGCCCCATCTCCACTCCTTTCAGATGCCAGTCACAAGCCAACTTATTACTTATGCTTCTACCAGCCGGCTATGCTACCTACAACCTCCTCCTTGGGTTAGATTAATTAGCTAGAGCAGCTCACAGAACTCAGAAAAACATTTTACTTACTAGGTTACCAGTTTATTATAAAAGGATATAGTTCAGGAACAGCCAGATGGGAGAGATGCAGAGTGTGAGGTGGAGAAGGGGCAGGACTCCTATGCCCTCTTCTGGTGCACCACTCTCCCCAGACCTCCATGTACTCACCAACCTGGAAGCTCTCTGAACCCTATCCTCATGGGTGTTTATGGAGGCCTCGTTTCCTAGGCATGGTTGATTAAATCATTGGCCCCCAGTGATTGATTCAGCCTCTAGGCCCTTTCCCCTCCCAGGAGGTCAGAAATGGATTGAAACTTCCAACCCTCTAATCACATGATTGGTTCTCCTGGTAATCAGCCCCCATTCTTAGATGAGGCCCAAAAGGCTCCTCATTAACATAAGAAGGGACACCTACAACATTCTCAATGCTTAGAAAATTCCATGGGTTTGGGAACCTGTGGCCTGAATGAACAAATATATACTTTTCTTATAAATCACAATATCCTATCTGATAGCTATTTCTGTTAATCCTCTCAGTCATATCTAAGTCTCCCTTTGCTGAATCCCATTAGTTAACAAGTCCTGTTGATAACATTTCCAAGGCCAGGCACAGGTCATATTCATTTTTACTGGTTCTCCCCCAAAGTAGCCCTTCATTACAGTGTAACACAAGGTGAGGCAAAAGTAGGTTTACACTAGAGGCCTGGTGAACGAAATTCATGCACTGGGGAGGAGGAGTGTCCTTCAGCCTGGCCTGCCCCCTCTCACAGTCTGGGACCCCTCATTCTTTACTGATCAGCCTGCAGTGAAGGTGGGAAAGGCTTTCACCATCACTGAGGCGCTCACTAGCTAGAAGCCCAGCTTCTGACTGAACAGCACTTCTCCTGTGGGAGTGCACTGACCACCAGGGGGCAGCTCCTGCATTGAATATCTGTCCCCTGGTGGTCAGTGCACATCATAGCAACCGGTTGTTCTGCTGTTCAGCCAATTTGCATATTAGGCTTTTATTATATAGGATTATTCTATTATTTTCCATACAAACAACTGTAAACCTACTGTTGCTCCACCCTTCAGTGTCCCAGATAGGTCTGTCTCTAAAATGATTCTTAAAATTGGCAGGCGATTTTGATGTTATAATTTGATTCATTATGTTCTCTTTTTAAAATCCTCCTGGACTTCTCCATTGACTATCAAACTTAGTTCAACTCTATAAAAATAGTAAGCTTTTTGAGCATACTATGTGACCCGTGCTGGACATCTGTTATTTTACTTCTTTCTCCGAAAAGCTTATAAAGTGGGTGTTTGTGTATGAAATAGATAATTTTAATTATGATATTTTAAACTATTTCCACCAATCTTGGATATACCAATAATTCAAAATCTCTTTTTAGGCACTACAGATGAAACTAAATATACACCTTAACTGTAAGATTTTTCTTTTTTTCAGAAACATTAAAATGAGGATCGGGGGGAGTGACTCTTCAAGAAAATAAAACATCAACCCATTTTATACCGAGTAAATGCGCTTTCCAGTATACTACGTTCCCTTTTCCTTTGGCCTGAGGTTCAACTTTTAATCTTATTTCCTTCTCTTCTTGTCATGTTCCCTTTGCCCTTTCCTGTGCCTCGGCCTTGATTTTTCCTATGCCAGAAATATGCACTACTTCTTATTCCACGTATTCAAAAATAGCTATGCTTCAATGCCTGACTCTAACATCCGCTCATCATTAACTTTCCTGATTGCCAAATGAAAAGGAGCTCTTATTCCTCTGAACCACCATACACCGTGCACTCTCAGATGAAACTACTGCTTGTTATATTAAAAGAGGCCTATGTATACTTGATCTCTCCACTAGTGCGTACGTTTCATTGTGATCCAGATTGTAACTCATGCATGTTTGCACAACTATCCCAATGCCTTCCTCCTGTCCTCATTGTAAAGCCTAGCAACTTCTTGCATCTAATAGACCTTTAAATGATATGTATCGATTGGATGATTACTGAAAACACAGTTAGTGGTTTTCCTCTCATTCATGAAAACCAAACGAAGACTGATGGCCCCAAGCATTTTGCTACTACTCTGCCAAGAACGGAGGTGTAGTACTTCAAGAAAAGTTAATTCTCCTGCCACAATCAAGTCACAACTTGATGGGCCTATGCAGCTACACTTTTTCTAAGTGGTATTTTTTTTTTAATTTCTTTTAGATTACAACTTTTGGTAAAAGATACTCTTTAGAACTCAGACTAAATGAAATCTTCCATCTATAAAAACCTCCTAAGCAACAAATAGAAGAAATGCCCTGTGTGTTCCAGTGGAAATTTTTTGTCATTTTGTTCTTGCCATTGCCTGGAGGGGAAGTTGTTGCAGGAAACCTAACCATGCCCTGGCCTTGGCCCTTGCTCAAATATTTCATAGGAAAGTGTTCCATTAAAAAAGAAAAGTATCTCACAGTCCTTTATTTGTATTCCTCATTATTAGAGTCTCAGACATTAGGAAATGTGTATAGGTTTTTGTTTGTTCATTTGTTTATTTATGTTATATAAAATACAGAAAAATCCTGTGATCTACTACTGAAACTCTTCATTTTGGTGCTAGAGCTTTCAAACATTTAAAAACATGTTTTGGCCGAAACCAGTTAGCTTTAATGGAAAGAGCGTCAGCCTGCGGACTAAAGGGTCCCAGGTTCGATTCGGGTCAAGGGCATGTACCTTGGTTGCGGGCACATCCCCAGTGGGGGGTGTGCAAGAGGCAGCTGATTGATGACTCTCTCATAGATGTTTCTAATTTTCTATCTCCTTCCCTTCCTCTCTGAAAAAAAATCATTAAAATATATTTAAAAAACAAACAAACATGTTTTGTTTGTTTTTATCATTTAGTTGTTAAAACAATTCTTTGATGTAAGTATTAATATACTTAATTTATGATTGGATCAACAGAGGTTCAGAATTGTTAATGAATCCTTTTGCCTAAACCATGGCAGAGGTGGGGTTTGAATCCAGATCTCCTTATTCCATGGCCTAAATATTATCCATAATTCTATGGGAGGTCATTTGAGAAACTGGTGATTTTAGGTATGACACCATTCACATAAGCATCTGACAAACTGCTGTTATGTCCTGACCTTTGAGAAGACACCAAGAGTGGGAGGAGAACCGAGATGGCAGCATAGGTAATCACCTACATTTGCTGCCTCTCACAGCATCAAAACCACAGCTAAAGGGCAGAACAACTATCACCCAGAACCGAGAGAAAGCTGGCTGAGTGGAAGTTTCACAGCTAGAGAGGTGAAGAAAGCACACTGAGACTGGTAAGAGGTGTGGAGCCACCTGGATGTGCTGCTCTTTTAATTGGGAGGGAAATAAAAACTCCAAATTGCTCTGAAATCCAGTTCCGGGAGAGACTCTGGGGGACCCAGGCACATAGGGGGAGAAACTAGACTGTCTGGCATGGGACAAGAATGCAATGGTGGCTTTCTCTCAGAAGTGCTCGCAGTGATCATTGTTCCTGCATGGGGGTGTGGGACACAGAGAACCAGGGGCTTCTTGGGTTCAGGGCTGACTGTCAGCATTGCTGTTTGCTCCGCCCTGGTGATTCCCAGAGATCCTGCCCCACCCAATTTACAGCCCCACCCAAGTTGTGCACATCAGCTTTTGCATATGAATGGCCTGTCCTTTCACCTAAAAGTTGTCAAACTGCAGCTGAGTCAGAGAGCCCCAGAGCTTCCAAAAGAAGGCCCAAGGCCTGGCAGCAGCAGCAGCCTTGCTTCACAGCTGAGCCTTATCTGGGCAATTCCAAACCCCATACAAAGAGGAGGAATCTAGAGATGTCTCTGTAGCTCCTGAAGGGTGGCCCCAGACAGTGGCTGACCTTGTACCTCCTTGGAGATCCAAGAGTTAGTGTACCTAGTAGTCAGAGTGAGACCATACCAGATTACAACTCTTCACATTCATAAGAAACACACTCAAGGGGCAGACTTAGTGAACACCAAAGCCCTACTGAAGCAAGTCGTGCCCCATAAAGGGTGTCTCCTGCACAACAGATCTTCCAGTGTAGACACAGCTGGTCATCACAACCAATTGGCCTGGAGGTCAATTCCTCCCAGTGATACCAACAGCAATCATGGTTTAACTACAAAACTGTGCACACAGCCCACACAGGGGTGCACTAAGAGCGTTCACCTTAGGTGATTAGGGAGGCTGAGCCACTGGGCCCTATAGGACACCTACCACACAAGACCACTCTATCAACTCAAGGAGACTTAGCAGCTACCCAGTACATAGAAACAAACACAGGGAAGCAGCCAAAATGTGAAGACAAAGAAACAAGTCACAAATGAAAGAAATGAATGAAAGAAAAATACTGGATATAGAGTTCAAAATCACGGTTATAAGGTTACTCAAGAATATCCTAGAAACCTCCAAGAAATTTAGTGATACCCTCAAGGATATGAAAATAGACCAATTAGAAATTAAGCATACACTGACAGAAATAAAAAATAATATACAGAGATTCAACAGCAGACTAGAGGATCCCTAGAACCAAGTCAAAGATTTGAAATACAAAGAAGCAAAAAACACCCAACAAGAAAATCTAAAAGCAAAAAGATTATGAAAATATGAAGATAGTTTAAGAATCCTCTGGGACAACTTCAAGCGTACCAACATCTGAATTATGGGGATGCCAGAAGAAGAGAGAGAGCAAGATATTTAAAATATCTTGTTTGGGGTGCAGAGAACCCCAAACAAGAGGAATCTAAAGAGGACCACACCAAGACACATCCTACCTAATAAAAGAATAAATCCAACCTAATAAAAGAATAATATTCAAATTAACCATCACTCCACTATACCCATCAGCCACACCCACCAGCCAATCAGAGCAAGTATGCAAATAAGCCCAACCAAGATGGCTACAGCCACAGAGAGCAGGTGGAAGGTGTGGGTTTCTCAGGCAACAGAGGAAGCCAAGCTTTCCACCTGCCCTTGCTGGCCTAGGCCTCCACTCAAGGCTACAAAGTTTCAATTATAGAAGGTAAACAAATCCAAATAGAAATGGCTCCCGCCATGGAGTGAGCAGAAGGCTTGGCTCAACTCCAGGCTACGAAGTTTCAATTGTAGAAGGCAAGAAATTCCAGATACCAGGGCCTCCCTTTGGGTCGCCAAGGGGCATAGCTGGCCTTCAAACCACCACAGGCCCCTTGCTAAGGCCACCCCATGCCCCAAGGGAACCCTCACCCTGAACTGGGACACCATTCAGGGCAGAACAGCTGGCCCCCACCCATGTACTAGGCCTCTATCCTACCTAATAAAAGAGTAATATGCAGATTGACCATCACTCCAACACACAATAGCTGTCCACATGTGGTCAAAGATGGCTGCCCCATGTGGACACAAAATGGCCACCACAAGATGGAAGGCACCAGGCCTGCAAGGGAGGGTAGTTGTGGGTGATCAGGCAACCAAGGGAGGGCAGTTGAGAGGGACCAGGCCTGCAAGGAAGGGCAGTTGGAGGTGATCAATTCTGCAGGGGAGGGCAGTTAGGGGTGACCAGGCTGGCAGAGGAGGGAAGTTGGGGACAAATAGGCTGGCAGGGGAGCAGTTAGACATCAATCATGTTGGCATGGGAGTGGTTAGGGGGTGATCAGGCTGGCAGGCAGAAGCAGTTAGGGGCAATCAGGCAGGCAGGCAGGCGAGCAGTTGGGAGGATCCCACCGGGATCAGGTCTAAATGGTCAGTCGGACATCCATCGAGGGATCCCAGATTGGAGAGAGTGCAGGCTGGGCTGAGGGACACCCCCCTTCAGCCCCGTGCATGAATTTCATGCAGCGAGCCTCTGGTCATAATTAAAACGCCAAGGGCAAAAGACAAAGAGAGAATCTTCAAAGTGGCTAGAGAAAAGCAATTAGTTACCTACAAGGGAGTACCTATATGATTTCTCAACAGAAACTATGCAGGCCAGAAGGGAATGGCAAGAAATATTCAAAGTGATGAATAGTAAGAACCTACATCCAAGATTACTCTACCTAGCAAAACTATCATTTAGAATTGAAGGTCAGATAAAGAGCTTCACAGACAAGAAAAAGCTAAATGAGTTCATCACCACCAAACCAGTATTATATGAAATGCTGAAGGGTATTCTCTAAGAAGAGGAAGAAAAAGATAAAGATTAAAATTATGAACAACAAATACATATCCATCAACAAGTGAATCTAAAAATCAAGTGAATAAAAAATCTGATGAACATAATAAACAGGTGAATATAATAGAATCAGGGGCATAGAAAGGGAGTGGACTGACAATTTTGGGGGGGAAAGAGGTGTGAGGGTTGCAGAAAGAGATTGTATAAAACTCTTACACCTATGGACGAGGACATTAGAGGGTGAGGGGGTAAGAGCATGGGGTGGGATGGGAACCTGGTGAAGGGGAGCTATGGGGGGGGGGGGGGAGAGGGACAACTGTAATAATCTGAACAATAAAGATTTATTTAAAGAAAAGAAAAGAGTGAATAATCCTAAAGGCTTATAGCTTGGACCTGCAAGAATCTATGTGATTTTAAAATGTGTTTCCTCAGCCCATTACTGCATAGATTCTGAGGAAATCAGAAGTATCTGCCTTCTCAAATCCCCTCTCCACATTCCTCTATTTTTGCCTATCTACTGTAGCTTGGAATTCCTGTCACAAGAAAACAGGCAGTTTATGTCACCTCAGGTCTCAATTTCTGAAACTCTTCCAACATCATAAATCCAGATGTGGGGATCCACTAGATTAATAGTTTCCCAGTAAAGAAAAGAACCCTCTGTCTATCCATACCCTCAGCCAACGCACTGATTTGTGAAAAGCATCACAGACAGTGAGAAAGTGATGGCACCAGTACTCAGGCCCATCTTGTCTAACCGCAAGTATACTTGCATACACATGCCTCCAGCCACCGTCCAGGCCCTTTTCACCATGGCTATTTGGCCTATAATTGTTAAAGAGGAAATGGGAAATTACAAGTTTTCAGACCACAACAGGAAATCATTGAAACAAATCTAGGTTGGTTGACTAACACTGGGTGATTTCATAAAAATTTATGAAATATATGCTTAATCTTTTTATAACCTTGAGAAATGGGCATAATTATCCCCCCCTTTTTTTAAATGAGGATACTGAGACTCAGCAAGATTAAATAATTCATACAGCTAGAAAGTGGTAGAGTTGAGATCCAAACTATCTTCCTTCAAAGTCTTTGCTATACTGCTTTGATTCTACTATACTGCTTCTCAGATTTATTTTTACACTAGAGGCCCAATGCACAAAATTTGTGCCTCACAGCCCCAGCCCCGGCCCCCTGGTCGTTCCAGAAGTTCGCTCTGCCAACCTATCTAATTAACATATTAGCTCTTTATTATATAGGATGGTATTAAAATGTAGATGAAGGCCAATATAATATACCACCAGATTATCCTCACAAGGAGCCAGTAAAATGTGGTTAAAAAAAAAAAAAAAAAAGACAAAGAATGATTCAGACCTCCCATTGTTTTCCATTTCTTCTCTTGATTAAATTTTTAATCACAACTATCTATATACATATCTAACTCATTGAGCCTTAAAAACAACAACAGCAACAGTTCAAACATTCTATTGTTTTGAAGAAAACAGCAACTACAATATGGGAAGGGTACTCAGAGATCTGGGTGACAGGCTTCTCCCAGACAGTATGAGGCACACTTGTTCATAATGAACACAGGAAAGCCTCAACCACATTTGCACCTGTCTTCCCCCAATTTCTGTGGTTCGGGACTTTTTTCCAATGCCAAGAAGTTAATCACTGCAAGAAAAGATGCTCAGCCCAGCCACCGTGGCTCAGTGGCTGACCGTCGACCTATGAACCAGGAGGTTATGGTTCAATTCCCAGTCAGGGCACATGCCCAGGTTGTGGGCTCAATCCCTGGGGTGGAGTGTGCAGAATGCAGCCAATCAATGATTCTCTCTCATCGTTGATGTTTCTCTCTCTCTCTGAAATAAATAAAAATATAATTAAAAAAGAAAAGAAAACATTCCCATAACAGCATGCAATCTTGATATCTGGTCATTCTTATAATGGTTTAGGAAGGTTGAGAGAACTCTGAAGAAAGAAGCAGCATAGCATTTAAATTGGTCCTGGTGAAACTGGACAATTGGTGGACACGATTGTTCTTTTGGAAGCTTGGTGCTATCTTTGTTCAAGAATACTTGTTTAATTATCTGAATGTTT
Source organism: Pipistrellus kuhlii (assembly GCF_014108245.1). NCBI lineage: Eukaryota > Metazoa > Chordata > Mammalia > Chiroptera > Vespertilionidae > Pipistrellus > Pipistrellus kuhlii. The sequence goes on along the minus strand of NW_023425515.1, from coordinate 135,696,237 downwards.
GTTGGGTTTTATCTATATGCGCAAATGGGGCTTAAAATGGAAAAATAAATACCGATATATTGATAAGAAGGGTAAAGTCTCATAAACAACTCAAATAAGATGAAGATGGAAAACTGTGGCCAAGCCAAAATCAGAGAACTCTTTGCATCAATTGGATGATGGTTGGACTTCAGCCAGTATACCATGTGTTTAATGATGAAGGGAAAGAATTAATGCTAGAAACATGTAATTAAAGACTACTTCTAAGAAATAAGATGTATACAGGGATTTTACAGCATTTTAGTTCTCTGCTATTAAGAACAGGTAAATCTAATATTTTAGTCTTGTAGATTTGTTCATATTTTCAGTAATGCATTAGGTACAGATGTACATAGAGAACTGCTTGTACTTAGCTGTTGGTATCCACGCTTGTTCATTTAAGCTAAGCAAACAAACTGGATGTCAGAGGGATGAAGACTGCAAAATGAGCATGAGAAAAGTAAAACAGCTTTAGAGCCAGGGCGAGCATCCAGATTTCTACATGGGGAAGAGCTGAGGTTAATGCAGCTGCAAACCAACACCCAGCAGAGGCTCAGGCACACACAGGCGGCCCGGCCTGATGGACAGAAAGCCTCCAGGGTTGCTGCTTTCTTTCAGATGTTCTAGGGAAAAGGAACTAGAAACATGAATTGCATTCAAGTTCACATTCTAAAGAACTGCTAAATAAACAGCCTCGGAGCACCATGCCCAGGACTTTCCTGAGCTGAGAGGAACATCTGCTAGTGAGTGCCCAAGTCTGTCTCCAGTTGCAGTCACAGTTTTCTTCTTCACTCAGACACCCGTGGTTTCATCTGCTAGCCCTGTCTATCCTCATCGAGAGCTTCCCTCCCACTGAATAAAGTGGAGAGAAAATTTCTGCCACCCACCCACTCACCAGGGATGACAAGACTCCACTCACTCCCTGAAAACCTCAGGGTGGATGGAACACGAGTCCTTTTAACTACCTGGACACAGCAGCTGACTATCAGGAAACTGCCTGTGGCTTCCACACGTGGCCACACTATTGACACAGCTGATGGAAGTATGCCCTGGTGAAGGAATTCGGCTCTGGAGGATTCCCTTAGAATTCCCAAAGGACCCATTCACCCTGTCCCACCGCACAGATGCCTGTGGAGATGGGAACAGTGGAGTTCATTTTCTAGCTTCCTCTGCAACACACGATAGTTCTACACATTTATTTAAAAGTTTGGAGGGTGGTCGGAGAAGAGCCTGGGGAACTGCAAAGCCTACATTATATGAGATATTTGCAAAAAAAAAAAAAAAAAAAAGTATTTTAAGTACAGTCAACAGTCCCCTTCCCCTGCCACTCAAACATTCCTCTGCTCCATTCAGCAGCCTACACTCCTGCCCTTCATGTTCCTAAGCTTGAAGCAAAGCTAGGATGACACTCCCAACAGAAAACATGACACCTCCAAGGCTGAGAGAGGGAACCTCAGAAAGTCAACCAATGCTCAAAGCAGGATGGAGAGAAGCAGCCTTCACATTCCTTCTCCTTTAATAATTTAAAGCCTTGCTATTAGCAGGGGCAAAGAAGATACCAGACACATGATTTTATCATGACAGGAAGACACAGCAGAGGCCGTAAGACAGAGGGAGTAATTTTCTAAAGCTTTTTAAAAGATAAGGATCCATTTTTATTCTGTCAATTATTAAAACTTGTTAGAAATGAGTAAGCTCTTAATTTCTCCAAGTCTCGCTACTAGCTGTGGCAGCGGTCAAGTCCTGCCAGCAGTGGGGCGTGCTTTTCCCAGCTGTGAATACCCTCTTTCACTAAGAAAATTGCTCAGGAAACAACTCTCCATTCGGGAAAGAGGTATATATGAGATATAAATATATATCCAGAATGTTCCCTTTCTTAATTTTCTTCTCTTCTTGCTAATTTTCTCCTAGCCTAAATAATTAACCTTCCTACACTACTCAAATAAACTCCATCTAAATCAGCTCAGCCTGAAAAAGATGATGGTGAGGAGGAGGAGAAAGAGGAGAGGGGAAGGAAGAAGTGGGAGAGCGGGTAGGAAAGGGGGGGAGGGGAAGGAGAGGCTGATCCTACATATTCACCACTTTTTTCCTTTGGAGGAGGCAAAAGTATAGGCTTAGGTTTTGGTGCCAGACTCTCCAAATTTGACTCTTGTCTCTGCTATATGATGTTTTTTAAAAGTAACTTTGAATAGCTTGGTTTCGTCTCAATTTCCTTGTTAGTAATTTCTAACTTTCGTGGTGCTTGTGAAAATCAAACATTACACACCTAGAAAAGAACCTGAAACGAAGGGAGCACTCAGTAAGCCTCCAGGATTACAATGATTGGCTCTTCCTCCTCTAAACGGTCAGACTCCAGCAGACCACACAAGGACAGAAGGCAAACAGCACCGATCGGCAAGAGAGAGTCAGGCGCAGAGAGGAGTTCTGTACTTAGTGGAGAAGAAGCAAACCCAAGGCAATGTAGCCATCCTTTCATGAAAAGTCTAGCCATGGTGTTATACTGGTGATGACTTATAGGCCAATGAATTGGAAAAGGAGGGGAGAAAATGGTCTTTCTGCTTATATGATAATAGGCAGAGTTTTTTTTGGAAAATTAAGGAAACCTTAGGAAAAAGGCAACTTAAAAATGACCCAAAAATTTAAAAAAGAAAAGAAATGCTTTCAAAAGAAAAGGTTAATGAATAAGCAGCAAACTAACGTCCTGTTCAGATGATCTCCATAATAATACTGGCGTGTGGAGACAGAAATAACCTCATATTATAGGCTTTCTGGGACTCAGGGAGGGAGTTGAACTATAAATTATCGGGTACTCTGGGGACTGAGTTAGACCCACAGTGCAATTCAATCTCTGCCCTCACCCACCTCAGAAGGTCCAGCTTGAACCTTTCCCATCCCCTCAAAAGAGAAACTTAGCTTTGTGATTAAAAGAAAAGAGGCCAGCCCTGGACGGTGTGGCTCAGCTGGTTGAGTGTCATCAGTACACTGAGAGGTTGCTGGTTGGATTCCTGGTCAGGGCACATGCCTGGGTTGTGGGCTTGATCAGTAGGAGGCATGCAGGAGGCAGCCGATAGAAGTTTCTCTCTCTCATAGATGTTTTTCTCTTCCTCTCTCTAAAATAAATAAATAAACAAACAAACAAACAAAAACATATTTTTTAAAAAGAGAGAGAGAAGAGGCCAGAGTGGGGGAAACCCAGGTGGGAGGACTAGAACAACTTACTAGCTATGTGGTTCCATAACCTTGTTGAGTCTCAGTGTTCTCATCTGAAAACTGGAGCTATATCTGAGGGCTGTATGAGCAGTCAATGTGGAAATGCATGTTGGGGATAAAGGTCTCCCACCATAAGGGGTGACAGGCAGAGCCTAGTCATATTGTTCACTTTATGGATAAGAAAACTAAGATCTAGAGAAGTTAAAATCTAGTCTGAGGTACAGTGAGTTTCAAAGCCTGGATTAGAATTTAAGTCCTGATTCCTAAACATGTTTCCTCCTACATGGAGTTTTATTTCATCCTTTTCTGAACATCAGCTGCATTTTTAACCAGTACCATCAGTATAGCAGTTGGATGCTCTCAAATGATAAATTTGTTCCTTCAACTATGGCATAAGTCCCTTGAAATGACAGAGGTTTCAAATGTTTGTGTTGTTTTTTTTTAAAATCTGTACAAAGCTGTTTACTCAAATGCTGGGCATATTACAGTGTTGATAGAGCCATTTTTTGTTTTGTTTTTTATTTGTTTGTTTTTTAAATATATTTTATTGATTTTTTACAGAGAGGAAGGGAGAGGGATAGAGAGTTAGAAACGTCGATGAGAGAGAATAATCGACCAGCTGCCTTCTGCACACCCCCTACCTGGGATGTGCCCACAACCAAGGTACATGCCCTTGACCGGAATCGAACCCAGGACCTTCCAGTCCACAGGCCGACTCTCTATCCACTGAGCCAAACCGGTTTCGGCGAGCCACATTTCTTTAGGAAGACATTTTACTCTAAATAAAATGTTACTGTGAGGCTCTGACTGGTGTTACTAAGTGATTATGTGTCAACCTATGAACTAGGAAGTGACAGTTCCATTCCCAGTTACATCCCTAGGTTACGGTTTTGATTCCCAGTTGCAGAGGGGGGGCGGGGGAGGTGGGACTGTACGAGGCAGATTCCCTCTCATCATTGATGTTTCTCTCTCTCTCTCCCTCTACCCTCCTCAATGAAATCAATAAAAAAATATTTTTAAAAATTGATTGTCTATCTTTAAAAACACACGTGAAGCAAGCCTTCATTCAGTCTTTTTTGTTCCTGTGTTTACATTCCTTTGCAGTTAATTTTTTATGTGTCTCTTTGGGCATGTTGGAGGCCATTTCCTCTGATTTAATCTTCTGCAGACCTGAACAGCTGGTCAGTAACTTCCTCACAGTAACATTTAAAAAGTATATGTTTTTATTGATTTCAGAGAGGGAGAGATAAACATCAATGATCAGAATCATTAACCGGCTGCCTCCTGGGGATCGAGCCTGTAACCTGGGCATGTGCTCTGATTAGGAATCCAATTGTGACCTCCTGGTTCATGGGTTGATGCTCAACCACTGAGCCACACCGTTTGGGCAATAAAAATAGACAGTCTATTTTTAGACAAAAAATGGGTAAACCCTAACCTGTAGTCCATAAATCCCAAATGTTGAGGTTACTGAAAAGGAAACTACACCATACGTCTAGACCTCGTGTTCCATTTGGATCATGAAGTAGAAGATGGGAGGTGTTTGGTCTCTGCTGCCATCATCAAGCGCAGTTTCCTTTTCTCCTATTTCCTGGAGTTTGTCTCTAGAATAGCTAGCCACATATCCATGGTGTTTTCTTTATACTTCAAATTTTTTACTTAGTAAAGTTTTAAAAGCTTCAGGAATCAAAAATGAAGAAAGAACTTAGGAGAACAAAGTGCCTTTGATCAAGCTTTAATAGAAGATATTCTGAAAATATTCAGGAATAATCTACCTAAGAGCTAAATCTCTTACTTTCCATTTAACCGTATGGATGAAATTTCAGCAGCATGAACTTATTTTTGCCTCTTTGGAGTAATATTTTGTAATTCTAGACAAGTTTTACGTCACTGACACTTGGGCTGGGAGTTCACTCACTGGAACTCATAGACCTTTACTTTCTACAATAGAAACATTTACGATGCTAGAGAAGCTATAGAGTCAAGGGGCCCTTAAAAAAAAAAAAAGTGATTATAAATGTAGCTGCAGAATCACAAAATTGGCACTGCCTGGTATAACAAACATGTTCCTGGGAAACTGTAAGTCAAATGACCATCATTTGTATCCTACTCCATATTCTAATTTTAGATATACCCAGTTGACACTTTCCTACCTCTTTGGTTTGAAGTTTCTGCTTCTTACGTCTTCCCTCCCCGGCCCTACTGACCTGTCAAGGAAGGCAATAAACTAATCTTTACAGAGTTGCCTTCTAATGGCAACATCATTTCATATACAGCAAATCTGTGATGAGGGATTGATCCCAAAAAAGCTGAGGTCCAGAGAGGTTCTGGTCACTTGAGTAAGGGGCCGCATTAGGACATCAGCCAGCTGTGACCGTCCAAAGTCCACTCGCCCTTCCCCCACCTCACAGCTCCTTTGCTTCAAGTCCTTAAGGATCCTTAGGTGGGAGAGGGGAGCTTCCTCTTTAAAGGACAACTGGATGGGAGAGTTATTTGGTATTGGGGATGAACTGCTTGTCATCATTGATAAGCTCTAAAATGACCCTTTTCATGTATGTGTCACCACAGAGGTGAAAATATCCGAAACAGCAATTCAGTACCGAGAGGCAGGGTGGGCGCTAAGTAACGAATAAAATTAAATAGCAACGTTTCACTCAGAAGGATGCAAAATGTCACACCTTTACAGACTCTTGTTTAATAAGCCCAGCAAACACCCCAAGGGAGTGGGGGAGGGAGGAGTCCAGTTTACTGGTTCTCCATGAGCTAGCACATGTACATTCATCTGCAGCTTCAGCAAGCACAGGCAGCATTTGTCTGTCTGTTCTAACCATAGCGAGAACACCACTACCACCACGCCAGCACTGCCTTGGTTATATAAAGCAGATCGTGGTCAAAGGGAAAACATCCCATGTACCCAGGCCCTGAAACGCTGTGCCAACAAAGTCCTCCCGGGTAAGCGGAGCTCTGCCCACAGAGCATTCTTTAGGGCTTAGCATATGTGTAAGCTGAGTTCTCCACAATTTTATGAACGTGTGACCTTAAGTCTTAAAGAAAGACCACAGAAGTTGACAATGACCTAAACCACTCGTGAACGTCAGCCTTTCAGCAGGAGAGAATGTTACTGAGGAATCCAGGCAACTACACAGGGCCGCTCTGCAGCTCTGGGACTAGGCAAGAACCTGCCAGTTACAATAGTTCCTGGGTATGACTGACGCGACCATCTGAGACGTCTGGAAAACTGTTCAAAATAAACTGGGTCTGCCCAAAACGGTTTGGCTCAGCCTGTGGACTGAAAGGTCCCAGGTTCGATTCCGGTCAAGGCATCAACCTTGGTTGCGGGCACATCCCCAGTAGGGTATGTGCAGGAGGCAGCTGATCGATCATTCTCTCTCATTGATGTTTCTAACCCTCTATCCTTCTCTCTTCTTCTCTGTAAAAAATCAATAAAATATATTTTTAAAAATAAAATAAAATAAACTGGCTTTGTACTAGAGCTCTATTATGCTGGGATCTGATTGATTTTCCAGATTGCTTTAGTACCTTTATGTCAACAGAAACATAGCTCCTGTAGAGCAAACTTAAACACCACTGTTTTGCATAGGTTGGCACCTATGCCTTGTTCATTCTATGTCCGGATTTCTACATCAGAAGTACAGATCAACATTTATGTTAACAAGAGTCAAATGAAGTTCCTATTTTCTTTCCTTCATGTAACATTTATTGACCATCAACACCTATGAGAGACACTAGTGATACGAAGATAATAAAACATGGTCTGTTCCTACAGGGGGCTCAATCTAGTCCACTAAATAAACATGAAATGCACGTGTCGCAATAATGGGACAGAAGTTACAGTAGAAGACAGAACATCATGGGAGACCAGAAGATAGCAGCCTACTGCATCATGCTCCACAGAGGTGACAGTTCAGTCGGGTAATAACTGATGACTCTGACCTTGTTTGGTGGAGAAGAGGCTGATAGAAAGAACTCTTTAGGCAAAGAGATCATATGCAAAGAGGTGCCAATTAGATAGGGCCTGGCATACCAGGAAATGGTTGCAGCAAAGAGCTTGAGGGAATGATGGAAGAAACAGTAGAAAGACTAGACCTTGTTAGCTAGGGCAAGGGTTTAGGGTAGATTTCCAATACTGCTGAAGCATAGATTCACTGGGATGGAGGGTGGGAAATGGAATCCCATGGGGATAACTAGTTTCACCAGGTACCCAATCCAAACATATCTGGACAAATTTTTGCTGATGAAGGTTCAAGACTAGTAATTGAGCCCTACCAGTCTAAGCCATCATCTCTAGAGAAAGAGCCACTGGTCCTGTTTCACCTAGAGATCAGGGGAGAAAGAAAGTCTCTTTCTCAAAAGGATACCAAATTATCCCCCTCCGTACACTGGCCATCCCTCTGTCTCCCAAACCTCACCTCTCCAATGCATCTTCCTCTCTGCTGCCAGAGTCTTCCAAAAGTTTTAAAACCTGGCTTCCCAGAGGCCTCAGAGTGTGAACCTGAAATTAGGATATGCCTTTCTCCCCTATTCTCGAACTGGTCAAGATTCTACTTGTCCATCAAAATCCAGAAAATTGGCCATCTCTTCAATAAGGCTTCCTTTAATTCTTCTCATCATGATTATTCTTTCCTCTTTCACCCATATCATCTTGCTGGTTTCAATTAAGTACCTATTTACTCTGTCTTGTGTTTTAGGTGGTGTTTGGAAAGTTGTTTTTTTGTTTGTTCATTTTTGAGAGGGATTTTGATAGGAAGATGGGAAAAAAGGGAGAGAAGAAGGTTGGCTTCTGAGTAGGCACAGTAACTGACTCCTGGACAGGAATCAGGTATGCAGAGGCAGTTGAGTAGCAAATTATTGAGACATGATTAGAAGCCAAAATGGAAGATAATATTTTCCAAAAATGGCTGCAACAGAATATTCCCCAAGCTCTTCTACAGTGTGGCCTCCCATGGAGAAATGGAGCCTATTTCCCTCCCCTTGAATCTGGGATGGCCTTATAACTCTCTTGTAACCAACAGAATGCTGCAGAGATAATGCTGCATGACTTCTGAGGCTGGGTCTGCAAAAGCCGTGTGGCTTCCTCCTGGTTTTCTTAGGATGCCTGCTCAGCCTCCGTGTAAGCTGTCTAGCCACCCTGAGACTATAGTGCTGCAGACACCACAGTGTCTCCCATCAGAGCCTTCAGAAGCTCACTGAACTTCATAGAAACATAAATCGGAGGTCAGAAGCATAAAGAGATTCTTTGTACCTGGCAGGCATACAATAAATATCTGTTGTATGAATAGACTGAATCTAGGAACCAGAAGCAGCAATACCGGTGGTACCGTTTACTGAGAGGCCATGGGATACTGAGGCAGCATGGGTTGCCATAGTGAGCCTGTAATTAGGTCTGTGATACAGATTTGGACTCTCCTTCTTCTGAGGCATTTTAAGTCTGAGTGCCTGTAGGCTGGAAAGTTGGGCCTAGCCAGCTGAACTCCCTGAGGAGGGATTTCTTGAAAATTCTGGTTGGGAGTCTTGACCTCATAAGGTTGCCCAGCCTCTGTACCTACCATGAACATCTTCACTGAAGGTTATACTTGTTGCTCGCACAGTATTTGACATTTCTCTTTCCTTCATTCTGTGGTACTCATTAGCTAAGTGTTAGCACGTACAGATTCCCCCTATTATTTTTCAACCATTATTCTGAGAATTAAATGAACATTCTTCTTTTTCTGAATTCTCAATAGTTTCTTTTTTCTCAGGATCACATGTAAGATCTCTCATGCTAATTTAACCCTACTAATGCCTAAAGGAGAGGCTGATCAAGACTCAATATACAGGTCCTCCAACTTATCCTTTAAAGGGAACTGTGAGCTCTTAGAAAGAGAAATCAAAATCATGTGCTATATTTTCAGGAGACTTTTAATATTTTTATTCAAGGAATACTTTTTGAAGCCATAATTCTGACTGGAAAATGTGCTGTTAGCTAGAATTTTACATGGGTAAGATTTTTTGATTTTCAAGTGGCTGGAAATTTTATTTGCCAAATATCATATTTTCATTAAATTGGCCACAAATTATATAATTTTCAGGATTATAGCTGCATTTATTTCCTCACATAAATATTAGGATTTCCAATCTCCTGGAGAAATTTCAACTTCATCTCTGTTTTGGGAATAGTCAGGGGTCTGTTAACTGTACTGCAACTAAAATGCTAAACAAAGAGGCTCTCACTCAGGAATTCTGGCTAAGAAAGACTTGAGTCAAAACAAATAGAGAAATTGGCTTTAGGGCCAGACAGAATCAATTGTTTTCAGCTCAGTTTTGGTTTGGGGATCTTAATGAAGACTGATCACTCAACAAGTGCTGGGATTAGGGCACTGTCAATCATCATTAGTTACTCTAATGGCCTGTCTTGAATTAAGACACCTTTCCTTTCACATGCATTTCTTAATATTCTTGATAATGGCATACGTGTTAATTAGTCTATTAACAGACTAATTCATGTTAATTAACACATGTTATTATTTAAATATTTAAGAGGAATACTGCTAAATCACTTTTTAAAGTTTTTTTTAATTTTTCAATTATTATTGACATGCTGTATAAATCCCTTTTTGAATGTGATATTATGCTCACGTATGCAGTCATGTGAAGCTAAATTTAAAAAAAACAAGCAGTGCATTTTTTTAGGGGTTTATCTGCCTCCTAGTACGTTAAGTTCCTTGAGGGCAGGTGTGATTCATCTCTGAATGCTTCATGATTGTAGTGAGTCAATAGTTTGGGAATGAATGAAAAGAAGATTCTTTGAATAGGGAAAGGTGGATTTGAAAGGAACATTTGCACAGCACTGTATAGTTTGCAAATATTTCTACACATTTATTGTCTCAAAGTCAAGTGTCAATAAGCTTATTTTACTGTTGAACAAATTAACCCTTAGAGAGATGCAAATCATCCCAGATTTTCTAACCCTCTTACATGTGTCAAACACAAGGCCCGCGGGCCAAATCCGTCCCGCCAGGCCTTGCAATGTGGCCCGCACCGCGCTGTCATCACTGCACTCCGCTGCGTTTCCATCACAATGACAGTTTATGACTGTTCAGTAAACCATTTGGCCCGCGATTTAGGCTGGATTTTAGATTCTGGCCCCTTCTCTGATTGAGTTCGACACCCCTACGCGGGAGTCTAGCTTGTGAAATTAGAAAACAAAACCACACACACACACATACACACATACATACACACACTACAATAATCGGTTAAAACTCACTCAAGAGGCCTGTGTTTTCAACATCACTTAATCTACCCACCTTATTACTGTCAAAGCTTTATTTACAGGAGGAGAGCACTGGGCAGCACATATACCCATCCCCCACAGAACACCCAAGTGGCTGATGGAACCTGAGGTGAATGAACCTGTCAACCCAATTTCTGGTGTGTGCACCTAAAACTCAGGCTTGCAAACACTTAATCATAAGGCACAATGTAGGAAGACAATGAAAAATCAACTTTAGCTTTTAAACCTAAAGATCTAATCCAGAAGGAAGATGACATTATGTATTCTTGATCAGAAATGTTTAGACTTCTCCTTGCAATATTAGGAATGTGGCAGTTAGGTATAATTCTCCATAATGTTGTTTATTTTGACATGATTTGAAGCATCATATAAATACATTTTTTCACCAAAATTACTTAAAGGCAGTCAGCACCTAAGGACAGAAAACTGCACTCACCAACCTCCCACCCCCTGCCTCTCTATAAGTAGGGTGTGAGTGGGAGGTCAAGCAGAAGGCACCAGCAGGCTGGGGAATGTTGCCTTCTCCTCCAAAAAAGGTCCCTTGCCACTGCTGGTCCTTTGATCTCTTGCTCCCTATTTTTAGAACTCTCCTGCCCAACATCCTCTGCCCCATTGCCATGACCTTTCATGACACACTTCTCCTGATGGTTATTTTGGGATCATATTCTTTCCCCAAAGTATTACTACAGCTAGAATTAATGTATGAGCACAAGTCCTTGCTTGAAAAAGTACCCAAAGCACATGTTCCCAAAGGAGGGTGGGTGAGAGAGCTGGTGTACAAACACATCATCCATATTTTTAGTCATCAAAGCATTCTAGAAGGACTGCTTAATGTAGTAGATACCACCACCTCACCAGACAGCAGCATTATCTAGCTGCAGAATCAGGGCATGTAGACTTAGAAAATGTGTCCAGCACAGTTAATAGTGTGTGTGTGTGTGTGTGTGTGTGTGTGTGTGTGTGTGTTGTTTAAAGAGTAAATAGAAGATAGTAAAAGACTATATAGGATTTGTCACTTCAGGTTTCCTTTTCAGCCTTTACCTTTCCCTAAATCTATAAATATATAAGGATCAGTGCCCACAACAAGGGAAGGGAAGAGAAATCAAGCAAGCTTTGACTATTTCATATTTCTTAGAAAAATATTTCTACTGGAAACTCTTAAGAGGAGAACAAAAGTTTCCTCAAAATAAGTAAAAACTGCATATAAATTTATGGGGGAATCCATCCTCATTGAGAGGCAGATACTATCTTTTGTGTTCACCATTATATCTTCTCTGTCCAGTACAGTGTTAAATAAATAGCTGCATTAAGGAGATGATTTGGTATAACAATAACAGCTAAACTTTACTGAGCACTTAGTGTGTGGCTCTGTGACAAGCAATGCTCACAAGATCTGCATCAAGACATTGAGTGCCTGCAATGAACCTATGGGATACATGCTTATATTGTCCCCATTTGAGAGCTGAGGATACTGAAGTGTAGAGAGGCAAAATATCTTGTCCTGGGTCAAACATTTTTTAAATGAGAGACCCAGAATTCAACATCAGCCACTTTGAATCTAGACTTATGCTTGTGTAAAAAAAAAAAAAAAATGATTTTTCTGCTTCTGCTACATCCATGAGAAGTTTGAAATGAACTAAACTTATTCAGTATTACAAACTGAATTGTGTCCCCTCAATATTCAATATTGGAGTCCTCACCCCCAATACCTCACAATGTGACTGTATTTAGAGATAAGATCTTTAAAGATGTAATTAAGTCATTAGAGTGGGCTCTAATCTAACATGTCTGGTGTTCTTCTTAGAAGAAGAAATTTGGACATAGAGACATACAGAGGGAAGACCAGAGGGAAGATATAAGAAGAAGGCCATGTGCAAGCCAAGGAGAGGCTTCAGAAGAAGCAAACCCTGCCAACACATTGATGTTAGACTTCTAGCCTCCTGAATTATGAGAAAATAAATTTCTGCTGTGTAAGCCACCTGATTTGTGATCTTTTGTTATGGCACTCCTAGCAAGCTAATACATTCAGAGTTAACGCATAAAATGGGAGCCAATGGGGTGGAGGGAGTCAATTGGGGGGCGGGGGGTGGGGAGGGCGAGCATCTATAATACTTTCAATAATAAAGATAAATTTAAGACAATAAAATGGGAGCCAAGGAAAATGCACAGTTCAAACAAATAAAACCAATCCAAGACAGATAGTTGCTTCCCTTCTATGGACATAGTTTGACCAATGATGCAATTTTTATAAATTTCCAATTAGGTGGAAGGTGCTATCAAAGCATTCCTTTTGATGGCCCACACAGCTCAACAAATCCTCTGCTCAGAGGATCCCTGATGAATACAGAGCCTGAAAAATTAACTCCAGTTATGGTTTGTTTGGGGTATATGGTTTCTATGTCTGTAGATTTTCTTGCCCGCTAGTGTTTCCATATTCTGAGTAGAGCCCTTTCTTTTCAATAAACTCATTCATCAGATACCACAAATTTTAAGGTAGTTTTTAGAATAAAAGTTATACCAAAGAGAAGATAATGAGAATATAAAAATCACTTATAATCTCATTATCAACAAGTAAATGTTTATTAACAAATAAACCATGTTTTATGATATTTATATAAAAATAAGAACTTAATGCATATGGATTTCTGTGCTAAGCAGAGAATATTTTTAATTTACCTTTCAGTAATATTAGTTTATAAACCTTAAGTTAGTTTTTCTATTGGTCCTATATCTTTTTTTTATTTAGAGAACAAGATTTTATTCTAAAAATAGATCTTAGGAACAAAGAAATACCCAAAGCTGGTCATTATAATAACAAGAAAAAAAGTAAAAGAAATTTGCTTAAATTTTTTTTTCTGAAAAGTGCAACATTTTCACTGTAATATCCTGCCAACCCTTATTTATCTGTATTTGAGTTATATCTTTCAATAAAGAATAACCAAACTAATGAGCATCTTAAACATAATGTCAACTGAGATTTTTAAAGACTAGATGCTTTTTGTGCAATAAAATCTATATTATGCTATTGTATATTATTAAATATCAATTTATTTTTTCTCACACAACTTTAACAAACAGGTAATGTGACTCTGTTTCAGGAAATGTATCATGATTGCTTATGTATAGACTCTAGTACCTAACTGCTGGGGTTCAAATCTCAGCTTTACCATTTACTACAGCAGATCACTTAACATCTCTGTGTTTAGTTTTCTATAATGTAGATAACAGTGCCTACCCTAGAGAAATGTGAAAAGGATCAAATGGCTTACTATATGAAAAGCACTTAGAAAAATATCCAGAAGTTAGTAAGTACTATGTATTAATATTCACTAAAACTAGTAAAATATAGGTAGAGAACTAAAATCCAAAGAGATAATAAATATATATATGTTGAAAAGAAAACTACTGGAGAACAAGTTGCATTTCTTCCCTATCACTGACTAGCTTTTTGGTGGCATAGATGCCGTTAAAGCCAGAAAGGCACTTCTCCAGCCCTTCATTCATTCATTCATTCATTCATTTATTCATTTGGTCCTTCCTTCCTCATTTCCTACAGTCATCTCTGCACAGATCTGAGCACCTACATATTTCATTATACTAAGTAAGCATCAAGATATTTGTTCTCTCAAGATTGTCATGGGGGAGAAAGTCACATAAACAGGCCATTAAAATAGTACAACATATTGAGTATGATGATGGAGATCTCAGGATTCACTTCCATTACAAAAAGCCTGTGGATCCGCACGCATCATTACACACTTATTACACCCTAACCAAAGTCAGTCTAGAATGTAGGCTTGTATGACCCTGTTGTAATTCTGACCATGCTTCATGAAAATCGGTGTTAGGTGAGCGATCCCTTTCTGGCTTTCTTTTAAAAAGAATTTGTAAATGAAATCAAGGATCAGCCTATTTGTCTGAGTTCCTTCTAATCCCTTCAAATGATGAAGATTTAATTGACTACACATTTTAACCCTCAGGCAAGAAGCTACTTTTAAGATAGCATTATAGCAGCTGATTACTACAATTTCTATTTTTAACCGCTTCTAATCCCTAGTTATACCACTCATCCATGGTAAAACAGAAGGCAAAAAATATACACATGGCTTTATTTAAAGAAAAACAACAACAACACAGCACATATGAGAAGTTTTAAAGCAATAATTTCATTGTATTCACAAATCATATTTAAGGAAAGATAAACATACAGTTAATTTAGAAATTATAACTGACATAAACACTTGATATTTAAAGATAAGCTAATGAGGCAGAGTATTTTTATTGATTTCAGAAAGAAAGGGAGGAGAGAAACAGCAATGATGAGAGAGAATCATTGATCAGCTTCCTCCTGCATGCCCCCAATGGGGATCAAGCCTGCAACCTGAGCATTTGCTCTGACTGGAAATCGAACTGTGACCTCCTGACTCATAGGTTGACGCACCAACCACTGAGCCACGTCGACTGGGCAAGGCAGAGTATTTTAACAGTTTACCATGAAGATCACCTTTGTTCTATTTAAAGTACTTTTTAATCAAGATGAATAGAAGTTTCTGTTATGGGTTGAATAGTGCTCACCCTGACCCCCACAAAAAAGATATATTGGAATACTAACCCTTCCTATCTGTGAATTTGACCCTATTTGGCAGATTGCTAGGGACTGAATATTTATGTTCATATGTAGAAGCCTAAATTGCCAATGTGATGATATTTGAAAGTGGAACCTTTGGGAGGTAATTAGGTCATGAGGTGGAGCCCTCATCAATGGGATTAGTGCCCATATTAGAAGAGACATGAGTCCAGCCAGTATGTGGTTGAGCAATGTCTATGCACCAGGAAGTCACCATTTCCCTTCCTGGTCAAGGCACATGCCTGGGTTTCAGGCTCAATCCCCAGTGAGGGGCAGGCAGGAGACAGCAGATCCATGCTTCTCTCTCACTGATGTTTCTATCTCTTTCTCCCTCTCCTTTCCTTTCTCTGAAATCAATAAAAACATACTTTAAAAAAAAAAAAAGAAAGAAAAGAAGACATGAGAGAGATGATCACTTTTCTGCTCTCTTCACTGTGTCCTTGGGTCATCTGTAAACCAGGAAGTGTGCTCTCACCAGACACTGAGTCTGCTGGCACCTTGGTCTTAGTTTCCAGAACTAAGCGAAATAAATGTTGGTATTTTTTTTTTCAAATCCTCAACCGAGGACATGTTTTGAGATAAACATCTATTAATTGCCTTCCACACATGCCCTAACCAGAGATCAAATCTGCAACCCAGGTATGTGCCAGTTAATTGAACTGGCCAACCTTTTGGTGCACAGGATGATGCTCAACCACCTTAATCACTCTGTCTGGGCTAAATGTTTGTTTTTTAAGCCATCCAGTTTATGGTATTCTGTTGCAGCAGCCTGAAATAACATGCATGGAATCAAGTTAAGAAAAGAAAGAAGAAAAATGAGATAAAACAGGATTGGGGTGGACTGTAATCCAATGGCTGTTGCCTTTTTAAGAACAGGAAATTTGGACAGAGACACGGGGGAGAAGGGCATGTGAAGACAGAAGCAGACATTGACATGATGCATCTACAAGCCAAGAAACACTGAGGGGTACAGCCAGCCTCCTGGAAAAGGTAAGAAAAAATTCTCCCCTAGAGTCTTTGGAGGTGACATGGCCCTGCTGACACCTTTATGTTGGACTTCTGCCTCTAGAACTGTGAGAGAATAAAAGTCTGTTGTTCGGAGCCACCCAGTTTGTGGTTCTTTGTTACAGCAGCCCTCAGGAACCAATAATTCCAATTGCAGGACTTTCATTTTCAGCCCAAATGTAGAGACAGTCACCTTATTTTCCTTCCTATTTGAAACAACTAATCAAATATGATCAAGTATATGAAACAACTTAAGACAGGGATTGCTTAGAGTGGGGAAATAAAAGAGAGGAGACCTACAATTACTCCAACTTATTGAAAAAAAATATTCAGACTACAGCACAGGTGAGAGGGATGCAGACAGAGTCCAGAAGTCTCCCTGAGTTGGCCAGACAGAGCTAGGTGTTTGGGGAAGCCAAAGTGTCTAGAAATTAAAAGTAAAATGAACAATCTAGTGAACTGGTTAAAACTTCAAGTAACCTCATGCACATGTAATTGGAGTCTCCAAAGTACAGAAAAGGGAGATGGTGAGACCAAAAAATATTTGAAAAGATAATGGCTAAATTTTTTTACCCCCCAGATTCAATGCAAATTCTAAACCCACACATCCAATAACCGAAGAACAAAGAAAATGAAGAAAACCACACCAAGGCCCATCAGAATGAAATTGCTTAACAGTGGTGATAAAGACAAAATTCTTAAAAACAGCCACAGAGAAGATTCATTACTCAAGGAAAAACAAAGAATGTCAGCAGACTTTTCATTAGAAACAACACAAGCCAAAGCAGTGTAATAACATCTTTAAAGTGACGTCAATACCCAGTAATAATAACTTTCAAATATGAAGGTGAAATACACATATTAGTACACAAAACAACTGGTAAAAAGTGAACACAGTTTGTAGTCTAGATAACAGAGCTGTACTCATGTCAGTTTCACAGTTTTGATATAGATCTATAGTTATAAGATGCTGGGATAAAGGTTTCTGGGACCCATGTACTAATTTTTTTGCAACTTTCTATAAGTCTATATTATTTCAAAATAAAAGTTTATAAAATGAAACAGCTTGGACAGTGTGGTTCAGTGATTTAGCATCGACCTATGAACCAGGAGGTCATGGCAATTCCCAGTCAGGGCACATGCCCAGGGGGTGTGCAGGAAGCAGCCAATCAATAATTCTCTCTCATCATTGATGTTTCTATCTCTCTCTCCCTCTTCTTTCCTCTCTGAAATCAATAACAATATATTTTTTAAAAAGGAAAGAAAAGGGAAAAGAGGAATGAAGAAAAAATAAGACAAATAAAAAACAGAGAGATGATAGATTAATCCTAACTATATCAATAATCACACAAAATGCAATTGGTCTAAACACTTCAATTAAAAGGCAGATAATATCAATTGGATAAAGAAGCAAAACTAAAAAAAAAAAACAAAAAAAACCCCTAACTTTAAATACACTCATAGATTAAAAGTAAAAGAATTTAAAAAAAACAAACAAACAACAAAAAAACATAGCATCTAACACTAGATCAAAAGAAAGTTGAAGTTGGGAGTAGATTTCAAGGCAAAGAATATTACTAGAGATAAAGAGGGTATTTTGAAGTTCTCCTGAGAAACAGAACCATTGGGATATATAAGGACATACTAGTAAAGAGTTTCATTATAAGGAACTGGCTCATTTAAGATTGGAGGCTAACAAGTCCCAAGGTCTGCAGTTGGCAAGCAGGAGCCTCAGGGGAGCTGATGTAGTTCCAGTGCACAGATTGGCAGACTCAAGACCCAGGAAGAGCAGATGTTTCAGTTCAAGTCCAAAGGCAGGAGAAATCTGATGTCCTTGCTGGAAGGCACTCAGCAAGAGGAATTCCCTCTTACTTAGCCTTTTTGTTTAATTTAGGTCTTCAACTAACTGGATGAAGCCCAGCCACGTTGGAGAGGCAATCTGCTTTGTTCAGTCTACTAATGCAAATGTTAAATCATCCAAAAACACCCTCACAGACACACCCAAAATAATGTTCGACCAAATATCTGGACACCTCACCTGTCAGTCAAGTTGACATATAAAATTATTGATCACAGACGAGTTAATTTATTAAGAGGATCCTAAATGTTTATGCACCTAATAAGAGAAGTGTAAATACACCAAGCAAAAACTGACAGAGCTAAAAAGAGAAGTAGACCAATCCACAATTGTAGAAGATCTCAATACTTCTCTCCTAATTAAAAAAAAAAAATAGGTAGACAAAAGAATTTTAAAAATAAAAAAAATGGGCATTTAGAACACCTGAAGAACACTATCATACAAGTTAACATAACTGACATTTACAGAACCCCCCACCCACAAAAGCATAGACATTATTTTCAAGATGGTCCATAAGACAAGTCACAATAAAATTTTTAAAAAGTCAAGTCATACATAGTTTATTTTCTGACCACAATAACAGAACGATGCCTGGAAAATATCCAAATATTTGGATATTAAATAACACACTTCTAAATAAACCAAGAGTCAGAAAGAAATTAGACAATCTTTTGGACTGAATAAAAATAAATGCACAACATATCAACATTTGTGGGATGGTGCTGAAGAAGGATTAGAGGGAAATCTGTAGCACTAAATGTTTATAATAGAAGAAACAAAAATTTTAAATCAGTGACCTCAGCTTCCATGTTAAGAAACTAGACAAATAAAAGAAAACTAAGCTCACAGTAAACAGAAGAAAGGAAATAAAGCCAGATGGCACACTACAGGCAAGAATGGAATCAAACACCACCAAATATAATGGGATCCTGCAGTATAGCCTTCCTACCCAATATGCTCTCTCTTCTTGTCCACTTCCATTGTGGCTCACTGCCTAGGAAAAAGGTCTCTAATAACTGGGGGCTTACCTTTAAAACTGTGTGTGTGTGTGTGTAGTTTTAAAGGTATACACTGGACAGTATGTATATATATATTAGAGGCCTTGTGCATGAAATTCGTGCATGGGATGGGGGATGTCCCTCAGCCCAGCCTGCACTCTCCCCAATCTGGGACCCCTTTGAGGGATGTTAAACTGCCTGTTTAGACCCGATCCCGCCATGATTGGGTCTAAACGGGCAGTTGGACATCCCTCTCACAATCCAGGACTTCTGGCTCCCAACTGCTTGCCTGCCTGCCTTCCTGATTGCCCCTAACTGCTTCTGCCTGCCAGCCTGATCACCCCCTAACCACTGTGACCCAGCCTGATTGATGTCTAACTGCTCCTCTGCCAGCCTGTTTGCCTCCAACTTTCCTCCTCTGCCGACCTAGTCACCCCTAACTGCCCTCCCCTACATGGTTGATCACCCACAACTGCCCTCCCTTGCAGGCCTGGTCCCTCCCAACGGCCCTCCTCTGCTGGCCATCTTGTGGTGGCCATATTGTGTCCACATGGGGGCAGGATCTTTGACCACATGGGGTCAGCTATCTTGATCTTGTGTGTTGGAATGATGGT
Organism: Pipistrellus kuhlii; assembly: GCF_014108245.1. NCBI lineage: Eukaryota > Metazoa > Chordata > Mammalia > Chiroptera > Vespertilionidae > Pipistrellus > Pipistrellus kuhlii. The sequence continues at coordinate 135,676,613 of NW_023425515.1, read as the reverse complement.
CAATCTGAATATTACTCTTTTATTAGATAGGATAGAGGCCTGGTACACGGGTGGGGGTCTGATGGTTTACCCTGAAGGCTGACCCAGATCAGGGTGGGGTTCCCTTGGGGCGTGTGGCGGCCTGAGTGAAGGGCCTGTGGTGGTTTGCAGGCCAGCCACACACCCCAGCGACCCAAGCAGAGGCCCTGGTATCTGAATTTATTTACCTTTTACAATTGAAACTTTGAAACTTTGTAGCCTGGAGTGGAGGAGCCAAGCCCCTTGCTCACTCTGGCTGCTGCCATTTCTGTTGAGGTTCATGTATCTTCTATAATTAACTTTGTAGCCTTGAGTGGAGGCCTGAGCGGGCCAGGGCAGATGGAAAGCTTTGCTTCCTCCATTGCCGGGGGCAACCCTAGCCTGCTCTTTCCAGCTCTGTGGCTGCCACCATTTTTTTTTTTTTTTTTTTTTTTTTTTTTTTTTTTTTTTTTTTTTTTTTTTTTTTTTTTTTTTTTTTTTTTTTTTTGGATTTGTCTTCTATAATTGAAACTTTGTATCCTTGAGTAGAGGCCTAGGTCAGCTAAGGCTTGGCTTCTGTTGCTGGAGAAACCCAAGCCTCTCAACTTCCCTTTGTGGCTGCAGCCATCTTGGTTGGGGTTAATTTGCATACTTGCTCTGACTGTCTGGTGAGTGTGGCTGGTGGACATGGCTTGAGTGTAGTGATGGTTAATTTGCATATTACTCTTTTTTTTAGGTAAGATATGCCTAATATGCTAAGTATCCAACTGATCGGTGGATCATTCGGTTGGCCACTCGACCAGTTGCTATGATGCACACTGACCATCTGGGGGCAGATGCTCCAACCAGTAGGTTAGCTTGCTGCTGGGGTCTAGCTGATCGGGACTGGGCAAGATGGGCTAGACATGCGTTGGAGCCCTCCTGTGGTCCCCCCCCCCAGCCAGCCAACCTCCCACAGTCCCTCCCAGGCTGGCCAGCCCCCATCAATCCCAATTGCTAGCCAGGCCAAGGGACCCCACTCACACACGCATTCATGCACTAGGCCTCTAGTATAACAGAAATGTTGAGATTCATTGTACCATTTCTGATAAGGCTGACAATATAATTCCTATAACCATTAGTTATCATTAGAACACCTGAAGACAGACACTTATCCAAAAAGCTATAAACATCAGGAAGCCTGGATTACTTACCAAAGGGAAGTAGAAAGGCAATCAAAACCAAAACATCCAACCCCTTATTAATGAGAGGTTGTTAGAGAGCCCTCAAGACTTACGCCGATGTCCTAATCATAGTCAGTTAAATCCAAGCAGAGGAAACCAGTTTATTCTTCCAAGCTTTTCAGAGGATGCATTGGCAAATCCCAGAGAAACACTGTCCAGTGCAATAAGACCTCACCCCTAGTATGGGGCCCTGTTCAGTGAAGGGTCCTGCAACAGTTTGTTCACACTGTACCTTCATGAAGCGTCTTATTTTACAGTATTTACACACATGTTATTTACACATGCACTCACCCCTCTAAAATGTGCTATCCTCAATGTCAGGGACCACATTTTAGTCATCTTTGTTTCCTCAAACCCTAACATGGCGCCATCATTTTATGAATGTGCTTTAAAGGCAAGTATGAACCCCCTTGAAATCTAAAAGGTTATGGACCACACCCAATTTGATAGCCTGGAGACTTAAAACAAAACAAAGCTTCCGGTAAGTTGAAAACAGAAAATAGAGGCTTGTTACATATTTTCTCAGTTCAATTATATTTTAAAAACATTTCAAAAATGGATTTGTTCCTAGCCTTCAGTGAGGGTGGGACCGAGTTTTATCTAAACTAGTCTGCCCATCCTTTTCCCACGGTGTTCTGGAAGAAAGCAGAATGAAATGACTCAGAACTTGGAGCACTTCTTAGTTCCCAGGCACTGTCACCTAATTGTGTTCCAAAAGAGAGGCCTATACACAAAGGATCAAAACCTGGATAGTCCGTGACTTTTAAGAGGAGAGGTGACTTCAGCTGGAAATTGTCTCAGTTCTCACTTTTTGTCCCTTCACAAGTCTTCTCTGAGTTTGCTCCCATTCCATCCTCATCCCCTACCTCCTTCTCTGGCCCCAGCTTTTAGGGTTATAAGTCCTTCAAATAGTGTTTGCAGGTTGTTCCTGCCATGAAAGTAGGCCCTTTATAGTTACATTTGTGAACTGAGACTCAAGGGCTTCTAGATGCACAATAGCAAGGACCTAGAAAGTGCAGAAAGCCCAGAGAACCTGTCATTTGTCCCTAGAAAACAGAAATCACATATACATACCTAAGTCATTCAAAGAAGCAAATAAATGTACGTGCAGGCTGATTATCCCCATGCCTGTTCTCTGATTATAATGATGATGAGGATGTAGTCAACATGATGCTAATGATCCCATTCACTTTAATTTGCATCTCCTTTTAGAAGTTAGACTCACCAGTGGCTCTAAGACTCAATGTCAATGGATCTGAAAGCTAAGGAAAAGCTAAAGGGCTGGCTCTATATAGGCAAGGTGGTAACAATAAAAGAAAGTAGAAAAAGAACAAGCACTTATAAAAGGAGTGGAAACTAAGGGAGTCAGAACAGTAGATATACACAAAGGGCATGAGGTTTGAAGTCAGTCCTGGGTGAGAATCCTTGTTTGGTCACATTCTATCTAATCTTGGGCAAGTTGCTTAACTTCTCTGTATCCTTATTTCCTAAGTTGAAAAATATATTAAGCCCTAGCTGGTTTGGTTCAGTGGATAGATCGTTGGCCTGTCAGCTGAAGAGTCCCGGGTTCGATTCCAGTCAGGGCGTATCCCCAGTAAGGGGCATGCAGGAAGTAGCTGATCAATGATTCTCTCTTATCATGTTTCTCTCTCTCCCTCTCCCTTCCTCTCTAAAATCAATAAAAAAAATATATATTTTTAAAATGTTACTTAAATAGTACAAATTGGTAGTAACAATGTGCAGGTGACCACAGGTCAGGGAAGTGGCAGCTCCATCTGCCTTCGGAAACAAAATCAATGGCAATGACTAAGTTACAATAGAAGCATCTCTCAATCTCTGAGTTCCTCCTCTGTTCTGACACATCTCTTTTTATTCAGAGGAAATAGGAGCAAGCTCAGGCAAGAGTCCCTAGTAAGAAACCGGCTTTTGTTGTTTAACTCATTCATGACCAGACTCTCTTGAAGAAATTGGGGTGTGTAATTACTAAAAATACAAATAAGCTCAAGACACATTTGGAAAGATATTTAAGTGACATCCATAGTCCGTTGGTAAGGGAAAGTGAAATTGAGGGCAAGTTTTTAAGCTGAAAGGCAGATTTCCTGGGGGCCAAATACCGTGTTCTCTGTCCAAAGACCAGCCTTTGGAACAGACACTCTATTCTACCCTAACTGCTCTGTGCCCTTGCACCTGCTACTGATTCCAGCTAAGCCCCAGTTTTCTCATTACTTAAATTAGGACAAAATACTCACCCTACAAGGTTGTTTATAAACATGAGATGAGATCACTAACTCATCTATATAGATACACACTAACTGCCCAGTCTTTGGTAGGCAATACCCAGGCCCCATAGAAAAAAAATATCTAAAACTATCCCCATAACTCCCCAATGCTGAAGTCACATGTCAGCTGGTGTTAATCCCCAGGCATGGTAATTTATACCCTGGGGCGTGTGAGTGTGTGACCCTGAACTGGGACAACCTGATTATCTTTTAGATATGGAAACAAAGAAAAAAATCTCCCAAGGCTCACCACTGCCTATAGGCAAAGTTGTGATTCTATGACTCAAGGTCATCTGAGTACTTTCTTATAGGGTCAGTAGGGCCCTAGGCAAGCCAGAAAGCTGGTCTGGATGAATCTTCTAAATTTTTTAAATTATTATTTTAGAGAGAGACAAAGAGAGACATTGATCAGTTGACTCCCACACGCCCCCCATCCAGGGATGGAACCGCTAACTGGGTGTATGTATGTGTGTATATATATATATATATATATATATATATATATATATACACTCTGACTGGGAATCAAACCAGCCATTCTTTGGTGTAAGGGACGAAGCTCCAAGCAAATGAGCCACACCGGCCAGGCTGGATGGATCTTTTAAATCACATAATCTATATGCCATTTGTCAAATGATTTTATAACTAGAGCTCATCTAGTTTAAAGAATATAGAATATCATCTAGACTAGAATAAGGCTAGATCATGCTATGATAACTGGCAGTGCTTAGCAGTAAGATAAATGTAATTTATTAAACACTTACTATGTGTCAAACATCCTGTTAAGCATTAAACCTGTCTTATGTCTTATTTCACATAATCAGCCCAATTACCAGAATCTTTCTTTACACTGAATCCTCAAACCTAAAAATGTTGGCACGAATAATTGGCTTCAATCTCTCTGCAGGATCTGAGTGCTCATGTACCATACCCAAATCAGATCCTCTCTAAATGCTGAATATGGTTTGTGTGGTTTTAAGAGGGGAACGAAGAGGCAGGTATCTTTGGAAATAAAGCACAGGAGTTGGAGGTAAATTCTTAATCCCTTGAGTCTCATGCCAACCCATTTGATAGTGACTTATAATTAATATGTTTCATATTGCTCAATCATGTCTAGAAGATGGATTGCAGGGTGGAGTGGGAGAGGTGCCTTCCGGTCCATTCCAATGAAATGTTTATGCGTTATCACAAAACAAGAAGTTCTGCAAGGTAAAGGGGTTAGCAATGCCTGGCTTCCTGTGGACAGATGCCAGGTGGAGGAAATAAACAGATATAGTTCCTATTGGTTACGAATGCCCTAAAAAAAAAAAAAAAAAAAGTGTTTCCTATCATGCTGCCAAGACAATGCCAGCTGCTTACACCATAAACTCAGGAGGAAAAGAAAAAGGGAGGCTGCATGGTGTCTGGGGAGTAAAAAATAAAGATGCTTATTCCAGTTTTGTTGATAAATTATAAACTCCTACAGCTAAGTTAAGTGGCAGCCCTGGTTTTAAGACAAATGGAAGTCTAGCCAATTAAATGAAACCTGACAATAAAATGCTATTCCCTAATATTTCGTGAGTAGCTACGAGCAGGACAACTCTTGGAGACATTCAGTGTGGAGATCACAACTGAAAGGCACCCAACCTTGCCTTCTTTCCTTTTCTTATCATGAACTTTGATGGCATGTTAACAGTTTTAATCAATTGCCAATAGTTTAAAATTTGAAAGACTTCACATAAAAACCCAGATCTCTGGTATATCTTAAAAGTGAAAAAAATAAGCAAACATCTTCCTCTATCAACCACTCAGCTCCCCAGAGTTGGTCCCCACTATTTCCATGGTTCCCTGAGGCTGTAGCCAAGTGTTAGCTGGCACTAATCCTTGAAATGACATTTTGTTACATGGCTGATCCCTGGGAGGCCTTCGGTGCCTGTCCCCTGACTCGGGCAACCCCATTACCTCACAGATAAAGACACGAAGGCAAAACCTCACCCTGCTCACCCCTGCCTGCAGGCAGGGTCCCAATGCTACGACAGGCCAAGCCATTTGCAGAAGGTCCCAGCGAACTGCCCCTGCCAGTTCCCACAAGTGATCTTATGACCCAGCCACCCTCACCACTCAGGGTAGAGGATCTGTTCTTCTGTCTCACCTGCCCTTCCCTGGATCAGAGTCTCACTCATTCTCTCCAACAGATGAGTTACACCCTCACTCCCAGGCAGAGAAGTGAACACACAGCATGTTGTATCTACTTAAAAAATTATTTTATTAAGGTATTATATGTGTACATATCTTACCATTGCCCTCCCCCCTCCCCCACTTCTTTATATACCCTCCCCCCCACCCCCCGAGTTTTGCGTCCATTGGTTATGCTTATATGCGTGCATACACATCCTTCTGTTGGTCTCTTACCTTCTCCACCTATCCCTAACCTTCCCACTGTAATTTGACATTCTGTTTATGCTTTACTATCTCTGTATCTATATTTTTGTTCAACAGTTTATAATGATCTTTGTTAACCATAAATGAGTGAGATTATGTGGTGTTTTTCTTTCATTGATTGGCTTATTTCACTTAGCATAATGTTCTCCAATTTCATGCAGGTTGCTGCAAATGGTAAGAATTCCTTCTTCTTTATGGCAGCGTAGTATTCCATTGTGTAGATGTACCATAGTTTTCTGATGGGCACCTCGGCTGTTTCCAAATCTTAGTTATTGTAAACGTTGTATCTATTTTTAGCAGCAGACTGTAGAGTCCTCAAGGGGAAGATCAATGTTAAAGTCCCATTTTTTATGTCACCAGTGCTTACCCAGTGCGATGACACAGAATGGACTCGATATATCTGGGCTTCAGAGAGGGAAAATGACGTGTCCTCAGATACCTTTGTAATTGTACTCAGAGTTGGAAGAAATAAACAGGTTCAAGCATGTGTCCAACCCACAAGGCACACTCAGACTGATGACCATCAGGTGACACAGAAAACCTTATCTCAGTGGCAAACGCAGTTCTCAACAGGCCTTGTAAGGATTGCCAGATCAGTGTGGCTTGTGAAATGTCAGAAGGACCTCAACGATCTGATATCTTCCCTATCAGACTGCCAAGGTGCCAAAAAGTCCGCTATGTAAACTTGTTTGCGTGAAGACCTTTTCTGTTACAATAGAACATTCCTCTCTCTCCTCCTCCTCCAAAGCCCAGTCTCTTAGGCAAGTCTCAGAGGTTAGCACAGCTTCAGTTAAAGTATCAACTACTTTTCTATCTGATGCATTTATCCTGGAGTATCTGGGTATGTAATAATGTAAAAGTTCCAGTAGACGGGACAGGCCTGGATGTCTGAAGCAAGAGATGGGGAGGCAGTATGCACAGTGGCTAAGTGCAAGGCCCACTGGAACCAAGATGCCTTGGTTCAGGTCTGCTACCTGCTAGGTGAGTGCCTTCTGGCTAGTTACCTACCTACATTTCTTCAATTACAATAGTAAGAGATATTGATGGACAGGAGGAACTGCCTCCACAGGGCATTGGAGAATTAAATATATAAATGGGCATTCCAGTGCCTGACATAGAGTGAGCCATATCAGTGTTTGCTTCTGTCATGAGGAGAGGATGGCATGAGATGTAGCCCTAAAGGGGCTGCTCCAGTTTTACTCCCTGCTGTCTCCTCTCCCAATTTACAGATGAAGGATAACAAGGCCTGGAGCGGATGAGCAGCTTGCAGAAGGCTACAAAGACCGTGCAACCCTAGCCGGTTTGGTTCAGTGGATAGAGTGTTGGCCTGCAGACTGAAAGATTGAAAGGTCCCAGGTTCGATTCTGGTCAAGGGCATGTGCCTTGGTTGTGGGCACATCCCCAGTGGGAGGTGTGCATGAGGCAGCTGATTGATGCTTCTAACTCGTTATCCCTCTCCCTTTCTCCCTGTAAAAAAAAAAAAAAATCAATAAAATATATTTTAAAATAATAATAATAATAATAATAATAATAATAAAAGACCAGTGCGGTGGCAGAGCTAGGGCTTCCTATCTAGAGGTCTCCCGCCCGCCACGCCTCCCAAAGTAACTTACTCAGGTTAAGGGGAGGCAGTATGCACAGAGGAAGGTAGGGGAGACCAAGAGAAAGCAAGAGCCAGCTCCTCCTGGGGACAATGGGACCAGAGCCTTAGGAACTTCTCCCCAGAGGCAATTCCAAGTGCCAGTTCTCCGGGGTGGAGAGGGGATGGGGTGGTGGGAGATGGGTGTGGGTGGGGCGGAGGGGGGAGGGGGAAGGGGCGGGGGGAGGGAGGGAATCCTCCAGGTCTGAGCCAAGCCGAAATCGGACAACACACACACACACACACATACACACACACACACACACACACACACACACACACACACACGCCCCTGAGCCTGGGCGTACCCCGGCCTCTGGCACCGCGCGGCGACTTGCTGCCCCGCTGGGAGGACGAGTCAGCAGCGGGGCGGACGGGAAAAGTGACACCATCGGGCCGAGGCTCTCTCCGCGCCAGCCTCCCACGCAGCGCGGGCGGCCCGGGCCCTCGCGGAGGAGCGTGCAGGAGCTGAGCGGCGGGGGGCTGGGAGGATGGGGAGAGGGGGGCGCCCGGCTCTGCACCCCAGCCCGAGGCCTGGGCGCCGGCTCCGTGGGGAGGAACGCGGCGCCCCGCGGCTGTGGGCCGGCCCCTAGGACGGCCGCCGCCCCCCGGAGGAGGATGACGGAGCCTGGAAAGACTTTCTCCAAATATGGGCCCCGCGGCCGCCGGAACCTCCGCCCGGGCCGCCGGCAGGGGGCGGCGGGAGCCAGCGGCGGGCGCGCCGGGCTCGGTCCTGGCCCTCTCCCCGCGCGCCTGCCGGGCAGCTCCCTCCGCCGGGCGGGATGCGGGGCGGGAGGGCTGCGGAGAGAAAAAGGGAGGCGCGGGGCGACCTCTTCAAGTGGTCTTTGGCGGCATCCTAAGCCGTCCTGCTCCCTGAGGCGCTGCGGCGAGGCTGGGGGCGCGGGAGTCCCGGGCACCCGGCCGCCCCGGGCTGTGGTTCTCGGTGTGTGGCCCCCACCAGCCGCCGCGCCAGGACCTAGGGACCCGTTAGGATGGCAACTAGTAAGAAATCCTGGGATGGGGCCCGGCAATCATCCCATCACCCCCCTCTCCAGGGGATTGATTCTCAGATGCATACGTTTGGAAACTACTGGTTCAGGGCTAGGACGCCGGGGGCACCAGGTTTAAGGTGATGATCCTTCTCAGTCGCAGCCAGACAGTGAACCCTTCTCTTGGGTGACAGTGAACCCTTCTCTTGGGTGACAGTGAACCCTTCTCTGGGATGACCTAAAACTCCCGGGCAGCCGGGGTGAGCGGCGCCCCCAGCGCTCAGCTCCAAGCCAGGGGCTGCGGAGGACAAGCAGCTCCTTCTCCGCGCCCTGCAGCCCAGGGAGACAAGGCGGCCCCTCATTCCCTCGCGGGGCACTCCTACAGGGAGGGGCGGAGGACACGGAGCAGCATCAGCGCAGAAGCAGCACCTACTCAGACACAGTAGCACACGTCCCCTCCATTCGGTGAGCGAGAACTGCTCTGCAGAGGAGACGAGAAGGCGACCACACGTCTGGGGCTCCCGGATGGTCCCTGAGCTGGACAAGAGGACCTGCTGCTCCGCTCGCTGCCGCCCTGGTTTACCAGCCGACGCACCGGGATACCTATGGGAAGGCTGGGCACCTAGGTTCCTGGGGTCCCGGCCCTGTTTGCTACCGCTCCCCAATCCCCCTCCCACAGCCCAGGCCCTGCTTAACACAGGCGGCTGGCTGTATGTAAGGTGAGCTAGGTTTCTCCTGTGGTTGAAAATCCTCCTTCAAATCCCCCAGTTAAAGAGGAAACAAACACACACACACACACACACACACACACACACACACACACACCCTTGTTAGAAAACTTGATTTTTAAAGGAATCCCTGGAACGGTGTGTGTTTTGAGTGCAAAGCCACTCGCTGCAAAGCAGCAGACCGAGCCTCCTCTTTGCCCGGCCCCCCACCCCCACTTCCATACAGGAACAAGGTATATGCCCAGGCCAGTTGGATCATCCGCTGAAATTTTATTTTAAACCATGACAGACGGATTGCGTGGAAAACAAGGGATTCCAAAGAATTTCCTGCTCTGGGAACAGAAGTTAAGTCTATATTTAACAACATCTGAAGCTGTCAAGTATGCTTTGTGGTTGGATAACAGGCAGAAAAATGTTAAAAACGCAGGCTACTGCTATACCCAAATATGGAAATATTGTTACGTCTGGTGTCTGATTCACCATCTGGAAATACTTACAACCATGAAGTCAAATAGAAAAAGACACCACAACAGAAGCCAGGGACACTCCTCTGTGTCCATTCTCTTTCCACCCACGTCCCCCACCCTGCACCGCCCCTGCTCACTCTGGTCCCAGGCACTTCATTAAGAAGAAAACAGCAATAAAACTCTAACACAGGAAAAACCACTTTCCTAAACAATAATTGATGGATGGGCCTTGGGTACAATGTAGGGCCCAGACGTTCCTCACTGTATTTGCATAACAATCTATTGTCGCGAAGAGACACACCCCTCCAATAAAGCCTCAGAGATCCGGCTTCCCCCAGCAAAAGCCTCTGAGCCTTCTGAGAAGGCACTTCTGAATGAATGAAACTTAACTCCTCCCTGGTAGTTCTCCTCACTGGAGATTGTTTTCATTGCAATCGCTTCCCATGTGCGGTTCAGTCACAGAACAGTCAGCACTGAGGGGGAAAAAAGGCCTTCTTCAGCAAGACTGTCCAATTCCATTAAAATTAAAGAGGACAAAAGAGCAAATGAGACAGGCACCTCTCCTAAAGCACATATACAAGGGAGACTGGCATAATCTCTTGTACATGTTTTTATTAAAATTGCACAAAGAAGATAATTTAGGAACTTTGAGGGAAAGTTTATCCATCCCACTAACGATGTGGATGCTGTTAAATAGTTGCTTCTGCCAAGCGCGTTGCAGGTAAGTAGGGTCTTTAAATCTGCTAACATTTTAATTACAGAGTATCCCACCCTAAACTCTTATTTCTCTGTGCTTGGAGAACATTGCAATTCTCTTGCGACCGGAGGTTTCTTAGTGGTTCCAAGGAAAGGAAATTTAAAAATCCCGCACGACTTTCGGCTTTCAGGGGTCTGCTTTTTCCAGGGATCCACTGGGCACCATGGTAGTGGAATCAACACCTGTGTATGCCTTTGCAGCATACACAGGTGTTGATCTCAGTGTAAATCACTCCACGGCGGTCCCCTCTGCTTGGCTGGCTGCTCCGTGTGCACCGCCACCCGCCCGCGGAGGGAGGGAGGCTGGCAGCGCCTGCCCAGGCTCCCGCATCCGCGAGGAAGTGTGCGCCAGCCTCCCGGAGAACTCCCAGGCTTCACTTCCTCTCAGACTGCAACCCCAGGCAGCGGGCTGGAACTGAAGTAGTGGGAACCTCCAAAAACAAACAAGGACGACAGACCGAAAAAGGGAGGGCAGGACGGGGGAGAGGGGGCGCGGAAGAGGGTAGACCTCTGCTTGGAAAATCGCCAGGCGTGGGAGAGAGCAGTGATTCCCACCCCACCCCCACCCTCTCATTCATAAATGACACTGCGGGGATTAATTTGCAATGCACTTCACGTTGCTAATAAACACCATGCCGAAGCTCTGGGGCTTGACCCGAGCATGCTACCAAGTCCACAAGTGGTTGCCTGGCTCAAAGATATACCCCCCTCCCCCTTCCCCTTCGCCTCTCTCCGCAGATAACTTGACTCTCACCTTCGCTATAAACAAGCAAACAGCTCACCGCCTCCCGGGTGAGGGTTTCCAAGGCTGCCCGGTCAACTCGGCATCACCAAACAAAACGACTTTTGTTCCTCCCTCTCAGGTCCTCCTACCCTCCCGGTCCAGACAAAGTTCTGAACTCTTTTCTCCCCCCCGCCCCCCCTCCAACCCCTACCACCCCCCATCTGTCCACCACCATCACGCCAAAAAGATCCCTCCCCTATAGACACGTCGTTATTTAAAGTGGAAAAACGGGTGGAAAAACGGAAGATTGTTTGCTTGGGTCCCGGACCAAAAAAAAAAAAAAAAAAAAAAAAAAAAAAAAAAAGGTGCAACGGGGCCAGGGGAGGCGCTTGGCAGCGGCCCGCGCCAGCGCGCATTCCTGAGATGTTTGAGAATTCTGGAGGCACAGACAGGGCCGACGTCACTGCAGCACGCGGCGCCGCCGCCGGCCCGTATAAAGGGCGGGCTCTGCGCGCCGGGGCAGACCGCGAGCGGGAGCCACCCGAAGCATCATCCCCGGCCCTCCGCTGCTCCCTGGCCCGGACCTCGGCAGAAGGACCTCCGCAGCCCCTCGCCGCCCGGCCCTCCTCTCCGTGCCGCCCGGCCCGCCGCACCGATCGCCCGGCCCAGCCGCCGCCGTCCGTCCTCCCATCCGTCCGCTGCGCCCGGAGTGCCCGCGTCTTTGCTTCCGCGCTCACTCTCCGGGACCCCTGCGCGCCACCATGAGCCCCCGCACGGCCAGGACGCTCGTCGCCGCCGTCACCCTCCTCCAGCTCGCCCGGTTGGTGAGTTCTTCTGCCTCCGCTGCCCCGTCCGCTTCCACAGCCCCGCGTCCTCTCCCCACGTTGCCCACGGCACGGAAAAAAGTAAACTAAAGAGTTCGGGGACCTTTCGGGAGCCTCTTTCTTTACGGTCCCCCTTTAAAGAGGTGTCTGGGGCCTCCTGGCCGACGCAGCCCTGCCCGGGGTGCCCCAATCGGAGACCCCCCCTCTCCCATCCCCGTCCCTTCCCCTGGGCTCCTCTCCTGCTCACTGCGCCGAGCCTCACGCGAGTCTTCTTCTCCCCCCGCCAGGCGCTCTCCTGCCCCGCCGCCTGCGACTGCCCCCTGGAGGCGCCCAAGTGCGCCCCTGGAGTCGGGCTGGTCCGGGATGGCTGTGGCTGCTGTAAGGTCTGCGCCAAGCAGCTCAACGAGGACTGCAGCAAGACGCAGCCCTGCGACCACACCAAGGGGCTGGAATGCAACTTCGGCGCCAGCCCCACCGCTCTGAAGGGGATCTGCAGAGGTAAGAGGCTTGTGGTTTGGCCCCTTTAAAAAAAATAATAGTCCCCGTAGTCCAGGAGTTTAGTAATTTTGAGACCATGTATGGTGATGCTTTGTTGTTGGTAGCTTGGCAGAAAGGCACATGATTTCAGCAGTCTGGAATGCAATTCAGTGTGTCTGGGCCCAGCGAAAAGCGCATACGGAAAAGTGATTCCTGACTAACTTATTGTTCTGGGCTGCAGTCTCTGGGGAGCTTGCAGGGAACTTTACCATAAATTGAATTTAGCAGCAGAAATATGTATGAGTTTCAGGCGGCCGTGGTGCGGAATCTTAACTTGATCCTCTTCTCCCTTTCTCTCCTGGTGCTCTTTGCAGCTCAGTCGGAGGGCAGACCCTGTGAATACAACTCCAGGATCTACCAGAACGGGGAGAGTTTCCAGCCCAACTGTAAGCACCAGTGCACATGTATCGACGGCGCCGTGGGCTGCATTCCTCTGTGCCCCCAAGAACTTTCTCTCCCCAACCTGGGCTGTCCCAACCCCCGGCTGGTCAAAGTGAACGGGCAGTGCTGTGAGGAGTGGATCTGTGACGAGGACGGTGCCAAGGACCCCATGGAGGACAGGGACGACCTCTTGGGCAAGGGGCCCACATTCGATGCCTCCGAGGTGGAGTTAACAAGAAAAAACGAGTTAATCGCGTTTGGAAAAGGCGGCTTCCCGAAGCGGCTCCCTGGTAAGTGAAAACGGAGCCCCTAAGGCCTGGTGAAGCTTTATAGAAATGAGGACTTGGATCTGTTTGTTGTCAGCACGCCTCTGAGAAAGTCTTCCCTCTTGTTTGCCTCTCTAGCTTTTGGACAGGGCCCTCGCATCCTGTTCAACCCTTCTCTGCACGGCCAGAAGTGTATCGTCCAAACAACTTCATGGTCCCAGTGCTCCAAGACCTGCGGAACTGGTATCTCCACACGCGTTACCAATGACAACCCAGAATGCCGCCTGGTGAAAGAAACCCGGATCTGTGAGGTGCGGCCTTGTGGACAGCCCCTGTACAGCAGCCTGAAAGTAAGTTTCTGCCTGGCGGGTACCTGTTGCTGGGCAGCTAGCTGGGTGAGATGGGGGCCTGCCTTCCAGGAAAGAGAACCCTTGCCCCTAACGTTCCTTCTCTCGTCTTTCTTACAGAAGGGCAAGAAATGCAGCAAAACCAAGAAATCCCCAGAGCCGGTCAAGTTTACTTACGCCGGATGTTCCAGTGTGAAGAAATACCGGCCCAAGTACTGCGGCTCCTGTGTGGACGGCCGCTGCTGCACGCCCCTGCAGACCCGGACGGTGAAGATGCGCTTCCGCTGTGAGGACGGGGAGATGTTCTCCAAGAACGTCATGATGATCCAGTCCTGCAAGTGCAACTACAACTGCCCGCATGCCAGTGAGGCCTCGTTTCCCTTCTACCGGCTGTTCAATGACATCCACAAATTCAGGGACTAGACGCCACCCGGGTGTCCAGCACCAGGGTGGACAGGACGGACGGGGAGAAGAGTGCCGGAATCGCGGAGACATGGGTGGGGGCGGTGGGGGTGAAGGGACTCATTGTAGAAGGGATGCATTGCTCACACATGAGTAGTATTAAGGTGTTTTGAAACGGCCAGGTGTGCTGGTGCAGATGGACTCTGATGCGGCTGCCATTGGAGAATACTTTGCTTCATAATACTGGAGCACACGTTACTGCTTCATTTTGGAGCTTGTGGTGTTGATGACGTTCTGTTTTCTGTTTGTAAATTATTTGGTAAGCGTATTTTTTTTTCCTCTAGGCTTTTTTTTCCTTTCGGTTCTGCAATTGTAAGATAGTGAGATTAGTGGGACAGGGAAAGCCTTCATCCTCTGACAGAAGTAACCGGGAGGGAGGGGTTTCCTTCTTTCCCAAAGGGGACACTCTGTGAGTGTCTGTGAGAGGCAGCTATCTGCACTCTAAACTGCAAACAGAAATCAGGTGTTTTTAAAATTGAATGTTTTTATTTATCAAAAATGTAGCTTCTGGGGAGGGTGGGGAAATGTAATACTGGAATAATTTGTAAATGATTTTAATTTTATATTCAGTGAAAAGAATTTATTTATGGAATTAATCATTTAATAAAGAAATATTTACCTAATATCTGCGTGTATGGCATTCCATATTTTTAGAGGTTGGCCACAGTCATTGGAAGCAATCTAGATTATCCATTCAATCATTCAAACAGGATTTATTGAGCGTCTGCTTTGTGCCAGGATCTGGGTTAGGTGCTTGGGATAGAACAGGAAAATGACCTACATAAATAAAACAATGACTGCTTTTATATCTTCAGTGAGAAAGATGGTTGCATTTAAAATAATCTGCATTAAAAAAAAAAAACAACATGTATTGAACACCAGGTATGGTAAGAAGCACAAGGAGGAATCCAAAGCCAAGTTTGTGATTTAAATAATAATGCATTGTTTTTATAAGAAATCAAAGCCCAGTGGTCTCCCTCACCCAGTCACTGTGAGATGGATATAGTAATTTATCATTTTAATCACCAGGTTATTGTGCATATCACTTCAGGAGAGAGAAACTTTAATGAAAGCAGTCCGTAGCTTGCACATGTCTTCATTTGGATAAGGTTAAGTATGGTTAGATAATGTCTTATAAAAGATGGCTTGTTTATAACTTCATATTTTACCAATATTGTTTCAAAAACTACTTAAAAATCTGCCCTCAGTTGGGATCAGAGGGGGGGGACCTTTGAGTCTATAGGAGTCAGTTTGTTTTCATTGAATAAGCCCGAAGCAATGACTTGTGCTAATCCTAATAAACTGGTGATTAGGTAAACATGCTGCTAAATGCAAAGGAATGCGAGGAATTTCAAGTACTTTTCCACTAGCATGAGGACCAAGCTACCCCATCCCCCTTTCCTTTTTATAATATACATTATATTGATGGAGGCAGAAGCAGGTAGAGTTGGCCATCTAGAAGGTCAAAGGCTAGATGTAGAGCTTTCCTGAAAGAAAATGACCTGAACCATAGGTCTAGGAGAGGCCGAGAAGGTTGTGTCAATGTTTGTGAAAATGTTGGTAGCCTGTTTTAGAAGAACCTACATCTTGAGAAAGCGCTGACAATAAACCTTTTATAGAGAGGAGTTTTCCTTTCATCGACCCTCTTGGCTCCTGTTCAAATCCACAGTGAAATATTTCAGTCTGCACTTGGTTAAGAGAGTACTTGAATTTTTAGGCAATAAGAGAAAGTGCTTTAAAAGAGGAGGTGGAGGACAGTTCCTGGGGTCCTACAATGGTGATTTTTCAAAATAGTTTTTTTGATGCTTCAATGAAGACCTACAGAAAAGCAATGCCTAAGCATTGGTTTTTAAAGCCTTACCGAAATGCATAAAGGTTAGCATAAATGTGTTAGTAAAATTTATGGGCAAAGGCCTTCCCTCTTCTGATTTTGACAATGTCTCTCTTGCCAGAAATATTATAATCTGTGCCTATGTGTAGCCAGTGTTTCTTGCCTGAGGCATTCAAATGTAAGGTATTTGGGAATTTAAACACCACCTGGTTCAGTCTTGGATGCAGTTAAACTTGTCAGTGCAATATAATATGTGAAACATAATAAAGGTGTGAGGTTTTTGAGGTGCAGTCGTGTTGAACAGACATCTGAATTCATAGATAAGATTTACAGATTCTCAGGCGCCAATCCTGAGTTATTTTCCTCCAACACTAGTGCCTAGCAAAGTACTTCATACACAGAGATCAAGGAATGATAAATTATGGATCTATTAAGTGTGTAAGGAGGTGATATCTGTCCAAATAAGCTCAAATGTGAAACAAAATCTAACATGGGAAAACTGGATCGGTGGGTCATTAATCTTATTGTAATGAACACAAGAAGAAGAATGCTTAACCACCTATTCCATTTAAATAGGATTGCTCAATTAATTTAAAAGAAAAAGTGAATGATGCAAATTATGTCTATTTTATTTGGCTATAGAAAAAAGTGGAGAAAATCAAAGTAGTTGAGAATGAAATTATGTGATTTAGAACATACAGCTTTAATCTAGGTCCAGCATGGAGCTCTACCTCCTGCAAATATTGAGAAAACAAAATAAAAACCTGTGCATCTGCATATGCAATGGCAGTTACACATATAAACATTCATCGTAACACCCCTCCGCACACAGCGAAGATGGTGTGTTGTTCTCATTTTCCAATCCAAAAGACCCTGTGGGTTTCTGTTTGTGTGTTTTGTTTGTTTGTTTGTTGATTTGGTGTTGTTTTTTTGTTGTTGTTGGTTTTTTTTATTTTTATAAAGATGTAAGAACTTATCTCTATAATAGTTTAAAAATAACCTCAGAGTCTTAGGAATTCAGTGGATTTTAAGAAATATTCAATTGGACATTTAGAAGTATGGTAAGTAGTCAAACCATGAAGATTCTCACATAAATGCGTGTGCTATCTACTCCACAAAGAGGTGTGACTGGGTCAAAATTAGCAAAGCATATTTCAGTTATTTTTCCAATAGAGAGACCAGACTTGATGTGTTCACAACCTTTTTTCCTGCCATCTGGCAGTATTTGAAAGTCAGCTGAGCAAGGGTGCAGGAGGGCCACAGTACAGAACAAAGCCGTGTTCGGCTCAGAGGGGCAGGTGATGCAGTGGAAAGAATCCCAGATTGGAATCCAAAGACACATCTTTTCCCACCAGCTCCGCCATTAATTCACTGGGTGACTCTGGGCAGTTTCTGGGTCATCTCGTCCTCCCCTGTTTTAAAATGGAACAATAGCCCCCAGCATTTTTGCCACTCAAAGCCTTATTTTTTCATTTACTCTCTATGGTGCATTGATTCCCACACCTTGAAAACTTCATCTCTGAAAACAATTGAATGTATGAAGTGAAACTGCTCAGGCCTTTCTGTGGGCAAAAGAACTCATCTCTATAAAGCCTCTGAAAATGTAATGTCGGTAGCCCCCTTTACTTTCTAGCTCACCCCTAGTTATAGGACAATGGTGGCAATCCCTGGACCTCACAGTCAGTAGGTCCATACGTTCATCTCCCTGTACAGCCCTGATAGCTCCTGTCCTTACAGGAGCCAGAGTGAGCCTTTAAAAATGTAAATCTGAACATGTCCATCAGAGCTTAAAGGCTCCGTGGCTTCCATTGCTTTGGGAATAAATTCAGCTCCTGCCGAAACTGGTTTGGCTCAGTGGATAGAGAGTCAGCCTGCAGACTGAAAGGTCCCAGGTTAGATTCCGGTCAAGGGCATGTACTTGGTTGTAGGCACATCCCCAGTGGGGGGTGTGCAGGAGGCAGCTGATCGATGATTCTTTCTCATTGACGTTTCTAACTCTCTATCCCTCTCTCTTCCTCTCTGTAAAAAAATCAATAAAATATATTTAAAAAACAAACACACACACACACACACAAAACAAAAAAACAACAACATTCAGCTCCTTGCTTGGCACACAGGTCCTGAACTCTCCCTGCTTCTTACCCCTCACCCTCACTCTCTATACTCTCACTTGCCCTTTCCTCTTTGAAATAAGCCAAGTGAATCACTCCTTAGGGACTTTGCTCTGCCCCCAGGGTCCTCCTATTTGATCTAAACTTCTTATCAGGCAGGTCTCAGCATAACTGCTACTCTCTCAGTGACCTTCCTTCACCACCCCATCTGAAGTAGTTCATTACATTAAGCAGTTTTATTTACAGCATGGCATTTAGCACTACCTGATGGTTTCTTGTTCATTTATGCCTGTCCATCTATAATCCTATTTAATAAAAGCATAATATGCAAATTGACCATCACTCCAACACACAAGATGGCTGCCCTCGTGTGGTCAAAGATGGCTGCTCCCATGTGGACACAAGATGGCTGCCACAAGATGGCCAGCAGGGAAGGGCAGTTGAGAGGGACCAGGCCTGCAAGGGAGAGCAGTTGAGAGGGATCAGGTCTGCAAGGGAGAGCAGTTGAGGGCAATCAAGCCTTCAGGAGAGGGCAGTTAGGGGTGACCAGGCTGGCAGAGAAGGGAAGTTGGGGGCAAACAGGCTGGCAGGGGAGCAGTTATCCATCAATCAGATTGGCAGGGGAGTGGTTAGGGGGTGATCAGACTGGCAGGCAGAAGTGATTAGGGGAAATCAGGAAGGCAGGCAGGTGAGCAGTTGGGAGTTAGCAGTCTTGGATTGTGAGAGGGATCCCAGATTGGAAAGGGGTCAGGTTGAGCTGAGGGACACCCCTCTCCCTGCATGAATTTCGTGCACTGCATCTCTAGTAACCTCTATAAAAGCAGAAAGTTTTGTCTGCTTTTTCACCAGTATAAAAGCATCACTTGACACTGCCTGGCATAAACTAAATGCTCATTGATATAGAATTTATGTTGTCTTAACTGAAACTAAACTAGAAGACACACACACACTCCCTCATTGGCACAAAGCCCCCTGGGGTTTTTCTCTAGTTTGTTAGCTTTTCATTCATTCTTTCATTCATACATCTATTCACTAAACACTTATGGACACCATTATATTTCAGGCATGGTGCTATGCAGTAGTTGATAAAGCATAATTCCTTTACTTTGTGGTGTTGAGGGAAATGTACATGTAAGCAAAGTTAGTTAAGGTTAGGTTCATCTGCAAGTAATGGATAACTCAAATAGCAATGCTTAAGTTACAGAGAATTTTGTTTCTCTCTCATGTGAAAACCCAGGTAGGCAGAGCTGGGCTACTGTGGTGCCCCAAGGATTCATGGACCAAACCTGCTATCTTATTGTTCATCATGCACGGTCCCCTTTCCCTGGTTCACCTCATGGCACATGGACTCACCTTGCTGCAAAGGAGGCTGGGAAATGTAGGTTTTTTCCCTGGGTTGCCATGTACTGAGCGCAAAAACAGAGATCCTGACCTAGCCTGTTTACCTCAGTGGTTAGAGCATCTGAAGGGTCGAGGATTATATTCCAGGCAAGGGCACATACCTCAGTAGTTGCAGGCTCAATCCCCTGTCCTGGTTATGGCATGTGCAGGAGGCAACCAATCATATGTCTCCCTTACATTGATGTTCCTCTCTCTCTCTCTCTCTCTCTCTCTCTCTCTCTCTCTCTCTCTCTCTCTCTCTCTCTCTCTCTCTCTCTCTCTCTCTCTCTCTCTCTCTCTCTCTCTCTCTCTCTCTCTCTCTCTCTCTCTCTCTCTCTCTCTCTCTCTCTCTCTCTCTCTCTCTCTCTCTCTCTCTCTCTGTTTTTCACACTTCCTTCTACTCTCTTTACAAAAAAAAAAAAATAATAATAATAATAAAAAAATGGAAAAAATGTCCTTGGGAGAGAATTAACAACACCAACAACAAAAACACACACCTGTTACTATATAAGGGAGAAATAGTGGTTGGTACTGCATAGCCCAAATATGTAAGTATAATAAGGCACAGAAGAGACTTTACGAACAGCCTGAGGCTAAGATCAGAAAGTTCTTCCTGCGGGAGTTATCTCAGTTCTGTTTGGGAAGATAAGCAGGTTGGAAACTATTCAAAAGCCTTGGTGCTGAAGTTAAAATTTTCTACAATTAGTGAGACCTTCCTCGTCTCAGCCATAAAGAGAAATCAAAGATACCTGCACCGCCTGGGTTTAGAACTTAGCGGCTATTCATATTTTAAACAGTTTGTATTTTTGCTTTGGGTTCAGAAGTATCATGAAAACGGCACCTGTATTGGGGTTCTCTAGGGAAACAGAACCAACAGATTATGTATAAAATTAAAAAATATATATTTATTTTGAGGAATTGGCTCATGTGATTGTGAGGATGGGCAAGTCCAAAATCCTTAGGGCAAGCCAACAGGCTGGAAATTCAGGTAAGAGTTAAATTTGCAGGTTATGCTTTGCGGCTGGAAACTTAGGTAAGGTTCTATGGTTCGGTCTTGAGGCCAGATTCCTTCTACTTTAGGAAATCTCATTTTTTCCCCTTAAGGTCTTCAACTGATTGGACGAGGCCCAACCATAATATGGAGGGTAAGCTGCTTTACTCAGAGTCTACTGATTTAAATGTTAATCGCATCTTTAAATATCAAAACAGCAACATCAATACTATTTATTTTTTTTGACCAAACAAATGGTGCCATAGCTTAGCCAAATTGACACAATAAAATTAACCATCAGAGTATCTGTATGGTAGACCTTTTCTAGGCAAGAAACCTATGTCTATTCTAAAATAGAATGAATTTGAGCAGAGCCAGAGAAAAACAAAAGCCTTGCTAGTTCAAACTAAGATTTTCCCAGATCTGTTATTGTGCTTGTGTATGTGTAGGACTCCGGTATTTATTCTGCATTGAGCAGATTTATGGGGAACATCAAGAAGGCTCCTGAACACTGACCCCAAGCTCCATACAAAACCAGTGGCATCCAGTAGGGATGGCTGCATGGCTGGGTAGTAGAGGCTCATCCTTAGAAAAGCTCTAGAGAAAGACCTTTGCCAAATCCACAGGGATATGGCAGGGCACAGTCCAGTGCTTGCACACACCCCAAGACAGGTCAACAGTGCCCCTTCCTCTGGCCCCTCATGCAAATCCTCACGGTGGCAATGACACCATTTCACTAGGACTGGGTGTTTAACTGTTTCCACCAGATTTTAAACTCCTTGAAGAGTCTTGTCAATGAGTGAGTACCAACTAAGAAAAGCTCAAGAGGAGTCTGACAGCTATCTTCCACCATCTTCAGATCTTCGTGAACAAGAGGCAGTAAGTCTGTTCTGCATTGTCCCAGGGCAGCGGTCCCAAGCAGGTGGCTCAGGTGGGATCCGACCAATACACAGACATGTTTTGTTCAGCCTGCACAGGGTTTATAAAAACTGGAACTTGTGACCAATATTTAAAAACTGAAAGGTTAAAAAAGTCCAATTTTGTGTAATTTTTTGAAAATGTCATAGCTCTGAAGGCAGTGAGACATGGTTTCTCCGTGGCAGCTGCTCCATGGTAGGGCGGAACTGCAGCTTCCTCCCTGAGGGTGGGTGTCCTGCAGCTCACCAGCATAGATCTGTGGAGGAGAGATGTGTGTGCATGTGTGTGTGTGTGTGTGTGTGTGTGTGTGTGTGCACGCTCACAGGTGCATGTGGTTGGAAGAATGGAAAGGCAGGAAAAGGTGATCTTTAAAAATCCCGGCTCTCCCTTAAAAGGTGCCAGGGCTGATCAGCAGCCCCTGAGCGATGGATGAGCAGAGTACTCTGACAGTTTCACTGTGAAAGAGAGGCTAAGAGATGGGATGGCCTGGTGGAAGGAGCCAGGCAGCCTCAATTGCCTGCCTTGTTAGGCTTTTACTAGAGTTTTTCTCTTTAGATACTATCACAGGAGGGTGAGTAATCTTGGGAGGACATGTGTGTTTGCATTGTCCTCTGGGCAAGGGCATCCAGGATTAAGCATAAGGATTCCAGTAACCCCGCCCCAGGGGTCTGCCTGTGCACAGACTTGCTTGGGAAGGTCCAGGAATAATTAGGGTCACCGCCTTTGACACTCCCTAAGTCTCCCCTAAGTCGGAATTCCGATAAACAGGGCAGGTGGTCTTCCACACACTTCCCTTTCCTCAGAATGTCCTCCTTACAAACTTTCCAGCCAAGTCTCATGTGCTCCCCAACAAAAAGGTAGTGCCTTGAGCACCATTTTTACTACAACAGTGCTTAGAAAAATAATTTTAAGCATGGAAACATCACATTATAAAACCAGGAAAGAACATAGACCACTTCATTCGTTTCCAATTGTCCTGGAACTATAAGCACATCCAGCTTCCTCCTACGAGTTTAGTCTGTGTATTTTGATGAGGTATACCTGTTCCATTTATAATGCCACGTCACATTTTCCAACAGGCCCTGGACAAGTTGATCAAAGATATATATACTGCATCCTGAACCTGTGCTGAATTTAACCATCTATTTTTATAGTAACCAAAGAGCTTTTCTAGGGGGAATTGCTACAGATAGCCAAGGGTTTGCTCTAGAAAAAAAATTTTTAATGACTCAAAGTCCTTCCTTCAAGTGCTGTCATAAATCACACTCACTTTTCAGAGGCGTTCAGTGAACTCCGTAGAGATGGAGGACTTGCCCAAGTAATTACAGTTACAGGGACAGAGCAGAAAGTGGGCCTCAGAGGAGTTGTTCTCTGAGCTTATCTGACAGAGGCATTTGGGCCCAAGGAAAGCAGTGGAGTTTCAGGGAGGTTTTGACTGGTTCTTGGTGTCAATGTGGCTCCTGGGAAGATTTTCAACAATGGATTTCCTATAGGTGAGTCAGCATCCCAGAGCCAGGACGATGTCCTTCTCTAGCAAACAGACAATGGTCAGAATTAGGATCTTCTTGCTCTGGCAGATGTGGCTCAGATGGTTGGGCTTCCTCCAGGGCACCAGGAGGTTGAGGGCTGGATCCTGATAGGGGGTGTGCAGAAGGCACCGGATCCCTGTTGCCCACTCACATTGATGTTTCTCTCTCTCCTTCTCTTCCTTTTTCTCTAAAAAAATAAATAAACTTTCCTTTTAAAAAAATAGGTATTTTTTAAGGAGACCTACTACCTAAAAAACAACAACTGTTTCTCATTCATGGAAGGAGTTTAAATTCTGGGCTCATAAGCAAAACTTTCAGGAAGATCCTTCCTAATCTCAAGCTAGTTTGTTCTTAGAAAGGAGTCCAGGTCTTTAATTGACTTCTTGCATTTAAAATGATACTGGGCCATTTAAAGTGTTCTCTTTCATGTTTGTTTTTGTCTTAACAAAAGGAAAGAATTCTTACACAAATTCAATAATATGAGAAATGTGGAATGTAAAAAATGAAGGTCCCTAGTAAACCCTCCTCTTCACACACATGTGAGTACATACACACAGCCACTCTTAAATGCATAGTGCACATTATTCTTATAGATTTTGGGGTGTGCTTAACCTGGCATTTATTATTATTATTTTTTTTATTATTATTATTACAAACAAAAATGATTAAACTATACATAGAGTTTTACATTTACTTACAAATTTTTGAATAAAAAAATATTTTGAAAGTCAATAAATGTTGATACATGTAGCTTCCCCTCAGTCACTAATGTTTTTATAGACTTTCATTCTGTTAGTGATATGTCATAATTTATTTAAATACTTGGCGTGACAGACACTACTGGATGCCCATCTAAGAGCGATCCCCTCATTTCCTTGACTCTTTGCTAGCAGAGCCCCAGTTTTGTCTCCCATGTGTTCAGGAAAGAAAATCCCCCGCTCTGCCTTAACTCCAGGGACTACACCAGGACTGGCTTCAGCCACCAGGCTGGGCTCATTTCCTTATCAGGGTTAAGTTTGGGACTTAATCCTGATCAAGGACAGTGAAGGGTAAATGTTCTGGGGGGAGCAGGAGCTTCTAGGAAAGGGTTTCCTTGACAATAAGAGACGAGGGAAGGACCTGCTTCTGAGCCCAGGACCCAGGCTTCACTGGCACATGAAGATGGCAGGCCAGGAAGGTGGAAAGGCACTGGTCCCGAAGAGACCCCTAAGCTGCTGGGTCACCCACACTGGCCTACCTGACACCGAGACCTCCTGTTTGGTGTGAAAATACACTGCCTATCCTTTAAAACTATTTCTGTTAAGTCAGCTGTTACTTAGAGCTAAAATCATCCTAACCGGTGGTTTTACACTTGGCCCTCTTTGAGGCCCTGGGCGTTTATAAATAACATAGCGATAACCACTTCCAAAGGAGAAGTACTTTTAGATGTGAATGAGTGAACCAACAAACAAATAGTTGGCAGGAATAGAATATTTTTAATTATTTACCTTACATTTACTGAGTAGATAGCCCTTGACAGGCCACAGGCCAGCCAGACATGGGCGACAAACAAGGAAATAATGAGACATGGTCCCTGGCCTCAAGGATGCCACATCCAACGGAGACAGTAATATATACAAGAACTTCGGTCAGAGAATCAAGAAACATGAGAGCACGAAAGGTAATCAGAGAAAGCTTCCCAGAGGACAAAACACCTGAACTGGGTCTTGAAGGATGAATAGAAGGATGAACCTCCAAAACTGGAAAACATTAAAGCCTTGGAAACATGGGAATACTATCAAAGTCAGCACACTTATAGACTCAGACAAGACCTGGGTAGGAACAATCTTTTTGCATCTTGGTTTTTATGGTTGATAAGAGGGAAAGTAGCCCTCAGCAGGGGCCTGTACGAGACAAGCCCTGGTGATGAGGAAGGCTTGTACCTTGCATGGGAGTTACCGTTGGAAATCCCCCATCATCACGGCAGTAAGAGCCTCTAGCCTGCACAGTGAATCAGCCTGGGCACCAGAGATATGAGCGGGGAACGATGGAGTGCAGCCAGTGCACCAACCGGTCAGGAGACAACACAGTCTGCTTCTCCCACATGATGGCCTCAATATGACAGGCTGACCTCAGGCTGACAGGACCCAGCCCAGGCCTGACTCATGGGGGGTCACCTGAGACAGCCCCAAGAACTACTTGGACTCAGCGGCAAAGGCAAAGAGCCAGTGTGTCCTGGTTACTGTCACCCAACACTCCTGTGTTTGTGCCCCAAGTCAGATTCTCCAAGGAGGCCAGCCCCTTCATGGTTTCCCGTTCCTTCTAGAATAAGGCTCAGGCTCACCACCAGCTGCATGTAGCTCTCTTGGCAAGGATGGTAAAGCCTGCGACAATGTGACATGTCAACAAAAGGCCACAGGAGCAGCTCCATGCTGGTGCCTTAAACCGCATCCTTTCCTTCAGACACAGAAGAACTATCATAATTGCACTCACAATCAAAGTGAAGCAAAGAAAGGTGTAACTAAACAGCTAAGTGTGTTTACATTTGGTACGGCCATGAATTAGAAAGCAATTCCATCTTTATGTGTTACATCTACACTAAAAAAAAAGAAATATGCAAATTGATCATACCTCCATGATGGCCACTAGCCAATCAGGAGTGAGTACGAAAATTAACTCAATAAAGATGGAGGGTTAATTTGCAAACACAGGCACAGAGCAAAGACTGAAGACTGAAGAGGCTTGGCTTCTCTGCTGTGGCTGGAGCAAAGGCCTGGGTCCTGGGTGCCAGATGAAAACTGATGCCAACAGCCAGGAGAAGGAAGGACTATTGTATGAATCTTCCTGCAATGGGCCTCTAGTCAATAAATAACTGAGTTAAAGGATTTGGATTATGTTATTATGCCAATGCACTTCTTCTTAACCGTTCCAAGTCCACATAGGCTTCTAAGAACTTATTTAACCACCACTGTCACTCTGTCATCTGCCTAGAATAGGGGTGTCGAACTCAATCAGAGAAGGGGCCAAAATCTAAAATCCAGCCTAAATCGCAGGCCGAATGGTTTACTGAACAGTCATAAACTGTCATTGTGATGGAAATGCAGCGAAGTGCAGTGATGACAGCGCAGTGCAGGCCACATTGCAAGGCCTGGCGGGACGGATTTGGCCCGCGGGCCTTGTGTTTGACACATGTGGCCTAGAAGCTGTACCTTCTCCTTGTGCTTTCACAAGTTAGAGACCAGGTCTCTGGGCCTGCTGTGGGAACACAGCCCTTTAAATAAAGAGAACATGGCCAGCTACAGAAACCACTGCTTTTGGGGGTGAGGGATGGTAAAGCCAAAAAAAAGAAAGACAAGAATTCCCCTATAACATTAGACAGATTATAAGAAATTGTTCTGAATTTTGGCCCAGAAGTCAAGATTAGCAAACACATTGATGGTCTCAATAACAGAAACTCATTCATTTGGCACACATCTGTACATAGAATTATGTCTTTCTGCTACTATGACGATGACAACGACAACTACTACTACTATTACTATTACTACTACTACTACTACTACACACACACACACACACACATGCTCACACATTTATATTCCTGTTTGTTTCATGTCAGAAACAGGCCTGGCTCCTGGAAGGTACAAATGACTAAGGACTTTCCACCTAGTAGTCAGAGAATCAACACCAACTTCCTCACTCCGGAAGGGCTGCCACGCAGGCCTGTTGCTGCTGACTTGCATGGATGGGGATCAGGGCTGGGCCATTACCATTTCCCACTCGTGGAATGGAGGAAGGGTGAGGATTCCAGCCCGGCATCCCTAGAGAACTGCGGGAAAGGGACATTATTTCAAACCTATCACCCATGTTCTCTGCAAAGAGAAACCCATGAGGTGCATTCACACAGGGCCCAGTTTTATCCTT
This sequence comes from Pipistrellus kuhlii, assembly GCF_014108245.1. Taxonomy (NCBI): domain Eukaryota; kingdom Metazoa; phylum Chordata; class Mammalia; order Chiroptera; family Vespertilionidae; genus Pipistrellus; species Pipistrellus kuhlii. The sequence goes on along the minus strand of NW_023425515.1, from coordinate 135,649,910 downwards.
CAATCATTGAATTGCACTTCGAGTCCTGAAGCATTAAATCATTATTTAGCACTTTCATATACGGTGTTTCATCTAAGACACTGCCAGTCATAAGATACCCCAATCATTGTACTTACCACTAAGAAAGACCCAGCCAGTCACACCAGGTCATACCATCTACAGTAAGAGGCATTCTGATTTCTGAGCTGTTAAAGGGTAAAAAAAAAATGTGCCTTCTATCATCAGTGGCATCGAGGGGCTTGTCTCTCTAACCAGACCGTGAGATCCTAGAGGACAGGCGCACACCTTACAGTCTTCTCTACTTTGCTGTGCTTAGTGCGATGTCACGAACAGAGGAAGTACCGAGTAAGCACACTTGAGTGAATGAATGCATGTACGAGTCGTTGCTACAAATCCTATATTCCCCTTAGAGGAAAGGGCGCTGAGAAATCAATAACCTACTCACGCAGAGGCTGGTGGGGCCTGGGTCTTTCTGGCCCAGATGACATTGGAAAAGCCAGATATAGCACGCAGACATGGAGAGAGCTCCTAACCAGCCCCCAGCGCCTCCAGCACAGCAGCTCGGGGCCCACTCACCTTAAGGGCTGGTCAGAGAGCTGCAGGCCAGACACACTGCGATGCCAGGCTCCCCGGGGACCTATTTATGTTTCTCCTGAAAACCGGTGTGTAATATCAAACTCCTGAAAATAAAATCACAGTTTAAGTGGACTGTGGGAGCTGGCTATTTAGAGGAACCTGCTGGCGAGCTCTCTTGTAAAGTCAATAACTACCCCAGATTTATCTATTTTATGACTTTGGATTTTTTGTGTATCGCGTTCCCGTAGAGCGAGGCACACCCTTAGATCGAGTTTCCCCACAGTGCAGTCTTTGTGCTGGGTCAGTGGCCTGAAGGGTTTATGCCATGGCGGGCCTCCCTCCCTTGAGGGTTTCTGGTCTGCTCAGGCCCCAGTTAGACTAAACCCCCATCCCCAGGTGCCAGGGTTTCCTTGCCCTGGAAGGAGAAAATGGAAACGACACTTTCCTCTGTCTGGTTTACTTTAGAATGCAGTTCTTTCTGACAAGGGTTGCATTCCATTTAGAGAGATGGGCCACAGCGATAGTACAGGTGTGTACCCTGCACGAAGCGGAGCACAGGTGAGCACGCCACATGTGTGTGAAGGGAGAGGGAGGGCACTCATATGTTTGACCATGTGCACTTGAGCACAAGGGACATCCTGGGTTCTGGGCCACCTCTTTTCGGGGATAAAGAGGTGAACAAGACTCAGCCTCCAGCCTCATAGTCTAGCCACGGTAAGCTGCGCTGAATGAGGCAATGCAAGTCTGAGGCTGCCTCTACCTGAGAGATTGGGGAGGGTTTGAGATGGGGCAGAATCTGGAAGTTGGATCTTGTTAGAAGATGTGACAGAGAAACAGCATGTGCAAAGGCACAGGGGTGCAAAAGCATAGGAGCCCAGGAATTGTGGGTAAGGGGCAATCTGCAGTTCCTCCCTTTATTCCCACCCAGAACCCCAACAGTAAGGTTCTGGGCCCACAATTTGCATTGTCTCCAGGGAATCCAACACTTGACCTCCCATATCTCCTGTTTCCTATAGACCACATGTGTCAAACACAAGGCCCTCGGGCCAAATCCGTCCCGCCAGGCCTTGCAATGTGGCCCGCACCGCGCTGTCATCACTGTACTCCGCTGCGTTTCCATCACAATGACAGTTTATGACTGTTCAGTAAACCATTCGGCCCGCGATTTAGGCTGGATTTTAGATTTTGGCCCCTTCTCTGATTGAGTTCAACACCCCTACTATAGACCTATGAACCTGGTGCTATTGGCGCTGCAGACCCACTAGCAAAAAATGGGGCCCACGCCCCTGACAAGACCTTCTCCCCTACAGTTTTGCCAACTAAAGAGTGAGAGAAGCATGTTCCCTGATGATGATTCTGGAATAGGGCTGTAATACCCAATCAGAAATGCTGGATGGCTTCCTTATCCTGGCTTTGTCCCCTTCCCTCAATCTTCCTAAACTGTCACATGCTTGTGGAATCTGCAGGCTCCGACTCGCCTGGCCCGCTCCCCTGCATCTGCTCCCAGAGCGTGCTAACTAATCCCTGGGAAGTACACATTCTCATGACCCCTGCAAGGTGGTGAGAGGCGTCCGAGGCAACAGCTATGTGTCTCTGAGGCTTGGATTCCCATATCCCTAATCTCTGGGCTCAGGCTCCTGTCATCAATGCCTTTGCTCACTATTGGCAGGCAAGTGTCATCTGTTTTACTTTGTAACATTATCCTGGCAGGATGAGAAAGACTGAACTCCGGGATGAATCGTGGGAGAGGCTTAGGGGCTCCTGGCTCCACCTACTGCCAGGACCCCTTCCCCATCTGCTTGGCAAGGGGCAGCCCAGGCCTTTCTCGAGGACAGAGATGCTCCTTACCGAAGTTCATGCACCAGAAGTGTTAGCCATTCTTCTGAATATTAACTTGAAAGCCATCTCCCTAGGACTTTCAGTAACTTGCTGATTCTTCTTCTGGCACTCAGAATGAATTTAGTCCTCTCATATTTAAGTTCTGAATTTTTTAAAAATATATATATATTTTATTGATTTTTTTTTATAGAGAGGGAGAGAGATAGAGAGCCAGAAAGGTCGATGAGAGAGAAACATTGACCAGCTGCCTCTTGCACACCCCCTACCAGGGATGTGCCCGCAACCAATGTACATGGCTTTGACCGGAATCGAACCTGGAACCTTTCAGTCCGCAGAGACCGATGCTCTACCACTGAGCCAAACCGGTTTTGGTAAGTTCTGAATTTTTTGTGCTCCATCCCCATCTGCACTTGCAGCCTTCTCCCCCTCTTCCACCCCACCCCCAGGGTACACGTTTATAATGGGTACAATTATTCCTCACAGGATCTGGTCTCCAGGCCTTCATTTCCCTGTTGCTTGCTTCCAGATACACTTAAAAATGGATAATGGTGGGTTAACAGAGTTTTCTAGATGTTCCCTGATTGCCAAATCCAGCAAGTCTATCAGCATTCTTAAGGAACCTAAGTGGACTTTTGTTACCTATTCACCTTTCTTACTGAACTGTCAGACCTCAACGCACATGCAAACTTAAATTTCAGAATCCAAGGGGCTACAGAGTACAGGAGAAATGGGTCTTAAATTTCTTGGTATCCCCAGTCCCCCACACCCCCAGCACAAAGCCTATAACCAGCAGGCAATTAGTAGCTATATGGTCCATCAACGAGTTCATCTGTTCAATAAAAAAAGCAGGCTAAGCTTGCATTTAGTTCCTTAGCAGTATGTTGGTACTTATAATTCACTAAAATCTGATGGTCTATTTCATATGAACTTCTATAAGGATAATCCGTCACTTCTACTTGTACTGTTTGCTTTCCTTAATGTAAATTTAGGATGTGGCATTTGTCAACAAACACACGCTTCCAGAATTTGGTGGCTTAAAACAACAAGGATTTATTATTTATCTCAGTTTTGTTGGTAGACTCAGCTAGGAGCTTGGCTGGGGCTGGAATGTGCACAAGATGGCCTCATCCTGGTGGCTTCTTGTGGCTCCCCGTCATTCCATGGTCTGGCCTGAGCTTTTTTTACAGACAAAAAGCTGGCTTTTAGGAGAGAGTGTGCCAAGAGGACAATCCCCAATATGCAAGCACCTAGGGAATCTCTGAGTGCTTCACTAGAATGTCTCATGGGTCAAAGCAAGTTACGTGATCAAACCCGGAGTCCATGTGGGAGGTGTAGTTCATTGGGAGCCACCAATGTTACTAGGCCTACCCTGTTTATCCTTATTAAACTTTAGTGTTATACTTTTGAGAGGGAATACTTTTTCCCTCATGTCTATATAAAATTCAAGTTTTTCTAGACAAGAGCAAGCCTGATGATGCTGAAGGCAATGGATCATTTATTCTCTACGGTGTGCTGGGTTTTCCTTACCTATTTACTAGCATGACTATCCAAAAATAAGTAAGTAAATAAAATCCCAAGGACAGAACTATTGTGCCCATTTTAAAGATGAGAAAAGTGAGATTCAGAGAACCCAATTCGTTGAGTGCAAGATTGCAACCTAGGTCTCTAACCCCAAAGCATTTTTTTTTTAAAGTCGCTGCACCACACATCTCTCAGAGACTGAATTTTGACTCAAAGAAGTACACAATTTCTTGCAGCAGCAACAACAACAACAACAAAAAAGACGTTTTTAAGACTCTAATAAAGAACCCAAGAGGTCAGAAAAAGCAAAATAACTTTTCTTTCTCTAGGGTCCCTTAAACGGTGAAATCTCATTTTGTCCTCGGGTATTTTGGTATCCTTTGTTCAATACAGCCAAGTCCCCGAGTCACGAAGGAGCCCTAAAGTGCTGATCATACAGTGGGGCTGGGATGTTTAAATATCTGAATGGAGGTTCTGATAAGGCTTTATACACACAGCTATAAGGCAGGGTTCGTACACAAAACAGCTTGGTTTGAACTTGAAGCCAATCTTAACTCCATCCATAATGTCTGAATTGCCGGCCTAATTGGCCTCCAAGTAGAGAACTATGCTTTTTTCTTTATCTACTCTGGTAAATCATTAAAGAGCTCTTCTGCCTAGGGGGAGATCATTAACTACCTGGGAGGCTGCAGAAGGCACCTGGCAGGTGCAGCAAGGTGAACCGGGGCAGCTCAGGATGGCAGCACTGGGCTTCCTCAGGCAGCTGCCACTGGTCAGCCAGGAGGGAAGGCCACCACTGAGCAGGGTGGGTGGGGCCAGGGCCAGTGGGTCAGAATGGAGGCAAGATTGAGGTGGGGAAGAGGGCCTCTCCTGTCCAACCTGAAAACAGATGTTAGACTCATTAGGGATTAAAATCCCATTTGCCTATTGAATATGTGCCACATGGACCTGCATTAACCCACCCTCCAAGCTTTTTCTCTCTTGGAGGGTGAAACTACTGGGTGACAGCCCTGTTACATGAAGCTTAAGCGACTGCCAGATTGGTCACCGGAGAAACATTTGTGTAGGTGAGCAGGAGAAGTGGGCAGGAGTATTGAACCTCGCCTAACCTTTTCACCAGTCCAGCGTCTTCAGGTCACAAGTGAAGTGACATGAAAAGTTCCTTGACATGGCCAAGGCCACCAACTTCATTGTTTTTTTAAATATATTTTATTGGTTTTTTTTTTTTGTTTGTTTGTTTGTTTACAGAGAAGAAGGGAGAGGGATAGAGTTAGAAACATCCATGAGAGAGAAACATCGATCAGCTGCCTCCTGCACACCCCCTACCAGGGATGTGCCTGCAACCAAGGTATATGTCCTTGACTGGAATAGAACCTGGAACCCTTCAGTTCACAGGCCAACACTATCCACTGAGCCAAACCAGTGAGGCACCAACTTCATTATTGCCAGAGATGGGACAAGACTCTAGGGCATTCCTCCCGACTCCAGGGCAGAGCTTTGCTTAGCATTGGTGCTGGTGCCAATCCAGTAGTTTTAATTACTGTGTTGGGCGGATAGTTGAAGGCACTTGCCCCACGAAGTCAGGGGACTGGAGGATCTAAATGCTGGCCTTTAGAACAACAACTCACAGCTTAATTAGTTCAGTGTCTTCATGCCATCCTTCACTTATTGTTCCTTTTGTAAAGTGGTGCAGATCTGAGAGAATTCTCTTGCCTGTGATTCTGCTCTCCCAGTGTTTCTACCCACAAAATGGGCCCAAGTATAACCACCTTTCACTCCTTCCCTTCGCAAGAGTCTGGGAAGGATTCCTGAGGCGACATCATGAGTTCTCCGTGACTCACCTGAGGTGCTGAAACTCAAGCTCAGGCAGCCTCCGGGTCCTCTGACCTTGCAATGCACACATGAGAGGTCACACACGAGAAGTCAAAACTTAGTGGATGGGCACTGGCCCTTTAGGAGTGGTTGTACACCATACCAACCATAGCATTACACTTGGTGATGAAAGGGCTGGATAGAGGTAGAAGCCAGGGAGAAAGCTTTGCCCACGATTCTTTAAACTTATTTAATAAAGATGTAATTAATCTCACTGAGAATGGTGTTCAGGGTTGAACGTCCCTGTACTTCGAAGGTCACCATCTGTGGGAGAAGCAGATAAAAACAAATCATTTTAATTCACAAGGAATGTGAGGTGTGAGAGGTTGCACGGCACGAGAACCCACATCTCCCACCTCCCAGGACAGGACTTTTTCCTCGACCTTGGAGCTGCTACCAGCCTCAGAAGGTATAAGGATCAGTAATGGGCAGAACATGTGGAGAGAGAGCACTTTTCTCTCTGGGCCAGGGGTTTGGGAGTGAGAGCAGCATGTGCAAGTCCTGCAGAGCCAGACCTGGGGCAGTCGGAGGAGACGTGTGTCAGCTGAGCCTTGGAGGACCAGCTGTTCTGGCTGGAGGTCTCCTTCACCCCCACACAGCACACACAGAAACCGGTGGTGAGCGCCTGCCCTCACCTTCTTCCTTGTGGGGGGCCTCCCAGGGACCAGAGAGCTCTGCCTGGGGCTCTCATTGTCTGAGGTCACCGAGCCTCCTGAAGGCATTTCAGGAATGTGGAGGCCTGACTCACTCTCTTCCCTGAGTTCACAGTCTGAAGTTCATAAAGCCGCTTTCCTCTTTAGTCATTCTTATTCAAACATCGGCCCACATGCTTCACAGATGGCGCTGGCAGGAGGAATCCAGGGACACATTTTTTTTTTTTTTTGCTCAGGATGTGAAAGTAGATGAAGAGTTAAAGAGAACAAGGAGAGATTATTCACCGAGAGCAGAGAAGCTGGCGCCTTTGGCAGGGGTCTAAACCTCAGAGCAAGGCTGGTTTGTTCTGAGAGCAGAGCCCCCTGGGCCTCGGTTGGTTCTCTCATTTGTAAGCAGGGACAATAGCCACACCTACGTCAGAGGGTCGTGATGTGGATTAAGGGAGTGAATCTCCGTAAAGTACCTAGAAGACGAACTGACATGTAATAAGCATCCAATAAATATTAGTTTATCACCAATGTTATAGCTCACAGTTGGCAGAGAGTGAAGTTTCTAAACACAAAGTGATAGAGGAGAGGAAGTCGTCTGGGAATAGCACTGTGTGGTTCAGCCTGAAGGACAGGGTCCCCTGCAGAGCGCGGAGCTGTTGGGGCAGGAGGGCCTTGGCCATGGCATGCACACCCTGAGAAGGGCAGTGATGAGGCCTGGGAGAGAAGACACCCAAGTGTCTGAGGACCAGATGCTAATGGTAAAGTTGCAACTGAAGTACTTCTTCCAGGTTGGAAGAAGGCATCAAAATATCCAGAGAATAAACACGGAGGAGACAGCTGGAGCTAGGGCTGGGCCTACAAATGGCCGTTATTCACCTTGTTTCTCCAGCTGCCTACAGAGCCATGAAATGAACAGATCAGAGGCCCCGGCTTCCTCCTTTCTGACCTCAGATGCTTCAGAGGGAGGATTGAAACTGCCAGGAAACTTCAGATCAAAACGCCCATCCACATGGCCTCGTAGCTGGCTTTCAGATCTGTCCTAGCACACAACACAGCTGTCTGGATGCCAAGGTTTGGGTCTAAGCGGTCTTGCTGCCGCTGTGATTCTGCGTGGACAGGGTGAACCTCTCTCTGCCTTTCAGAACATTCTGCGGGGATTCTCGCTCTCCTGTCCAGCTTAGACAAGGCACTTGGCACCCTAGTGGAGACAGAAGGGGAAGCACACTACCCCATGGAGCCTCTGAGATTCATTTCACTAGCAAGTTGCTTTCTTTCCTCCTTCTCCCTCAGCCCCTCAGTCCCTATCCCTTCCTTCTCTCCTCCCTACTCTAATTGGAAGGGCCCAGCACCTGCCACTGGGTGCATCTGTCATTACAGTGACCACAGAGTAAGAATCCTGCATGAATTTGAAAGGCCCTTAACAAAATAAGTAAAAATAGTCCTAGTGGAAGAGATGATTTAAGGGTTTCACTGAAGGGAATTGAAAACAAGTATTACTGGCTCGAAAAGAAAGATGATTGAATAGATAGGAGGGGAAGGCAATGTCTGTCCTATTTTCAGACCAACGAGCAGATATAAATTTACCACTCTCTTGCTTCACGAAGAGGGACTGGAGAGTTGAGACAAGGTGATTCTTAAAAGAAGGAACAGTTATTAGATTCCTTACTATTAATCATTAAAATTCCTCAATTTTTTATTAACTAGTCTCTCCCTCACCCAATAGCAAAATACGTGCTTATGGCCAATACTTTTACCCTAAATGGTGGAGAAGGGAAAGAGGTGAAAAGTAAAATTCCTTTTCTCTACTCCACACCCTCTTCCCCACTCCTCCCTGAGTCCCACTCCCCAGCAGAACCTATGCTTAACAGTTTCTTCCCATCTTCCCAGATTTTTCCGTGTACATTCCAACCTCTCCTCACACTACTTTGCTCCTTACTCACCCACAGGAAACCTACAAACTCAGGCTCTCTCGGCATTCCAGTTCCTGGGTCAGGAAAGCTCTTTTTGTCTTCGTATGGCTGGAACCTTCAGGGTCCTGCTACTGTCTGCTCAGAATTGTCATCTCCTCTGTGACCTTCTGTGTAAACAGGGATCCCATGGTTACCACCGTTCTGTACCCCACGCTGCATGCTCACCCAGCCCTTCGCACAATGTACAGCACAGAGAAGGTATTGGATAAATATGGGATGGATACACGGTGAGTACATGAGGTGCACACACACATATAGATTCTTTCCACAAAATATAAATGGGCCAAAACTGGTTTGGCTCAGTGGATAGAGCGTCTGCCTGTGGACTGAAAGGTCCCAGGTTCGATTCCAGTCAAGGGCATGTACCTTGGTTGCAGGCACATTCCTAGTAGGGGGTGTGCAGGAGGCAGCTGATTGATGTTTCTCTCTCATTGATGTTTCTAACTCTCTATCCCTCTCTCTTCCTCTCTGTAAAAAATCACTGAAATATATTATATATATATATAAATTGAATGAGATTACACGTGGAATTCTACAATTTGCTTTTCTAAATCACAACATGTAAAAATGATAAAAGTTAACGTTTCTTAAGCACTGACATATCAAGGACTATTCTAAGCTCTTTACATGTATTCTTTCATTTGATTAGTACTACCCCACTTTATAGACAGGAAACAAAGAAATGGAGACACAGGGAGGTTAAGTAACCACCTAAGGTCACACAGCTTGCAAATGACAGAGCCTGCACATGTAAATTTACCTCATCTAAAAGGACTGTTTAGCTGGGACTGGTTTGGCTCAATGAATAGAGCATCGGCTTGGGGACTGAAGGGTCCTGGGTTCGATTCCAGTCAAGAGCATGTACCTTGGTTGCGGGCATATCCCCAGTAGGGGATGTGCAAGAGACAGCTGATCGATGACTCTCTCTCATCGATGTTTCTAACTCTCTTTCTCTCTCCCTTCCTCTCTGTACAAAAATCAATAAAATATATTTAAAAAAGAGGACTGTTTAGCTTCAATTAATATATTAAATTTTTTTTACTTGTGGCAAAATATAGATAATATAAAATTCATAAAGTTTACTATTTTAACCATTTTTAAGTATACAGTTTAGTGGCTTTAAGTACATTCACATTGTCATGCAACCACCACCAATAGTCATCTCCAGAACTTTACCTTCCCAAATTGAAACTCTGCCCCCATTAGGCAAAAACACCCCATCCCTTCCTCCTCTGAGCCACTGGCAACCACCGTTCTGTTTTCTGTCTCTATGAATTGACTATTCTAGGTACCTAACATAAGTGGAATCATACACTAATTGTCCTTTGTTGGCTTATTTCACTGAGCATATTGTCTTCTTTAATTAACATTTTAATGAATAATTTTATTGAATAAAATATTCAATCGCATGATACATAATTCAAAAGGCACAAAAAGAAATAAAGAGCATGTTCTCCTATCTCTGTTTGCAGGCACCCCAGAGGCAAAAACTCTTCCAATATTCTTACAAAGATGTTCTCTGCATATGCACTTATAAGCTTATGCATTATTTTAATACAAATAAAAGTATAATCTATGTGCTGTCTTGTTTCTGCATCTCCCACTTAACTGTTGTACACACCTTGGATAATGTTCCATGTCACTGTCCATTGAACTGCCTCTCAGTAAGTTATTTTTTATTGCAATATCCTGTCTAATAAGGAGAAAATATGCTAATTGACTGCCATACCCTCAAAGGTGGTGGTGCCCACAGCCACAAGTGGCGGTGCCCAGTCCTCTCAGCCCTGCAGGCCTGCCTCCCAGCAACCCAGGGCAGGCTCGAGGCACAGGCAAGTCTTGGATGGCAGCTGCACAGCCACCCAGGGCCACCTGAGGCTCAGGTAAACAGAGCCGGCCAAGGCTTGCGCTGCTGGCAGTGGCAGTAGCAGAGTGTGATGACGACATTGCCTTCCCCTGATCGCCAGGTCACCTCCCACCCCTGAGGGCTCCAGGACTATGAGAGGGGGGCAGGCCAGGCTGAAGGACCATCCCTCAGTGCATAAATTTTCATGCACTGGGCCTCTAGTAATACAATAAAGACAAGTGCATTTAGCCCTAACCCAGTGGCTCTCAGTTTGCCACTTTGTTGACTAAAGAGTTTGCCAACAACTGCCCTAACCGGTTTGGCTTGGTGGGTAGAGCATCAGCCTGCAGACTCAAGGGTCCCAGGTTCAATTGGGCCAAAGGCATGTACCTTGATTGTGGGCACATACTCAATGGTGGGAGTGCAGGAGGAAGCTGATCGATGTTTCTCTCTCATCGATATTTCTGACTCTCTATCCCTCTTCCTTTCTCTCTGTAAAAAAAATCAATAAAATGTATTAAAAACACACACACGCACACAAAAACAAACAAACAAGTGCATATAACATAAGTGCACAGCTAGTTGAACTTTCACAGACTGAACACACACCCATTTTACCAGGACTCTGATCAAGAAATGGAACATTACCAGTTGCCCAAAAGTCTCCCCTGTGCTCCTTCCCACCCCACCCCCTCACCAAAGGTAAACACACTCCTGACTTCTTAACACACTAGATTAGCTTAGCAGATTTGTGTAGCTTTATAAAAAGAATCATACTTTCATACTCGAAAGCCTGGCTAATTTCATTCACCATTATGCTGGTGAGATTCGTCCATGACACCAAATTTCAGCTGATGCTTAATGGTACCTTTGAAGAAGTCAAGTCCCTTGTTGCTGCTGCTGGGACTTCCCCTGCTTGCTTGAGGTTTGGTATGTATGTCCTCTCAGCCTCACCCTCACAGCTCTTGGGCTTCTCTAAAAAGCTTTGTAAATGCCTTAAAGAGTTGGCAGAGAGCCAACATTCACCTGTAGCTAATGACGAAAAGCCTTTGTGGAGATTTGTGTAGAAAGTCCTATTGGAGTGAGGAGAGGGCAGCCTTCCTTCTGGTCAGCATCTTTGTAGCCACAGTAAGACATGCTCCTTTGGCCGGGACTGGTTTGGCTCAATGGATAGAGCGTCGGCTTGGGGACTGAAAGGTCCCGGGTTCGATTCCGGTCAAGGGTATGTACCTTGGTTGCGGGCATATCCCCAGTAGGGGGTGTGCATGAGGCAGCTGATCGATGACTCTCTCTCATCCATGTTTCTAACTATCTCTCTCCCTTCCTCTCTGTATAAAATCAATAAAATATATTTTTTTAAAAAAAGACATGCTCCTTTAAACACACACACACACACACACACACACACACACACACATTTTTATTGATTTCAGAGAGCAAGGAAGAGGGAGAGAGAGAAAGAAACATCATCGATGAGAGAGAATCATTGATCAGCTGCCTCCTACACGCCTCACACTGGGTATTGAGCCCACAACGGGGCTATGTGCCCTGACCAGGAATTGAACCATGATCTCCGGTTCATAGGTTGACTCTCAACCGCTGAGCCACCCCAGTGGGGCAAGACATGCTTCTTGAGGCGTCATCCACTCAGCCAAGAACTCAACTCTAATTCCCTAAACACAAGGAATCATGACAAAGCACTGGTTTGCAAATGTTACTTTGAAAGCAGAGTCAAAACTCTTTCTAAATAAAGAGCGAAGCAGCTTTAGCTAATATCAGCAAAGGGTCTAAGAAAAGAGATGTAGCTAATGTGTTCAATCTGTATGCTCTCTTGCGCCCTAAGACTCAGGACCAAGTGCCAGTGGGGGAAAGGAAGCATAATACACAGGGCAGGAACAAGGTACAAACAAGGCAAAGCTGGACACACTGTCCAACCTGTGTTTCCCAAACTGTCAAGCCAGTCCCCAACCTCACTCTCATCCCTAGTCTGACAGGAGCATCTAGTTCCAGTAGGAGCAGTTAAGCAGTAGAACCAATCTACACAGCCGTGTGGAACCAATCATCCCTGCCCTGATTGGTTCGGGAGGCAGCACACAGGACTGCATTCTTGTGGTTCACCCAGTCAGAAGGGCCTTTCCCCGAGCACCACATATGGCCTGCCCTGGGCCCAGCAGGAGAGGGGGAGGCAAAGGATGCACCCTGCCCTTTGGCAGACTATTTTGCCAGAACAATACTGCGCTTCTTGCTTTGGCACATTGCATTCCCTCTCCCCACATGAGCCTTGCCCTGGAAGGTTTCATTGCATGAACCCCAGAAGACCTCTTCTCTATTTATGGAGAAAAGAATGGAGAGGAGGAATGGCATAGGGAAGGTTTTCATAGGGGCCTCCAAGCTCAACTGGCTGGAATCTGAAGAGGGCAAAAAAGAAAAAAGAAAAAAAAAGGAATGTTAATCCTCAGTGACTGAACAGAAGCTAAGCAAACATCGGGCGACAGAGCAAACACACAGGAAATATGACCTGTGTGCCCTTGGGAGGGTTATCATTCTCGATTAGTCTTGAGATGGAAAGAGGTTCTTACTGACTCTGGGGTATCAGAATCCCAGTCTGCGCAAAAGCTTCAGCCTTGATTCCTGGGAGAACGGCATCGAGGGCAAGGGTCAAGGAATTTCAGAGCTGGGCAGGTGTCTGAGAATCGGTCTCCTGTGAAAAGAAGTTCCAGGAGTCAACAGTAGCTGGAAGCAGATAACCTCTGCAGGCTGCTCAAGGATTGCAGGATTCTTGACCATTAATCAGAAGGTTATCTTAGAGATGGTCCTGATGAGGAAACCGAGGTCCAAAAAGGATAAGAGGATTGTCTAAGGCACATGTGTCAAACACAAGGCCTGCGGGCCAAATCCGTCCCGCCAGGCCTTGCAATGTGGCCCGCACCGCGCTGTCATCACTGCACTCCGCTGCGTTTCCATCACAATGACAGTTTATGACTGTTCAGTAAACCATTTGGCCCGCGATTTAGGCTGGATTTTAGATTTTGGCCCCTTCTCTGATTGAGTTTTACACCCCTAGTCTAAGGTCACACAGCTGGTTTACGGCACAGCTGGGAGCAGAGCCATGATGAGCTGACCTTCATTCCCACGCCTCAGTCTATGTATAACCCAAAATCAAAATAGTTGGGGGGATGAGAGGGGAAAGAAGGCAGAAAAAAGGGGAAAAAATGATGGCCTTTGAAAGTCATTAGTAATCCTATTATTAGACACACAGAAATCATTAGCCAGTTAAATATGCTAATGTCCTTAAAGTGTGAGGCAATATTTATTACATCAATGAGGTGACTGGTACCATTAACCATTCACGGCAGACATTTTTTTTTTTTTTTTTCAAGTTTAGGGTCCTAGAGAAGAAGCACGTATAAAAAGAGATTCACACACATATTCTGTCTAAACACACACCTTGGCCATTCTGTTATGTAAACTGAATGAGTGAACATGGAATGAGTGAGCAAATATTTGTCCCTTAATTTTGCCAGATAGATAGAAAAAAAAACTTCAATTGAATTATACACAGCATGATGACAACGTTCTATGGGTTTGTAGTTTAAAAACAAAGTTGGTTAGGTCCCCCTCCCCCTTTTCACAATTTTATTCGTTTTTAAAAAGTGACATGAGTCCTAATGAAGGTGTTGAACAAGCAGATGCAAAGACAAAGGTCCATTCAGTCAGCCCTGGCAGGGGGAAGTGCCATTTGCCCAATTGAGAGTCCCGGTTTGGGGCAAGGAAGAGAGGCATGCCCATGAAAACCATAAGGGAACGAGTATATTTAAATTTCTGAGGGCCCTTCAAGGGGCTAAGAAAAACTAGAATGCCAGTTTGAGAGAGGATACAGACTTCTCATTGATTCCTAATGTAGGTTAGAACATCAACAGTCTAGAGTGCTGAAAGAGACCTCTTGTATTCTATTCAGAATAGATGAATGACATATATAGGTCTAGAAGGATCTCAGGAATCACCTAATCCAGCACCTTCGTTTTCCAGATCAGAAAGCAGAGGCCCAGATATATCCAGGAACTTGATTAAAGTTGGCACAAGTTCTCAGTGTGGTTTGCCAACCTCTACTGTGTGTCTTGGAGAGGGGAGCTGGGGTGAGGCTGGGCCAGACGGCATTCCACCGAGTCTGTGAATCTTTCAAAGTGCAAGCCACACAGAAAGTGTATACGGAGTTCTACGTCCCTGGAAGATTTCAGTCCACGGGAATTTACTTGAAGACTTATAGGAAGATTTTTTTTTTTTTGAAGATTTTAAAATGTTACGATGATAACTATCCAGCCCTTCAAAAGTGTGCATTCAGAGTGGGGAGTAGGTGTAAGGATGTTGGAGATGGGTCCTCTGTCTTCTCAGAGGGGCTGGAGCTTTGAGGGGCTAGACCACTGTTCCTGGGATCAGAGCCAGAGGCCGAGTGTCACCAACTTGCTGCAACGCAGCCTCTTCATTTCCTTTGACATCTGCAGTCTGTTTTTCTTTCTTTCTTTCTTCTTCTTCTTTTTTTTTTTTTTTTTAAATATATTTCATTGATTTTTTTACAGAGAAGAAGAGAGAAGGATAGAGTCAGAAACATCGATGAGAGAGAAACGTTGATCAGCTGCCTCTTGCACACCCCCTACTGGGGATGTGCCCGCAATCAAGGTGCATGCCCTTGACCGGAATCGAAAGTGGGACCTTTCAGTCCAAAGGCCGACGCTCTATCCACTGAGCCAAACCAGTTTCGGCTGAAGTCTGTTTTTCAATGACCATCCAGTTTGATGATAACTGTCCACAAAACCAACACCTGAAAGTACCTGGCGCTTAAGGCCCCAGATAGTTTGGTGAATGCCACTACACTCTTGGAGCAATAACTGGGGCTACTAACACCACTCCATAAGAGTGGCTACCATGTTATTGAGCACTTGCTAGGAACGGGACTCATGGCATGTTATACTGTTTCCTCTCAGCAATAGCCGCGCACAACAGGGCAATAGCTCCCTGTTTCAGAGATTGGAAAGCAAAGGTCAGGCAGCCAGCGGCATACTGGTTACATCCTTGGCTCTGGCTCCGATCCCCTGCCTCCTGGCGCAGGGCCCAGGCAGGTGAAGTGGCACCCATGACTCCTGTGGGTCCAGATGGTAAGGCACAGTCAAGAGCCTTCTCAATTCCAATATTTGTTGGGGGGGGGGGGGGGGGGGAGAGCCTGTTTTCCGAAGCTTCTCGTTTTTGTTTGTCATTCATACGTAGGACTTCCTTCGATTTCTCTGCAAATTTCCACCAAATAAAACCATATGCACTTCCATAGCAACATTGCAACACAAACATGGCGTAATCTTTGTCTATTGCAGTACACAACTTGAAAGTTTTTTTAATTAAAAAGAAAGAAAGAAAAGAAACCCAACTACATCTGTATACAGTTGAACCTGGTCCCATGGCAACAAACACAAACATCAACTTGGGTTCTCTTCTTTGAATCTCTTCTGGTGTCCTCTTTTCTTTGCAGGGCAATCGTTTGTTTTTTTTTTAGAAACAGAAACGGGTTTGCAACACTGGTGACTAAACCGGCCCCAGCTCGGGGAGGGATGAGCCCGGGAGCTCTCAGCGCCGGCGCTGGACCCTCGCAGAGATGGGGCTGTCTGTGTCCCTGGCCTGGTGGAATCCAGAGGGTGGCTCAGCGAGCTCCATCTGGCCCCGCAGGAGGCCGGCCGACCCGACCGCCTGTGGCTGTGGGGGGAGGAGGCTGCGATGTTCCTTCCCCGCCAGCACCTCGTCGCCTCCGCACCCACCGCGCCGCGTCCCATGGGACCCTCCCGGCGGTATCGCTCCCAAGGAGTCACCTTTCACAATGACAGCCTCCAGCTTCGGGGAGGAGAGCTATTTGCCCTGGCTGACAGGCTGGGGAGGGATTTAAAACCAGGACTCTCCATTTTTTTTTTTTTTTTTAACTCTAATTCTTCGGCTCCTATTGCTCTCCTACTGGCCCCCAGATGTGTGGGAAGTGAGGCAGGTAAAGGTGCGTTTGGCTGCAGCCCCTGCTCCTCCCCTCTGACTCTCCTTCCTCCTGGATCCCGGGCATTGAAAGGCTTTCTACCTCCTACGAAAGGAGATGCCACGGAAATGGAGACATTCTCAGGCACCCAGGCTCCGGGGTTGAGCGTGGATTCGCTCCGGTTCTTTAGGGGGAGGCCCCTCCCTCACTAGCTGGGAGAACTCACGCGGTGAAGGTGAATGTCATTCTCCGTGTTTCAGGTTCATGAACCAGAGACACTGTGAGGACCAGGTGGTAGCACCTGGAGAAAGGTAGCACCTTGGACTTGTGCTGAGGTGAGGGGCAGCCGACGAGCGGAAGAAATCCTACCATTTCTGGAAACTTACCAGGTGCCAGGTGCTCTGAGAAGCTCTTTATAACATTTCATCCTCACAAACCCCAAATTATATATATATATATATTATTGATTTTTTGCAGAGAGGAAGAGAGAGGGATAGAGAGCTCGAAACATTGATCAGCTGCCTCTTGCACACCCCTCACTGGGGATGTGCCTGCAACCAAGGTACATGCCCTTGACTGGAATCGAACCTGGGACTCTTCAGTCCTGCAGGCCGACGCTCTATCCACTGAGCCAAACCAGTTTCGGCCAAAAAATATTTTTTATTGATTTCAGAGAGGAAGGGAGAGAGAGGGGAGAGATAAAAACATTAATGATGAGAATTATTGGATCAGCTGCCTCCTGGGGATTGAGCCTGCAAAGGGGCAGGAATCAAACCATGACCTCCTGGTTCACAGATCGGCACAACCACTGAGCCACACTGGCTGGGCAATACTATTATTCTTGTTCAATGCTTTAGAGCAGTGTTTTTCAACCTTTTTTGGGCAAAGGCACACTTGTTTCATGAAAAAAATCACGAGGCACACCACCTTTAGAAAATGTTAAAAAATTTAACTCTGTGCCTATATTGACTATATATAAAGTAATTCTCTTGAATAGGAATCAAATAAACACAAAGAAAGTATTTTATAATTACTTTATTATGAAATATTAAGTAAACAAAATAGTGAAAAATTATAAAATTCTTGTCTTGTCTGCACCTACGGCACACCAGGCAACATCTCGCGGCACACTAGTGTGCCGCGGAACAGCGGTTGAAAAACGCTGCTTTAGAGATCCAAAGCTTCTAAGAGGCAGTCTATCCCGTCCAAGATCTTTCAACGGCAGAGCTGGTTGGGCTCAGGGCTTCAGACTCAGAGCCTGCTCACCCCTGATTTCCCCATAGAAGGTGGTAGGGGCCATTCCAGGGGGGCACTCTCATGAGGTCGCGCCAGGAGAGCACATGTTATTCCTGACTCTCAGGTGACCTTGAACCAGCTTTAGGAAATGAAAGGGAAGAGGAGTGGGAACAGCCTGCATTTCTTGTCCAAATTCAAAGGGGATCCAAGGTTCAGTCAGGAAGGCTCTTTTTTTTTTTTTTTTTTTTTTTTTTTTTTTTAACCAATTGTTTTTTATTTTCAGAACTGAAGTGGAAATGACCCAGTGAGGAAGGAAAACGAGCATAGCTTGCCCTGATCGCACAATTAAGACATCTACGCTGGCCAAAGGGACATCACGCCTCCCCCACCTCCCTTCAGAGAGAGGAGGAACGTTTTGAGCTGGAAGCCTATGAAAGCATTCCACGGGGGAATTCTCTGACCCCGCTGAAGGGACACTGTGAGAAACCTTGTTCCTCAGAAGGGAGCTACACAAAGGGTTTTGTGCAAATACCGGGCCATGAGTCTACGAATGCAAAGAAGCATCGGGGGTGGTATGTGCACAAAGGCTGGATGGAGGATGCACGCCCAGATGCTGCCTTGGCCAGGTTGCAATTTGAATGACCTAATGTTTTCTGGCTCCTGCTTGCTTTGCTCTTCCAATTTGGTTTGAATATTTGCGTTACTATATTATTTTCCCCTCACAATTGCTGTTGTCTGTGCGCAATTAGGTCATTTTCATAATTGGGTGAGGAGATGCTTCAGACGCGAGATGAGCTACAGGTGGTAGCTGGCTTCCCCACGGGGACCTAACTACGCCATTCTGTTGGTTCCAAAGGCCCTCCCTCCCTCCAGGAAATGGAAGTTTTAACACAGGTCATCAGGCCAAGTGGAAAGAACCAGGGCATCCCTTTGTGATGGTGGGTGAGCACATCTTGTTTCTATAAGTTCTGGGGTGATTTGCTGACCTAATCGTACTGGTCCTTGGGCCAAATCTAACCCCGTATTGTTAAGCTCCAGACAAAAGAAAGGGCTGTTTCCCCGCAGCCTGTGCCTTCTCGGTCTGCGGAAGTTCGGCTGGGCGAGGGACAAGGAAAAGGAAGCCACAGGGTGAGGAGGAAGGGCATACGGACCCCAGAGGCGAGCCCAGAATTCATGTAGAATTCAGTGTTTCCCAAACTTTTGACATATGTGTACCCCTTCTATAATTTTCGTAACGCTGAGTACCCCTCGTACTCATGAGAATGTAGAATTAGGCGTAGCTAAGCACAGTGCAGTGCATATCCCCACCAAACTCCGGTGCAACGCGTACCCCCACCAAACTCTTCCCGTACCCCTGGGGGTACGTGTACCACACTTTGGGAAACACTGTAAGATGTTCAAGCCAGTACAGATGCTGGACACTGACCTAGGACTTTGAAGAAAAAAAAGGAGAGAGAGAGAGAGAGAGAGAGAGAGAGAGAGAGAGAGAGAGAGAGAGAGAGAGAGAGAGAGAGAGAGAGAGGCTTCTTTTGCAAATGAAAGCTGCTTAGGGCCCTGCTCACAAAGTGAGTCATACCTCGGTGGCGTAAAACCTCACTAACACACACCCTACCTATCTGGCTTTCTCAGCTACCTGGAATTTGTGGCCCTTTGGGCAAGGCCAAGGCTGAAGTTTATGTTGGTGCTACCCCTGAAGTAAGTTGGGGTAACAAATGGATAGGACAGGCTATGATTCAAGCTCCCTGTGGAAACCCCCTGACTCTTAAAGTGCTTTCTAACCAGACATGACTGTCCCCAGCTCACCGAGCGCCCCCTATGGCAGGCCCATCTCTCCAGCTCAGTGTTCTCATTGGTTCCTGTGTGCTTCCTCTCGGTATCTTAGACCTCCATCTATGATACTGGCCTCGTTTCTCCTCTTTTCTTTCCTCTTTGTTCCCAATTCATTAGCTGTTTGATCACTCGATATGTAATTACCTCCTACGTGTTGGACATGTGCGAGGTGCTGGAGTTACACGTGAGTATGGAGTCTCTGCTCTCACGGAGCTCACAGTCTAATGAGGAACACTGATGATAAAGTCGATAGATGACCTGGAAGGGAAACCCAGGTCCAAGGGTTGAGCAATGGCTGGATGATGGGGCTGCGAAGACTCAGAGAGATGGATTACCTTATCCAAGCTCTCACAGATGGATGATGACAGAGTTGGAACTAACGAGACCATTCAGGAATAGAAGCCTGGCCTCCTGCCACCACCTCCTTCCTGAGGCTGCCCAGAGCTACATAGTCAGAAGGAATCTTTTGTGGTTCTTTCTCATCCAGTTGCACATAGTTTAAACTCACCCTCCTCCCTAGACCAAGTTATTCTCACCTTAGTTAAATCCACATTCTGGCCATCCATTAAAGCCAGAGGTCAGCCCTCTAAGAGAGGTTATCTCTCTCCCAAGAATTGATGTGCTGTTAAACTGAGCTGATAGATCTAAAGGTGCTTTGAGAGCTAAAATACAATACAAAACTAAGCTACTAAGTAATGTATTAATTCAATGAATGAAGCAGTCAAGGGATTAATCACTACTCAATACTGAGTTCGATGGGGGTGAGTCTGTCTTCATCCCCATCCTTAATAGTCTGTCCTCATCCTTAATAGAATGTATGGACAAGTTTAAAAGGGGAAGAAAGTAAGCATTTGTGAAGTGTTATGTGCAATGTACTATTATCAGCACACAGGTACCAGTGAGAGCACTGAGTCATTCAATGTGTGGATGGAATGCCCTTTCACAATCACTGTCTGTTCGAGCACAATATAGCATAACTAAAAGGTTTGGATCAGGACACAGACTGCTTGAATTTGTATCTAGGGACTGCCAATAACTTTCTGTATGACTAGGAAAATTGCTCAAATTTTCTGTGTCTCAGTTATAAAATCAAAACTCTAAGAATAGTACCAATCTTATGCTTTGTTTTTAGGATACAGGGGCAATGCATGTGAAGTGCTTGCCATAGTGCCAGGTCCAGAGAAGCATGAGATAAAAGTAAGGTGTTATTCCCACACTAGAAATGGTATCTTTTACCTCTGCACCCTCACATCACCGAGGGCATGCCTCTCAGCACATTTTTATGTGTACCTGGCTATCATTAGGTCTTATACAGAAAAATCAATAAATGTTTAAGGTTGGATGAGTGGATGTTTCTGTATCCCATAGCTAATCAGAAGCTCATGGAAGGCAGGAAATATTGTGTTTCTAGCTCTAAGAAAGACAGAACAACCCTAGCTGGTTTGGCTCAGTGGATAGAGGTCAGCCTGCATACTGAAGGATCCCAGGTTCGATTCCCATCAAGGACACATGCTCAGGTTTCTGGCTCAATTCCCAGTAGGGGGCATGCAGGAGGCAGCCAATCAACGATTCCCTCTCATCATTGATATTTCTCTCTCTCTCCCTTCCTATCTGAAATCAATAAAAATATATTTGTTAAAAATATATTTGTTAAAAATATATTTGTTAAAAATATCTGTCTATCTTCATGACTTTGAGGCTTGGTTTTAGGGAGAACAGAAACAATTATTAGTGTCCTCAAAAGATGGAGTTGAAACTGAGAATTCTGCATGGAGGTGAGACTTACAAAGGAATACTAAGTGAAAGGGTAGACTAGAAAAAACAACAACCCTGCTTATCTGTAATAAAGAAATGTGAGAAAACTTGTCTGTCTTGTCCTCAGCTCCTAAGATGTTAAAATCACAGACTTCCCCTGACACAGGTTCAGGATTTGAATTTATACTACCTACATGGTCTGGGAAACTTCAGCTGAAAAATTAATTAAAATGAGTCCCAGGCTCATAGCATCACAAATCAACTGGCAGAAGCAGATCTTCTCTGGAGGGACAGATACCGATGCCTTACAGGAATCTAATTGATATGGCCCCACTAAACATGATATCACAGTTTAAAATGACAAGCCATACTAGGAAACAAGTTACCATGAGTGAAAGTCAGTACAAATCACAGTGACCAGAATTAGACACTGGGGAGCACAGGAGACTTGTTGGAAAGTCTATAAGGAGGAATCTCCAAAAGGCTGGGGGCCCTTAGGGGAAACTTGCCTTAGGTAGAAGATCCTCTCTTGACTTTTCCAAACAAGTTTGGGCCCCCAGGTGTTTACTGGAATCTTTATGCTTAATCTTTAGGTGTCCTTGCTTAAAGGACACTGTAGACATATGTGTCCTCCCAAGAATACTTACCCTACTGATAGTATCTAAAAGATAAACTTTTATCTCAAACTGCTGCTACAATAAAATCCTGAAGAGGCAGGTGAACGAGGCTGTTCCTTTAGCCAGGCAGTCCCTTTAGCCAGGCAGTCCCTCAGCCCTCTCTTTCATAGCAAACCTGTGTCAGAGTAATCTTTCATCTGCCGTTCAGGGTTTGCTGGTCAGCCCCAGCAAGACACTATATAGCAATTATTATATGCCAAATATAGCTTGTTTAGATATTTAAAAAATAAAAAGGGAAATTAAAAACATGAAAAAAAAAACCCACAAATAAATAAACCTAAACTGACTAGGAATAATTAAGAAAGAACCAGATGCTACTTATGGAAATAAGAAATATATAACTAGTAAAATTAGAAACACAGTGGATGAATGAAAGTAGAGTAGATATAGATAAGAGAGAATTAGGATACTGGAAGATGAATCCAAATAAATTACTCATGACACAGCAAAAAAAGAAATGAGAAACATTAGATGTTAAAGGGGTCAGGAAGATGAAAACAGAATGTGGAAAAAAAAAAAAAAGCAATATTTAGAGAAAATGTTTAGAATGTCTCCGGAATTAAGGGCAAGAGGTAGGAACTTGTTTAATACTTGAAATCTGAAGCACCTGGCAAGTACCTAGTACATAGAAGATGCCCAGTAAGTGTTTCTGAGTTGAATTGACCCATGTGCTTTTGCTTTTGCTTGTCCATTATTTCATATACCTATTTATTTTTAAAAATATTCAGTAGAGATATTTAAAAACAAAACCACTTTTGTCTTTATCAAGCTGTTATTCTGAATGAAGATGACAAATAATAAACAAATGCACAAATCTATACTCAAGATACTTCTAGATTGTGAGAAGTGTTATAAAGGAAATAAAAGGGTTATTTGATGGGCATATTGGAAATAGGAATTCACTGAGGAACTGAGACCGCAGTGATAAGAAGCCAAGCGAAAACGTTCCAAGCAAAAGAAATAGGCCCTGAGTGAGAAATAACTTGGCATTTTTTGAGGAAAAGGAAGAAGGCATTGCATCTGGATCTCGGTAAGTGACATGGACAGTGGTATGCAATGTGGTCTGACAGGCAGGCTGGAGCGATAGGACTTTCTTTTTTTCCTAGGAGCAGCAGGAAGTCACTGGAGTGTGTTAAGCACAGGTGCGTGTGCTCTGTCACCCTGGCTGCTGTGTGGAAATGGGTTGCAGTGGGGACCAGAATGGAAGCAGGAGCTTAGCTAGTGACATCAGTCATCCAGACAAAAGGTGACAGCTGTGTGGTCTAGGGTGATGGCCTTCAATATGGAGAAAGTATTAGATGGACTTAGATATATTATGGAAGTAGAAACAGGGTATTTGAAGTAAATATAAAAGAGGAAGGAAAGAGAAAGGAGGGATCAAGCCTGATTCCTCAGTGTTTGGCTTGAACAACGGGGTGAACAAAAGTCGTGTAATCTGGCTCCCACCCACTCCTGCCCACCAGCACTGTATCTAAAAGCTCCAAGGCAGTAGAGAGTCAAGAATCTGACGCATCAGGCGGTACAAAGAAAAAGGAGATCCCAGCATGAGGTAATGACCAAAAAATGCCTGAACCCATTACATAAGTGAAAGTGAAACCTCTGAGGAACAAATAAACAAAGGGTATCATATTGATATAAAAATATAAGAAGCTCATTCTGTGGTTACTGACATACATCATTGTGGAAACAAAATCATGTCCAAAGTGACTCTGGTTAAACTTGGAACCAGATGACAGAAGCTTTAGGAAGTTTCAAAATAATCAAGAATAACTTGAACAACGTAGTGTTCTTTCCCAGGCTTATGGCTTAGGGAAAAGGGGCAAGCAACAATTCAAGGGGACCCAATGACTCAAGGTAGTTCCTATAATAAAAGATAGGAACTATGGCTGCCCAGAAAAAGGACTGTGAATTGACTGAAATTAGTTAGGATGCAGCAAGTCCATGAGACTATATAGTAGGATACTTTTTCTCTCAGCTCTATACATGCACTCACACATATGTATGTCTGTGTGTTAGTAGTATGCAGCTTGTATGACAACCTCACTGTTGGCATAATTTCATTTTTATATTCTTATTTTTTTCTCTTATCCCCATTTTCTGATTTTTGAAAAACCGTGTATTTGACACACAACATGTTTTGGAATGTAGTAGAAAACAAACAAATCAATAAACTCTCTGCCCAAACAAGGCAGCATGAAAAGCAGACACCTCCTAGTATTATGACACCTCAATGAACCAAAGAGGTTCTAATCACTGTCTGTTAGACACTCACGTCAGAATCATTAAGTTCATTAGATAGATGGGAATCTTGCTTTGGCCATAATAGGATGCCAAATGAAAGGTTCATGAACACAAGGAGGAGGTATTCAGGTAAGAATGGCAGAGCCAATAAAAATAATTGAAAGCACAATTCCAGCTCCTGTAGAGGTTGACTTTCACCTGGCGGGGAAAGACTTCCAGGAGGAGCCGGTTTGGCCGGCCTAGGTGCACCTCTCACAAAGTATGGCTGTGCCCTGGGCATGGCGGCCTCTTAGACCCCACCCTTTGGGATTGCCCAGACTCTTCTCCAGACAAATGGGTTAAAACCACCTCTGAGCCGAAACCGGTTTGGCTCAGTGGTAGAGCGTTGGTCTGCGGACTGAAAGGTCCTGGGTTCGATTCCAGTCAAGGGCATGTACCTTGGTTGCGGGCACATCTCTGGTAGGGGGTGTGTAAGAGGCTACTGGTCGATGTTACTCTGTCATCGACGTTTCTAGCTCTCTATCTCTCTCCCTTCCTCTCTGTAAAAAATCAATAAAATATATATTTTTAAAAAGACCACCTCTGACCTCCTGAAAGATTACTTTGCCTGCTATCTGAGTATTTGGATACATTTTAGTAGGTTTTATTCCTGCTTTCTCTCTCTCTCTCTGTGTGTGTGTGTGTGTGTGTGTGTGTGTTTAATTACAAAAGTAACTCTTTTTTTTTTTTAAATTATAAAAGTAACACATGCTGAAGCCGGTTTGGCTCAGTGGTAGAGCGTCGGTCTTCGGACTGAAAGGTCCCAGGTTCGATTCCGGTCAAGAGCATGTACATTGATTGTGGGCACATCCCCGGTAGGGGGTGTGCAAGAGGCAGCTGGTCGATGTTTCTCTCTCATCGACGTTTCTAGTTCTCTATCTCTCTCCCTTCCTCTCTGTAAAAAATCAATAAAATATATTTTAAATAAAAGTAATACAAAGGCAATAAGAATTAAAACAATACTAAAGTACATAAAATATAAAACCAATCTTTCATTTCTTTTTTATTCTTTTCCCATTCTATTGCTCTTTCCCATTCATCAAGAATAGTCACCAATAACTGTTCAGTATGAATACCTATGGATCTCTGCTATGCACATTCAGATATAGTCCCATATATATAGATATAGATGTAGATTTCTACATTTCTACATCTATATTTTTATATCTATATATCTATATCTATAAATCCTACCTTTGTAAACTAGGTATATAGCTTTTTTTTTTTTTTTAATGAAATTTATGCTCTCACTATTTTGTAACTTGCTTTTTGCACTCAGTAAGATGAAAGAGTACCTTGGTTCACATTCTCATCAGCAATGGATATTGCCAGTTTTCAAATTTTGGCAGAACTGATTAGCAAAAGCAGGGTACTTATTTTAATTTGTCTTTACCCGATCAGTAGTAAGACTAACCATTATATTTAGTTTTTCCTTTTACTATGGCTACCATGTAAGACGAAGCTGATCCCTAAGAAGATCCACATTTGAAAGTTACACACTTCATGTTAGGAAAGGCAGTCATAATTAATATCATAGCAGGCATAGTATGGCTGAGGTCACTCCACAGAGCAAACGTTTTAACTTTCTTGGTTTCTGTGCTCGAGTCTAATTCTAGGGAGAAATATCCTTATTGGCTTAACTGGGCTTCTAGGGAAGACAGGCTCTTGATTGTATTCCCAACAGACTTACTCTAACAGGAAGGAGATTCTTCCTCAAAAGGAAGTTAGGGTATTGTTAGGGAGTGAAATGGATGCTAGTCAGCTCAAAACAAGACTATTTTCTACATCAGCAATTTTCAACCAGTGTGCCAGAAGAATTTTTAAAACATGCAATACCTGACTATTTAGTCAGGGGTACCCACCTCTTTTCACTTAGATTGTCAAATAAAAAATAAATGACAACAGCCAACACAATAATAGCTGTCCAGTGTGAATGAATCAAAATGTCTTCTATACCTATTTTTGTTGTTGTTGTTGTTCAAATTGGCAAAAAGTGTATTTTTTGGTGTGCTGCAGAAATTTTATAATTAGTTTATTTGTGTCAGGAGGTGGAAAAGATTGAAAATTGCTGCTCTACATTAAACTTTCTAATTGCCATTTCTTCTCTCCACCTTGCAAACCTGTCCAGTTCCCACAGACAACTTGATAGATAGCATGCTGCTCACATCCAGAACAGTAGCCCAGGGGTCAGAAAAATGGAAACCATCACATTGTCTGTATTTTGTGCTCAAATACTTTTTAGTATTCCAACCCTGGGACCAAAATATTTAAGTCTTAGCCTGGTCTGTGTGGCTCAGTGGTGGAGCATGAACCTATGGCTTGATTCCCAGTCAGGGCACATATCGAGGTTGGGGGCTCACTCACAAGTGGGGAGCATGCAGGAAGCAGCCAATCAATAATTCTCTCATCATCATCAATATTTCTATCTCTCTTTCCCTCTCTTTTCCTCTCTGAAATCAATTATTTATATATATATATATATATATATATATATATATATCTATATATATATATATAGATATATAGATATATATATATATATATATATATATATATATATTAAGATTAAAACATATTAAGTCTTAGATTAAGAGCAATTACCCTGAGAAGTTTTCATATTGGCCTTCACTCTTCTCCTTATTCTCAAATGCAGAGAGAGTCTGTGTGTTCATTTATTTATTCACTCACCCATGCTACCACAGAGTAGCCTTGTGCTAGACATTGTTCTGGGTGCTGAGGGAATAGCAGTAAAATGGAAAGACAAGGTCTTTGTCCTAGTGTCAGAAACGGCTGGAAGGAGTAAACAAGGTTTGAATTTGAACTTTGGATTTTATCTGAAAGGTAATAGAAAGCTACTCAAAGGATTTGGGCTGGCAATAAAATGACTGGATTTTATTTCAGACACATTACTCTAATTGGTGTGTAGGGTATGGACTGCAAGAGGATAAGAATAGATGCCAAGAGACCAGTCAGAGGACCAGTGAATTAGCTAGATGAGAAAAGATGGTAGCCTGGACTATTTACGGTGGCAAATAAATAAAGAGATGTGAACAGAATAAAGAGAGTTAGGAAGTAGAGTAGAAAAGATCAAGTGGTGGGCTTGTTACAGGAAAGGAAAAAAAAACAAAGATAACTGATACTCCTGGCAGGAGCCAATGGATGAACAGTGACAACCACAGGCAACCGGGGAGCTGCTTTAGGGACGGGGGGGGGGTGGGGGGGGGGGGGGGGTGGGAGAGAGAATGAATTAGCTGTGGGTCACACTGAGTACTTGCGTGAGTCTCATGTCAGGTCTGAAGCTCAGGAGGAGATTCTGAATGTGAAGTTATCAGTGGTCACTAAGCCAAGGAGTTAAAAGACGCTCCTCAAGGAGAGGCTAAAGATTGAACAGAGAGGGTCACCAACATTGAACTAATATTTTATTTGTTTTTTAATATATTTTATTGATTTTTTACAGAGAGGAAGGGAGAGAGAAGAGAGCTAGAAACGTCGATGAGAGAGAAATATCGACCAGCTGCCTCTTGCACAGCCCCCACCGGGGATGTGCCCACAACCAACATACGTGCCCTTGACCGGAATCGAACCTGGGACCTTTCAGTCCACAGACTGACGCTCTACCGCTGAGCCAAACCAGTTTCGGCTGAACTAATATTTTAAATGAGGAAACCCTGGAATATTTGGCCTCAGGAACTGTAACTTCTGTCTTCTGTGGAGCTCCACAGGAATTCTTCTCTGCTGTAGTGTTCTAATCTTCAACAATAGCCAGCCCCTTGGTTTAAGAGGTTAATAACTTGGGTGGATAAAGCATTTTGGCTAACTCATAGAAAGATTTCCAACTAGTTCTGTTCAGGTCCATCTACTTTGTAGGGAGAGGTATTCTTCCTCATGTCCACATCTTCACACAAATTGTCCAGTTGAATCCCCCACCTAGGGTTTAAGGGCTTATAGGTTTCCAGGGCCATGGGGCCCAGGGCTACACAAGCTGTATGTTGATGGTGGTGAGATGGTGGGGTCTATCCTTGAAGATAGCCCAGCCCTGATGGAGTCCCTTCTACATTGGTCCTCATGGCAGATTAGAGGATCCCATTCCCTCCCCATAGTCCTTTCTGACCTCACTAGCCCCTCTCCTGCCTCCTTCCTCACGGCAGTAATCGGCTATCCATCATTGGCAATGGAAAGACTGCACTGAGTGATTCTTTTGGATCTTCGTACCTGTTTCCATTTGAAGTGCCCGCGGGCACCAGGAAGAAGGAAGAGAAAGGTCACGCATAGGAAGCACATTAATAGGCTGGGCTAGCACCTGCCACGCTTTAAGACGACAGGTCACCTGCAGACAAATGCTTCAAAGATCAACCAAGCCAGGGGTCCCTCAGAAGGCTGGGAATGTGGGCAACCAGATCAAACACTCAAGCTGCTGAAAACTACAGAGTTTCTTGGAAAACATATGCACTATTTCAAAAAACGTATTTGCGAAAACCGAGGTGTCTCGGGCCCAGCCCTCCCTATTAATCAAAGAAATTGCTTGAGCTTTGTGGCCCAGTCTGTGATCCTAGCCCTGACCGCTGCTGCCCACGAGGCCTCCGTGAATTCCTCTCGAAGTCTCCAGACTTCCTTGGCTGGAGACTTGTTCCTCTTGGGACAGCTTTCGCCTGAGCTGGGCAGCCTGGCCCCCAGCTGTGCGGGGCCCTCTCTCCGGTGAGGGGAACTGCTTTCAGCTTAGTCCATTAACACAAACATTCAAAAGCAAACATTCAAAAGCCACAGATCGTGTTCGAATAAATAACACAGGACTGAGCAGAGCTTCACCCCGTGAAACCAAAGGGGTGTTTAGAAACTGCCCCGGCCTTCCAAGGAAGCAGGCGGCAAAGCCACAGCCATTCCAAAGGCTTGTGTGCTCGGTGGAGCTGGGTGGCTGCGGCCACAGACCTTTGAAGAGGAAATGCCATCCCTGGGACAGGCAGGCAGCCAGCTCCTGCCTGAGTCCTGAAAGTACCAGAGGGAAGCAGAGAGCAGCGACAGGGAAGGGGGAACACAGTTAGGAAGCAAAAAAGGGGAGGAAGGTGAGTAGGTGGAGAGAGCCTTCCCAAATAGGGTTGCCGCACCCAAACTGAAGAACCACTAGACAGAGCAATTCACTGTGCCCCTGAGACAGAGCTGGGCATGGAGAGTCCTGGGCGGCCGGCACAGCCCATAGTGACTAAGGCTTCGAGGAGGGGTGTGAGTCGTCGCTGCGGGGTGGAGAGGGGTGGTGGTGTCTGGGCTGAGAGATGCCTTTGCTTTGAAAGCTTCGGAGGAAATTAACTTTACAAGGTGCCTCCCTGTCTCCCAGAGTTATTAAAAGAAAAGGAGGGAGCAAAGAAGAAATGGAAAAATGGTAATACCTCAGGAAGGGCCGTGTGATTCCGACTGAAGGAAATGGGAGGCAGATTAAGTGACTGACGAATGTGCAAGCTCCCCTCAGGGAGGAAGAGCTCTGAATGTGACCTTGTACAGATGGAAATAAAAAGAAAACCATAACAACCAAGGTGGCCAAGGACAACACACACACACACACACACACACACACACACACACACACACACACGCCCTCTCTGAATATCTAGAGATGAATGACTATTTAAATACCCCCAAAAAACCTTCAAGTAAGGAAGTCTGTTAGTACGCCTGTTTCTGTAATGAATGTTATTAGAATGCAGTGAGGGGGGTGTTGGTGTAAATCACAGGTCATCAGAAGGCACAACCCTCAGAGCCTTTTCGCGGGGCCCATGGATGGACAGCTAGGCATTAGTTACACTTTGGATGATGAAGAGAGAAAAAACACAAAAAGCACTAGATCTAAAACTCTTCAAGAAAAGGGAAGCCAATTGGAGCTATCTCCTTCATCGAGTAGAAAGCCAGGTGTTTTCTGCACATTAAAAAACTGGGATTTAAAATGTTAAAGCCCTCCTGCCTGATAATAATCCTCAGCTCAGGTGAGGCCACTCTCACCCAACTCTGGCAAGCCCATTCAGTGCTTGAAAGCACAATCCTTAGAAGCTCGTGCCTGCCCAGACACATGCACCCAGCAACTCCTAACATTCAACTGTGCTCGGATGGGATGGCAAACACTGGGGGAGAGGAGGGGGGCGGGGGGGGCGAGGGAGAGATACCCTGGGAGAGAAACAACCCATCTGCTGCTCCTTTTCTGTCTCTTCACGCCTAAGCCCTTTGGTCTCTTACAGCCCCTTTGGAAAGTCTAGAAGGGTTCCGACACCCCTTGAGGTGACACTCAGAGCGAGCTGGATAAATGCTTTCCAGAAGGTGCACTTAGCGATCGGTGAAGGAAACATCTCCATCTGGTTGCTGCTGGCTCCTTCATCAAAGCTGTGCTCTGAACCTCTCAGAACTCTGCTCCTTCCAAATTGGTTAGGGATTTTCCGCAGCAAATTAACAGTATCCTGATTGAAGTACTTCAGGACAGAAACGGGCTAAACCAAACTATTTAAGGTCACAGCTCCCATCTTCATGGGCTAATTTTTATTTTCCTCTTTGCTAATTATTTTGTGGGGGCATCAACAGAATTAGAAACAATCATAGACACAGACTATTGAGTGCTTACCTCGTGCCTGATGCTTTCTACAGTAAGTCCTCACTAAATGTCCTTGACAGGTTCTGGACTTTAAGTAAAAAGACATATAATAGAACCAATTTTACCACAGGCTAACTGATACAACTAAGACTCAGGTTCGAACAGCATCTCATCAACATAGTGAAATGACAATGAATGAAGCGTCATTCGAGGACCTGCTGTATGTAATTCTTATAAGCTTGACACAGCTACCATATTGTTTCTTTGGTTAATTGAGGCTTAGAGAGGCAAAATAGCTTACAAGAGGATATTCAGCTGGTAAAGCATAGAGTCAGAATTTGAACTCAGTTCTATTTAATCCATAAACCAGTTCCTTCAATCACTACATTGGATTGGTTCCAGGTTTATTTCTGCAGCAGGAAGAAATGTCATGCTGCTTTAGAGATTTAACTAGTATAACTAAATGTTCTATCTCTGATGTTGCCCAGCAGGAACATCAGATAGGCAAGGTTAGGACACTGTGTTAAAAAAAAAGTTGAATAGCCAAAACCGATTTGGCTCAGTGGTAGAGCGTCGGTCTGCGGACTGAAAGGTCCCGGGTTTGATTCTGGTCCAAGGGCATGTACATTGGTTGAGGGCACATCCCTGGTAGGGGGTTGGGGGGGGTGCAGGAGGCAGCTGGTCGATGTTTCTCTCTCATTGACTTTTCTAGCTCTCTATCCCTCTCTCCTTCTCTCTGTAAAAAATCAATAAAATATATTTTTTAAAAAGTTGAACAATCTCCTAAATATCTCTTAATCTCTCATTGATATATTAACACTTTCAATCTACATCAATCTACTGGATTCTTGGTTCCATAATTTATTATTTTCTTCATTCACTACATTTTTATGTATCTTAAAATTACTTTTGACAAGGGCAGCCTCCTGGATATAAGTTGATATAATAAGGCTGATAGAATCAAGATTAAAAAAAAATCCCAACAGATTGAAATGATGGATGAAAAAGGAGTTAAGAATAAATTACAAATTGTGAACTTCAATTAGGTTAATTAGTCAGCCAGCTAACTACAGAATGATGTTAAAAAAACACAAAAAAAAGATGGATGCTGTCACTCAATGATCAAGCACAGGATATGGTGATTGCAGGCTGCCTTAATAAAAACATTAAGGTTCAGGATGAAGGGATAGCTCCATTAGTTTAGTTTACACTATACATATAGGAAGTCATGTTCTAGACACACAGCTTTAATAGCAACCAAAGCAATTGAATATTAAATTTAAAAAAAATGAGAAAATGATGGAGTGATTAAAAATCCCAGTCCACGAAGAGACGTAGTGTTTGTGTGTGTGTGCTGAGGGAGAAGTGGAGGGGGGTGGGCAGAGTAACTTGAAACAATTGAAGGGGGGAGTGGCTTCAGAGGGAAGAACTGGAACCAAATGTAAAGAAATTCCAAGGGCTGATTTGGTTTAGTATGGGGGAGACTTTTCTAACCATCAGAACTGCCAGAATGGATTGTGTTGCCTCAAATGGCGATAAGCTTTTCATCCTTGGAGGTGTTCAAACAGAGGCTGGATAACCACTTGTAAGAGGTGCTTTGGAGGGAATTCTGACATGGAAAGTGACTTCATAATCTCTAGGATCCTTTCCAGTTATAGGATTCAACCTTCATTTATCACTTGGACAATCCCTAAAAGAGCTGTTAATCTGTCAAAACATCAATTTCCCCTTAAGTAAAAGCATTACATAAAACCTGTGAAGTCACAAGTTTGATGTGAAAATGCTAGTTGTATTTTACTAGGATTCATTATAATTTATTAAAATTAGAAGATATTCATGAGTGACCTAAAAATCACCTTGTTTACCCTAAGGCCCCTTGAAAGGCCATGGACTAGTTGATCTTTATGGTCCTTTGGTTCTAAGATCCTAAAATTCCGTGGCTCTGCAGATTTCAATCATACACAGGGGAGACCAGTTTGGAAAAAAGGACGACCACTAAAAGGAGGGACTCATTTAAATGTCCCACACTCCCTGTATCACTTGGGAAACTGTGATTGTTGTTGTGGTACATGAGGGGGGAGCACTCTAGAATGACTGGAAAATGAAGGCAATGAGTTGTTACTAGGATCCACGTTTCAGCTCTGCTTCTAAGTTGATTTTCAGGCTGCCCCCCCCCCCCCTTGTGGCACCCAGCATAGTTACAGCAGTTCCAAAGCTCACATCTCCACATAGGTTAGCCCAATGGGGTATGGAGATTGAGCTCCAGCCTTCCAGGGAAAAATCTGGAGCCTCTGGTATGGATTTACTAGTACATGCCCATTTCTTCACCAGTTACTGTGGCTGAGAGGGTGGATAGGAGAGGAGGCATCAATATCAACCAAACCATACAGTTGAGAATGAGGGCAAGTGGCTCTCAAGGGACATGTGGAGAATGAGTTAGGAGGACTAAGTTATATGACAATCCATATGTTGGCTGCCTAACATCAACCCACAGCTTCCACACATACCGGTTACATCCCCCCCACCCACCTAAGGGAGGTAATATGAGATCTCATCCAGCTGCTAAAGAGAGATCCAAATCCAATATTTCATGTCAATGAGCAAATCATGTCAAGTGACTCTTCATGGTTCAGTGATCTGTGGGTAAATAAGGTTAGCCACATCCTACCTCTAATAGGAGAGACAAAACAACAATTGCAAAAATAATTCCAAATTGTAAAGGGGAGAAAGTAAAATATCCAATGGCCATCAGTCCTCACACATAATATAAGCCTTTTGGAGCGAAATGGCAAACTTTCTAATTTCACAGTGGAGTGAAGGTCTGAGGCTGACTCAGTTTCACTCTCCAATAGGGTCTCCCTCATCCATTATTTCCAAGAGCCTCTCAGAGGATGGAACAGCTCTGCATGTGGAATCTAGCAGCCACTGCTTGTCGGGCCCTGAGGACTGATTTAGGGCTTGGGCAACCATGTGTCAGAGTTGCGGGGTTTATCTGTAATGTAAATCTCTCATGACTCTAGTTGACCGCCATCTATGTGTTTCTGGTTGTGATGGTGAATTTTATGCATCAACGTGACTGGGCTACAGGATACCCAGATATTTGGTCAAACGTTCTTCTAGAATGCCTCTTTACGGCAGGGCAGAGTCTGCGCCCTGTCGGTCCTGTGGCTCCCTTATATTGCTCCAGTTTAGGCCACCCGCATAGTCTGAACCATGCATGCAATCGCTCACAGGAGTGGGGCGCTCTGATCTGTTTATATTGACGAGGTCCCACTCAGAAGCTGGGTTGAGCTTAATCCCATCCAATCCAGACAGCTGAGAACCGGGGGGAGCTGGTAGCTTTCCAAGGGGGCTCAAGGTAGGGTTACAAAAAAAAAAAAAAAAAAACAACAGGTAGATGCATGCTGCATCTCAAACAACAGATTTTTACCATCCCCTGTAATATAGCATCCTGGCACCACTACTTGGCCTTAGCTTTACAGATACATTACTACTCTTTGAAGAAATACTAAGTAGGACTCTCGGAGATTACAGATCATAAAGTACTGTTGGGTGAGCTAAGTTACAGAATTTCAAATAAGGTACTTTCAGTGCGCTAAAAGACCTGAGAAATACCTTGTTTTCCTTGACACTCCTAAGGGGCACACACGTTTGGTTAGGGACAGAAGAATGTGATTGCTTAGAGGGAAAAAATATCAAGTCAAACCTCACCCCGCTCTCTTGCCACTTTGGAAAGGGAGGAAAGAACATCTGGATCACGTTCTCCCGTCGACTGTCCACACACAGGTCAGCCACAAACAGTAGCTTCCTTCTTACGGAGTCCCATTAATTCTTCACCTGGAAAACTGGCTGCCCACTCTCGCTTGGCTTTCCTTGCCACCTCCAGCTTTCCATTTCCAATACTTAGAAGTTTTGTTTGTGAGGGTCCAAATGCAGCAGAAACTATTTACAGGCTTCTTAGCTGCACTAGCTGCAGAGGCCAAGAATGTTGGCCGAACAACTGACAAACCTTTCCAGGGAGAGATCTGAAGCCGAGACTGAAAAAACACCTCCCAATCTGTCAGGAACATGGAAAAAGTTGCTGTCTCTTCTGCGCTGGCAGGGGCCCTAAAGCACAGCATCACAGCATCTGGTTAACCAACCACCGAAACTTCAAAACGCGGAGATCAGACTCCACTGTTTTTCTTTAGGAACACAGAGCAGCAGTCAAGAAGAGCAGGACCACAGGGCTCTAGGAAAAATAAGAAGTTGTTGGGGTTTAAGGACGGTCTCTGCACCAGATTCATGGACTTGAACTAGAACCCACTGTTCGAAGAGCCAAAAGAAATCATGGTACCAAGAGGTGGTGGGTGAAAATAGTTTCAAGTGCTTAGCAGAAACCTGGGAGAAGGGAAGTTTTTCTGAAATACAGGAAGTGAAACCACTATTTGATAGTCCCTGCGTTACCTGCCTGAGCGAGATAGGGCATTTCCCTTGTAAAAATCACGTGGCTTAGTTTACTTCTTGGTGATATAGTGCAGAGCAGAAACACTTGCTTTAATCCCATGAAATTAAAGATTAAGACTCACATTCCACTGTTTACAAGGCCTTTCGTTTATTTAGATGTTCGGGCCTCCACTTCTGAAGCCGTTCCCCAGAATTCCAACAGGTCCTGAAATCATACGTCTTGTTTGGTTGTCCTGACCCCCAAGCCAGAGGCAAGGCCCAAAAGCTTTCAGATGGAGTTCCCAGCGAGGCACGCACATGTTCCTCCTGCAGCTCAAGATCGAGTCAGTGCGACAATCATTAACCGTGGCCTCTGTAACCTTTTGTCCTGTACACGTGAGCCCCTTCATCGATGTAGTCCCGCATAGCTACACCCTGAAGTCCTCTGCAACTGCTGTGCATGGAGCTGAACTCTGCAGTGCCTAATTCGTAATAGACACGGACATAGACTTGATATTGACATCCTCAAATCCAAAGGAAAGAAAATGGCGTTAGCACTAGTACCTGGTTTTAAACGAACTGAAGTAATTAGTTTTTATGCTCAAACCAGCAAAGTATGTGACATGAATAAAAGAAACTAAACATGCTCAGAGAAACACAGCCCGCAGCCCAACATTGAAGAGAAAAGCCTCCAAGAAAAGCAGTTTCACAGTGTGAAGATACTGTCCTACCTTTTCAAAAAATAAGTTGAGCCGGGACCGGTTTGGCTCAATGGATAGAGAGTCGGCTTGGGGACTGAAAGGTCCCGGGTTCGATTCCGGTCAAGGGCATGTACCTTGGTTGCGGGCATATCCCCGGTAGCTGATCGATGACTCTCTCTCATCGATGTTTCTAACTCTCTATCTCTCTCCCTTCCTCTCTATACAAAATCAATAAAATATATTTAAAAATAAATAAATAAAAATAAAATGATGTTACTGTTATTTAGGCCAATGTCTTTAAAAAAAAATAAGTTGATAAAAGTAGCTTATTAAAATACTTTTTTTCCCCATTTAAAAAAATATATATTTTATTAATTTTTTTTTTTTTTACAGAGAGGGACAGGGATAGAGTTAGAAACATCGATCAGCTGCCTCCTGCACACCCCCTACTGGGGATGTGCCCGCAACCAAGGTACATGCCCTTGACGGGAATTGAACCTGTGACCCTTCAGTCCATAAGCCAACGCTCTATCCACGGAACCAAACCACTTTCGGCTTTTTTCCATTTTTAAGTGGCAGTAAACTATAGTATTCACTCCAAATCATCATGAAATGGAGAATGACTTAAGGATGGCTGAGCCCACTCAGGGCTGCCCTCTGAAGCCCAACTTGCCTTGATTTGAATCCTGGCTCAACTCTTTACTTCCCATGTGACCAATCTGCTTGGGAATCAGTTTCTTGTCCATGTAAAGTGGGGGTGATAGTACTGTGCTTAATTCTAGCATCTCTGAAATCTTTAGTCTCTAACAGCTTTGACCAGGCCACAGTTTTGATGGAGTTGTCCCTGTTTGTGCACCAGGAGACTTGGTTGTTGCTTTAGGAGGCATGAATGGACAACTGCAGGCCGTCAAGATTTCAGTGCATGAATCATTGTCCTGATTGTGGATAGAAACCCTTCTTACCACCAGCATCAAAAGTTGCATAACTTTAATGGAAATCATGGCAACAGTGGTGAAGCAGTTCACCGAGAATCGCTGCATCATGAGGTCTGTCACAAATGTCAGATTGAAGCATTAGGAATGCCTTACTCAGTTAATTTCAACTTATGTTTTTCTTTTTATACTAGAGGCCCAGTGCACAAAATTCGTGCATGGGGAGGGGGTCCCATAGCCCAGCCTGCACCCTTTCCAATCCGGGACCCCTTGGGGATGTCCAACTGCCTCTTGCAATCCTAACCACTCATCTGCCTGCCTTATCACCCCTAACTGCTCCCCTACTGGCCTGATTGTCCCTAACTGCTCCCCTGCTAGCCTGATTGCCCCTAACTGCTCCCCTGCTGGCCTGCCCCTCTGCCCCGCCCCACACCTGGGACCCAGGATTCCCTCCTCTGGCCAGTCACAGGCACCCATGGGGGTCCCTAGTCAGGCGGCTTTGCCTGGGCCACAGTAGCAGGCACCCAGGACCACAGGGTGGTGGCTTGTCCCTCTCCAAGGATGCAGTCTGGCTGGTCACCATTCCTCTCCTCAAACTCATTTTGCCTGGCTGGTCCCCATTCTTCTCCACAAGCTCATCTGTGCCTGGCTGGACCTCATTCCTCTCTCCCCAGTGTTGAGTGTCTGAACTGTTTTGGTGTGACAGCGTGTGGATGTGTGTTTGCATATTAGCTCTTTATTATATTGGATAAACACAAAATGATAAAAATGTCTCTACATTACATTAATTCTATACTATTTTTTCATATTTTAACATATCAAGTCAGGATGTATCACACAATTAATTAAGCTTTGTTCTTAGTGGTATACAAAATGCTGTGTCTTATAACTGAGGGAG
This sequence comes from Pipistrellus kuhlii, assembly GCF_014108245.1. Taxonomy (NCBI): domain Eukaryota; kingdom Metazoa; phylum Chordata; class Mammalia; order Chiroptera; family Vespertilionidae; genus Pipistrellus; species Pipistrellus kuhlii. The sequence goes on along the minus strand of NW_023425515.1, from coordinate 135,612,339 downwards.
TCGTAGATTGTTGAAATAAAATGACAAAAAAGAGCTGTTTACATTTGTATAAACACCCAAAAGTAAATTTTTAAAAAGGTGTCATAACTCCAGAGAAGTAGCCTGCCTATATTCCTAATACTGTGTTTGTTTGCATGTAAGCTTAGAGTAAGCCTCAACTAAAACAATGGAAATGTATATAGAACTATTCTTTAAAATAACTTATTCAATTATAGATATTCCTTTCCCATCCCCCCATAGCTCCCCTCTACCTGATTCCACCACCCCACCCCACACCCTTACCCCCCGCCAATGTCCTCATCCATAGGTGTAAGATTTTTGTCCATCTCTTCCTGCACCCCTCATGCCCCCTTCCCCTTGAGAATTGTCAGTCCATTCCCTTTCTATGCCCAATTCTATTATATTCACCAGTTTATTCTGTTCATCAGGTTTTTTATTGACTTGATTTTTAGATTCACTTGATATTCAACAGTAGACCAAAGGACCCCAAGAATCAAACTAAAGACTTGAAATATGAGGAAACAAAAAATATCCAACCATGTGTTAATATTTTAAAAACAATGAGAAAAAAAAAGAAAAAAGAATACAAAAAATATGAAGATAGTGTAAGGAGCCTCTGAGACAACTTTAAGTGTACCAACTTCCAAATTATGGAGGTGCCAGAAGAAAAGAGAGAGCAAAATATTGAAAACTTTTAAAAGAAATAATGACAGAAAACTTTCCCTACCTGGTAAAGGAAATAGACGTATAAGTTCAGGAATGCTTAATTTCTGACTGGTCCTTTTCCATTTTTTTTTTTTTTTTTTTTGCATTCTCATTAAGATCCTTAAAGGTTTCACTAAGTTCCTCAGAGGTTTCTAGAAGATTCTTGAGTAACCTTATAACTATAGTTTTGAACTCTATATCCAGTAGTTTGCTTCCTCCATTTCTTTCATTCATGACATGTTTGTTTCTGCATTTTGGCTGCTTCCCTATATTGATGGAATGGCTTTGTGTGGTAGGTGACCTATAGGGCCCAGTGGCTCAGCTTTCCCAATCACCTGAGGTGGACACTCTTGGTGCACCCCTTTGTGGGCTGGATGCACAGTCTTGTTGTAGTTAAGCCTTGATTGCTGTTGGTACACTGGGAGGAATTGACCTCCAGGCCAACTGACTGTGAGGATCAGGTGTGTCTATAATGTAAGAACTGCTGTGCTGGAGACACCCTTATGGGTCAGGACTTGCTTCAGTGGGGCTTTGGTGGTCACTGAGTCTGCCTCTTAAGTGTATCACTTATGTATGTGAGGAGTTGTAATCTGGCATCGTCTCACACTGACCTCTAGGTACATTGGTTCCTGGATCTCCAAGGAGGAGCAAGTCAGCTACTATCTGAGGCCACCCAGCAGGAGCTATAGGGAGATCTGCAGATTTCTCCTCTTTGCTTGGGGTTTGAAAGTTTTGGAAAGAAAGGTCTAACCCAGCTGCAATTTGTTAGGTTAAGCTGTGAGAGGGCAGACCATTCATATGCAAAAGCTGCTGTGCACAGCTTAGGCGGGTTTGTAAATTGGGTGAGGCGGGGTCTCAGGGAATCACTAGGGCATGGCAAACAGGGCATGACAGATCGATGGCTGTCATCTCTGTCTCCATGTTTCTGTGTCCCACGTCCTATGCTCCAGTGCAGTAAACAATGATTCCTGCACGCACCTCTGTGAGAAAGCCACCCTCACTTTCCAACATGATGCCACAGTTCAGTTTCTCCCCGTTTAAGCCTGGGTTCAGAGGAGTTGGGAGCTTGTATCACAATTGGCCCTTCCAATTGGAAAAAACAGTGCACCCATTCTGGTTTGTGGGCGCTTCCATACCTCTTTCCCGAGCCTCTGCACCTCCTGCACAGTATCAATGAGTTTCTTCACTTCTAGTTGTAGAACTGCTACTCTGCCAGCTTTCCTGTGGTTCTGGGTGATAGTCGTTCTGTCTTTTAGTTGTAGTTTTGGTGTGGTTGTGAGAGGCAGCATGTATAGGTATATGACTTATACCGCCATCTTGGTTTCCCAAAAACTATTAGTTCTTACTTATATGATTTAATTACATCAATACACACAAATTTAACTTGCTACAATGTAGGCAAACTTAATTTTCATCCATTTTACTGTACATGTTAAAATAACATCCCTTCTGCTGCATATTCTTTTCTTGACTCAAATGAAATATTAATATATGGTCACAATGGGAGAAATAGCTGAGATGAATGTCTTTAGTAAACAGCAATAAATGTGTCAAAGTTAAAAAAAAAAGCATTATTATAAGTTAATTGGCATTTTCTTTCTTAGTGTTACATTAAATGGCACATTTTTAATTAATGACATTTTGGATTCCATTAAATGTAGCAATGTCTACCTCACAGGATCATAAGGATTTAATGATTAACAGACATAATATGCCTAGAGTGGTGTCTAGCTTATGCTAAGCTCTGAGTTTTCAGCTATTACTATTATCCTACTAGTGGCCCAGTGCACGAAATTCATGCACATTAAAAAGGAATTCATTAGAGGAAATATTTTAATATTGCTATTTACCTTTTCTCTATATTAGAAGTGTCAGAGATGAAAGAAAATTAGTAAAATGTGTATGAAAACCTGTCTCCTGTCAGAGTCTGGGGCATGCCGCGGGATCCAGAGTCAAGTCCCTGCCCACCTGTGTGCACCTCGAAATCACACTAGATTCAGGCCCGGCCGGCTCCACCCCCATTGGCAAGGCTGGGCCCATCCCCAGGTGGACTCAGCCTTGCCACACGCCTGCCTTAGGAGTTCCCCAGTCCCTTCAGCCCTCCAGCCCACCAGGGCTGGCCCGAGGCAAAACAAACCTCGGATGGCAGCTGCCCAGCTGCTATGGCTGCCCGAGGCTCAGGTAACCAGGGCCTGCTGAGGCTTGCGCTGCCAGCAGTGGCAGTGGTAGCAGCAGAGGTGTGATAGGGCGTCACCTTCCCCTGATCGCTGGGTCGCCTCCTGCCCCTGAGGGCTCCTGGACTGTGAGGGGGGCAGGCTGGGCTGAGGAACCCCCGCTCCAGTGCATGAATTTTCATGTACCAGGCCTCTAGATTAGAATAAACCGATTGCCCTTCAGGTTGACACTAGTTTGAACTGAATTTCTGAGAGACAATTGGTTAATAATCAAAAGTGCACAATATCTACCTCAGAATAAATTCAACACAGTTTAATGCAGTGGTGTGTGATTAAATAAAAGCAAACTAGGTATCTTGTATATGTCAACCAAATTAAACAAAATATGTAAAGGAAGTTTTTGGCATTACAGTTATGTGTTTAATGATTTACTCTACATCATGAAGCCTAAATCCCACCACTTGCTACAGGGAAACAAATTGGCTCAACTACACTTTGTATTCTTAAATATCTTGATATTTAAATTACATAGTTAAATTTAAATTATATTTAAGTTATAGAGTTAAATGATAGTAATTCTCTTTAATTTATATTTATAATATGAACAGGTGCAAGATTTGTTTACAGTAATTTATGGCTAATAATCCCATATATAATAATTAGCAATTATGAAAGGCCTACCGTCCCTTTGAAATCATTGTTTAAAAAATAAGGAAGGCCAGGTGGAGCTTTACTCCCATTAAAATGTGAGTCATGAACAAAATGCAGGATGTTGCACTTAACATGGGTCAGGGAATTTTGTTTATGCATCAGAATTTGTTAAGAATTCAAAATGGAGAGGGACTCTAAAAAAAGGAATTGTGTGTAAATACTACAAACTTCTAGGGCCCTCATTTATTCCACTTTCACCCCTTCCAAATAGTTGACATGGTTATTCACTAAAACACATGTTTACTGTAAATCCTATGGGAATAAAGTGCATATTACTCACATGAGCTGATAGTTCATTTAAGGGAACTGTGCTAGTTAAGTTCTTTCCTAAGGCATAGTCTATAATTGAAAAGGTTAGGACAATTCTATAGAAATGGCAAATATGCATTATTACATCATGCAGATTTCCCCCCTTTCTTTTGCCTTCTGGGCAAGGGGAAAACACAGGATAAATTCTTTGGTTTTTGTCCAGTTTTCATTTCAAATTCTAAAAGAGATGAAACTCAGCACTTCTTTTGTAAATGAGACTACATCATAACAGATTTCATTGTCAGGAAATTCCTCTCCACCCTGATATTCAAATCACATGTTCATTTATGCACCTCACCCCACTTTCCCCAAAAACAATTCTATTCATCTATTCATACTTTTGATTCAATTCATTCTATTTCTTGCCTGTTTCAAGAAGACACATTTCCCTTTTAGATTAAATATGAAATGCCATATAATTGTCTCCCAAGCAGTATTGTGAATGACATAATTCTAAAGAAATTTTTTACTGAATGAGGGAGAAGATTCCTGAAGTTGCTTTAGAAAGTATTTGTATTTCAGATTGCAATAACTTATTTCCTATAAATCCCATTTCCACAATTTTACACCAACTGGTCATCGTGGCATTACTATCTTTGGACTCTCTTTCACAATTTCTACCACAAGTTTTATATATTTGTGTTCTACAAGTTTCTTGTAGGCTCACCTCATTATATATTTTTTCATATTTCTAATCTTTTCAAATCTCTTTAATTAATGCTTTTGGTTTCCATTTGGTCTAAAACTTATTCCAAATATTATACAAATTAAAAATGGGTATCACCAATATCCAATTTTATCTGTTTTCTTTTTTTTTTTTTTAAATATATTTTATTGTTTGTTTGTTTTTTACAGAGAGGGAGAGGGATAGAGTTAGAAACATTGATCAGCTGCCTCCTGCACACCTCCTACTGGGAATGTGCTCACAACCAAGGTACATGCCCTTGAACGAAATCGAACCTGGGACCCTTCAGTCTGTAGGCCAACGCTCTATTCACTGAGCCAAACTGGTTAGGGCTATCTTTTTTTTTTTCTTTTCTTTTTTTTTTTCTCTTAATCATTAAGTACACAGATGCAACACAGTTGTAATAATCTTTTACTCTTTTATAGTCATGCTGCAATTTCATAACTGTATGAATTCCAATAAAACTAGGAACATTTAATTTCATTATGTGATCATAATGTACACAGAGCTGCCATAAGGTATAAATTAAGCTAGGTATATCATACATACACATATACATTTCAACAGCACTAAAGAGTTCCAAGTGTTTTTCCTTCAGTTATTACTGGATGTTTCAAAACACAGCCTCAAACTGGTCATCACACCCATATATGGCAATGACAAGAGTGGAATGAAAATGAGATAAAAGGCACAGAATTCATAAGACACAGCTCACTGTGAGAACAAGTGCTGCCAAATTTGTGAGCATTGATGGTTCAAACAATGATGTGGCGTTGCTAATTTTCTGACTGAATATAAGAAATAGTAGCTAAATGTATTTTTTCAGCCTTTATATAGGACATACTACTGGGTGCTACCAAGTATAAAAGACCCATTCATTTATCTCAAGAGGGTAAGTTACATAAATATCAAAGGTAAGAATGGGCAACTGGTGGTTCGCTGGTATGTCACACGGTCTTTTGACATCTTTGTGGATGGCACAGGTGATCCTTGAGTATGGCCTTGTATCAAATCAGAAAATGTTTTAGTATGTAACTGAACATACTAAAAGCCAGGATCTAATTAAAATAAGCACGACGTCAACCAGGTGCAAAAGAGGGGTTGTTAATAGGAATAAGGGCTCATAAGTCAATTCAAGAGGCTGGAAAACACATCTTTAAAAAAAAAAAAATTAGACTGTTTACTTTTCAGAAAAACAAAAAAATTGCACAAATTCATTGACAATACACCCCAACAGTAGTTAGTCAATCATTGTCCTCTGCAACCTGGGATTTCCTTCCTCCAGAAGTGCTCAATTTTCATTGCCAATGTTCTTGGTAGATTCACTTTTCACTGAAAAATAAATAAATAAATAAATAAACATACAGTCAAATATTTATGCTGTTTCTATTTAGCCTGTTCTGTTTTTTCCTTTTCTCCTTTCTGATGCATACCAATAGCACTGTTCATAGGGGTAGACAAACCATGTCATGTCCCAGGCAGCAGGGATATACAATTCTGGCCACAGTAAATAGAGAAATGATGTCTAAAAGTGGCAATTATATTTTGTGAGGTAACATCCTTCCTGACTGTGTGTAAGACTTGGGAATGGTCACTTCACAGTGTGGTTAGGATACCACACTCATACCACAGAATAGATTGCGATTATCACATAGGCTAGCCAAGTGTGGTTTGGAATAAATTTTTCCATATTTTTTAAACTTAAAATTGAGGGGCAGTATACGTTGAGTGAATGTGGGCTGACAGAAGACTAGCTAATTGCCATGTTCTTCCTTTCACAAGAAAGACGACTCAGAGCAGAAATGGCGTTTCTTTAAAGGAGCTGCCTCGACTAGAGCAAGCAAGTCTATGATCACTCACTAAACATAAGGATATAGGAGCACCTTTCCTCCCTATATCTATTCCCTTGGTGTAGCACATTTGCAGTATCAATATAAATGCAAGTTTTCCAGTTTTGTTTTTGAAGACTCAGAATTTTACTTATTTTTTACTAGTGGCCCAGTGCATGATTTTTGTGCACGGGGGGTGGAGGTTCCCTCAGCCCAGCCTGCATCCTCTCCAATTGGAGACCCTTTGTCCCACTGGCGGTCAGACATCTCTCTTGCTATCTGCGACCGCTGGCTCCTAACCGCTCACCTGCCTGCCTGCCTGATCGCCCCTAATGGCATCTGTCTGCCTGATTGCCCCTAACTGTCCTCCCCTGCCATCCTCATCTCACCCCAACTGAGGTCTAAAACTTATTCCAAATACAAACTAAAAATGGGTATCACCAATATCCAATTTTATCTGTTTTCTTTTTTTTAATATATTTTATTGTTTGTTTTTTACAGAAAGGGAGAGGGATAGAGTTAGAAACATTGATCAGCTGCCTCCTGCACACCTCCTACTGGGAATGTGACATCCTGATCACCCCCAATGGCCTCTGCCTTGGCCCCCATCACCATGGCTTTGTCTGGAAGGAAGTTGGACATTTGGAAGATGGCCAGTTGACCTGGTCTAATTAGTATATAACCCTATTAATATTATAGATTAGCCGAAACTGGTTTGGCTCAATGGATAGAGCATTGGCTTGGGGACTGAAAGGTCCCGGGTTTGATTCCGGTCAAGGGCATATACCTTGGTTGTGGGCATATCCCCAGTAGTGGGTGTGCAAGAGGCAGCTGATCGATGACTCTCTCTCATCGATGTTTCTAACTCTCTATCTCTCGCCCTTCTTCTCTGTACAAAAATCAATAAAAAATATATTTAAAAATAAATAAATAAATAAATAAATAAATAAATAAATAAATAAAAATACTTAAGGGAACAAACAGGATCCCTACTATTGATTTAAAAAAAATAGTATAGATTATATAAGAGGATTGCTTATATCTGGACTGATAGCTAGCAATATGCACTATGTTGCCAAACTGGTCATTAAAAAATTGAACCGCTTTCTTACACCTTGTACCAACAGCTGTTGCCCTTAAAACCCCTCCTTAGCCCCCACCTTAGGTTCTGCCTTTGCAGTTCGCCCAGATTACGTTCTGACTGGTCAGTTTCTATGCCAGTCAGCATTAAAAGCTCTGCCTTCTAGGCAGCCATTGGCTCCTTGCCCTTCACCCAGATTTGGTTCTGATTGGTTGGTTTCTATGCCAGTCAGCGTCTCCAGGCCTATTAATGGCTGATCAGCAGCCCAGCAGAGGGTAAATCCAAAAGAAAAAGGAGCTTGGCTGCTGGCCAGGCCCCAAGAGAAAGAGAGAGGCAAGGGCTGATCAACAGCTGCCACAGAGGCTATAGTCAGACCCTGCTTCTCTCTCCAGGCTTCAATTTGGGCCTGATCTGCAGCCCCCTCAGCAGTCAGTGATGGGTTGCGACCCAGCACTGACTTCCAGTTGGTCGAGCCTTTAGTCGTTTGGGATGTTACGGACCCTGGGATTTTATATATTAGGACTGAACTTGTTGGGGTGGCATTGATTGACAAAACCATACAGGTTTCAAGTGCACAACCCAATAAAACATCATCTGCACATTGCATCGTGCACCCATCGCCCCAAGCAGGTCCCATTCCATCCACATTACCCAGCCCTTTGCCCACCTCCACCTACCCTCCCACCCCCCTCTCCCTCTGGCTATCACCACACTGTTATCTGTGTCTATGTGTTATGTATATATGTTTTCTGGTAATCCCTTCACTTTCTTTCATCCAGTTCCCAACTCCCTTCCCTTTGACATCTGTCAGTCTGTTCCATGCCTCTGTTTCTATTTTGTCAGTTTATTTTGATTATTAGATGATATATATAATCTTTTTTCTGACTGGCTTATTTCACTAAACATAGGGTATTTGTCTTTTTCTGAATGGCTTATTTCACTAAGCATAATATTCTCCAGGTTATCCATACTGCTGCAAAAAGGTAAGATTCCCTTTCCTTTTCTTTCTTTCTTTCTTTTTTCTTTTTTTTTTTTTTTTACAGGTGAGTACTCTTCTATTGTGTGAATGTACCACAATACTTTTATCCATTCATCTACTGATGGACACTTGGGCTAATTCCAAATCTTGGCTATTGTAAATAATGCTACAGTGAACATAGGGATGCATATATTATTTTAGATTTCTTAGGATATATTCCCAGAAGTGAGAATACTAGGTCAAAGGTAATTTTCATTTTTAATTTTTTTGAGGAAACTCCATGCTGTTTTCTACAGTGGCTGTACCAGCCTGCATTCCCATCAGCAGTGCACGAGGGTTCCCTTTTCTCCAGATCCTTGCCAGTACTTGTTGTTTGTTGATTTATTGATGACAGCCATTTTGGCAGGTATAAAATTATTTTAATTTAAATCTCTCTTATAATTAGGTTTTTTTTTGATCTGCAAAATGGGATCCAGAGTGATTGCTCTAACTTCATTGTATGGTGAAGCTAAAAGGAAATAATATATAAAAAAACAATTAAGGTTAAAATAGAGATTATTTTGCTTGAGGCTTATAGCCATTTATCTCCACTGTGTTAATAAGAAAAATAGAGCTCAGAGAGGCAGAGTAAATGCTCAAGGGCCCAAAGCTAATAAGAGCTGGTGCTAGAATCATAAACCTGGATCTAGCCACATATTCCAGTTGTCAAGTTCTTTGAGGTATGCCAATAGTACCTAGATTTAAGATTGTACCAGCAACCAAACTGGTGTTTATGAGTAAGGCCTTGAAGTAGCTTCCATCCAAAATATGCATCCATCCTTGTGGAATTTTATAAACTGTAGCAGAGTCTTTCAAGTGTCTCCATATTACAAGTTGTTGTCTCTTCTGGCTTTCTCTGCACTTAATGCAAACTCGACTTAGCACCTATTGAACTGTAAAGTTTACATCTGTGTTCCTGAGATCTACCCATTAGCTCACACACACTCTGAAAGAGAAAGGAAGAGAAAGAAGGAAAAGGAGAAATAAGGGGAGGAAAGAGAAGGAAAATGGATGAAAGGATTCATTGGCCCGACAACAGACTGATGTATGGGCAGCTGCTATGCCAGGTATTTTCACTAATTCAAGTAATCAATTTTGGGTTGGATTCCTTCTCTAAGGCAGAGGCATTTTCTAATTTTGAGTTATCTTAGAATAACAGAGAAATATATTCTGCTGGTCTTTTTAAATTAATGGGCTTTGTACTTTTTGGCATTGCAATTTTAGAACTTTCCCCCTTTCCTTGCTTACTGAAGTTGCCCAGTTGCTTTCTTTTAATAAAGCGCCATTCTTTTTCCTTTGACTGAAATGTAGCATGCTTTTGTCAAGTCATTTGATCTACCAGTTAATTTTGGCAAACAAAGACCTGTGAAGCAAGTAACACTATTCTGATCACTTCATACTGGATTGAACTGAGATGGGTGATTAGCACTCTACATCTCCAATCTAGTGGGCTACCTTAACTGCTAAAACTTTAACAGTCAACCTTTTTCATTCCTTAAAAAGCAAAAAGCAAACAAACCAACAAAACTTGCCCTTTTGCTCATCAATACAGGGAAACTTAGGATAAAGTAAATTAAAGCAATTTACAATAACAAACATTATAACAACCATCAACTGTGAAAACTACTGAATCCAAGCCCAGAAACACATTTTACCAAAACTAGAAGAGAGACACCTTGTGCTATGAACTAAAGATTAAAAATTCAAGTTTTTGGCTTTGGAGAAAGAATTTCAAGGCTTTCCAAAGAAAATGCCCTATTTTTATATAACCCTTCTTCTGGATTAAGGGACCACCCTGAAGAATATCCAATGATTTGAGAAGATACAAAAACAACAACAACCAGGCACCTTGAAGTGCTTATACAAAGAAATGCAGGTACAGGAAGGCCTGCATTGTTTTTTAAAATATGTGTACTTATGATATGACAACATTGGTATGGTCCTTCAAATCCTGTCGGATCCTCCTTAGTTCTTTGCTAGAACAGCTCTAAACTATCCTCTATACCGAAAGCACGAGTCACTCTGCTTCCTGTAGATAAGTCAAACATCAAACACCTACCAAAAAGGAGCAAATGTTTCTTAAGAAGGCTCCAAGTGCACTATAAATGTAGCTTTTCTTTTTGCTTCATTACAGGAAGCCTTACTTCAATGTGCATTCCTAAACAAGGTAAAAGAGGTGCTGTGTGTGCATGTTTATTTACACAGACAATGTTTGCCCTGGCTAGTAACCCACATTACTAAACAACTTTCCCTGAAACCAACATTTAGAGAGAGAGCTATGTGAATTATATTAAGGAAAAAGCAAGGTTTTATACAACTTCAAAAAAAAAAAAAAAAAAAAGTAAAACTGGTCATTTAAAAGTAAAATTTCTAATTTAATTTGAGGAAAAAAATCACACAGCTATTTTCAAACTGTAAAATATATAAAAAAGAATTAACCTTAAGATTTAGAAATCCATAATTGATTATTAGAAACTTCAAATTTGCTAATTAAAAATAGAGTTTCAAATTGTAGAACTGACAAAATTTTGCCACTTGGGAAATTCCCCCCCCGCCCCCCCCGCTCCCGCTCGCTCCCCCCATTAACTTTCCCAAGAATAAAAGCCATTATACACACACACACACACACACACACACACACACACACACACTTCCAGAGAAGACCTTATAGTAAAGGTTACTTCCTGTTACAGTCAATAAGGTAACATTATCTTAAACAACAGAGTTCAATCCAATCCAAGGACTTTACGGTAACCTGGAGTTTGTTACAGTGAAACTTGGCCTGGACCTATAATTCTTAACCGAAAATGGTATCTAATGGTTTTGAGTTAAGGTAAGTAACCCCTCTCCCTTTTTAAAAGGAATTTCAGGATTTTATTCACCCTTTCTAATCTGTACTCAGAAACATAATTAGCTTACTTTAATCATTTCTTGCAAATATGGATGTCATTTTTACACTAAACTTTTGTATATACCACTTCCAGTTCGAATACTTCCTCCCAACTCCACTACTCACCAAAGGGAGAAAAAAAGTATCTTCTTAAAAAAAAAAAAAAAAATTACTCATATGCAAGGAAACAAAATTAAAGAAAACAAAGAACAGTGGGTTCAAAAATAAAAGGAGCCCAGCTGGCATGGCTCAGTGTTTGAGCGTCAACCTATGAATCAGGAGGTCACAGTGAGATTCCCGGTCAGGGTATATGCTCCGGGTGTGGGCTCCATCCCCATTGTGGGGTGTGCAGGAGACAGCCAGAACAATTATTCTCTCTCATCACTGCTGCTTCTATCTCTCTTTTCTTCTCTGAAATCAATAAAAATATTTTATTTAAAAAATGAAAATAAAATAAAAGGAGATAAAGGGTCAAGACAATGGCACTTGACCCTGATGGCACATTTTCTAAATGCAGCCCAAATTTGAAACTAATATTCTTTGCAACACTTCTCTTTCTATATGGTGGGATATTAAAAATGATTTTGCATTCCTCATTTTAGGAATTTCTAAAAAAAAAAAAAAAAAAAAGTTTTAACTAGGAAGTAAATTTTTCTGATCATGACAAACTGTTACTTCTAGACCATTAGCTTTAAAGAAGACAAAAACACATAGAACTCATCGCATCCTTTTATAGCCAGGCATTTAAGCTGGTTCAGACATTTTAAATTGATAGCTTACATTCTCTCAAACCAGACAGAAGGAGCAACTCATTCGTCACTTACAGTAGTAACTGCAGCTATAGAGCAATCCTATATAAACCTACGTGGAAAACACACATTAAGGTAATACAGATAGCCCTATTGCTTCAGTTTCACTAGTTATTCTGAACATTACAAGAACAAATTGATACTTACCTTCGTGAAGAATGTTCATGTCTTTACTGGATTCTTTTAATACCACGTGTAATGTTGGGTATTCAATGATCACTTTGTCCCTCAAATTGTCAAGGAGACTCTTGTGAGGATCCAGCTCATAATATCTTATAATAAAAAGCAAAACAAGAAAATGCTCTCAATATTAAAAATTATTCATAAATAAAATACATCAGAGTTCCTTACATTAAAAAAAATATCAGAGTTCCTTACATTAAAAAAAATTAACGTTAACCCAGTATTTTCTTATAATATAGTAAATTTAATATTAAATAAAAAACAGGCGCCGGGACCGGTTTGGCTCAATGGATGGAGCATCGGCTTGGGGACTGAAGGGTCCCGGGTTCGATTCCGGTCAAGGTCATGTACCTTGGTTGCGGGCATATCCCCAGTGGGGGGTGTGCAGGAGGCAGCTGATCGATTACTCTCTCTCATCGATGTTTCTAACACTCTATCTCTCTCCCTTCCTCTCTGTACAAAATCAATAAAACATATATATTAAAAAAAAAAAACAGGCAAAAGAGCTATTATGAAGGTTCTAAAGCTAAATCAAAAGCATATCAAATAAAAAGACATTAGGAAAATTCTAGAATAAGTCATTAACTTTTATATCAAGTAAGGAATAAAGACTAACTTTAACATAATATCTACATATTATGTATCATAAAATTAGCTTGGATAAAACAATGACTATCTAACCCCCCTAAAAAACAAACAAACAAAAAAACAACTTAGTTTAAGCCTTAAAGGAAAAACAAACAGCCTTCTATGATAAATTCTATTAATATATATCAGTAAATAACTGTCTACAAAATACTTCTGTAAAGTGGATTAGAAAACTGTGTTACATCTACACAATGGAATTCTACACTGCTGTAAAAGAAGGAAATCTTAGCATTTGCAACAGCATGGATGGAATTAGAGAGCATTATGCTAAGCGAAATAAGCCAGTCAGAGAAAGATAAATATCACTCATTTGTGGAATATAATGAACAGCATAAATTGATGAACATAAATAGAACCAGAGACATAGAAGCATGAACAGACTGTACAACCTATGAAGGAAGATGGGGGGTGAGAGGTTAAGAGATCAACCAAAGGACTTGTATGCATGCATGCATGAGCATAACCAAGACACTGACAGCAGGGGGGTGAAGGTTTGTGCTGGGAGGGGGTGGCGGGGAAGTGGGGAGGAGACTCATGTAATACTTTAAACAATAAAGATTTTTATTTTCAAGTTCATTCCAATGATAGCTTCTAGAATTTACATTGCCATACAATTAAATATGACTTTCCTTTATTTAAAAAAAAAATTTAAAAATCAGATTTAGTTTTCTGAATGAGACAAAAACACAAAATTTAAGAAATATGGAGTTTATTAGCCATGGTATATATATGACATAGCTGTCAAATGTATTTCAGGTTATTTGATGCTCATATTTCTTAAGATATGAAATTCTCATGCCATTACTTAAAGAAATGTGAGTTGGTTATAGATGCATTCCCCTAACATGCTACCTTGCCTGCTTTCTGGAATAGGAGCAAAAGGGGTGGGATTTCAGCTGGCATGTGAATATCAGGTCACGTCAAAGAGAAAATAGTGGAGAACATGTCCACCAAAGCAGCACAGAAGTTGTCTAACTTTTCTCCCCAGCTCCACCAATGACAGATAATATTCACGTACACAACACACATCCCATGGGATGCCCAGCCTGACAGCAGGGTGGATGCCCCTCCCACCCCAGAAAGCATAATGGGATACAAGTGATCTAGCGTGCAGGTATCACCAGGATACACTTAAATCTGCTGAAGTTTTGTTTTAAGAGTAAATCCTTCACAAACCTTGCTATTTTTAAAAAATATATATTTTATTGATTTTACACAGAGAGGAATTTAGAGGGATAGAGAGTTAGAAACATCGATGAGAGAGAAACATTGACCCGCTGCCTCCTGCACACCCCCCACCGGGGATGTGCCCGCAACCAAGGTACATGCCCTTGACTGGAATCGAACCTGGGACCTTTCAGTCCGCAGGCGGACACTCTTTCCACTGAGCCAAACCAGTTTTGGCAAACCTTGCTAATTCTTAATTAGTAACACATTATTTACTTCATAACCTGCAGCTGACTGAGACTCCTGGTATAGTGATTTCTTTTTTCTAAGTTTGTCCCATGTCTAGTTATCAAATGAGGGAAAACAAAAGTACTTAACAAAGTAGAATGCAAAGGCAAACCCACTGTAAAAAACTCATTTCTTTTTAAGAAGTAGATGACACGTGAGAGAGCAAATGTAAAATCAAAACTTGACAACGTTTGCCTGACCACAAACCTCACCCCTGAGATTAAGTTCTTCATTTTAGAATCAGAATTTTTTTTGTTGTTGTTAAAACTCAAAAGGCAAAATACTCAGTTTTCCTAAACCAGCCACCCTAGTGCCCATAGGCCACAGAACACATACATTCTTTTCCCTGTGTAATGTATTACAGATGTGCTTATGATACTTTAAAAGTGGTTCCAGCATTCAAGGATTAAATGTTTCACATCTTTTAAACATTATTTCCCTTTGAAATATGTAGCATTTTAAAAAAAAGTTAGCAGTAATTATACAAAAGAAAAGAAAATGAGATTGAATTAGACTTCAAAGTATAACATGAACTTATAAAATAAAATACAAAATGGATATAACTACATTTTTCTTAAGAGAAAATAGAAACTTTTCAAACACTATCCTATAAACACTTACAGTAACTATCTTCTGTGCATTTTAACGGAATCATCAGGCTTCTATTAAAAGACATTTCCCAAATAAGGGAATGTTTTCCACTTATTTCAATTTTTGGTAAATAATTTTCTTTGCGTACCACTCTCTTATTTTATTTATTTTCAAAATATTAACTCTTCAGTAGAGTTCTATAGATTTCCAAAGCTGGAGCAATTAAAATTTAAAAAAAAAGATTTCTTCAAAAGCCACATGGTAATCAGAGCCTAATATTATTGCTAGATATGATATCAAATAGTTCCGAGCATAGGAACCTTTAAATACTTAAAAATTACCATGTAATAATCTAAAAATTACTTCAACCTTAAAGCTATAATGATTACATTGCTCATTAAAAACAAAAACAAAACTTGGTGCCTATTTTATGTGTCAACCAGGCACTGCAGAAAGCATTTAGGATGCAAATATTTATGAGAATTTATAATGAATGATTTCTAAAATATTTTATTCAAATGCAATGGAAGTCTGGTATGTTGTGTGTATGTTTGTTTTTTAAAAATATATTTTATTGATTCTTCACAGAGAGGAAGGGTGAGGAAGAGTTAGAAACATCGATAGAGAGAAACACCAACCAGCTGCCCCCTGCCCAGCCATCACTAGGGATGTGCTTGCAACCAAGGTACATGCCCCCGACAGGAATTGAACCTTCAGTCCACAAGCCGACACTCTATCCACTGAGACAAACCGGTTTTGGCTGTTGTGAGTTTTTTTTATTAGAACCAATGAATTTTATTAAATGTTAACTCTAAAATGTTGCAAACTTCTAATCATGGTAATATTGCTATTGGCTGTGAGTAAGTTTGTAGGCCTCAGCTTTCCGGTCTGTTAATTAAAGAGGTCAGACTGTACTATTGATAGATAATCTTTTAGCTGAAATTCTGAGTTTCTTTGATTTTTTTGCTACTAGTGGTTATTCTTAGTCTACTAAAGCAATACCTATTTAGTCAGGGGCATTACCACTTTTCCCTTATACTGTCAAATAAAAAAAAAAAGACAGTATGGTGATTATCAGAAGGAAAAGGGGGTGAGGAGAGGTAGAACAAAGTAAAAGGGGTAAAAATGGTGATGGAAGGAAATGTGACTTTGGGTGGTGAACACACAATACAACATACAATATGACATATTGTATAATTGTATCCCTGAAACTCATATAATTTTATTAACCAATGTCTTCCAAATATATTCAATAAAAAAAATAGTCAACACAACAACAGTTGTCTAGTATGAATGAATCAAAATTATGTCTACGTTTAATTGTCAGGTTGGCAAAAAATAATGTATTTTTTTGGCGTGCTGCAGAATTTTAGTATTTAGTTCATGTGTACCATGCATGAGATGAAAAAGTTGAAAATCGCTGACTTATGCCATGAACGCTGTTTTACATTCGTATTTACTTAACAACACATTTTTATAGAAACTTTAGCTTAGGACAAAGTCATTGAACTTCTTTAGTAACAAAGAATGCCACTTATTACATAAGCATTAAAATACATATCTGCCGTTTTATGCATTTTACATTTTAAACATAGCCTTGCAACTTTTAGTACAACCTTGAAACCATAATTATTTTTAAAAAAATCATCTATACCTTTGAAAGTATTTCAGATACCCTCCCTCTATTGACCCTCTCTTGCCCAATCCTGCCCCTTCCCCAGGCCTTCACTGCACTATTGTCTATGTCCATGAGTTATGCATCTATGGTAAGTTCTTTGGTCAATTTCTCCCCCCCCCCCCCCACCTCATTTTCCTCTCAGACTCTTCAGTCTGTTGCATGCTTCCTATCATGTTTACTTCCAAGAGAGTAAAAAGCACTTTGAATGTTTGTTTCCATTATCTTGAGGCAAATTGTACAGTGCAACTTGGCAATGCCTAAAACATTTAGATTTTAGCTTTTCTTTGCCAGCCATTAACTCAGTGAATCCTAAGAGACAGCTGTATCTTTTTTTAATTCTTCAAAAACTCTGGTGTTCCCATTAGTAGAATGGCTCTGCTACAATGAGACAAACTACTTAGGTTTGGAAGAATTAAGATACCAACATTTGTCTTTTCTTTTACCCTTAGGGACTCTCAGACATTTCCTCTTGTTATTTCACTTGCTTTCCCTCACAGGCTTGCTGGCTGACCCTACTCCTGGCGGCTTCAGAGGGGCATTTGAAGGGCAGCATGGTTCAGTAGGCTAAACAGGTGTTACGGTAATTGACATTATATAAATAAAAGTTGTCTCGATATTTAAGGGTATGCTTTTATCTTGGCTCTGCTACTAACTTTCAAAGAAATGGGCCACGTTCCTGAGTTCTCTGCACTTTATTAGCAAATTAGGGGTTTTTAAAAAACTTCTCATAACTCAAAAGGAGACAGAGAATTAAAAGAAAAGAAAAAAAAGAGTCACAGCCACTTTATTTTCCATCTGATCACCAACCTCTTGTATCCCCTAAAATATACTCGAACTAAATCTGAATATTCTACAACTTTAACAATGTACTAGCAGTATCAAGGTTACATATTATTTTCCACCATAAAATAAGACCACTGATGAGGTGAACACCAAAATTCCTCTAGCTCTAAAATTCTACAAGTTTTGGATATGTATCTGTCAAAGGTAGCATTTAACCTGTATTCTTCATAGTCACATTTATTTCTCAATATAGGGTTCTGGGTTAAAAGTGCAACTAACGGATTCCAAATCTAAAAAGTTGAATCTTCATCTAAAAAGTTGAATCTTCAGCTATTTAATATAACCCAGTTTCTTGTTATTTGGTTTTAAAAGTATAGCTAATTCTGGCAGAAGGGAATTCAGTAAGGGACCATTTGATGATTAGAAGACATTAGAATGAATCAACTTAGAGAATGTCCATGCACATGAAAGAAACATGTAGAGGGGGTACTAAAATATTTGTGTCATCTCAGAGAGGACATGTCTAATGATGGAATGGGTTTCATGTGCGGGATTCTGCTTGAATCAGTTTTATAATAAGAATTATAAACTTAGTTCTAGGGAGAAAGCTCAGTTAGTTGGTATAGTGGGGTGAGTATTTGCAGGACAGATGCAAGCACAATTTAAGTTTCAGTGGCTGTAAGCTTGAGAATTTAACATCATGTTGAGAGTTAAAATTTATTTCCCAAATTTTGAGAAAACTTTCACTTTATATTTCACATAATTTCCTTAACTAGTAAATGAAATATATATTTGAAACAAGAGCATCACTAAGTAAACTGTAGATTTATAACCTGCTAAAGATTTGACCATCACATCGCTTTGGATCTATCCTTCAGTTAATTTATCCACTCTACTTACATTGCTTAATAACTTGTAATTGTATTCTCTCTCTCTCTCTCTCTCTCTCTCTCTCTCTCTCTCTCTCTCTCTCTCTCTCTCACACACACACACACACACACACACACACACACACACTGCTGTGGGGGCGGCAGAAGCTCCTGCCACCACCACTGCACTCACCATCTGTGAGCCCAGCTCAGGATTTTTGGCTGAGCGGCGCTCCCCCTGTGGGAGTGCACTGACCACCAAGGGGCAGCTCCTGCATTGAACACCTGCCCCCTGGAGGTCAGTGTGCATCATAGTGACCAGTTGTTCTGCCATTCGGTAGATTTGCATATTAGTCTTTTATTATATAGGTGTGATGGTCAATTTGCATATTACCTCTTTATTATATAGGAGGATACTCTTCATATGAAATGACATAATTACTTGAAATTTCTAGGTGATTCAGATATTTCATTTTAGTCAAAAAATGTCAACCTCCTCCCCAGACATCTCACTGTAGTTTATTATAAATGCCAAAATTATGAATTCTATGTATATTCCTATATCCACTGTCTGCTCAGTCTTATAAACATCTAGCTTATTCCTGACTACCTTGTGTACAGGGCAAGGGAGCAAAAATACTGTTGTTTGTATGGGAAATAATACACTAATTAATAAATAGAAATGCAAGAAACTGTTTCATGTACTTACAACTGTAAACCTAGTTTTCCCCACATTGTATATACTTGCTTCCTAGAAAGCCTCACCTTTTCACCTCTAGTGAATACCTAGTCCTTTACCATTGTATTCCTAGTGTTTGATAAGTGGTAGATTTCAGTAAATATGTGTTGAGTGACAAATAACCCAACAGTTGAATAAAGGAACTCAGAAGATCTGCTTTATAGTCCCAACTCTGCATCTCCATGAGTGATCCTGAGTAAGATACTTAACTTCTCAGAGTTCGAATGTTCTCACCTAAAGACAAAAAAGAATAGAGTAGTTCTTGCTAACTCTAAAATAATATTCTAGGATGTAGTTAACTCATGAACTATTTGACTAACTTTTAAGCAAAAGCTTCTCTGAGGGACCTAATTATATTTTGAAAGTGACACTTCCTAATAAAGATAAAAGATCTAGG
This sequence comes from Pipistrellus kuhlii, assembly GCF_014108245.1. Classification (NCBI taxonomy): domain Eukaryota; kingdom Metazoa; phylum Chordata; class Mammalia; order Chiroptera; family Vespertilionidae; genus Pipistrellus; species Pipistrellus kuhlii. The sequence continues at coordinate 135,592,785 of NW_023425515.1, read as the reverse complement.
CTTTTCTGTTTCAAACCATTTATTTACTTTCTGAGAATAGAAAGCTGGTAAGAAATGATGTGGCAAGAGAGCAAGTGTGGCCTTGCTAACACAAGCACCTTATGTAAATTCTCCTCCCCTGGGAATGTGAGACCCACAGAGGCAGGAGTGATTTTCTTACTGATATCACCCTAATGTCTAGAATAATACATGCACCATAGTAGATCTTCACTGTTTGCTGAATGAATAAAAGATTTTACTTAAGAAGCCATATTAGCTTTTATAAAAAGACACAAATTCAAATTCTGTGTTTTCTGTTAAGAAAAGTCCCAAATAGACCAACAACAAATTTTGTAGGGTTAAACATGTATTCATAAACATCTAAATCTAAAAATTATAAGTTGTGTATGGTACAACTAAATCCTGGGAAACATTTAAGATTGCTCTAACTGATCAGGTATAACATGAGACAATTGTTATAAACCCTCAAAAAACGAAAAACACAACCAGTGGGAATTGGCAACATCAAGCATTTGGTAAAAGACTTTACTCTGAAGTTTCCAGAACATAAATCATAAGATACATTTAAGGTCAGACAGCCACAAGACAACTACTTATTTTTGCCCTCTAAGCATTTTTCAGGAAATAATAAAATCTTCTTATTTAGCATGCTTATCTTAAATTAGAAACCTAACATTTTATAACCTATAATAACCTTACTCAGATGTTCTCTTGAATGTACTTTCCTTTAACAGTATAACTGTAAGTATACAGTCAAATGTAAATGCTCATCCTAGTCTACCCTATGAATATACTAGAGGCCCAGTGCACAAAATGTGTGTGTGTGTGTGTGTTTGTGTGTAAGGGCAGGGAGTCCCTCAGCCTGGCCTGCACCCTCTCGCAATCCAGGAACCCTTGGAGGATGTTGGGCCTAAACCGGCAGTTGGACATCCCTCTAACAACCCGGAATGCTGAATGCACCAGTGACCATACTTTTCATACAGGTGAAAGGCATCTGGCTGTTGTATGGGCAGCTAAATTTTTTTTTGCCCTGATTATAAAAAGTAGTACATAACACGATCCTTCTGAGGCAGTAGTACATTTTATTTTCCCTATCTTATGAATGGAAAAACTGAAGCAGAGAGATGTTAAGTAACTGGCTTTGTCACACAGTTTTAAGTGTCAGAATCAGAGCTGACCACAAAATGTGCAAGCCAGAGTCCATGCATGTCATTGCTGCATCATCCTGTTTTTTTCAGTTAGAGTAGCCTTGCCAGGTTTTAATTTTTAAATCTAAGAGACTGTTCCCAATATATAGGGTGAGGTCCCTAGGCTTAGCAAGCAATCAGGGCCATCTGTGGGAGGACTGGTGGGCAGGGAAATTGGAGGGCCCCCGCTGGCACCTGCTTTGGCTAGTGGCCTGGTGCCACCCACTGATGTACATATGTACTTTATGTTTTTTATTATTTATTTACCACAAGTAAAGGTCAGGAATTGTTATCTTTCTTTTAAATTTTTTTTACCGTTTCACTTCATTACTGCTGTGTGTGTGCTCCATGTGAGTGACATAGGTGCCTATGTAGGTGGGTTCTGACTTACAGTGAAAACTGTGTTGTGCTGTATTATTATAGGAACGAATCTCTAATGTAACCCATAGTACTGTAAATACCATGGTTTTAAAAATAGTTACTTAAAAAAGGAAAATATTCCTAAGTGTACTCCCATAATACCTAACTTCATTATTCATGACTAGAGACCCGGTGCATGGCATTCATGCACTGGGGGGAGGGGAGAGAGGAGGTTCCTCAGCCCAGCCTGGGCCCTCTTGCAGTCGGGTACCCCTAGGGAAATGTCTGACATCCCCCAAGGGTTATCTAGCGCTGCCGCATAGGTGGGAGAGGCTCCCCCCACCACCGCTGGGCTTGCCAACTGTGAGCCTGGCTTCTGCCTAAGCTGCGTTCACCTCGCTGAGCATGTGACCCCTGGTGGTCACTATGCATCATAGCAACCAGTCATTCCACTGTTCGGTCAATTTGCATATTAGGATTTTATTATATAGGATTAGAAAACACTTATAAATTCTGAGAAGTTTTTGTAGAAATTAGGACAATTTTATCTTGAAGCTGACTTAACCGGAAATGTAGGTCCATATAAGGACAAAAGCTACCTCAATAGGAGTTTCTGACATAACTGCCTTAAAGTGATGCCACCATTACTCCAAGTTAAATGAGGTGGGCCCTCATTGGTTTGGCTCAGTGGACACAACGTGGACCTGAGGACTGAAAGGTCCCAAGTTTGATTCCAGCCAAGGGCACGGACCTTGGTCGTGGAGTCCTCCCCGTCTCAGGTGGTCAGACGTGTGGAGGAGGCAACCAATCAATGTGTTTTTCTCACATCAATATTTCTCCTTATCTTTCTCTCTCTCTAAAAATCAATGGAAAAAATATCCTCGGGTGAGGATTAAAAAATAAATTAAAAAAATGGAATTTTTAAATCCCCAATTTTTGGACGAAGGTTATAACTGCTGCATCTTCTTTGTTGGGCAGCAATGAGTTCAAGTAAACAATTCAAATGGGAAAATCTTATGAAAAGTTTTCTAGTTAACATGACCCACCTTTTACTTTATTAACCTATTATTTCTTCCTTTTGGGGGATAAAGATTAACCCAAAGCCCAACTTTGGTCCCCGCCCTGGGTTCCTAAAGAAAGAAGATTATAAGATAAGGAAAACAAAAGACCCAAGGAAAATGAAGTAGAGAAGTTGAGTGCCTAGAATTAGGTCATTTGACCTTCATTTCAGTGTCCTTTTTTTTGGGTTCAGGTTTACCCTCTTTGCCTCTGTTAAAATAAACGATACCAATCTACTGGCATTCTCCTGTGTTCTTGTATCCATGTATCCTGACTTCTTTCTATGCAACTGCATGAAATGGTTTTCCCAACCACTTCCCCCTGGATTATGTCATGCATTTTTGTCACATTCCTAGAAAACCCTGGTCTGCTAGGACAAGCTAAAATCTCCATCCCCTTTGCCTCTTCAAGAATTTACAATACATATTTCCAAGTTAAAAATGAATGCTATATGGGCCCAAACAGTCTGTACTATACTATAAACTTTAAAATAGTATCTTACATTTAAAACAGGAACAACTACCAGGTTGTCAGGCAAAGACTGGAAAACATGTTATTTCCATGGCCTAGAGAAGTTGAGATGCGACAACTATCCAAAGAAAAAGTAATTTCACTTTTAATAAAACCCCTCAGGTAAGAGTTCTCTTAGAGGCTTAGGAGACTGAAGCCACAGTATATTCATCAAGTATGCACCAAAGTATGAAAAAAGAATAACATTTACATGAACTACTTAGATAAAATATGGTGCATGTTAAGAAAGGAACCAAATTTGGAAGAGGAAACACAGATAATAAAAAATGAAAAAAATTAACTAATGACTGACCAGAGGTAAATTCTAAGGGAGAAATACAAATAATTTTGTTTAGACATGATTTATATGGAATCTGCTTTAGGAGATTACCAAACAAAATGGAAAATATGCACCTTTTAATCAATGTTTCTCATTAATTATGTTTGATTACCAATTGATTTTGGCTAGCATGGATAACTATTTTTGCAGGAGCCACAGAACTTTCTACCATCTTATCTGAGGCTCCAAATATTTTTAGGGGAAATAGCAGAGTTAAAGTATGAACTGCATTCTTAGATATAATGTCTTATAATGTTATAGGTAAGTCTTTTGTAAGAATCCATTTACCTGTAGTAGTTAATAGTAGTAGTTATATTAGTAAAAGCATACACTTACCATGTGCTAAATGAATTACTTTAGTCCCTCATGACAATCTTATAATTATTATTATCATCCCCATGTTACACATGGGAAAACTAAGGCAAGTGAGGTTATAACTTACTTACTAACATAATTGGCAGCAAGCAGAAAGTTAGGATTTACACATAGCTCTGCTTTCACTACTTGAACTCTCAAACCGCTAAGCCATACTAGCAAATCAAATTGTAGACAAGGCCAATCATACCTAGTCTGAATTGTATTTAGCAGTTTTGTTAATTAAACAATGAAAATGGGGGGAAAGCATTAGGAGTCTTAAATGACCAGTGTTTTGCAATTCAGTAGCCAACACACAGCTGGCACTTAAGCAGATTGCAGGGACCCTCGGAGATCATTTAGTGTAGTGTGCTTCATTCTATTTAAGAAGGAACAGAGCCCAGTGATGTTGAGAACTTCACCAAATCATTCAGTTTGTTAGAACCTATCTCTCTTCACATTTCTATGCAGAGTTCTTTCCACTGCAATGTATGCAGTAATCAGCTGGTCACAAGAATTCGTGCATTTCCAAAAACAATTTGCACACTAGAGATGGAACTGGAACTCTGTTAAAGAGATTATTTCTTGAAATAAGTTAAAATGCAACTTAGAAATAAAATTATGTTATTTTAAAATATTCCAACCGGGGTGATTTTTCAACCAAATCTATCCTATTAAGGGAGATTATTTAAAAATTTTAATTTTAAAGCCATTTTTAAAGCCTAGGGTTTATTAATAGCCATATAATTAGTATAATAATTAGCTACTTAATTATATTGCAGAATTATAAAATAATTAAATAAACGGAGAGAAGCAATTTTACCTTACTAAATTTTGCTGCATATTTTCGACCTTCATTAAAATTTGGACCCCAGTCTGAGAGCGAATGTAAGCTTTCAATCTGAAATAAAAATATCACATTAAAAGGGCAATTTTTAATATATTTTAAACTAGTGTCATGGAAGAACACTTATGAACAGCTAACAATTCTTAAAATATATCTATACAAGCATAGAAAAAAGGCTAAATGCATTTTCTAAGCAAGGATTTGAATTTTTAAAAAGTACCTTTCTCACCCTGGATGGTGTTGCTCAGTAGTTAGAGTTGGTCCACGCACCAAAGGGCTGTGGGTTAGATTCTCGGTCGGGGACACATTACCTGGGTTGCCGGTTTGAATCCCAGTCCGAGTTGGGGTGAATTGTGTGCGGAAGTCAACCTATCGAATTTTTATTTCTCTCTCTCTCTCTCTCTCACCCTCCTCCCCCCACTCCCTTTACCTTCCACTCTCTCTGAATGGGGGTGGGGGAGAAATCAACTGAAAAATATTCTGAGATGAGAATTAACAACAATAAAATTACCTTTTTTTTTCCTTTGTGTATAATTAAAAACATATTAAAAATAACTATTTAAGTAATTAATCTTGCTATTTAACTATTTTAATGTATGAAATTAAGTGGCAGGTATTTTGTGTTATTGCCAGATATATGAACAATAATAACAACTGGATTCTCAATAATTAGAATAAAATTCAACTATTATACATGTTCCAACACACTGTTTGATATGTGACATGGATCTGATTCAGTCTTGGGCTTTACCTTTCATCAAAAGTGTATGATGAGATTTAACTAAAACTGAATCAGACATTTCAGAATCCACTCAGTACAAATTTTTAAACACCAAGTTACTCTGGAGCAAAACCAAGCATTCATATCCAAGTAGGTACCATCTGGTGAAAAGAAAGTCAGCTGGGTTCTTGCCTAGGAACACTAATAACAAGCATTCTAATAATAGTTCCCTTTTTAAAGCACTGCCTACTATGGGCTAAGCCTTGTAGTAGGAACTTACATATGCTGTTTTTTAAGAATCCTATCTAGTAGATTATCATCAATCTCTTATAATGGGGAAAAAAAACAAGGCCCACAAGTGAAGTAACTTACCCCTGATCATATAGCTAATAAGGAATTGAGCTAATTATTCTAACCAGACCTTCATTACTGATTCTTTCCACTATGCTATGTTAATTATTTTTGTCCATGCTTTATTTTTGGACAGGAGACAGAGTGTATCTTACTTAGTTTTATGAAGACTTGGCTAAAATAGGATTTCCTGTCTTTAACAGTTACTGGGAAACTCCTAATTTTCAGTATTGGGTTCCACCTGAAAGGCATTTTGGCTTAAGGGTTAAGAGTGTAGACACTGACTCCTGACTGCCTGGGTTTGAATCCCAGTTTCCCTGTGCTTATTGGCTACATGAAGTCATTTAACCTCTTTATGGTTCAGTTTCCCCTTCTGTGAAATGGCTATGTAATACCACTAACCTACCTTAATGGGTTTTTGTGAGAATTAAATAAATTAATACATTTATCATTATCTGCTTCAAAGAGCCTGGAAAACAGTAGAGTAAGTATGGGCTATCCAAAAAGCAGCATTTCTGACTGAAAAAGCCTTGAGTAAAAACCAAGGAAATGGAGCAGAAAGTAAATGGCACTGACACATCACATTCTAATAAAGTCATGACTTCCCATATTAAATATGCACATAACAAATATCTCAACATTTTTAAATAATTCAGAAAGTGAAAAGATTTTAAAAGCATACCTTTGACGAATTACAGGATCAGACTTTTCTGGGTCAATGTAAGTTGCTAAGATTTCATTAATAGTTTTATTATCCGGTACTCTTTGAAACAAAAGAAAGGAAAAAGAACCCCAAAACTTATTATTTATAGTTTTCTACTAAAGGTGTTAATTGAGAATTACTAAATCTTATAGTGTTTTTGTTTAAATAATTGAACGTAGACCTTTTATTTTACTCTTGGCAAAATATAATGGTTTGTTAAGCATTAAACTACTTACATTTTAAAAATAGCTTTAAAAATAGCTTTCTTGGACACACTTAACAAAGTCTTAAAAAACATTATTTTGATCCCTATAAATTAATCACAAAAATATGAAGCCTCTTTTAACACACACCTATGCTCAAAGATGAAAAGAAAGAAGTCAGGATGAAATATATTTGAAAGTTGTAGAAATAAAAAACCTGAAAAAAGGTTTCAGGCGATGCTAATTTCAGTGCATGTTCAAGTTTATTCATTATAAATCATTAAGACCAGGTTAAAAATTTGATACTGCTTTCCCTGGAAACAAAGCATTTTAGGTTTCCCAACTTTTCTATATGTATTGTTCTAACTATAAAGCTGTAGAGAAAAAACTAAGGCACTATTTTGAACTTAGTAACTAAAAGATGCAAGGCAACATTTAAAATGTAAAATGCATAAAATGGCAAATATGTAATTTTCCTCAACCATTTACACATCTATACTAATAATAGAGAAACATGAAAAGTATTTGTCACAGCAGCACGTCACGATTGGATAAGCAGGCTGCGTCTCTGCCCTTGCTCAGGCAGCTGCAAGGCCCAAGGTAGGATAGGATATGCTAAGAGGGGATAAGAAAGGAGAGGGAGAGGAAGGTAGGCATGCATGCAGATAGGCCAAGAGGAGAAACAGAAATACAGAAAGGAAACAAGAAAAAGACACAGGAATGGAAAAGGGAAGGTAATCCAGGGCTCCACTCGGGAGGGGATAGTGACTGCAAGGGGTGGGAGGAAGAAGGTGCACCCAGCGAGGCGCAGGGCAGGAGCCCCACCCAGACACAGGAGGAGGGCAGTGGCCCCTGGTGTGGGCTGTTGGCAGGGAGGTGCCCACGGGTCTGGGGCAGAGTGGTGGACGGTCTGAGGCCTTCTGTGTGGAGGCACTGCTGCTGTCGGGCCTCAGCCACCTTCGCTGGGCCATGTGTCCCGGGCAGGGAATGGGAGGAGGCTGGGGAAGGGGGATGGCAAACACCTGGCCGGGGCTGAACCCTGGGCTGAGGATTAATGCCCCCCTGAAAGGAAGCTTTAACAAGGGGGGAGGGAAGGACTTTATAATAATTAGGCAGGTAATAGAAATTAAAACAGTGGAAGTAAGTAGAGAAGAGTATATGGGAAAAGTAGGATAAGAGAGAAAGAGGGAGAGAAGAAAGATTTTAAAGGGGAGCCAGTAGAGCTTAAAGGAGAATGGGAAGAAGGAGGAAATGGGGGAGGGAGCAAAGCAGGTCCGACAGAGGAAGTGAAGAAAAAAATTAAAATGGGAAGGAAGGAAAAGGGGAAGCAGGGCAGGGGTAAAAATAAAGGAAAGAAGGAATGTGGGGAGGGAGGAAGAAAGGGTGGGAGAAAGATGGGAAGGATGATGGAACAGAAGTATGAAATGAGTAGGAAAGAAAAGCTTATAAATGATGAGTCAGTAGGAAAAAGCATCACATAAAGGAGAGAAAAATTGAGCGAGAGGGAGAAGCCAATAAGGAAGTCAAATACAATTGTGTGTGAAGGGGATAAGATTAAAAAAAAAAAAAAAAAAAGACAACAGGGGAGGGCAGTTAAGGGGATCAGGCAGGCAGACAGAATGGTTAGGGCAGGCAGACGGGTGAGCAGTTAGAAGCCAGAGGTCCCGGACATCCCCTAAGGGCTCCTGGATTGGAGAGTGTGCAGGTTGGGCTGAGGGACACCCCCTCCCTTGCACAAATTTTGTGCACCAGGCATCTGGCATTCTTATATACTACTAGAGGCCCGGTGCAGGAAATTTGTGCACAGGATGGGGGGTGTCCCTCAGCCCAGCCTGCACCCTCTCCAATCTGGGACCCTTCGAGGGATGTTAAACTGCCCATTTAGACCCGATCCCACCAAGATCGGGTCTAAATGGGCAGTTGGACATCCCTCTCACAATCCAGGACTGCTGACTCCCAACTGCTTGCCTGCCTGCCTTCCTGATTGCCCCTAACCACTTCTGCCTGTCAGCCTGATCACCCCCCAACCACTCCCATGCCAGCCTGATTGATGTCTAACTGCTCCCTGCCAGACTGTTTGCCTCAAACTTCCCTCCTCTGCCAGCCTGGCCACCCTTAACTGCCCTCCCCTGCTGCCATCTTGTGTCCACACGGGGGCAGCCATCTTGTGTGTTGGAGTGATGGTTAATCTACATACTAATCTTTTATTATTTAGGATAGAGGCCTAGTGCACGGGTGGGGGCCAGCTGGTTTGCCCTGAAGGGTGTCCCAGATCAAGGTGGGGGTTCCCTTGGGGCGTCGGACAGCCTGGGCGAGGGGGTCTGTGGTGGTTTGCAGGTCAGCCACGCCCCCTGGCGACCAAAGGAGAGGCCCTGGTATCTGGAATTTAGCCAATATTTACCTTTTACAATTGAAACTTTGTAGCTTGGAGAGGAGCCAAATCCCCTGCTCACTCTGCTGCCACCATTTCTGTTTGGTTTTATATATCTTCTATAATTGAAACTTTGTAGCCATGAGTGGAGGCCTAGGCTGGCCAGGATGTGTGGAAAGCTTGGCTTCCTCTATTGAAACCCAAGCCTCTCAACTGCTCTCTGTGGCTGCAGCCATATTGGTTGGGGTTAATTTGCATACTCACTCTGATTGGCTGGTGGGCATGGCTTGAGGAGTGATGGTTAATTTGCATATTGCTCTTTTATTAGTTAGGATTATGATAAGTAGCTCTATCTGAAAACTTTGTCTTTTCACTGTCTTCAAATAAAGTTTTTCAACTAAAATCTATGACAATGACAAGAAGGGGCACTATCTTATCTAATAAAGACGGAATATACAAATTGACCGTCACCCCGAAACAAAGATGGCAGCGGCCGAAACCGGTTTGGCTCAGTAGATAGAGCATCGGTCTTAGGACTGGAAGGTCCTGGGTTCGATTCCGGTCAAGGGCATGTACTGTGGTTGCGGGCACATCCCCGGTGGGGGGTGTGCAGGAGGCAGCTGGTCGATGTTTCTCTCATCGATGTTTCTAGCTCTCTATCTCTCTCCCTTCCTCTCTGTAAAAAATCAATAAAATAAAAAAAAAAAATAAAAAAAAAAAAAAAGATGGCAGCGGTTGAGCAGGGATGCTTGTGTTCCATCCTCCCTTGGCTGCTCCAGGCCTCTGGGTAGTGCACGCGTGCAGGTGCAGAACACCTGGGGCTGGTCGGGACGCCTGCTATGAGGGGGATGCAGGGGGCAGAGGGAGCTACAGGAGGGTGGCAGGGCCACAGCGAAGGCGGCGGCCAGAGTAAGGTCCGGGTCCCAGGTGTTGGAGGGAAGCCAGTGCCAGTAGCCAGGGGAAGAAAAGCCTATTCTTGCATGGATCTTTGTACACTGAGCCTCTAGTCTATTATATTTAGATATATGCTAAATATATTAACTAAAAAGCAACTTTTTAAAATTTTCATAACCCAAGGAATCAAATTGTATACAAGCATTAAAACTTTTAAATGATACTTGAAAATATTAATATGGAAAAAAGATAAAAACTACTTATGTAACTTATTTCCAATTATGAGTATACATATGTACATTTCTAAAATAATGTATTTGCCGCACAATATACCATATTTTTCGAACCATAAGACGCACTTTTTTTCCCCCAGAAGTGGGGGGAAAAAGTCCCTGCGTCTTATGGTCCAAATATAGCCTACACATATACTTTAAAAAAAAAGTTTTTTTACTTGCCCAGCTCTGTGTGGTCTCTGTGTGCTTGCCCGGCTCTAAAATGGTTCTAAATGCTGCTGTTTACTTTACAGGGTTGATTACATGTGTTTATGACTGTGATGTTGGGTTTTAATGCACATAAAATATTTTAGGACACTATTTGTTTCAGAATCTTTTTTTCTTCATTTCCCTTCTCTAAAAACTGGTGCGTCTTATGGTCCGGAGCGTCTTATGGTCCGAAAAATACGGTAGTAATCGCTGCTGATGTTTGCATTTCATTGTATCAATACACCACAACTTAGTTATCCATTCCTACCACTAACACACATTTATTAACATCACATTTAAGTTAACAAATTCTTAATAGATATGGTGATACTATACCTTTTTTCTATGTATACAGCTTGACTCTGAGGAAACTGAAGCTTCACATGCCAACAAAACTGTTGTTTTCTAAGAGAGAAAATAATCATATGAGGCTCAAGATAGTCAATAAATAAACACAAATCAAACTTCTTAAATTTCTGTTTTCAGAGAATAGTTATAAAAGTATTCTTAGCTTTTAATGTGTATTTTCTACTAAGAGTTATTACTTTTTTCTAGGATTTTTAGAGGCTATGTTTTTCAAGCAATATCCTTTCAAGAGTTTTTAAGGAAAATGAAGTGAAACAGTTCTAAATTCCAAGGACTTCACATTCCCAAATTAAAAGGCAATTTCTCCTAATTCAGGGGCATTTGAGATCAGTGTGCTACTACTTAAAGTTTACAAATAAAATTTCCTCATGGCTAAATACAATGAGCTGATGTCTCTGCCTGACTAGTCTGGAAATTACGTGAATGAAGTATTGTCTGGTTGAGACCAGCTGGCTGCAGATACACTTATGAGCCATGAGTATGTGCATTCAGTAGCAAAACAGCAGACAAGTCGGTTGCTAAGCAGAATGCACTCTAGGCTAGAGTTCCTGTGCTTTCAAGTCTAAACTTTGATACAAGATGGACGGTAATAACTATTGTAAATGTCTGATTTTAGAAAAATGACGGTATGTTCTATTTAACATATCTAAATTTGGTGACACTAGATACCATTCCTTTAAAAAAATATTTAACGCTGCTCAAAACTTTAATCCACCACAGAAATTTAAGTATTTTCACTACATGATGGTTTTACACATTCTTTCCTTGCTTAGAAGAAATTTCTAACAACCCACTTGCCAGTTAATGGCCAGCAGCATGCCAAAGCAATGGTCAGCATCTTCTACAATCTATGCTTTAGCCACATGACCCCCAAAACTAAAATAATTTTTGTTTAATACAAGTTAGTAGAGTATCTCCCATCAAAAATTTATATGATTTAGTTCAGGGGTGGGGAACCTTTTTTTTTTTTTTTTTTGCCACGGACTATTTAGATATTTATAACATCATTCATAGGCCATACAAGTTTATCAACTTAAAAATGAGCCTGCTATAATTGGTTAAACACTTAATTAACTCACCCCTAATGCTTTACCAGGGCCAGACCAAATGATTCTGTGGGCCTTATATAGCCTGCAGGCTGGAGGTTCTCCACCCATGATTAGTCAAACTTTTTCAAAAGAAATGACTATAAAATCAAGTAAAAATCCTTCTACTAGGATAATTTATCAGAGATCTGTTTATGGAAGTTTTCTTTAATAAAAGGACAGATTTTAGCACTAACTAGAAAAAAAATATGCTTGATTATGCTTATGTCGATAGTGCCATTTATCATATAACAATCAATCTTGTTTAATATTATTTTTGATAGAACGAGGTTGTATAGCACCCTTTACTAATTTAAAGGCCAAATGTCTAATATCTCAAAGGAAAAAACACACACTATAAATTCTGAATGCAGATACAGCAGTTACTGATTTCAAATAAATAATTCTTCCCAAAGAAAATACCTTGCAATGTTTGTTACTTGTGAAACTGACATAGAACAATATCACCATCAAGTCACTGAAAGTTACCACATTTCTCTCATTGTAAGAAATAAACTGATATTTTAATCTTAATGTATAAGAGTTCCTTTCTAAACATATTTGTTTTTCCATGTTGTTACAGGGGGGAAATTATGAACTTGTCATCTTATGGAATTATAAATCATAATCACCACAAGTATTGCTTGAGTAATTTCAAGAACCATTTACCTTAACATTCAGTAGATCCTAAATACCTTTAGAAAGTACTCAACATTCCAAAAACAAGAGAACAAACCTTGGAAATAATTTTGTTTGCTGTAGTTAACTACTTGTGGTTACAAGGAAGTCAGTCATTACTGTATAATTATATCTATGCTAGAGACCTGGTGCACGAATTAAGTGTATGGGTGTGGTCCCTCGGCCTGGCCTGTGATCAGGGCCAAGTGGGGCGGTCTGGCCCGGTCCCACTCAGGGCCGGCCATGGAGAAGGATCACGGGAGGTTGGCTGTGGGAGCACACTGACCACAGGGGCAGGGTGGTCAGTGCACATCATGGCGACTGGTCATAATGGTCACTTAGGCTTTTATATATATAGACTAGAGGCCCAGTGCACGAAATTCATGTACGGGGGGGGGGCGGGGGGTGGTGTCCATCTGCCTGGCCTGCGCCCTCTCGCAGTTCAGGGGCCTTGTGACTGATCACCCCATAAAGGAAGGCCCTGCCCACCACTGCCAGCCGGGTAGTCTGAGCCTCCCTCTTTGGTGTGATCCCGGAGCCTCCTGGCCAGTGGCCTGGCCCTCCCTTTGTGGGGTGATCTTGGGGTGATGGTGGGGACCCCTAACCAATTCCATTGCACCAGCCTTGGAAGCAGCCGTCAGTGCTGAGTCGCTGCGGCGCCCGTGGCAGTGGCAATGGCAGTGAGTGTTGGGTCACCACAGCACCCGTGGCAGGGGTAGTCAGTGCTGCTTTGCCACGGCACATGTGACCCAGGAGGGAACGAGAGGTCAGCAGTTCAGCCTGCTTGCCAGTCCCTGCCCAGCTGAGCCTGCTGCGCACACAGCCTAGAATTTGGTCATCCGTTCGATTGTTTTGGACGTTACAAACCCTGGCTCTTTATATATTAGGATTGCTAAATTATGACTACAGGTTATTGATATGGCTGATGATTCTCTGTACTGTTCTTTAATCCAATTTCCTTCTTATCATCAGAGGTAACTATCTGGAGGTTGGGTGTGTATTCTTGCCATATTTGGTTTTATATCTATATCTATCTGTAAACAGTATAATATTTTGTGTGACATTAACATTTATTTTAATGTTATCATACTCTAAATATCCCATGCCTTGTTTTCATTTATATAATGGATTTAGAGGTCTATTTATGAAAAATATACATTAGTTCATTAATTTTAACTGTTTGTAAAGTATCCCATTGTGTGAAGAATGTCAAATCTATTTATCCATTCTCTACTAATAGACATTATGACTACTTCCAATTTATTACCACTTGTTTTTTCAAATTAAATCATAGTTAAGAAAAAATAAAAGAATATCCCCAGGGATCAGGCTATCATTTACCTCAACTGGTATACAGAACTAAATGTTATTTTTTTAGTCTATGGTGTAATATAAGAGGCATTTAAGAGCAGTAATTCAGAACCCAGTGTGTGTGTGCATGTTTTGGGGAGGAGGGCAGTAATTCAGAGTAAAAGATTTAAGTGAAGGTATGGGCAAAGAGAGGTTAAAGAGTGTTACATAGGAATTCCTAAAATGAGCAAGTTAATTATCTCTAAATTAGTTTCCAATTCTTTGGTGTTCCTAAAATTGACATAATCGATAATGGCCAATCAAATCTCTTCCTAAATCTCAAAAAATTAAGGTTGTTTCCCATATTTCATTATTATATGCTATATTATTAATATATAAAAAATATATACATAACAAAAATCCCAAACTATGAATAATATCTTCTAAAAGAAAATACTTTGTAAAAAAAAATTAAGTTTAATGCTTCAGTATCTTTGGGAATATGTGAAATTGTTTTCTGTATTTTGCATTCTTTTGTAAAGACAGATTCCAAAAAGCAGAATCATTAGAATAGAGCAGGGTTTTTCAACCTCAGCAGGGCTGACATTTTGGACCAGATCATTCCTCTTCTGGAGGTAGGCAGTACACATGATGTTTAGCAGCATCCCAGGTCTCTACCTATGAGATGACACTGTCAATACCCACTCTCCCAGCTGTGACACATAAAAATGCTCCCAAATATTGCAAATGTCCTCTGGGAGGCAAAATCATCACTGTTTGAGAACCACAGAGACAGAAGTTTAAACATTTACTATTACTCCTAACTATTCTAAATTTGGCAAAATGACTGCCACTATAATAATGTCATTGTGTCCCTGCAATATTTCCCAATATTCTCAATAATAAAAATACTGAAGGGAATGGGTGAAAAAAGCGAAGGAACTAAGGAAAAAAACACCACAGAAATCCTCAAACCTCATAGACAATATTATGGTTATTAGAATAGGAAATGGATGAGGGAGGTAGGATTGGATAAAGGGGAATAAATAGTGATGGAAAGAGACATGACTTGGGTCAGTGAACACAATACAGATGATGTATTATAGAATTGTAAATTATATAGGTTTGATTGTAATGTAATTTAAACCTATATAATTTTATTAACGAATGTAATCCCAATCAATTAAAAAAATAATACTGTACTCCAAGGCATATGTTTAGAGTTTGACAATTACTGGTGAAGTAATTGTGGTCAGTTATTATCTAATGTTGCCTTCTGGATAACCTGACAAAGTAACAGGAACACTGAGTCCCATGAAACTGAAGTAACCATTCATGCATAGCAAGCTTTTTCTCTTCCTCCTCAAATATCAAAACACACACATGTTATGCATTCTCAACGGGGATAGCAAATTGGTTCCTGGGAGGGTAAAAATAATCCTAGATATTATAATGGTTTGTGTTCTCCCAAAGGGCCACTGTACATTAACAAATACACAGTATATTTGTGGTAACAAAATACCATGCAGGATAATTAGAGGGTAAATATCTAAAAAGGCCCTTTGGGAGGCAATAATGAAAAAAAAAAAAAAAAAAAAGGTTGAGAAACACTTAGATGATACATGTGTTATATAAGGAAAATAAATATTATTTATATGTACTTGGTTTTAGAGAGAAGCAAGCCACTCCTCCAAGGTCATTATTCAGCTTAAAAGTGACAGTATAATCTACTCTACTATTAGGAACTTACCAGATTTGAAAATTCAACAACAAACCATGTATTTTTCTGTATTAATTCAAAAGTATTTCAATTATATTTTATTTTAAAAATTTGTCTTAATACTTTAAAATCCTCTTAAAAAGTTATAGTTATACTAGCAATCCCATACCACCATCCTCCTTCCTAATCCATCACTATACTTTGATAAATGGACCCACCCCCATCTCCAGGGGTATCCACTTACTGGTGGATATTCTCCTGGAGAAAATGGCTCAGGATTGGGCAGATAGCCTAGGTGGTCTAATAAAAAAGAATTTTAGGTTTCTTGTTTAGTATGCTGGGAGAGAAGAACTCTTGGATATTTACTGTAATCCAAACTGTTACTGCGAGCATCCTATAACCATAAGGATACAGCTGACACCAGAGGAGACTACGGAGAATCAGCAATAAACTAGGTCCCTGATAATATACTTGAGTCGCAATATCTATTGTATTAAACCTGAAGTCCATCCTACTTCTGGACATTCAATTATAAGAGCCAATAATACACACTTTTTATAGCTCAATCAGTCTGAATTAGGTATTTAATTTATGCAACAGAAAGCATTCTGATTCAAGAGATTAAAGTGTTGTTCTTTCTAGATTTCATTTTTATTTCTAAGCAACAGAAAAAGAAGATAGACTAATCTGTAAATTGCCAACTATTATAAAACTTGGAAGCAGCAAATAACACATGAAGGAATTTCAAGAAAAAATGTGTAGAAACTGTAAAATCATATGTATGAATGAGAGAGTGGGAGGGAAGGAGGGGGATAGAGAGACACACACACACACTGATTGGTTGCCTCCCTACCCCCCTCCCCACCTCCCTACTGTGGGGCCGGGGATCAAATCTGAAAACCAGGTATATGCCCTTGACCAGGAATTGAACCCAAGACCCTTCGGTGCAGGGGCCAACACTCTAACCACTTAACCACAATATATTTTAATTTAAAGCAGAAAGAAAATCTACCAAATTTTGAAACCTTCAAGAAAAAGAAAAAAAAGAAAAAACATACAAAATTATCTAGGTAACCCTTTATTCACAGGCATTTTATCTTTTTTAATGTATTTCAAGACCAAAATATGAAGTTTAAAAAAAACACAAGAAAACTAGTCCTCATAAAATAATCCATCTATTTTCTTAGAGCTGGGACCATAATAACTTTTTTTGGAAGACTGAATAGAAATGATCTGTGTAGTTATTTAGCATGGATTAAAATTACTGCAATTGAGGAGAATGAAAACCAAAATTTTATGTCTCACATCATTATAAAAATACTTTGAAAAATTCCAGTTATATATTACATTTTGCTTATTTATTTATTTTTTTTAAAATATATTTTATTGATTTTATACAGAGAGGAAGGGAGAGAGATAGTTAGAAACATCGATGAGCGTCATTGATCAGCTGCCTCCTGCACACCCCCTACTGGGGATATGCCCGCAACCAAGGTATGCCCTTGACCGGAATCGAACCCGGGACCCTTCAGTCCTCAAGTCGACGCTCTATCCATTGAGCCAAACCAGTCCCGGCTACATTTTGCTTTTTAAAAATTAGTTTCACCACTAGATAATAATAACAGGAAACAGGTTAAGTATGTGGTATTGGCTTTAGTAGACTGTATATTAAGAAAATGGATGTAGTAGGGGATGATAAAAATGAAAAAGAACATTTTGCTTCAAATAACTAATAAATACTTGAGCAGTTAACAAAGCAAAGCAGTTCTCAACTGGAAGTGGTACCAACCTGGGATGTGGGGGCATTTAGAAATGGCTGGGTAGTTTTGACTGTTCCAACACTAAGGAATACTTTAGACATTTAGTGGGCAGGGATCAGAAATGCTAATCTTCCTGTACTGCATGGGAAAATCCCACACAACAAAAAACTGTCCTGTTGAAAATGCCAGTAGAGTCCCTACTAAGAAACACTAGAATGCAGAAGGGAGAGCAGATATATCCATACCAAAATCTGAATACCAGCACTAAATGCTGGCATCTGTTTCATATTAGCTGTGGAAAAAGTATGTACTACAGGAATTCTGGCAAAGGAGAAATAATGGAGAAGATGAGCTACTTTCACAAATGGCTAAGAAATAGCAAAGGGGAGACATCCTAGGATTAAGAATAGTGACCAGCCTGGGTACATTTAGTTGAATCCATTAGGGAATTAGGTGGGGACTATGAAGATCCATATTTATTATGGATCCTCATAGAACAGGAAACTTTTCTAATAAGAGTATAGCTGTAGCTAAACTCTCTGGCACGGCATATAAGGTCCCAAAAGGCCCAGCCCCGTTCCCTACCCACAGCACTCCAGGAGTACTCCTCAGAGGATTTACTATGTCACAGCAGTGGCTACACGATGTGTGTTTGCTGACTTGACTTGTCTTCCACTGAATGACCTACTTGAGAAAAAGGACAGTGACTTCCTGGCACATAAGTGGTTTTCAACTAGAGGTAAACAGCAAATCCATCTGGTACTTTTTTAAAAAAAAATTAAAGACAATTTTTTAGACTACTTTTAGAGTCACAGCAAAATCAAAAGGAAAATACAGAGATTTCCCAGATAGCCTCTGTCCTCACAAATGCATATCCTCATCTAGTGCTTTTTAAAAATAAGGATGTCTAAGCTCTACCCTGGGCTCAACGAATTAGTAATTCTCTTGATCAGTACAGGTTTATCTGCATTTTGAAATTATGACAAGCATTTTAGATTGAAAACTGGCACTATTATTGTCCCCCTCTTACAAAAACGGCAACAGGTACAGAGAATTAACTTGCCAAAAAAACTCCTTACACATAAAGATTACATTTTGTCATGTTTAATACAAAACTAACATTCAATAATTAACTAGTATATTATCATTCCTCTTTTAAAAAGAAAATACACCAAGGATGAGTTATGTTATTTTGCTTAATGAGAAATACTTGAAACATTATATTTCCAACTTTCTGAAAGTTAGCAATTTCAAGTGAGGTCAGGGATAAGAAATGGTAGTTAATTTTAGGCCAGACAATGGGGTACAACACCTGAAAGCTTCAGATAACCCAAGGCCAGGAGATGAGATGACAAATTTCACCTACTGACAATTCTGTCCATGGTCAGTGAGGTATCTCTGTGCTAATGACTTCTGTGGGCGTAGAAGCATTAAAGGGTTCTGAGCAGATGACCATCGCCCTACCTGGCAGCAGTGGATAAGAGTGACTGAGGTGAAGAGCTGCTGACGGTAGGGAGAGTACTTAGAATTCCTCAATGGTCCAGGGAGAGACAAGCTGGGCTTGCATGGGAAAATATAGAAGGTAAAGAAAGGAACATATTCCAGAGGCACATCATGAAGGAGCAGGCTTGGTTGACTAGGGAAGGACTCCCTTAAGTGAACCAGTTTGGAATCGCAAGATGATCCAGAAAGTTTGTTTTCCATTTCCATGAATGCTGGTTAACTGCTGTTGTGGAAAGGCACATTCTCTATGAAACTACATCATAGGAACTTCCTATATGTCTACATGGCCTCAGTGAGGAAATGCATAATTGGGGAATCATTAGGTTTCTATTCTTTCACGCTGTTTTTATAAGTCTCTGCAGACGCTCTGAAATTATTCCATCAAGTCCTATCAAAGCTGTTATGGCAGAGAAACAGAAGAGCTAAACATTTTCAATCAGTTACCAAGTTTGTACTAAGCACCTATTATGTAATCTTCCACAGATCATTGCAAAATCCACTGTTCCCACTCATGACCACAACTACTAAACCCATCATTTCATTTTCTGTTGCTCTCTTTTCTAGTCAGTTTGCAGAAAAGTACAAAACTATATAACTTATAAGATACCATGCAAAAAAAAAAAAAAAAAAAAAAAAAAAAAAAAAAAAAAGCACTATGTATTACCAAACAATTGTTCAGGAAAAAAAGTCCTACTGCCTCTTGCAGAGGTAGATGGGTATATAAACTCAATATAACTAGAATGTTGTAATTTTATCCAAAGAACAAAAACTAATTTTTAAAATCCATAATAGGTTATTTCTTTACAAGAGAGACATCTAGTGGTTAGCTTCTAAAACAGGACTGGAGCTCAAATATTAATTCACACATTTGATTAATAATAGGCACATTTTTACTATCTTAATATGTAAATCTAAAAGAGTTCCATACACAGAAAACTAAAGATCCCTGGGCTAAAAGGAAGCTAAAATCTCAGTTATAAACTGACAGTGTTAAATGACTGGTGAGGAGGACTGGACTCCTAGAACTGAGGGGAGTTGGAGACAAAGTGGGGATTTGAGTTAAAAGTTGGGTCCATTTTTGAGGAATGGGTGGTTAGCCCACACGAGTCCAAACTGGGAGTTATGCTAAAGATATTACTGGGGAAGCATCTCAGTGCAATTCTTTTTTCCAATTGAAAAGTTGAAGTACATTCTCCACCTCACTGCTAACTCTTCAGATCCTAAAAGCCAGTGAAATATAGGAACTTATGTAAAAAAAAAAAAAATGAGACATGTTATCCAAGCACAATCATATAGTTTCCAAGTTTGATACCCATGGCTTCCTGTAGCAAAACACTAAAAACAATTAAAAGAAGGACAGCCATGGGAAACATATGGAATTTCATATAGTATCAGAGTACTTATCAAAGACTATATTTACCAGTCAAAATGTATAATGGTCCTGCCCACAGTTATCAATGTCTCTTTAAATTATTATTTTATTCAATTTATTTTTAATATGTTTTATTGATTTCAGAGTCAAAGGGAGAGGAGAGAGAGAAACATCAATGATAATAGAAATCATTGATTGGCTGCCTCCTGCATGCCCCCTTCTTGGAATTGAGCCTGCAACCTGGACATGTGCTTGATCCGGAATCAAACCATGACCTCCTGGTTCATAGGTCGACACTCAACCACTGACCCACAGCGGCTGGGCTAAATTATTATTTTTTAAAATTCACTTTCTTATTCTTAAAATATCCTTTATATGCACCTAGTCTAAATATTCAAAAAGATACAAAAGGGCACCTAATACTCATCCTTGTCCATCTCTATTCAGTTTCCTTCCCTTAAGATATTCACTGTTATCAGTTTATAATATAAGCACATATGTAAAAAAAAAACAAAAAACTTTATTTTCACACAATGTAGCATATAATGAACATACATGGTCCTGCATCTATCTTATTTCACTTAATATTTCTAGCAGTTAATCCACATTAGTACATTTACAGCTGTTTCATTCTTTTTCCAATCCTACCTAATAAGAGTAATATACAAATTCACCATCACTCCACTACGCCCCCCCAGCCAATCAGAGCAAATATGCAAATTAACCCCAAGCAAGATGGCTGCAGCCACAGAGAGCAGTTGAGAGGCTTGGATTTTCCTGGCAATAGAGGAAGCCAAGCTTTCCACACACCCTGGCCTGTCTCCGCCTCCACTCAAGGATACAAAGTTTCAATTATAGAAGATAAAGCTCAAGAAAAATGGGGGCAGCCAGGGAGCTGAAGAACAGGCTAGGGTTGCCCCCAGCAACGGAGAAAGCCAAGCTTTCCACCTGCCTGGCTGGCCTACGCCTCTACTCAAGGATATAAAGTTTCATTATAGAAGGTAAACAAATCCAAACAGAAATGGTGTCAGCCACGGAGTGAGCAGAAGCCTTGGCTCTGCTCCAGAATACAAAGTTTCAATTGTAGAAGGTAAATAAATTCCAGATACCAGGGCCTCAGCTTGGGTTGCTGGGGGGCTTGGCTGACCCGTAAACCACTATAGGCCCCTTGCCCAGGGCACCCCACACCCCAAGGGAACCCACACATTGATCTGGGACACCCTTCAGGGCAAATCAGCTGGCCCCCAACCATGCACCAGGCCTCTATCCTATCTAATAAAAGAGTAATCGCAGATTGACTATCACTCCAACACACAAGATGGCTGCCCCCATGTGGTCAAAGATCCTGCCCCTATGTGGACACAAGATGGCCAGCAGTTGGGAGGCACCAGGCCTACAAGAAAGGGCAGTGGAGAGGGACCAGGTCTGCAAGGGAGGGCAGTTGGAGGCGATCAACCCTGCAGGGGAGGGCAGTTAGGGGTGACCAGGCCAACAGAGGAGGGAAGTTGGGGGCAAACAGGCTGACAGGGAGCAATTAGACATCAATCAGGCTGGCATGGGAGTGGTTAGGAGTCTCTCCAGTTTATGTGGTCCAGGGTCTTGCCTCATGTTACCCAGTAACAGTTGAAACACAAGCTTCTTGATTATCCAGATTGGCAAGGCCTCCAGACCATGTGTATCTAAGCATTCCATTATGGTTTTCAGTTCCTGCTTCCTTTTGGCCCTAAGATTTTTCTTACTTTATGATGAATTCACTATGTTTGTTCTATTTCTCTCCAAGGTTTCTTACTATATGCTATTGGGAGGGTTTTCAAATTACCTTCTCTACTATGCTGCCTTAATTGTTAAAATAAGCACTGGCCCCAGTACAAAGGTAAGGTCATTAGTGGGAAAGAGGTAGATCAGCATGACTCAGACTGAGATCACAGAATTAATTCAGTGAAAGGTGAACCAGAAAAACACATTGCCCACTAGCAAAGGGAGACAAGGAAACTTGTCCACCTCAGCTTGGACTCTAGAAACAAAATAAGGCAAATGGGGTAGGGAGAACAGTTTCAATTGAGAATGCCTAATTATAGCTTTCTCAAATGGGTTTGAGGTTCAGATTATTACTAATAGTACAGTCTAAGAAACTTCAGAATCAGAAATTAAAGAGGGTCCTATGTTGGTGCCACAGAGTATCTGACATAAGCAAATGCATACTACCTTCTATTTAAACTTGAGTTTATAATTACATTTTAGAAAAAAAAAACCCAACACAATGAAACAATCCATCATAATCAAGAATCTATAGAAACATGAGACCAAGATGGCGGCATAAGTGAACACCTAAACTGCTGCTCTGCACAACAATTTTAAAACTACAACTAAAAGACAAAATAGACAACAGCCAGAACCACAGGAAAGCTAGCTCTCAAGAGTGGAAATTCTACAACGAGAAGGAAAGAATGGGGCACACGGAGACTCAGAGGAGCTGCAAAAGACTGAGGTACGGAGACGTGCGCACAGAGAGGGTGGGCCGCTGAGTTTCTCTAGAGCTAGGGAGATGGAAGCTCCCTCCGACTGCACTGCATCCCCGTTCTGGGCGAGACCCTGTGGACCCAGACTCATACGGGGGGGAGTCTAGACTGTCAGAAACAGACAGGGGCGCATGGAAACTCAGGGGGGCCACGAAAGGAAGAGCTCTAAAGGCATGCGTGTGAGTGCGCACGAAGAGGACTGCTGAGTGAGCTGCTGGCTTTCTCTAGCGGGAAGAAGATAGAAGCTCTCGACAGCGCTGAACTCCAATTTGAGGTGAGATTCTGGGAGTCCAGATTCATTAGGGGAGAAACTGGCAGGGGGCGAAACTCGAGGGCGGCTTTCTCTCAGAGGTGCTTGTAGCCATTACTGAGGGTCATTGAGACACAAGAGAAAGGAATAAGATTCTATCTAAAAGACCAAATAGATTTGGGAAAGAAACAGAACTTCTAGAAATAAGAAACACAACTGAAACAAACAACATGGGCTGAAGACTAGGTCAATTACACACAGATGAGGAGAGAATATAACTTGGGTAATGTAGCTGAATAAGTCACCAAGAATGTAGCAAAGACAAATAAATAAGAGATTAAGACAATTCATTTGGATTTTCCAGAACTGCCTGCCATACAAATCCCAAGGAAGATAAAAAGGAAATCACATGAAGACACATATCATAGTGAAACTACAAAATTTCAAAGACAAAGATCTTAAAAGCAAACAAATAAAACACCTTTCTGGGGTTATAGCCCTATATTGATAGGATATATGCTTTTTTCTTATTAATGCATAAGGGTTTTTTTGTCACATATGTTAAAGATATCCTTTTTTTTGTTCAGGTAGTCTTTTGAGATTATTATGGTCTTTTTTGCCATATATATTTTTTAAAATTTTATGTAAATTTTGAGCTACCAAGCTAGGCTCAATTATCCCTTAACTTTTTGTTGTTTGTGAAAGTTATCCATTCTGATGCTCATACAAATTCATCAGTCTTCTAAAATTCATTGCTATTAAATACTACATTTTTTTACCTCCCAGACTGATGAGTGTTACATCCCACTTAGACTAGAAAATGAAAATTACAGTTCTTATTTTTTTTAAAAATTCACATCACATAATTTTTCACGTGACTTTAGGAAATTCAGAGTGATACTGGTCCTAAACACCCAAGTTAGAATGAAACTATGTTCCTAATGTACCTATTGTGCTTGCTGCTACATAATTTGTTGACAGTTCTACAGAGGTAATAAGTCATAATGACACATTAGTATCACTTAACATAGGGGTATTTAAATATTTTTAAAACCACTGTTCTTTTGAAATAATTTCAAACTTTATAGAAAGCTACCCAAAGAAATCTTCACCCAGATTGCTCAAAAGTTACTATTTGAATATTTTATTTTAAATAAGTAAAATATGAGTTTTTTACTATATTACAGTTCAAGCTGCTGAAACAAACTAAGGACCAAGTTAATACCTAGGGAGTAATAATAATAATCTTGGAGTAGAATCAAAATCTGAAATCAGTGATTCCATAATCCCCCAATCTCACTCGGTTTTTTCCCCTTCTTCTCTTTATCTTTTTTTCTTCCTACCCTCCCTCCTTCTCTCCCTCTTTTTTTCTCTTTATCCCTCCCTCCCTCCCTCCCTAAATCATTTTTAATTGATTTCTACAGAGAGAGGAAGGGAAAGGAATAGAGATAGAAACTTCAATGAGAGAGGAACATCATTGATCGGCTGCCTCCTACATGCCCCACCAGGATTGAGCCTACAATCTGGGCACCTGCCCTAACCAGGAATCAAACTGGTAACCTCCTGGTTCCTGGGTTAACACTCACCAATGAACCACACTAACCCAGCTCAAAGTTTTTTCTTAACTCCTTGTGCAGTAAAACCTGGCTGAGTCCATTTATAGTCATTATTTACCCATTATAATGTGAACAGTTTCAGCTGTCACTTCAGAAACAGTATTGTCTGATTATGCAATGCTGTCACAGACCTCCTAGGAGTGAATATTCCCCCAACTGCCCCTCCCCTATTGGCCTGATCTCGCCCCCAACTGCCCTCCCCTGCTAGCCTGGTCGCCCACAACTTCCTTCCCCTGCCAACCATCTTGTGGCGGCCATCTTGTGCTAACGGTGCATGAGAACAGCATGTGCGGACATCGCACGAGGGCACGACACCACCGAGGTTTTTATTATATAGGAAGTAATATAGTAAACTATATCCCCAGGATTTCAGGTAAGGAAATATAGACCTTTAATTGGCACTGTATATTATTTACTAAGGGACAGGTACTACAGTATTATTTTATTCAATCCTCTCAGTAAATTTGATTTTACACAAAATCACCTCATGTGCACCAAATGGTAGAGGCAATATTTAAATAGAGGTTTATCTGAGTCAAAGCCTTAACCACTTTTGAAAGTTGAAAATGCTTTTCTTCAAAACACAGGAGAGAACAGAGGTGAAAAAAATTATTTTAATAAAGTTAGTCGTTGCTTCATCACTCCTTTCAACTAGTCACACTCTCATCATCTATAACCTTGGTCATTTTCATATAAATGGCTGAGAAAACACAGTATCCCAAAAAAAGTACTTCTAAGTGGGCTTTTTCCCCCTCTACTCTTAAAATACATGACTTTCATTATTTATCTTGTTACTTACATACTACCTTTTAGCAACCAAAATTTTCTATAATGCTGATTTTGCCATGCTTTAAGTTCAGTAAGTATGTCTTCTATAGTCATCTAAATCAGTGCTTCTCAAATAAGGGTGATATTGCCCCTCTTCTCTGCCTCCACCTCAGGGGACACCTGGCAATGTCTGGAGACATTTTTTGATGTCACAACAAAGCATGTATATGTGTGTGTATGTTTGTGTGTTTTTGCTACCAACATTTAGAGGGCAGAGGCCAGGGATACTGCTAAACATACCAAAATGCAGAAGATAGCCCACAATAAAGAATTCTCTGGTTCGCTGCGTTGGGGTCCCTGAGGCACCGCCCGCCCCCCGCCCCTGTGGTTCCTATGCCCACACCCACACTCGGCCTCCAGCTCAGGTCCACCTGGGGGGCCCGAGGGGGCCGTGCCTTGGCCCCGCCCCACGCCCCAGGCCCTGCACTTCCCCAAGCGGGCCGGAACTCGAGGGCCTCTGCCCGGCCCGTGGCTCGGGGCTGGGCTCGGGGCTGGCGTCCCGTCTCTCTGGTGACATTCCCACGAGGCCCTGACACACGAGACCCCTGCGCCTCCCACAGACCCTGGGCAGGGCTTTGGGGGGTGTCCAGCTGCGGTCCCCCTCCAGTGCCTGAGGGTCTGGGGTCCAGCCCAGTTGCCAAGTGCCCTTGACCCAGCGCCCTCTCAGGCCGCGTGAGTGTGTGTGGGTGCCCAGCTGTTTCTGTTTCATACTCAACTATAAATGAATGAATAAAGGAGATAGTTTAAGAGAAAAAAAAAAAAGAAAAAAAAAAAAAAAAAGCCGGATGGTTTGGCTCGATGGATAGAGCATCGGCTTGGGGACTGAAGAGCCCCGGGTTCGATTCCCGTCAAGGGCATGTACCTTGGTTGCGGGCATATCCCCAGTAGGGGGTGTGCAAGAGGCAGCTGATCGATGACTCTCTCTCATTGATGTTTCGAACTCTCTATCTCTCTCCCTTCCACTCTGTACAAAAATCAATAAAATATATTTTTAAAAAAAATTCTCTGGCTCAAAACATCAACAGTGCCAAGATTTATATCACTGATGAAAATGCTGAACAAGAATGAACATAATATAGAGATTAAAGAGATTACCAAGATGATTAACGAGTAATAAATATTCTTTAAGCTGGGAACTCCTGTTAATACTTTTTATTATTCATCCAACATCTTAAGTCAGACATTTTAAAATTCAGTTAGTAGAAAACCCATTTTCATTTAAAAATATAACAGGTCATTTAACAATTAACAAAGGGAAAAATTATGTTACATAGATTGAAAATTTTCCCCCCACTGAACTGATTCCCAAAATGACTTTACAAATGATAGATCATCTTAACTCAGCAGACTGCATTAAAGTCTAATGTTACAATGAAATTTTTAGATATCACTCTGACACTTGTGAGCAAATATTCCATATCTCACTAGCAATTAAGTGAAATAAAATTAAAACAAAATATTTTAACCTTTTATAAAATGGGTTAAAAAAATTTTTGTTTTTAATACTCACTTGAGGATATTTTTCTCATTGATTTTTTTAAGAGAGAGTGTGGGAGGGAAGGAAAAGGAAGGGAGAGAGGGAGAGAAAAACAGAGGGAGAGAGAGAGAAACACATTGGCTGCCTTCCCACACACACCCCAACCAGGCTGGGGGTCCAACAAGCAAGCTTGGTTCTATGGACCGACGCTTCAGTCACTGAGCCAAACCGGCCAGGGTGGCAAAAGTGCTTTAAAAAAGAGATAGCTTTTTTATGCCTGCAGGATGTTCAGTGAGATATTTAAACAGATATTTTCATGTACTACCAATAGAAATGAAAACTGGTTTAACCCTAATTTATTACTAGCCCCACTTGATAGATGAGGAGATTGAGGCACAAAGTAAGACCGCATAGCTAGGAAAGGCTGATGAGAGGAAATTTGAACTCAGGCAGATTGGTCTAGTTTGTGCTCTTAACCACTCCAATTTTATTATCTCTGTGTTTTACAGATTTTTTAAACAATTTTTAACATGTATCAAAAATGGAAGGTAAAATTAAAGGATAAACCAACTGATGAAAATGTTCAAATGTATGTAACAGAGCAAGAAGAGATATAAATAGGCACATCTGAAAAGAAATAAAAATTTAAAAGATCAGCCTCTCTAATGATCAGACAAAAAAAGTTTAAATATTCAATTAAAGTGCAGTATAACTAAGATAGGTACTCTGATACTATTTCTGATGAAGGTAAAAAGTGGTACTTTTTTAGGGAAAATAAAGTTTCTCGAAAATAAGTTTCTCGAAAAAGTTTAAACCCATGTTGTCTCACCCATTAATTCTGTCTTCTAGGAACTAATTCTACAGATAAAGTCACATAAGCACCCAAAATAATCTATTAAATGATATTTATTACATTATTTGTAACAATTAAAAGCTAGAAATAAGCTAAATGTGCATGAATATGGGAATAATTTAATTATTATACAGTAGTCATAGTTGGAACAGATAACTTAAAAATAATGAGGCAGATTTGCATTAACAAGAAAAGCAGTCTATATTATATTTTTAAAGGGAAAAAGGCTAATTGGAGAAAAATAAAAAGTGTGTGCCTTTATTTTTGTGAAGGCACAAACCAGTCACCTTAAATTTCAAACAAATTATGTCAATTTCCAGATATTTTAGTTTCAAAATGTACAAAGGAATCATCTCACATTTAATAAATGAAGGCATTACTTTACTTCTGGAAGCCAACCAGGAAAAAGGAAAACCACCTTTACAAGTATTTATGACTTGAAACATACAAAAAAAAAAAAGTGGATAACATCACCTTCTTATAATAAAACATGTTGAAAAGGTAGAAGGTTTAAATAATAATCTGATGATCTGTCTTTTCAATTTATGAAGTAGTAAAATTGGAAGGAATCTTAGATTTTACTTAGTACAACCTCCACATCTTACAGATGAGGCCTAGAAATAGGAAGTAATTTGTACAAGTTCTTACATATACTAAGAGACTAAAGAAGAAGGGATTCCATTGTTGTTTGTTTTACTCTAAAATCCAGAATCTTGACTTTTGAAAGGCATTACTCAATAATTTAGTGGGCTACTTACAATGTTCTGAAATTCTTACAGTACTCTGTACTGCTGGAGCCTTTTTGATCTCTAGCTCTTTCAGAAAGCAGCAAACTAAACTCTGTTGTATTACCTGTACTCACATTCACTGCAGAATAAAAGTTTCCCAAGTCTTTTTCTTTCCCCTCATTGGCTCTCAAAAGAAATCTTAAGTTTCTAAATGTTTATTTTCCATTTCTATAGTCATCTTTTCATAGACTAATAATAAACAGCTCACAGACCACACTACTAGTACCTCTGTGTCAAACTAAACCTTAAAAAATGTTCCTGATAAAATCAGAACACCGGATAGACTAAGGAAGACGTGAGGAACTTACTTCTTATCGAAAAATGTTGAATTTTCTTTCCTCTTGGTGAAACCATTGGGTAGAAGTTTTAAGTTAATACCTTGCCTTCGGGCACGATTTTTCATAAAGCACATCTAACAACAACAAATATAGACAAATTACTTTTAAAATTCCTTAAATTTCACAAATTAATAAAATAATGTTCAAAATATAATAGTTAAGATGTATTGAATGCTTATATTTTACCAACTGTGCTAAGCAACACTGTTGTTTATACTCACAATACTATGAGACAGGTACTACCATTACCCCCATTTTAGCATTGAAAATTCATAAGATATCAACATTATACAACTTAAAAAAAAATCTTATTTTATAAATTCTTACCCAAGAAAATTTTTCCATTGATTTTTTAGAGTGGAAGAGAGAGGGAAAGACAGAGAGAAATAGCAGATGTAAGAGAAACACATCCATTGGTTACCTCCTTGTACATGCCTAACCAGGGAGAGCCCTGGCTGGGGAGGAGCCTGCAACCATAGTATGTGCCCTTGATTGGAATCAAACCCGGGACCCTTTGGTCCAAAAGCCGACACTCTATCCACAGAATCAAACCGGCTAGGGGTATACAACTATTTCTGAGAGAGCCTATATTCAAACCCAGGTCTATGTAATTCCAGAGCCTGTGCTTTTACCCATACACTCTATAAGCCAAGAGAAGGATTAAAAAAAGAAAAAAAAAAGAAAGACATTATAGGTATAGTTACCTATATAGTTCTTCCTCTTTTATTGATTTGTTGTTGCTGTTGTTAATCCTCACCTGATTAGATGAAGTGATTTGGTAAACAAGGTAGTGGAAAACACTCAATAGGTACACAAAAAAATTTGTTTTAATGAGGATAGTTTAACAGACCTCTGGGATACCATCAAGGGTAATGACATTCACATCATAGATGGACCAAAAAAGAAAAGAGAGAGCAAGGGATTAAAAATCTATCAGATAAAATAATGGATGAAAACTTCCCCATCTTGAAAAAGAAAATAGACATATATGTCCAGGAGGTGCAGACAGTCCCAAACAAGACAAAATCAAAGAAGCCCACACCAAGAAATATCATAATTAAAATCCCAAAGGCTAAAGACAAATAAATAAATAAATAAATAAATAAATAAAAAATCTTAAAGGCAGCAAGAGAAAAGCAATTAGTTGTCTAAAAGGGAGCTCCCATAAAATTGCCAGCTGATTTTCTTAATAGAAACTTTACAGGCCAAAAGACATTGGCACAAAATATTAAAAGTAATTAAAAGCAAGGATTTACAACCAATATTACTCTACCCAGCAAGGTAATGATTTAAAATGGGAAGAGATAAAGAGCTTCCCAGAGGAGAATCCAAGATGGCAGCATAGGTAACACCTAACTGCAGCCTCACACAATTTCAATAAAATACAACTAAAATACAAAATGGACATTACCCAGAACTACAAGAAAGTCAACTGACTGGAAATTCTACAATGAGAAGGAAAGAGAAAACCAGAAGGAAAATCAGAGGAGCCGAAAAGCCTAAGGTGCGGAGACACGTCGCGCACTGAGAGGACTGAGCCGGAGAGAAGGGGGAGGCTGAGTGCCTGGCTGGAATTCCCTAGCGGGAAGGAGATAAAAGTTCCGGACTGTGCTGAACCTCACATCCGACAGCAGTTCTAGACCAGACCCTGGGGACCCAGGCTCATACAGAGGGAGCCTGGGCTGTTAGGTGGAATCTCAGGGGAGCAGCGAAAGGCAGAGCCCCGGAGTCACGCACATTGCGCGCAGAGGACGGACCATTGACTCTGCTGCTAGACTGCCCTAGCGAGAAGGAGACAAAAGCTCTGGTCTGTGCTGAGCCACAGTCCGACTGCACTGAACCCCAGTTCTAGGCCAGACCCTGGTAACCCAGGCTCACAGAGGGAGCCTGGGCTGTAAGGCGGAAACCCTGGGGAGCGGAGAAAGGCAGAGCCCCCGGAGGCGCTCACATTGCGTGCAGAGGACGGACTGTTGACTGTGCCGCTGGATTGCCCTAGCAGGAAGGAGACAAAAACTCCAGACTGCTTTGAACCCCACTTCCAACTGAACTGAACCCCAGTTCCGGGCTCATTGAGGGAGAGCCTAGACTGTTTGGTAGCACGCGAAACTCAAAGGCACCTTACTCTCAGAGGTGCTTGCAATGAGAAGGACCCTGAGGAACACTGAGACTCAGGAGCCTCATAGGGCATGGCTGACAGAAACCAAGGCTGTAGGCTCCACCCTGAAACTCTGCCCCATCCAAGCTGAACACAGAGACTTTTAAGGCTACCAACTCAGGGAAGCTGTGAAAATGCCGAGACAAAGAAACATCACAAATGAAAAAAATGGAGGACAAAAAGCGACTGGATATAGAGTTCAAAACCACGCTTATAAGGTTTTTCAAGAATCTCCTAGAAAAGGCTGATAAAATAAACGAGACCTATGAGGATATGAAAAGGGATCAACTAGAAATAATAAAGGATCAACAAGAAATAATAAGGGATCAACAAGAAATAAAGAATACATTGTCTGAAATAAAAAATATTATACAGAGTCCTATAAACAGAATGGAAGATCACGAGAATCAAGTCAAAGATTTGGAACATAAAGAGCCAGAAGATACTCCTCTGCAGAAGCAAGAAGACAAGAGAATCCAGAAAGTTGAAGATAATGTAAGAAACCTCTGAGACAACTTCAAGCGAACCAACATCAGAATTATGGGGGTCCCAGAAGAGAGAGAGCAAGACACCGAAAACATACTGAAAGAAATAATGACAGAAAACTTCCCCCACCTGTTGAAAGAATTAGACCTACAAGTCCAGGAAGCGCACAGAACCCCGAACAAAAGGAATCCAAAGAGGACCACACCAAGACACATCATAATTAAAATTCCAAGAGCAAAAGACAAAGAAAGAATATTAAAAGCAGCAAGAGAGAAACAACCAGTTACCTATAAAGGAGTACCCATACGATTGTCAGCTGATTTCTCAACAGAAATCATGCAGGCCAGACAGGAATGGCAAGAAATATTCAAGGTGATAACAAGAACCTACAGCCAAAAATACTCTACCCAGCAAAGCTATCACTCAGAATCGAAGGCTAGATAAAGAGGTTCAGGAAAAAAAAAAAAAAAAAAAAAAAAAAAAAAAAAAAAAAAAAAAAAAAAAAAAAAAAAAAAAAAAAAAAAAAAAAAAAAAAAAAGCTAAACCAGAATTATATCACCACCAAACCAGAATTATATGAATTGCTGAAGGGGGTTATTTAGGAAGAGGAAGAAGATAAAGATAAAAATTATGAACAACAAATACGTAAGTATCAACAAGTGAATCTAAAAACCAAGATAATTAAAAAATCTGATGAACAATATTAACTGGTGAATATAATAGAATCAGAGGTATGAAGGGGAGTGAACTGATGATTCTCGGGGAAAAGAGGAGTGGGGAGTGTGGGAAGAGACTGAACACAAACTGTGCACCTATGGATGAGGACAATGGGGGGTGGGGAAAGGGCAGAGGGTTGGGTGGGAACCTGATGGAGGGGAGCAATGGAGGGAGAAAAAAAAATGAGGAACATCTGCAATAATATGAACAATAAAGATTTATTAAAAACAAACAAACAAACAAACAAACAAACAAAAGAGCTTCCCAGGTTAAAAAAAAAAAAGCTCAATGAGTTCATCTCCCCGAAATCATAGAACAAAACAAATTTTAAAGTGACTTCTTTAAGAAAAAAAGGATTTTAAAAAATGAGTAATAAGATGATGGTAATATATATACCTATCAATAATTAACTTTAAATATAAATGGTTACATGCTTCAATCAAAAGACAGATGGCTAAATGGTAAGAAAAAAAGACCCATACGTATGCTGCCTACAGAGACCTACTTCAGATAAAAAAAAAATCACAAAAACTGAAAGTAAAGAAATGGAAAGTATTATTTCATGCAAATGGAAACAAAGGAAAACAAGTTGGGGGAACAACAGTTCTATCAGACAAAATAGAGTTTAAAACAAAGGCTGTATATAACAAGAGATCAGGAAGGACCCAGCAATTCAACTTCTGGGTATTAACCAAAGAAAGCCAAAACACTAACTTGAAAAGACAAAAACATCCCTATATTCACTGAAACATTATTTATAATAACCAAGATATGAAATCAATCTAAGTGTCCATCAATTGACAACTGGTAAAGAAGCTGTGGTGCATATATAAAATGAAATATTACTCAGCCCTAAAAGAATGAAATCTTGCCATTTGTGACAACATGGGTGGACCTAGTGGTTATTCTGCTAAGTTAAATACGTTCAAGAAAGACAAATACCATATGATTTCAAATATGTGTGTAATCTGAAAAACAAAACAAACAAAAAAACCCAGAAACAAACTTATAGAAACAGAGAACGAACTGTTGATTGCCAGGTGGGAGGGGGTGTTCTAACGTTGTGTGTCATAGCATAGTCGTCTGGAAGTTTGTCTGGATGGTAGTTCTTCTGTTCAGTCGATTTGCTTATTACGATTTTATTATTATAGATGGTTCCCTAAACTGATATAAAACTTTTCCAAATGATAAAAATGGTTCGCTGTGCCGAAATTGTTTGTATAAACAATGTAGATTATTTGCATTCCTTCTAGGAGTCTGGGATTTGGTACAAGCTGGCAGAGGGTGCTTGTGCAATCAGTTCCCAATAAAAACCTTACACAGTGAGTCTCTAATGGTGTTCCCTAGTAGACAACACTTCACATATGTTATCACAGCTCACTGCCAAAGGAATTAACTGTACTGTGATTCCAAAGGCAGAGGATTCTTGGAAACTTGCATTTGAATTACTCTAGACTTTACCCCACATGCTTTTTCATTTTGCTAATTTTACTCAGTACCCTTTCACTGTAATAATATAACCACAAGTACAAATGTATGCAGAGTTCTGTGAATCCTTCTAGCAAATTCCTTCTATCAAGCCAAGGGTAAAATTAGGACTTGCAACAAAAATATATTCTGTCATCACTAGTATCTGACTTTGAATTGGAAGTCCTAGCTTTTTCAATAAGGAGAGAGGGGGAGAGAGAGAAGGGAGGGAGAGTGAGAGAGACAGAGATCAAAATATTAAGGATAGGAAGAAATTGTGATGAATTATTTACAGAAAAAAAACCCTAAATAATTTATAGATAAGATACTGGAATAGATTATAATATGGCTGCTCACTATAAAATAAACAATAACAAAAAATCATTCATAAATACCAGCAAAAGATAATAAAATTAAAATGCTATTTAAATTAGCATGAAAAAATTGTGCCCAGAAATAAATTTAGTAAGAAATGTGCAAGACCCCACTGAGAAAATTAGAGAGATATTAAAGAAGACACAAATAAATGCAGAGATACAACACAACCAAGGATTTAAAGATTCAATGCTAAAAAGATGTCTCATCACTCAAGTTATTTTACTATAAAAATAAATGGAACCCCGATAAAAAAAATACTCAGGTTGGGGCAGGAAGAACTGTAGAACCAACAGGCTGATTTTTCCAATTTATAGAGAATTACAAAGAATATAGCCATACTCTCGAAAATGAACAAAGAGGGAGGACTTGCTCCATTAGATAGGTTTCAATAAAAACAAATAAACAACAAATTACAACAACAACAAACACTGCTACAATAACTGGTGTAGATAGTGGAACAGCCAGAAACTGACCCAAACATATATGGATGTTTGATATATGACAAATATGGTCTTGCAGAGCAATAATGAAAAGATGAACTTTTCAATAAATGGTGCTAGTAAGAGTGGATTATTCATATGGAAAATTAAATGGGATCTCCACTTGCCATGTTACACAAAAATTAATTCCAGGTAGTTTACAGCTATAAATGTGAGATGCAACACTAAAAGCTTTTAGAAAATAACTATGAGAGAACTTTATAACTTCCAGGTAGGTAAGGATTTTTTTATAAACACATAAAACTATGAACAAAACATGATAAATTTGACTATATTAACATCAAGAACATTTATTTACCACAAGACACTATAGAGTGAGAAAAAAAAACAAAAAGCAAAGTATGAAATAAGATATTTACAGCACAGACAACCAACAACCAGCATCCAAGAAATACAAAGAATTCCTAAAAACCAGTAAGAAGGCTAACCAATGAAAAAATGAGCAAAAGCCTTAAACAGGCATTCCACAAAAGAGAAAATCCAAATGGCCAATAAAATATTTGAAAGGTGTTCAATCTCATTAGGAATCAAGAGAACTGCAAATTAAAAACCACAATAAAATTATGCAGCGATCTAATGGACAAGTTTAAAAAAAATGTATTTTTATTGACTTTGGAAAGGAAGAGAGAGGGAGAAAGAGATAGAAACATCAATGATGAGAATCATTGATCGGCTGCTTTCTGCACACCCCAAACTGAGCATCGAGCCCACAACCCAGGTATGTGTTCTCACTAGAATCAAACTCTAATCTCCTGTCATAGGATGACACTCAACCACTTAGCCACATTGGCTGGGCAACAAAAATTTTAAAACTTTGACCACATCAAATATTGGACAGGATGTGACAATAGGTGCCATTTACGCTCTACTGGGAACTGGTACAACCACTTTAGAAAATGTTTTGGTAACACCTAGTCAAACTGAAGATATGTACACTCCACAACAAAGCAATTCCACTCCCAGATATAAATCCCAGAAAAACATGTGCGCACGCAAACTACAATTCATAAACAAATGGTTCATAGTAGCATTGTTTCTAATTTTTTTCTCTTCTTATTACAGAAAACTCAAAGTCTACCAAGAAAAGAATGGATAAATTGTGGTGCAGTTTTAAACTAGAAAATTATTCAGAAATAACAATGGATTAGAGAAGGGCACAAGGGGGAGCAGGGAACTTTTGAGAAGCAGGTGAATGCTCTAATTTTAGACTTGAATGGTCATTAGATGGATGTTAACTTTATAATTATTTATTAGACAGTGTATTTCTTTTATGCTTTTTTTTTAATGTGCATGCCATACTTCACAATAAAAAGAAAAAATTAAAGAGCAATTTATCTTTTAAGTAGAATTCTAATTAAGCTTAAGGAAAAAAGATGCACGATAATCTTTCTTTCAGATACATGTCATATCATTTCTGTACTAAAAACACCAATAAAACGTGTTTAAAAGGCCGAAACCAGTATGGCTCAGTGGATAGAGCGTCAATCTGCAGACTGAAAGGTCCCAGGTTCGATTCCAGGCAAGGGCATGTACATTGGTTGTGGGCACATCCCTCATAAGGGGCGTGCAGGAAGCAGCTGGTTGATGTTTCTCTCTCATCGATGTTTCTAGCTCTCTATCCCTATCCCTTCCTCTCTGTAAAAAAATCAATAAAATAAAAAACAAACAAACAAACAAAAAATGTGTTTAAAAGGTATTAAAATTCTACAACTTCAATATTAAAATAGTGTCTGAAAAAAATGGACATAATTCCATGACATGATTTAATATTATTAAAGAATTTCTGGAATAACTGCTGCAAAATAACTCAAACATGTAAGCTTTAATTTTGAATAGTGCTCAATGAATGAAAAAAGGATGAGCCCTGGCTGGTGCCTCAGCTGGTTAGAGCATCATCCCAGACACCAACAGGTCTTAGTGTGGATTCCCTAGGACACACATACCTAGGTTCGGTCCTCAATTGGGGCATGTATGAAAGGCAACAAATCGATGTTTCTCATTTTCTCTCTCTTCCTCCCTCTATCTAAAATCCATAAACACATGCTCAGATGAGGATTAAAAAAAAAAAGAGATGAAATGAAAATTATGTGTATTGAAATAGCTTGTCCTGTTAGCTATTCCTTTAAATCCATGATCTGCTTCTTAATAATTCTAATAGCATTATCATCTGTACCGCAAGCAACTGCCTTTAAACTGGTCTCGCTGCTTCCAATCTCCCACTCTTACCAGCTAAAGTCCATTTTCCAGACAGCAGAGTGATCTTTCTAAAAGCATACTCTCAGAACCTTCCTATGTCTTTTAGTTTCACTTAGAATAAACTAGAACCAAAGATTAACGTTCTCCTCAACCACACTTTAGTCGCATTGCCCTATTTCAATTCTTCAAACACACCAGCCTCGTTCCCAACTGTCTTTACTTTTGTCTCTACCTGGTATAGTTTTCCTCCAAATGTTCACAAGACTGCCTCTTTCTCATCATTCAGATCACTGCTTAAATGTCATCTCTCAAAGAAGCTTCTCCTGACCCCTGTATCAAAAACAGTACCCTCACAACCTCTTCCCAACAAACAGTACTCTCATTTTCTTTAACCTCCTGTGCTTCTTTATTTTCCACATGCACTAATTCCACTTGAAATTAAATATTTATTTCTACACAACTTCTGTTTCTCCCCTTACAAGACAAGTTCCATGAGGTGAAGGCCTTTGTTTTGGTCAATGGTGTATCCTAGTAACTGGAATAGACTTCAGACCGTAGTGGCCACCTAAAACATTTTGTTGAGTGAAAAAAATGAATCTAATTAATTAAAAGGAATTCTAACTGGAAAAGATTAGAAGAAATACTTACATGTTTATTGCTTAATGATCTTTTCAATAAAGCATCTCTGGAAATATGGTCTGCTGTTCTTGCCACATCTTCCAAAAATCGATAATCTAAAAATTTCAAAACAGAAAAATAAACACACAACATACAGCAATGGCCAGGAAGCACCAATCTGCTATGCATAAGATGGCTTACCACTTAGGAGATCCATTTCAGTAAACTGTTGTAATGAAACATAGGCAGTTTTATCTCGAACTCCATTACATGTCAGTTCTGCTTTGTGTTTCTTTACACAGGGCAAACTGAAGAGAAAAGAAGAGTCACTTTTATATTTTTGAGGTAACAATGGTACAGATAGAGATAATAAGGTAGGAAATTATCTACCCTGTTTTCCTGAAAATAAGACAGTGTCTTATATTAATTTTTGCTCCCAAAGATGCGCTAGGTCTTATTTTCAGGGGATGTCTTATTTTTCCATGAATAAGAATACAGTACACATTTATTGTTAAGTGAAAATAAAGGAAATTTATTACCTGTATACGGTATGGTAGTATGGTAGTTGTCAACACAAACCAGACAAACTGTGAATCCTACAGTATCAAGAATTTACTCATTTATTCAATGACAATCATGTCATCATCTTCTGGAACATCATCATAACAATCCAATTCCTGAATTTCCTGGTGAATTTCTTGTGAATCTATTTCTTTCAGAATCAGTGGACCAAACCTCTCATGTTTAGCCTGGGGGGGCCTTATATTTCACTCAGAAGGAAACCTGTAAGTAGGTCTTATTTTCGGAGGATGTCTTATTTTCGGGGAAACACGGTACAATAATAAAAGTGTAATATGCTAATTAGACCAGACGTCCTTCAGGATGACCTTCTTGACAAAGCCAGGTCTGAAAGGGAAGCCCAGGTCCTGGGCGCCTGCTGGTGGCTGGAGGAGGGAAGCCCGGGCCCCAGAGGGAAGCCGGTGTCAGCAGCCGGGGGAAGGCAGGCTACTTTTCCATGAATTTTCGTGCATCGGGCCTCTTGTATACTAGAGGCTCAGCATGCACAAAATTGTGTGAGGTTAGGGTCCCTAGGCCTAGCCTGGCCTCTGTCAGATGGCCTCTGCCGCCCTGCCCCGGGAAGCTCCACGATGCTCACAGCCCCTCGACTGTTCCCGAGGCTCTCCCTGCCCTTCGACTGCTCTGTGAAGCTTGCTGCTGCCCCTCGAAGCTCACCGCTGGATGCTCCGAGACCCCCGCACCCACCACTGCTCCGAGAGGCTCCCCTGACCCCGCAACTGCTCCAGGAAACTCCCCAGCCCTGCGACTGCTTCGCAAAACTTGCTGCTGCCTAGATGACTGCTCTGCTAACCTCACGGCCACCCCACAAAGCAGCCCGCCACCCCTGCTCAACAGTCCCTAGTCCCTCCTCATGGTGAGCAGCTCGGGGGCTGGAGGAGAGGGGGGACAGAGAGGTGGTCCATGCACTTCATGGTGACCGGTTGCCCGTTTGGTCATGACACCACCCAGCTCTTTATATATATTAGGATACCTGCAAGAATGCCGCATACAACGTGGACATCTGTACTTGGCTTCTTCTGTACCACAAGTTTCACATCTGTAAAAACCCACATGAAACATAAGTTATCCGTTATTAATTCTACTTATTTGTTTATAAGATTTTAATGAATCAATTACTCATCACAATCAATTTGCAGACACAGTGAATAAAATATATGCAAGCACATGACAAAATACTCACTAGCTTGTCAAACATTGTTAGAAAATTCTCTTCTAGGAAACCGTCTCCAAATGACTACTACATTTACAACGTTACTAGCAATATGTAACTCAAGAAAATATGTATTAGATTTGTTTAAAAAATCATCTCACTTTTGACTTCTTTTACTGCTATCATCAGAAAAAGGGATTATTCAATGACATTTTTAACTTGTAATTCCTGGCAATTTCTTAACGACTGTGTGTGTGCTATATCCAGAAGTTCAATCCATGAATTATGTTTAGATATATTTACAGGCTCACACACCAGTAAAATTTGTAAGACTCAGTCAAATTCAGAGAATAGCAGTTGAACCTTTTTCCTCAACTACACACGCAACCTGGTATAGGCATCAGAATAATCTAGGTCTGTTATATGTGCCTTCACCTGCTAGTCTAGGACCTATTGTGTTCTAGCTAGTAAAAGTCCCAAGAACCTGATCCCTCTTTGTTTCCTATGTCACATGATCACATACAACTGGAAAAACAAATAAAAATAACGAATAGTAACAGCATTCTTAGAAAACTAAACAACTGGACTAGTTTAAGTGCATTTTTGTAGGATTTTAACTTAACCTACTGTGTCTCGTTAGTTTTATTAGCCTTTTCCTCACCTCTATCCTCCCTCAAAATAAATACTGAGTCAAGGGCACATCAAGTCAAGCCAGAATCTGGTCCAAAGATTTTCTGGTCCCCAGAATTTTCACCTTCTGACTTGCTCACGGGACACTATCAACCTCACAATATTTTCATTGAATCTGTTATCTGACAAAACCCTCCACAGCCCCAATTCCTCGGTCCCCACTCCCACCACCCAGTTTCCAGGGACCCAACTTGTGCTTCATTTCCTGCACCTGCTGGCTGTGCAGTTTCCATCAAACCGGACAGCAGAGGCCTCCACGGCCTCATCCCCCCAATGGCCTTCTCGGAGCCCTACCTTGTCATGGCCAGTTTCCGCTTCGAGCCCACGGGGCAATTGATCGGGGGCTCTTCTTTCACCTTGGTGTCCTCCAGTATTTCTTCCTTCAGGAAACACTTTTCTTCTTTTACACACGCTTCATCCATCACTTCTTCCTTTATGTTCTGGGTGAACAACACCATCTCTTCCTCCTGTTTTATCTCCAAGTGGTCTTTCCCCTCTTCCTTCACGTCCGGCCAGTCCATCACCTCCTCCTTCACCTTCACTTTCTCCTCCTTGATCTCTGGCCCATCCTCCACCTTCTCCTCCTTGATCTCTGGCCCATCCTTCACCTTCTCCTCCTTGATCTCTGGCCCAATCTCCACCTTCTCCTCCTTTATCTCTGGCCCATCCTCTACCTTCTCCTTCTTGATCTCTGGCCCATCCTCCACCTTCTCCTCCTTGATGTTTGGCCCATCCTCCACCTTCTCCTCCTTGATTTCTGGCCCATCCTCCTCCACCTTCTCTTCTTTTACCGCCCAACCGCCCTCCGCCTCCTGCTTCACCTCCAGCTTCACCTCCACGGGGTCCGGCTTCTCCTCCTTCACCTCAGGCCCGTCCTCCGCCTCCTGCTTTATCGGCCGGCCCTCCAGCATACCTCCCTCCGTCTCCGGCCAGTCCGTGTTCTCCAGCTTCACAGCCGCTGGGAACGCCCGCGTTTCCTCCCCCGCCCCCGGTGCAGTCCCTTCTTCTCCACCCGCGGTTTGCTCCGCTCCTGTCAGCCCCTTCGCCGCCGCTCCACCGCCGGCCTCGAGCGGCAGCCGCGCCCCCTCAGCCCCGCGCCGGAGGCCGCCTCCCGACGTGGTTTCATTGTCAGCGGCAAAATCCATCAGCGCGAGACCCTGGGCCTCCGCTGCCACCCTGTCCTCCACGGGGCTGGCCCCCGCCGGGAGGTGTGAGTTACCAGCGGGGAGAACCTCACAGGCCCACGTGCTGGGAGATCCAGGCCCTGAACGCCGACCTGGTGTGGTCCTCCGAGCGTCGTAAAGCAACGCGTCTGCGCGACACCACTTCACGACTGGGAAAGGTCTTTACGGCTCTCCGGAAGTCCACCCAGATCCAATGAGAGCATGGGCGTGAGGCCACGCCCCGCCGTGGTCCCGCCTTCAGGGCGGGCTTTGCCCAGCTGGTCCCCTCGGGGGCTGCCTCCCGCCCCGCCCTCCGCACCTGATGACAGCTCCAGGGTCGGGAGGGAAGCCTGGAGGGAAGCCTAAAGGTAATCTTGGGAAGGGAAGACCCACCTGATCTGTCTGAAAGATGAAATCTAATCTTGTATGGAAATGGAATAAAAATGTGTACGCCTCCACAGGCTTCAGTTTCTTCACTCATGACCTGGAGGTGATGGTATTACAAACCTCTTAGTGTTACTGTGAGGATCAAATGGAATTGCGCTTGGAAAGAAGCTAGCCTGGACTGAAACAAACTCAATATATGGTGGCTCTTCTACTGGTCATCCAGACAGGTTTCCCGTAGAACAGAAGGAGTAACTTTTCTTCTATCAATCCTTCTTCATAGCCCAAATCATGGTGCTGTTAGGTTTTGTTAGCAGATATTCTCTGCATATCTCTTAATTTTATTTTTCCCACCTCTTTATTGTTTCCAG
The DNA here is from genome assembly GCF_014108245.1 of Pipistrellus kuhlii. Taxonomy (NCBI): domain Eukaryota; kingdom Metazoa; phylum Chordata; class Mammalia; order Chiroptera; family Vespertilionidae; genus Pipistrellus; species Pipistrellus kuhlii. The sequence continues at coordinate 135,551,106 of NW_023425515.1, read as the reverse complement.
ATATTTCCTGGGAGATTTCCCTAATTTCTACCTTACTAATGTGTTATTTGAAGGTATCCCATCTGTAATAGTCAACCCATCCACTAAATTCATTTCAGTTGATTTATTTTTTCATAATCAGTATCTTCATCTTATTATTGCTTTACAATATTCTCCTTTATATTTTTGTAGGTATTTATTTTACTCATTTAAAATGTATCACTTTTTTTGTCCATTAATTCTGCGTCTCTAGTACAAATTGTCCAGTGTTCTAACAGTTCTTTATGAAATTATACTCCTTAGATGCTGTAATATTTTCCCATGATCTCATATTTATTTGGGAATATCAGCAACTTTAGATATAATTCATACTAACTCATACTTGAAAAGGGAGCATCAAAGCCCAAGTGATTTTTGTTTGTTTGTTTGAGAGGGGAAGTAAAGAGGAGAGTGGATGAGCCTTAGGGTAGAAAATCTTTGGTGTTGCAATCTGGGCTTGTCCCAATCTGCCCTTCCATGAGGAGAACATGCCATTCAGGTTACCTTCTGCATTTGTCATCCCTTTCCTAAGAACTAATACTGTTTTCTGTAGTTAGACCCCAGGATGGAAGAAAGAGAATAAAAGAGCTGTTCCAAACTAACCTGTATTCACAGCTATGAGCTCTATTGATGTTACCCTTCCTCCTCGGGCGGGTGCTGGGCTGGTCCCGCTGTTTTCTATGCCCACCTTGAGTTGGGGTGGTCTGTGATCCATCCAGGGTAATGTGGATAGAAAGGGCACAATCAGAGATATCTCCTATTCTACCCCTTACCTCCAACAGTGTCCATCTATGACTCCAGGAAAGCCACCACAATGAGACCCAACTCCCTTTCATTTCCTAGGGGTTTCTCAAAACTTCTGAGTTAGGCTTCAAGAACCATCATCTCCTTCTCACTTGCATAACATCTTCAGGATTAGACGTGGGGACTCCAGGAAACAATAGTGTTATTAGTTAAGAATGGGATTCTCCATAGTGAAATTTAGAAAATAGAAATGTAATACATTTCTTAAATGCTTCCATAACATTGTTCATGTATTCCCAGGATGCAAAAGGCTTCACTATATTCACAATTTGAGGAAGTGTAGTAATTTCCATATGCTTGTCCATGGACCCTTGCATCAGCATCATTTGTTATACTTGGTCAAAAACAGATTTCTGGGCTTCTCCTAGAGGTATTGAACCAGAATAGAGTGAGTGAGCTGTTGGGAATTATTTTCTTTTTAATTTAAAAATTTTTTATTTCCCCTCTATTTCTATGAGTTTATTTCTTTGTTTAATCATTTCACCTTTTTCAAGCCTGGTCTCTGTATCTATGAGTCTGTTTTTATTTTGTTTGTTACTCTATTTTGTTCGTTAGATTCTGCATATAAATGAGGCAATATGGTACTTGTCTTTCTCTGATTTATTTCTTTAGTTCATTTAGCATAATACTTCCCAGGTGTCACAAAAGGTAAGTTTTTTATTTTTTTATTTTTTTTATGGCTGAGTAGTATTCCGTTGTGTAAATGTACCATGGCTTTTTTATCCACTTGACTACTGATGGCCATGTAGGCTGCTTTCATATCTTGGCTTTCTATAATAATAAAAGCATAATATGCTAATTAGACCAGACATCCTTCCAGGACGACCTTCCGGACGAAGCCAGAACTGTGAGGGAAGCCTGGGTCCCAGGTGCCAGAGGGAAGCTGATGCCAGCCGTTGGGGAAGAAAGACCTACTCTTGCACCAATTTTGTGCTTCGAGCCTCTAGTTGTAAGTAATGCTGCAGTGAACGTAAGGGCACATATATTATTTTGAATTAGTGTTTCAGGTTTATTTGGGTATATTCCCCAAAATGGAATTGCTGGGTTTTAAGGCATTCTATATTTAATTTTTTTTCAGGTCACTCCATACTGCTTTCCTGCTGGGAAATATTTTTAACAAGTATCTCTGTGTGTACTTCTTTTTAAAAAATATATTTTTTATTATTATTATTTTTTTTTTTTTTTTACAGAGAGGAAGGGAGAGGGATAGAGAGTTAGAAACATCATTGAGAGAGAAGCATCGATCAGCTGCCTCCTGCACACTCCCCACTGGGGATGTGCCAGCAACCAAGGTACATGCTCTTGACTGGAATTAAACCCAGGACGCTTCAGTCCCCAGGCTGATGCTCTATCTACTGAGCCAAAGCAGCTAAGGTTCTGTGTGTACTTCTTATGTACAATCAGGTTCAGGAACCCGTGAAAGGCATTACAACTGCACTGTCCAATGTGACAGCCGCTAGTCACAGTGGCTATTGAGCCCTTGATATGTGGTCATCGAAATTGAGACATGCTATAAGTGTAAAATGCACACTGGATTATAAAGATAGTACAAAGAATATGAAATTCTTCTTAATAACATTTTTATATTGATTACATATTGAAATGATAGGATCTACACTAATAAAAGAGAAATATACAAATGGACTGTACCTCTGTAACTGCCATCAACCAATCAGGAGTGAGTATGCAAATTAACCCAATAAAGATGGCAGTTTAATTTGCATATGCAGGCATGGAGTGGCAGGGCAGAGCAGGACACCTGCTATGAGGAAATGGGGGTGGAGGGAGCTACGGGAGTGGTGCTCCTGCCAGGAGTGAGTACTTCCAGGCCCCCCAGGCGGCCGGTAGCAAAGCTAGGGGAAGGAAGGCCTATTCTTGCATGAATCTTTATGCAACGCACCTCTAGCTTTAGATTTATTAGGTTTTGATATATTATTAAAATTAATTTCAATTATTTTTATTTACCTTTTAAGTTATACATCTGGTTCCATTTCTGTTAGACAGTGCTACACTAGGAAATGTTATTAAAATTCAAATTTCAACTAGATGGGGTTAACATAAACTGAATACTCAAGAATAAGCACTCTGATATTAAACTATATTACAAAGCTATAGTAATCAAAAAGGTATTATACTAGCATAACAACAGATACATAGATTAATAGAACAGAATAGAAAGCCCAGAAATAAACCCATACCTATGTGATCAGGTAGTCTAAGACAAGGGAAGCATGTTATAATGGGGTAAAGACAGTCTCTTCAACAAATGGTGCTGGCAACACTGTAGAGATGCATGCAAAACTATGAAAATGAACTGGTTTCTTACATCATACACAAAAATAAAACAAAAAAGAATTAAAGACTTTAAATGTAAGACCTGAAACCATAAAACTCTTAGAAGAAAACATAGGCAGAAAACAACCTGACATTGATCTTAGACTTTGTCTCCTGAGGCAAGGCAACAAAAGAAAAAATAAACAAATAAGACTACATCAAACTGAAGAGTATTTGTCCAGTGAAGGAAACTATCAACAAAACAAAAAGAGAACAAACTGATATTTGCAAATTATGTGTCTGATAAGGAGTTAATATCCAAAATATATAAAGATGCCTGGTTGTTGTGGCTCAGAGGTTGAGCATCAACCTAGGATCCAAGAGGTTGCCAGTTCGATTCCCAGTCAGGGCATATACCTGGGTTGGAGGCTTGATTCCCAGTAGGGGCCAGGCAGGAGGCAGCCAATTGATGATGTTCCTCTCTCATTGATGTTCCTATCTCTCTCTCCCCCTCCCTTTCTGTCTCTGTAAAAATCAATAAAAATCTATAATAATAGTATAATATGCTAATTAGACTGGACAGCCAAACAACTTTCCAGATGACCTTCTGGACAAAGCTGGAGTTGCAAGGGCCAAGGCAAGCTGCTGCGGCTGCGAGGGCCAAGCACCTTGCACAAATTTTATGCACTGGGCCTCTAGTATATGTATAAAAAAACTCCAACTCAGGACCAAAGAAAAACACACACTCCCAAACCAAACAATCTGATTAAAAATGAACAGAGGACCTGAATAGATATTTTCCAAAGAAGACATACTGATGGCCAACAGACATATGAAAAGATGCTCAACATCACTATTCATTATTTGATTTGCAGGAAAATGCAAATCAAAACCACAATGAGATATTATCTTGTACTTGTCAGAATGGCTATTATCAAAAAGTCAACAAGTAAGTGTTGGCAAGAATGTAGAAAAGTGAGGACCCTCTTTCATTCACTGTTGGTTGGATTGTAAATTGGTGCTGCCACTATGAAAAACAGATGGGAGGTTCCTAAAAAAAAAAATGAAAAATAGAACCAGCACATGACTCAGCAATTCCACTTCTGGTCAGGTTTGATTCCAGTCAAGGGCACATACTGAGATTATGGGCTCAAGCTCCAGTAGCGGGTGTGCAGGAGGTAGCTGATCAATAATTCTCTCTCATTGATGTTTCTATCTCGCCCTCTCTCTTCCTCTCTCTGAAATAAATAAAAATATATTATAAAAATTTAATAAGTAACAGGGATGTAATATAGGGCACAGGGAATATAGTCAAATATATATATAAAACCCTAATATGCAAATCAACTGAATGGTGGAATGACCAGAATGATTGGGCACTATGACTCGCACTAATCACCCTGATCACCTGATTGGGTTTGCTGGCCAACTTCCTGGTCTCCTCCCTCTGGCCAGCAGGCCCTGATTGCCCGCTGAGGAATGGGGCAGGAGGTGGCAGTGGATGCAGGCAGTGCCAGGCCAAGGAAGGTGCAGGAGGGGGTGGAGCCGGATGCTAGCACCCAGTGGGAAGCCCGGGTCCTGGGTGTGGGTAGCTGAGGGAAGCTGGTGCCAGAAGCTAAGGGAAGGAAACCTACCCCTGCATGAATTTTGTGCACCGGATCTCTAGTATTATAATAATTTTGTACAATGATAGTTACTAGACTCAATGATGATCACATCATAAAGTATATAAAAATGTAAAATCACTATTTTTGAACACCTGAAAGTGATGTAATGTTTTACATCAACTATACTTAATTTTTTTTTAGAGAACAAGGAAAGGAGAAAGAAAGAAACATCAATGTGAGAAGGAAACATCCATAGATTGCCTCCTGTACTCGTTCCAACCAGAGGTAAAACCCTCAATCTGGGTATATGCCCTAACTCAAGCATGTCAAACTTGCAGTCTACAGGCTGCATGTGGTCCACAACAAATATTTTTGTGGCCCAGACAATATAACAGTATGTAAGAAACATTTTAATAATAATTTTGTAACTTAATTTTTATAATATTCTGTAATTTGTAATCCTATATAATAAAACCCTAATGTGCAAATCAACCGAACAGTGGAATGATTGGTCACTATGAAGCACACTGACCAGCAGGGGCAGACGCTCGATGCAGAACCTGCCCCCTGGTGGTCAGTGTACTCCCACAGGGGGAGTGACTCTCAGCTAGAAGCTGAGCTCACAACTGGTGAGTGCAGTGGCAGTGGTGAGAGCCTCTCCTGCCTCCTCAGCAGCACTAAGGACCCCTGGGGGGATGTCAGCCTGCCAGCCTAGGCCCACTGCCCCCAGCAGTCTGACATCCCCGAAGAGGTCCTGGACTGCGAGAAGGCACAGGACAGGCTGAGGGACCACTCTCTCCCAGTGCATGAATGTCATGCACTGGGCCTCTAGTTTTTAATAACGAACTACAATGTTTGCTAATGATTGATTACTGTAATCGTGTTACATTCATTTCCCATACACATCTTATGCTCAGGCACACCATTTCTCTCCACTAATACTAGGAGCGAATATTTCAGCAACCACTTGCCACATCATTAGTCTTGGATGGACTTGTTTGGTGTGCACAATAGGAAATATTTCTCTTTCAGAGAACAAGAAAAATGGGTTTATTTGCATTTCGCTTATTAATTTGGGCAGTTATTCAGTGTCTGGTAAGTTAATGTTCAAGAAAAAGTATTAGCCAAAAACCGGTTTGGCTCAATGGATAGAGCGTTGGCTTGGGGACTGAAGGGACCTGGGTTCGATTCCGGTCAAGGGCATGTGCCTTGGTTGCGGGCATATCCCCGGTGGGGGGTGTGCAGGAGGCAGCTGATTGATGGCTCTCTCTCATCTATGTTTCTAACTCTCTATCTCTCTCCCTTCCTCTCTGTACAAAATCAATAAAATATATTTAAAAAAAAAGAAAAAGTATTAAATTTTTATTAAAATGTTCTATAATTTTATGTTAATGATTACTCATTTATTTCAGCCCTTTGTATTCAGCATGTCTATCAAAACAAATCTATGTTTCTATGAAAATCAAAGCTTTTGGGTGTTTTTTGTTGTTTTTTTTTTTTTTTTTTTTTTTTTTTTTTTTTTTTTTGCAGCTCACATAAGCTTAAACCTTGTTTATTTGGCCCATGTTAGCCTTTGAGTTTGACATGCTTGCCCTAACTGGAATTGAACCTGCCACCTTTTCATGTATGGGACAACATGAAACTGAGGCATACTGGCCAGGTCATAATTAAAAAAATTAGATAAGTGTGTCAGTTTACTTACTTTGTTAATTCAGTCAATAAATATTTGTGTCTTCAATTCATAATCCAAATTTCAGTCTGAGCATCTTTGCAAATTACGTCTGGTAATGTCAGTCAAGTTCTTAAAACCCTTCAACATCTATTTGCGGCTCTTAGAGAAAAGAATTAAATCTTTATTATGATCTTGCAAAGATTCCTCATATTCTGGCCCATATCTTCTCTTCAGCCTCATCTCTAATTAGTCATCCTTCAGATATCAAGTAAGCATTACTTCCCTAGGCAAGCATTCCTTATTCTTAGCCACTCCTCCGCCATGCTCTAGCTTAGGTCAGAGGTGTGAGGTGTGTGTGTGTGTATGTGTGTGTGTGTGTGTTTAGGAGTACCTATTTCTAATTGTAATTATATATTCACTAGAGGCCCGGTGCACGAATTCATTCATGGGTGGGGTCCCTCAGCCTGGCTGGCATTTGGGATGGATCAGGGCCATCTTGCCCAGTTCCAATTGGGGCTGATTGGGGCCAGCCGGCAGGTGGTGAGGGACCACAGGAAGTTGGCCAGTTGTGGGAGCTTGGCTGGGGAAGCTCACTGACCACCAGGAAAAAGCTCCTGCATTAAGTGTCTGCCCTGTGGTGGTCAGTGAGCATCATAGTGACTGGTCATTCAGTTGACCAGTTGTAATGGTTGCTTAGACTTTTATAAATATAGATGGGTATTACCATTAAATTAACATCAGTTTCACTCCTAGATAGTAAGCTCTTTGAGCACAGGGACCTTGCCTGTTTTGCTCAATTTGAATTCTCAACTCAGAATGCAGTGTCTAGTTTACAACATGCAATGAAACATGAAGATCTGAAGGACTTGAACACTTATGTGCATCACGCACTGTGCTATTCTGTGTGATTGTAAACATTAAAATCTATACTATGCCTTCAGGGACGCCAGTGTTTAATGAAGGGAGACAAACATGTGAAGAGCAATAACAACACCTTGAAGAAAGTGCAGAATATGTTGTGTGATCTAAAGAGGAAGCAGCATACATTCCTTTGTGGGGAAAGTTTTCCCAGGGTTAACATGAAGAATGAGTAAGAATTTTACAGGAGGACAAGGAAGGAGACGAGACAGATGACTGAAAAAAAGTGTAATAACATTCAGATGATTGGATATTGTGTGTTGAATAGGAATGGCTGGAGAGCATTGACTCTGATGAGAATAGAGGGAGAGAAAGAAGACACACAGGTAATCAGAGGCCAGGTCACCAAGGCCTTATAAGCCTTTCAGAGAAGCTTGCATTTCTTCATTCTATCGGTGATCAGAGCCAGATTTATTTCCTGAGGTTGGGTTCCAAGGTTGGGATACAGAAGTAAGTGGTAAGGGTATAAACCACAGGTTGGTTCTGGGTAAGATTATTCTTTAGCAGGGGAGCATGACATACCATGACTTGCATGGGCCTATTACTACAACACAAGTAACTGTTTCTAAATAATTGACTGGACCTATTATTGGCATAGCATGATTTGGATCAAACACATAAAACATAATTTAGAAGATTCAATCATAATTGATCCAACAGACATATCCAGGACCTAGAAAAAGAAAGCCTACACTATTTGTTGCAGAGAACTACATGAAATAGATTTCTAAAAAGATTTCAGGAAAAAAATTTATTTTAAATTCTAAAAATATTACCTTTTTAATACCTGAAGCCTGAATTCAGTAAATGTGACTAGCCAGAATACTTTGTAATGAAACTAAACTAAACAAATTCCAACTATTAAACCAAAAACTTTTTGGTGTCTATTAATTATGTCATAAAAAATTAAAAAATATTTTCATTGTAGGAAGATTGAAAGAAAAATATACATTAATTTTTGTTTTATATTGAATTATGTAGGAAATATTTGAGAACAATTTAAAAGTTATTTGAATTGTGAATATTTTATATTTTATATACACAAACATATTGTGTATGTTTGCATTTGCATTGGTAGTTAAATGGTTCAACTTGTTATACAGATGTTCAACTGAGAAACAGAGAATGTAATATCAATAATGTTTAAGTAATGTTTTTATTTTCTAATAGTTCAGGAAGATCTTTATCCCTTCATGAAGAATGTTTTTTTTTTTTTATGAAACTGGGTTTCAGTGTTTACTTTGAGAACTGAGAGGTTTTCTTGAATTTCAACTCTAAATTTGTCCTGAACTAGTTACTTAGTAAAATTAAATTATGTGTAATGGATTGTTACTGAGATCATTTTTTTGTACCTGTGTGCTGTTCTAGAATTCCACTGCAAGGTACAGCCAAGATGATTGCTCAGATTTCCCATCAGTTGGTCTACTCCATAGAGGTGCCATTTTTCCCTAAGTTGGCTTTGAATTATACCAGTACTCTGAATTCAAAGCACACAGATTGCATAATTGTGTACCCAGGCTGAGGTGATAACTTCATCACACCCAATGTCAGAGCCAACTACTATGTAGGTCATGGTGAAAATTATGCTTTAATAGGGCAGAGCCCTCTGCATTGAAGCCTTAGCTTACACTTATTTTTGAACTATGAAAAACTGCTAGTCTTGTGTGGAAAGGACAAACTCATATGTGTGGGCCACAAAATGAGGTCTGCCAAAGTGTCTGCTGCCAAATACTGTGCTCCGACTGCTCAGGTCACACCTGTGCCACCAGTGCATTCCCTCTCTTTGTTTATTGTGAAGCCATCAAACAAGCAAGATAAAAACAAGACAGCTTTTTGCTTCTTACAGAAAGACCTACATTTATGTTTCATTCCAGGTAAAAAGCAGGGATGGATCTAGGGTTTTCAAGACCAGAGGCTCATACAATTTAGGGTCTTTTTTTATGAATCAAAAATTACTTTAAAAAGGGAGAAGCGAAGATGGCAGCATAGGGTAGACACTCGAATGCAGCCTACCACAACAAATTTGAATTTAGAACTGGAAAACAGGGGAGGCATTGCCCTGAAGCGCCGGACGGCTAGCTGAGAGGAGGCTCTGCCATCTGGGAAGGAGAGAGAAGGCACACTGAACCTCAGGAACTGAGAAGGTACGGAGAACTGTGTGCGCGAAAAAGCACTGGCTTACTCCTGGTGCGCAGAGAGGGCGGGCCGGGCTGAGTTTGCTACTGGCTTACTCCCAGCGCATGGAGAGGGCGGGCGGACAGCTAACTCGTGGCTGGCTTTCTTGTTTGAGAAGAAAACCGAATCAGCCTATTCCTCTGATAGATGGACCCAGACAGGGAGAGGCCAGACTGTCGGGCAGTGGGCAGAGATCTCTCAGAGGTGTGTGAAGCCAGAGGCCATTACTGAGGGACTTGGGGAGGAGCCTAAGGGAAAACAAAGTTTGTCTGCACCAACCCGAGACTCTGCCCCATCTGTGGCTGAACACAGAAGCTCTTCCAGAGGCTGGCTTTCTCTAAGGAGGGTCCGGCCGGAAGCCAAAGTTTGTCTGTGCCTTTACCAAAGAGGTGAGCGCGCCTGCAACCAATCTTCCGAAACTCTCTGTGAACAGGACTTTTCTAAGGCGAGACTGACAGGGAACCAAAGATTATCTGTGCCACCCCAAGACCCCGCCCTATCCAAGCGGTGTACAGAAGCCCTCCGAGCTGAGACACTGCTGATCCTCACAGCCACTTGGCTTGGAGATCAACACTTCCCAGTGATACCAACAATAAGCAAGGCTTAACAAACAAGGGCTACACCACGTCTGTCCACCACAGGTAACTGGGAAGGCTGTGCTACTGGGCTCTACCAGAACACCTAGCACACAAAGCTATTCCATCAAATCAGGGAAAAACAACTAAAATGCAGACAAGAGGAAGGACACAAAGGAAGGAGATGGAGGAAAAGAAAAGATTGGACATTGAGTTCAAAACTACAGTTATAAGGTTATTCAACAATATCCTAAAAAAGGCCGATAAAATAAATGAGACCTATGAGGATATGAAAGGGGATCAACTATTCAATAGAAATAAAGAAAACATTGTTTGAAATAAAAAATATTACAGAGTCCTAAAAACAGACAGGAAGATCGCAAGAATCAAGACAAAGATTTAGAACACAAAGAGCCAGAGGACACTCCTCTGCAGAAGCGAGAAGATAAGAGAATCCAGAAAGTTGAAGATAGTGTAAGAAACCTCTGGGACAATTTCAAGCGAACCAACATCAGAATTATGGGGATTCCAGAAGAAGAGAGAGAGCAAGATACCGAAAGAATACTGGAAGAAATTGTGACAGAAAACTTCCCCCACCTGGGGAAAGAAATAGACTTACAAGTCCAGGAAGCCCGCAGAACACCAAACAAAAGGAATCCAAGGAGGACCACACCAAGACACATCATAATTAAAATTCCAAGAGCAAAAGACAAAGAGAGAATATTAAAAGCAGCAAGAGAAAAGCAGGTAGTTACCTATAAAGCAGCACCCATACGATTGTCAGCTGATTTCTCAACAGAAACCATGCAGGCCAGACGGGAATGGCAAGAAATATTCAAGGTGATGAATAGCAAGAACCTACAGCCAAAAATACTCTACCCAGCAAAGCTAACACACAGAATTGAGGGCCAAATAAAGAGCTTCACAAATAAAACAAAGCTAAAAGAGTTCATCACCCCCAAACCAGAATTATATGAATTGCTGAAGGGGGTTCTTTAGAAAGAGGAAGAAGATAAAGATAAATATTATGAACAACAAATACGGAACTATCAACAAGTGAATCTAAAAACCAAGGGAATTAAAAAATCTGATGAACAATATTAACTGGTGAATATAATAGAATCAGAGGTATGGAAGGGGAGTGGACTGACGATACTCAGGGAAAAGGGGAGTGGGGGTGCGGGAAGAGACTGAACAAAAACTGTGCACTTATGGATGAGGACAATGGGGGATGGGGAAAGGACAGAGGGTGGGGTGGGAACCTGGTGGAGGGGAGCAATTGAGGGGGGGAAGAGGAACACATTTGTAATAATCTGAACAATAAAGATTTATTTAAAATAAAATAAAATTAAATTAAAAATTAAAAAAATTACTAAAAAAATTTTTAAAAATATTGCACTTTTGCAAACTTTACAAACATATGTCCATGTGAAGACATTTTCAAGGCCACTATGGTGCTCTAAGGTTTAAATTTATTTGCCTCACAGTAGCTCTGCCTCTGCAGAAAGGGTAATTTAGGTAAACTTAAAATAATTAAAATTAATTAGCTTTACCTTTTAAGCTTTAGTGTAATGAGCTAAATTATTTCACCAATAGGAAAATGTTTTTACAGTTTAAATTGTGAACTGAAAGATATTATCTGTGTGTGTGTATATATATTTTTTTTTGTTTTGGGTATTCATATTGTTACTAAATTAGAATTTATATAACAAGAAATTATAGGAGAAAATTGTTACACTGTGATGATATAGAACCTTTTAGACCTGAACTCAACAAACCACAAGTAGTATAAATATAAATACCTATGCATTTTGTAGAGAATTACATATAGGAAACACCAACATGAATGATGGTTAACTTCTTATCACAAATAATAGAGACCAGAGACATTAGATATACTTATCCAAACTGCTGGGAAAAAAATGTAACCAAGAATTCTATATCTGAAGAAAGTATTTTTCAAAAATAAAGGAGATATAAAAACAAAAAAGAGAATCACCAGCCATCCCATATTATAAGAATGGTAAGGGAAATTCTTCAGATGAAGGGGAATGACAGAAATATATTTAATTTTACTTTTATAATTAAAAAATAAATATTTAAGGAAAAAGTTATAATTCTATATTGTTGGATTAATAATACATGCAGGTGTACCATATATGACAATAATATCTCAAGGAATGAAGGAATTAAAAGGAAATATATTGTCACAGTGTTCCCATATTTGTTACATTGATTGGGGTGACATTGGTCAACATGAACATATAGTTTTTAGATGTGGGTTTTTTATGTTACAAGATCTGTCTATTGCACCATGTACCCACCATTCAAAGCTAAATCTCTGTATATTAGGATCCCCTTCTCCCTCTTCCCCTTTCCTCTAGCAATCACCTCACCCATATTTTATTTTAAATAGCTCAGTATTAGCTCCAAATGGATTGTGATAAATTAGAGCTTAATATCATAAACTCTACAGCAACTATCAAAATAAATAAAGAAAGGAATGTTCCTCCCTTTTTATAGATAAGGAAACTTCTGTGTCTAGCTATGATGAAATTGGTCATATCAAACATTCTTCTAACAAGTATAAAATCTGGATAAATATGAAAAAATCTAGAGGCCTGGTTCATGAAGTTTTTTGCCCAGATACAGTCCCTAGGCCTAGCCTGAGATCAGGGCCATCTTCCCTGGCTGCCGGCAGACAGCCCTGCCCCCTCCACCACCTATCCCGAGGTCTCTGTTTGCCATTGGGCAATTGGAGCCTGCTGACAAGAGGTTGGCCAGAAGTTTCTGCATTGAGTGTCTGCCCCCTGATGGTCAGTGTGAGTCATAATGACTGGTCATTCCACTGGTTAGTCCATTGCATATTACCCTCTTATTATATAGGCTATGCATAGCCCATGGACATGGACAATAGAGTAGTGAAGACTTGGGTGGATAGGTAGGGAGTAGGGGAAGGGAAGTAAGGGGGGGACTGATGGCTTAGGCCCACTACCTTTGGTTCTAAGCTGTTAGACATTGCCTGAGGATTCCTGGACTGTGAGACGGCACAGGCTGGGTTGAGGGACCCCCCCAAGTGCACACATTTTATGCACTGGGCCTCTAGTAAAAATATAATTAAAAAAAAGATACTCATTACATTTCTATTCACATATTTAATATCTTTCACATTATTCAGGCTTCAAGAAGGTGAAAACTCAATCTTGTTTCTTTCTGTGTTTCTAGCACCAAGGACACATAATAATTATTTGTTGAAAGAGAATGAATGAAAAAGGACAACTTTCTTTTTCTGGGTAACTCTTATTCACCTATTAAGGACCAAGGCCAGATGTTATATCCTCCAGGTTGGGTTACAGTCAAATCTGATACATCTTTGGCTCCCTAGGGCCTAGTTTGGAACTTGGTATGTGATTTATATCCTATCTAATAAAAGAGTAATATGCAAATTAACCATCACTCTGCTATACCCACAAGCCACACCCATAAGGCATGCCCACAAACCAATCAGGAGAAAATATGCAAATAAACCCAATAAAGATGGCTACAGCCACAGAGCGCAGGAGGGAGGCTCAGGTTTCCCTGGCAATGGAGGAAGCCAAGCTTTCTGCTTGCCCTTGCTGGCCTAGGCCTCCACTCAAGGCTACAAAGTTTTAATGATAGAAGAAAAATAAATCCAAACAGACATGGCGGCAGCCATGAAGCTGGAAAGAGCAGGAGGCTAGAGTTGCCCCTGATGTTGGAGGAAGCCAAGCTTCTGAAGCCCTGGCCTGCCTTGGCCTCCGCTCCCAGCTACAAAATTTCAATTATAGAAGACACATAAATCCCAACAGAAATGGCTGCTGCCACGGAGCAAGCAGGAGGCTTGGCTCCACTCCAGGCTACACAGTTTTAATTGTAGAAGATAAATAAACCCCAGATACCAGGACCTCCTCTTGGGTCACCGGGGGAACGTTGCCAGCCTGCAAACCACCACAGGCCCCTCGCCCAGGCCACCCCACACCCCAATGGAACCCCCACCCTGATCCAGGACACCCTTCAAGGCAAACCAGCTGGGCCCCACCCATGCACCAGGCCTCTATCCTATCTAATAAAAGAGTAATATGCAGATTGACCGTCACTCCAATACACAAGATGGCTGCCCCAATGTGGACACAAGATGGCCACCACAAGATGGTCAAGGGAGGAGGGCAGTTGGGAGGGACCAGGCCTGCAGAGGAGGGAAGTTGGGGGTGTCTGGGCCTTCAGAGAAGAGCAGTTGGGGCGAGGGGTACTCAGGCCTGCAGGGAAGAGATGTTGGGAGAGACCAGGCTTGCATGGGAGCACAGTTAAGGGCAAAAAGGCTGGCAGGGGAGCAGTTAGGCACTAATCAGGCTGGAAGGGAAGTGTTTAGGGGTGATCAGGCTGTCAGGCAGAAGCAGTTAGGGGTAATCAGGAAGGCAGGCAGGTGAGCAGTTGGAAGCTAGCAGACCTGGATTGTGAGAGGGATGTCCAACTGCCTGGAGGGATCCAGGCAGCTGCCTGCGGCTGTGAGGAAGGATAGAGACAGCTGCCTCTTGCATGAATTTTGTGCATGGGGATTCTAGTTACAATATAATTAACTATATTCCCTATGCTATACTTCACATACCTATAACTATTTTGTAACTACCAATCTGTACTTCTTAATCCCTTCACCTTTTTCACCCACTCCTCCAAACCCCCTTCCATTTGACAACAATGTTTGTTCTCTGTATCTATGAGTCTGCTCCTGTTTGCTTATTTTTTTAGATTCTACACATAAGTGAAGTCATATGGTATTTGTCTTTTGCTGTCTGACTTATTTCACATAGGATATACCCTCCAGATTTGTCCATGTTGTTGCAGATGGTAAGATTTCATTATTTTTCATGGCCAAGTAATATTCCACTATATATATATAGTTCCACCACTTTTTTATGCAGTTGTCTATTAATGGGCACTTAGGTTGTTTCCATATCCTGGCTATTGTAAATAATACTGCAATTAATATAGAAATGCACATATCTTTTCAAATTAGTATTTTGAATTTCTTTATATACACAGAAGTGGAATTTCTGGATCATAAGGTAGTTCTATTTTTAATTTTTGAGGAATCTCTATACTATTTTCCATAGTGGCTGCACCAATCTGCATTTCCACAAACAACTATGAGGGTTCCTTTTATTCCACATTCTCACCAAGACTTTTTGTTTGTTGATTTATTGATAACAGCCATTCTGACAAGTGTGTGATAATACTTCATTGTGGTTTTAATTTGCATTTCCCTGGTGATTAGAGACATTGAGAATTTTTTCATATGTCTATTGGCAATCTGTATGTTCTGTTTAGAGAAAAAGTATTCAGGTCCTCTGCACATTTTAAAAATGGGATTGTTCTCTTTCTCTCATTTTTTATGGTGTTGGTTTATATGAGTTCTTTATGTATTTTGGATTTATCATTGGTGAATATTTTTTTCCATTCAGTAGGTTGTCTTTTCATTTTGTTGGTAGTTTCTTTAGCTGTGCAAAAACTTTCAGTTTAATGTAATCTCATTTTTTAAAAAAAAATTTTTCTGTTGTTTCCCTTGCCCAAGGAAATATATAAAAATATATTAAATGTCAAATAGTATATTTTCTTCTAGGAGTTTTATGGTTTGGATCTTACATTTAAGTCTGTAATCCATTTTAAGTTTATTCTTGTGTATGGTGTAAGAAGATGGTCTAGTTTCATTTTTTTAGCATGTATATGTCCAAGACCATTAATGAAGAGACTGTCTTTACCCCATTGTATATTCTTGCCTCCTTTGTCACATACTAATTGACCATATAGATGGGGGTTTATTTCTGGACTATTCTGTTCCATTGATCCATGTATCTGTTTTTATGCTAGTGCATAGGATGGTTAATTTTGTGTCAATTTTTACTGGCCAGAGGGTCCCCAGATTAAAAAGTATTTCTGGGTGTTTCTTGATGAGACTAGCATTTGAATCAGTGAACTCAGGAAAACTGTCCTCCCCCATGTGGTGGGCATCATTCAATCCATTGAAGGCCTGAAAAGAACAAAAGGCAGAGTAAGGAATAATTTGCCCCTTTTTGCTGTTTGTCTAGCTGTTTGAGTTAGAATATCTCAGCTTCTGTGACTCTTGACTGGCTTTGAAATGACTGGCCCCCCCTAGTTCTCAGGCTTTTGGACTTAAGTGAATTACAACATGGACTTTCCTGGGTCGCCAGCTTGCAGATAGCAGATTATGGGACTCCTTAATTTCCATATCATGTGAGTACATTTGTCACAATAAATCTCCATATAATATATAAATATATTATTAATCTATATAAATATACATTATGTATAATAATAATTATATATTATATTATAAAATCTCTGTAATATCTATCTCTACTCTATCTCTATGGTACCTCATTGTTGTTTTGGTTTTCATCTCTCAGATGATTAGTGACTTTGAGCATGTTTTCATATGTCTCTTGGCTTCCTGTATGTCCACTTTTGAAAAGTGTCTATTTAGGTCCTTGGCCCATTTTTAGTTGGATTATTTATCTTCCTTTTGTTAAGTTATAAGTTCCCTATAAAATTTGGAGATTAAACCCTTATCAGATGGAACACTGGCAAATATGTTCTCCCATGCAGTGAGTTTTCTTGTTGTTTTGTTGATGGTTTCTTTTGTTGTGCAGAAGCCTTTTATTTTGATCTAGTCTCATTTGTTTATTTTCTCCTTAGTTTCTATTGTCCTAGGAGATGTATTGATAAAGACATTGGTACAAGACATGTCTCATATTTTGATGCCTATGAATTAGTCTAAGATTTTTATGGTTTCTCGCCTATCTATTTTGAGTTTATTTTTGTGTATGGTGTAAGTTGGTGGTCTAGTTTCATTTTTTTTTTTTTTTGTCTGTATCTGTCCAATTTTCACAACACCATTTATTGAAGAGACTAAAAAAGTCTTGACTCCATTGTATGCTCTTGCCTCTTTTGTCAAATATTAATTGTGCATAATTGCTTGAGTCAATTTCTGGTTTCTCTGTTCTGTTCCATTGGCTTATATGTCTGTTCTTGTGTAGGTACCAGGCAGTTTTGAGAACAGTGACTTTGTTATATAGCTTGATATCTGGTATTGTGATACATCTACTTTTTCTTTTTTCTCAGAATTGTGCAGCTATTCAGGGCCTTTTTTTTTTTATTTCATATGAATTTTGGAGAGTTTGTTCAAGGTCTGTGAAATATGCCATTTGTATTTTATAATCATGTGGATTACATTGAATCTATAGATTGCTTTGGTGGTATGGACATTTTAAAGATGTGGTTCTCTCAATCCATGAACATGGTATATTCTTCCACTTGTTTATATCTTCCTCTATCTCTGTTTTCAATGTCCTCTAGTTTTCTGAGTACAAGTCTTTTATCTCCTTAGTTAAGTTTACTCCAAGGTATCTTAATATTTTTGTTGCAATGGTAAATGGGATTTTTTTTTTTTTTAGTTTTTCTTTTTGTCAGTTCATTATCCTATATAATAAAAGGCTAATATGCAAATAGAATGAATGGTGGAACAACTGGAACCGAACCAGTTGCAATGACATGCGCTGACCACCAGGGGGCGTGTGTGGAACATGGTGGGTTTTGGCTGTGGCAGGATGGTGGAGCAGGTGAGTGGGGGCACCAGACCAAGGCGGGGCACCAGTTGTCATCAGGCGAGCCTCTGGTGGTTAATGATAATTCTTTGTTCCTGCGCACCATGGTCCCACCTGGTACTTGCACCTGTTCCCAGCACCTGGTGCTGGTTCTGATCATTCAGCACTGTCAGTGGGTGCGAGTGGCAGCTGCCAGCCCTGATCACCCCTGAGGGCTTTTCTACCTCCCCCTGCTCTTGAGGGGCGATCGGGGCAACAGCCGCCACTCACACCCATTGACGGTGCTGGCCCTGCTTGTACCCGCTGTTGGCACCAGCCCCAATCCCTTTGCGCTGTCAGTGGGTGTGAGTAGGGCTGACACTGTCAATGCATGGGAGTGAAGGTGGCAGGAGCAGGACTGCTGGCAGACAAGGGTGGGGGGGACTGCAGCAGGAGGGGGCATGGAGGATGGGGCACGGAAGACTTGTCCCTGTGCCTACTGCAGCCTCGTGGCTCACATTTCCTTTCAAGGTGCATGAATTCATGCACTGGGCCCCTAGTTGGTATATAAAAATGCCATAGATTTCTGGGTGCTAATTTTGCATCTTGCTACATTGCTGAATTCATTTATTAAATCTAGTAGTTTTTTGTTTTTTTTTAATGGAGTCTTTAGGGTTTTCTATGTACAATATCACATCATCTGTGAATGATGACAGTTTTACTTCTTTTCTAGTTTGGATACTTTTTATTTCTTCTTATCTTATCACTATGGCTGGCATTTCCAATATTATAATATGTTGAACAGGAGTGGTGAAAGTGAGCATCTCTGTTTTGTTTCTGTTCTTAGGGAAATGGTTTTAGTGTTTGCCCATTGAGTATGATGTTGGCTATAAATTTGTAATATAAGGCTTTTATTATGGTGAGATACAATCCCTCTATTCCTACTTTGCTGAAAGTTTTTATCAAGAAAGAGAGTTGGATTTTGTCAAATGCTTTTTTTGCATCAATTGATATGATCATGTGATTTTTGTCTTTCTACTTATTTATGTGATGTATCACATTGATTGATTTGTGGATATTGTACAAGCCTTGCATCCCTGGAATAAATCTCACTTGGTCATGGTGTATGATCTTTTTAATATATTGCTGGATCTGATTTGCTAGAATTTTGTTGAGGATTTTGGCATCTATGTTCATCAAGGATATTGGCATGTAATTCTTTCTTTATAGTGCCTTTATCTGATTTTGGAATTAGGGTAATGCTACCTTCATAGAAAGAGCATGGAAGTATTCCTCTTGAATTTTTTGGAATAATCTGAGGAGGATCCATGTTACTTCTTCTTTAATGTTTTGTAAAACTCTCTTGTGAAGCCATCCAACTGGGCTTTTTGTTTGCTGGTAGTTTTTTTTATTACTTCTTCAATTTCATCAGTTGTTATCAGCCTACTCAATCTTTCTGATTCTTCCTGGTTGAGTTTTGGAAGATTGTATTTTTCTAGGAATGTGTCCATTTTATACACATTGTCCAGCTTTTTGGCATATAGTTGCTCATAGTATTTTATTACAATCCTTTGTATTTCTGTAGTGTCAGTGGTTACTTCTCCTCTTTTGTTTCTGATTTTATTTATGTGGGTCCCCTCTCTTAATCACGCTAGTGTCTGTTTCTGACAGGGCTTAAGGTGGGGGTGGTGCTCTCCAGGAATTAGATTGATGTTTATCCCTGACTCAGCTACTCCTCCTCAAGTGGTCCAAACTATTACTCTTGCCTTGGTTGATTAGAGATCCTTGTATGGAAACCAGTGAGGTTGGCTGGCAATCTGGAGTTTTTTCAATCTGGTTCCCAAATAGTGTTCCCAAACATATAAATATTCCCAAATATATATATATATATATATATATATATATATATATATATATATATAATCTTTAGTATACCTAGGAAAATCATTTATGTCTCTGAAATAAGTTTGTGTTTCTTTTTTGTTGTTTGTTTGTTTGTTTTGGGGGGGGAACAGAAGGTACAGCATGCAAACTGAAAGTAGAGTATAAATTATGTTTTTTTCTTTTATTTTTATTATTTTAAACTAATTTTCTTTTATTTAGTTTTATTAATTTCAGAGAGAAAGGGAGAGGGAGAGATAGAAACATCAGTGATGAGAGAGAAGCATTGATCAGCTGCTTCCTGCATGCCCACCACTGGGGAATCAAGCCAGCAAGCTGGGCATGTGCCCTTTACCAGAATCGAACCCAGGACCCTTCAGTCCGCAAGCAACACTCTATCCCCTGAGCCAAACCAACTAGGGCATTTTTTTGTTTGTTTTATTTTTCCATTTAGAATCTACCTCTGTTCTGTTTTGAAAACATTTTTGTGTTCCTCAATCAGGAAATCAGGCATTATTGCCATAGTCCCATTTAGAAAAGTTGTGGTAAAAATATACAATAAGAAATTGGTCATTTTACACATTTAAAGTATATAGGACAGTTGGAGAAAGTACATTCTTTTTTTTAAAAAAATGTTTTATTGATTTTTTACAGAGAGGAAGAGAGAGGGATAGAGAGAGTTAGAAACATTGATAAGAGAGAGTCATCAATCAGCTGCCTCTTGCACACCCCCTACTGGGGATGTGCCCGCAACCAAGGTACATGCCCTTGACCGGAATTGAACCCAGGACCTTTCAGTCTGCAGACCAACGCTCTACCACTGAGCCAAACTGGTTTCGGCAGAAAGTACATTCTTATTGTTGTGAAACCATCATTACCATCCATCTCCAGAACTTTGTCATCAGCCCAAACAAAAACTGTAGTCATCCTAACATATAAAAAGCCAGGGACCGTCATGACAGAAACAACTGGACAGACAACCAAATAGCAGGCTGCATGGGGCATCAAGGCTGGCAGGGGGGTTAGTGAGGGAGGACCAAATGACTGTACAGCAGGCTGTGTGGGATAACCAGGCCAGTGGGGGAGGAGGGGGAGGAAGTTGTGGATGACCAGGCTGGCAGGGGGGCAATTGGAGGTGACAGGCTGGTGGTGGGGGGGGGGGCAGTGAGTGGTGACCAGGCTGGTAGGGGGGGCACTTAGGGATGACCAGGCTGGCAGGAGGCAGTTGGGGGCAACCAGGCAGTGGGGGGGGGGGCAATAAGGGGTGACCAGGCAATAGGTAGGGCAGTTAGGGGTGACCAGGCAGGCAGGCAGAGGCAGTTAGGGGCAATCAGGCAAGCAGGCGAGCAATTAGGAGCCAGTGGTCCCAGATTGTGAGAGGGATGTCTGACTGCCAGTTTAGGCCCAGGGAGTGGGCCTAAACTGGCAGTCAGACATCCCCTGACGGGTCCTGGATAGGAGAGGGTACAGATTGGGCTAAGGGGAACGCCCCTCTCCTCCCGTGCACAAATTTTGTGCCTCCAATTTAAAAATAATTCTCTAATCTCACCTCATCCAGCCTCTTATTGACTCTATTGTATTTTCTGTCTCTAAAGTATTTACCCATGGCACTTTAAATATGTGGAATTATTCAAAATTTGTCCTTTTTTGTATGGCTTACTTAACACAACACATTTTCAAGTTACATCAATGTTCCATACAATGTTCCATTGTATGTACACACCACATCTGTTTATCACTTCATCTCTTGGTGCACATTTGGGTTGTTTTCACCTTTTGGCTATTCTGAGTAATAACTTCTTTAAACACAGGTATACAAATATCTGAGTACTTTTTTCTTTTTAAATTCTTTTGGGTATATATAAATGAAGTAGAATTTCTGGATAATATGGTAATTGTATGTTTAAATTTGGACAAACTGTCAAATTATTTTTCCAATGCATGAACCATTTTATATTCCTACCAGCAAGGTACAAGGTTCCAATTTCTCCACATCTTCACCAACAGTTGTAATTTTCATTCTTTTTTTTTTTTGATAACAGCTCTCTTCATGTGTATAAAGTAGTATGCCACTATGGTTTTGATTTGCATTTTCCTAATGACTAATGAAATTGAGCATCTTTTCATTTGATGGCCTTTTATATAAATACTTTATAGAAATGTCAAGTACTTTGCCCATTTTTAAATTGTTTTGTTTTTATGAGTTGTATGAGTTCCTTTTATATTATATATGTTAATCCCTTATCAGATATATAAGTTGACAATATTTTCTACCATCTGTGTGGCATGTCCTTTCACTCTCTTGATAGTGTCCTTTGATGTCCTTTGAATGAGTGAGGCTTTACCCTTTTCATGTTGTTGTTGACCTTTTCACTCTCTTGATAGTGTCCTTTGATGTCCTTTGAATGAGTGAGGCTTTACCCTTTTCATGTTGTTGTTGACTGTGCTTTTGATGTTATCTCTAAGAAGTCATTGACAAATCCAATGTCATGAAGCCTTTTCCCTATGTCTTCTAAGACTTATATAGTTTTAGCTCTTAGACTTAGGACTTTGATCCATTTTGAGTTATTTTTGAATATGATTTAAGGCAAGGATTCAATTTCAATCTTTTGCTTGTAGGAATCTGTTTCCCCAGGAGCATTTGTTTAAAAAACATGTTATTTTCTCATTAAATGGCATTTGTACCCTTGTTGAAAATCAATTGACCATATATGAGTCTATTTCAGTGCCATAACCCCATTTTATACAAATAGGAGCTAGGCCCTATTAATCTTTTTACAGGTATATAACAGATACGTTTTATAAAAAACATAATTTTATTGATTTCAGAAAGGAAGGGAGAAGGAGAGAGAGATAGAAACATCAATGATTAGAAATAATCATTGATGGCTGCCTCCTGCATGGTTCACACTGAGGATCAAGCCTGCAACCTGGGCATGTCCTCCGACCAGGAATCGAACTGTGACCTCCTGGTTCATAGGTCGACACTCAACCACTGAGCCATGCCTGCTGGGCTGTAGCACATACTTTCTAAAAATGTAAGCATCTATTGTAGAGAAGGGCCATGCCAGAGGTGCTATCATACATAATACAAGGATATAGCAACAAAAGAAGACAAGCAAATATCACCGAAAAGGTTTAAGCACATTTTTATTATAGATAGGTAACTGTGGTTTGCTGTGACTGAAGGTATGCTTATAACATATGTACAAGCTTTTCTATATACCAAAGGTATAATATTTTTCTTTTAATACTGAACTAACATTTCTCTGCCAACAAGGAAAGTTTAAATTGGCTGAGTCTATTTTAAATGGCAAAAGACTATGTTTCTTTTTTCTGGATGTTGCTTTAAAGACTAGTAAGTTAAATTCTTTTAGGTCCCAACACATTAAACTTAAGAACAGTAAAAGAAAATCATTGAATACTACAAAATATATAGTTTCTATAAAGCAGAAATATAAAGTTTTTATAATTTAAAACAGCAGCAATTTCAAAAGATTTGCTGAATTAAAACTTTACAAAATATATATACATAAAGTATCATTCCAGATGATCATGGGTTTTTAAAAATAGTATATCACAACCCCAAAAATCTAACCCAAACCTACTACTGGATGTAGCTGGCCTATAATAATTTTTTACAACTAAGAAATAAAACAAGAACAAAAGAAACCTCCCAATTCTCTTGTGATAAGCACAGGTTACAATGTACTGGCTTTGATTCCTATCCACAAAGAGAATTTTAAAATAGAACAAAGACTTCACATAAATAATGTTTTCCTTGTTGTTAGGTAGGTGATCAAAGAAATTAAAATAAGTACTAACAACCAAAACAAATCTTGATGTAACCAGTACATATACTCTTAAAGAATGACAAAGACATAGAAATAAACTTGTCTACGAAAGCCACAGCACCTTGTTTTAGAAAGAGCACCAAGCAACACAAAAAAGGAACACGTAAGAGGTAGTGTACCACCGGCTAAGATGTATATGCCCATTGGGGACCTGAATACAGCTTAGTATTTGGGAAAATAAGACATATTACACTGTGGTTTATAATTTAGACAGAAGCATTGCACATTTGGGAGCATTAGCCAGTATTGCTCCGCAGTGCTCTGCACCTCCAGCTGTCTAATGGGTACTTTGCTCTCAGTCAAAAAATACAGGACGCCCTGAAGAATTCCATATTTATAAATCTTCAGTTCTAGGGAATTCTCTAAGAAAGCTCAGATCAATATAATTTTTAAAAGAATTAAATACTTTATCAATAGTCCTTTAAAGAATGACTTTTCTCCTTTTTAGGAGAAAATCTTTTCTTCCTGAGATTCTTTACTATTTAGCCAATGCTTTATTTCATGCATTTCATAATGATAGTATCTTTCTGTCTATATTTCCCCCTCTGCAGCAATTACCTGGGCAACAGCATGAATTCAGAACTAATTCAGAGACCTTAGAGAAAGCACACAGCACTGCTTTCAATGTAGTACTTTCGTTCAGCTTTGAGATGAGGAAGTTTTTGTACTTCAATTACTGGAAGTTGATTAGGGTCCTGGGTGTGAAAAAGGAATTTTGCCTTATGCCAGCTGCCATCTTGAATCTGTAAAATAAGAACAAAATGCTTTTATATGTAATTGTTTCTTTAGAAGCCATTCTCAAGCAGACAACATTTTTCATAGACAATGTAGGTTTATTTTAAGGATTAGAGATAATAAATAGAAAGTGTGTAGAACAATGCCTGGCACAAAGTGCTCAATAAACAGTACAGTTACTATGAATAATTGAAAACATGGACTTATTCCTTTCTCTAAATTACATTGTGTATGCTGATTTTCCAGTCTTAGAGGCTAAGGTTAGCTTTCTGCTTCTGTTGTTTGTGAATCATTAAACCAGATATAAAATAGAAGGCTGCACTATTTCTAATATAATTAATATCTATCTTATCTGTGTTCCTTTATTTGAGACTAATTCTTTAGGATGGGCATTTTTCTTGAATGAAAAGAAATGAGTCATCTCAACCCTTTTGAACTTTAGGCAGAAAATAACCAAATTTTTTTTCAGTCAGGAGTAAATTATAATTCTGTTAAATTATCTTTTAGGTTTCTGCTCTCCACTCCCCCATTCTGTGGTTACTATTTATATAGTTTCTTTCCTCTCTTCCTTCTAGGACTTTCTGTTTTTCTTATTACAGTATGCTCTTTGGTTTCTGATAAATTCTATTATTGAACAGAAACTGTCATTAAATAGTCTATGATTAAGATTCAATAAAACAAATTAGAGAAACACAATTGACTAGTTCAGTGAAGCTTTTTATTCAGGAGTTTATTTACTTATAATACTTATTCACCAAATTATCATAATATAAATTTTAAAATTTTCATAAACTTTAGAGATGATTTAACTTAAGGCAATTGAAACTCACAGAAGGTAAATTATTAGTCATATATACTAGATATGATACCTAGAATTAGAGTTTGGTATGTAAGATATTGACAGATTTAACTTCTAAATCTTTTAAGTAATATTTATTGAACACTAAGTATATTTTCACAGTTGAATAAGATGTGGTTCTCTATTTTCTTATAGTGCTTGAGAAATATAAAGATGAATAAATTAGTCTGGCTTCTAGGTGGTAAGAGGAAAAACATAAACAAATAGCCATAATACAAGACAATACATAGTAAGTGCAATAAAAATAATGTACAGTGAGAACTAAACTCCTCATTTCCAACTGGAGTAGTCAGGGAAAGCTTCATGAATTCAGAATTTAAGATGGGCCTTTTTGTATGCCTAAAATTTCCACCTGGTTAGAGAGATAGAGGAGGACATTCAGAGGTAGGAAATGACAAGAGCAAAACAAAACAAAACAACAATTAAAACAACTGGAGACAAAACCGGTTTGGCTCAGTGGTAGAGCGTCGGTCTGTGGACTGAAAGGTCCCAGGTTCAATTCCGGTCAGGGGCATGTACATTGGTTGCGGGCACATCCCTGGTAGGGGGTGTGCAAGAAGCAGCTGGTCGGTGTTTATCTCATCGACGTTTCTAGCTCTCTATCTCTCTCCCTTCCTCTCTGTAAAAAATCAATAAAAATATATTAAAAAAACAAAAACAAAAACAAAACAAAACAAAAACAAACTGGAAAGGTAGAAGGTAGATGTAAAAGTAATCCTAACATGGGGTTAAGTGCACAGATTTTGTCCTGGAAGAGATATTAATAGAAAGCCAGGTATCACCACTTCTTTCACATATAAAATGGAAATGATAAAAAACTCCCTCTCAGGGTTGTGAAGACTAAAAGAGATTTCAATTAAAAATCCCTACCAGTACAGTGTGGCATTAGCTGTATGATCTCTGTCTTTGCTTTCTTAGCTATAAAATGAGACTAGTAATTTATTCATGAAGCTGTTATTATTAAATAAAATAATGTATGTGATACATGGTACCTGCCATATAATAAGCCACCAATAAGTAGGAATTATTGATATGATGATCATCATGATGATGAAGAAGAAGAAGAAGGAAAAGGAGGAGGAGGAGGAGAAGAAGAATAGATCAGTTTGGTCATAGTTTAGGGTAGACAGTGAGTGAAAGCCCAAGCTAGAAATGTAAGTTGGGACTGACTGTTCTACGTGCTGAATAAAAAGCTGATAAGTTTAGATTGTGACTCAGGAAGAGTAGTGAGTCCCTGGAGGTTTCTGGACAAAATTGTAAAAGTTAAACAAATTTGTTGGTAAAATAGATCTCTTTACTTATACAGAATGAGACATATGCTTCTGACTGTCTATGATTTTTCAAATACTCATGCACTACTTATCTGGAAATGTTATGAAAATGTAGTGTTCCCTGGAAATTGTCACAGGTATCAAATTATGGGCTTCACAGTACACAATACAGAACACTTAAAGTCGTTAGTAATATGTATGTAAAGCAGACAACTCTATTCCCTGTAACTGGAGTCGGCAAACTTTTTTGTAAAGGGCTAAGTAATAAATGTTGTAGGTTCTGATGCATTTACTCAATTCTGTTATTGTAGTATGACAACAGGGGTCTCTCTCTCTCTCTCTCTCTCTCTCTCTCTCTCTCTCTCTCTCTCTCTCTCTCTCTCTCTCTCTCTCATATATATATATAATTGTAAAAGCCTAAGCAACTGAATGACCAAATGCTTGGTTGATCAGTTGCTAGGATGCGCCCTGACCACCATGGGACAGGCGCTCAATGCACAAGATCAGGCTCCCTCCTGTCTGGATTGGGCCTGCAGGAATCGGGCTGAAACTGGCTATCCAATATCCCCCAAGGGGTCCTGGATTGCAAGAGGGTGCAGGCGAGGCTGAGGGATCCACTAGTGCACAAACCATGCACTGGGCCTCTAATAGGTAATAAATAAACAAAGGAATATGACTGTATTCCAATATTTATTTACAAAAAACAAATGGTGGACTAGATTTGGTCTATGGACTGTAGTTTGCCAATATCTGACCTATAACAATATATTTTAAAATTATAGAATTTTCATAACATTCATTATTTATTTTTAGTAAAAAGGGCTATAATTCAAATATTGATTGGTAGGGCTAGTCAATCTGCAGTTATGCCCATGCTTGATATCTGGTATAAAGACTGAAAAAATTAAATAAAACTGCCTTGCCTCTATAACCTGTTTTGTCATGAAGTAATGAGATATAGAAGCACAGTGGTGAAATATGTAAAAGAAATCTATTTATCTATATGCTCTATCATCTATTTATCTATCATCTACTTCATCTACTATCTCTATCTATCTGAGATATAATTATCTCATACAGGAAATAAAAATTAGAAGTTAAATTTATGTATTAACACCTATTTTGCATATAAAATCTATGGACAACTAATGGATGTGACTAAAGTTGATAAGACTTGACATAAGGAAATGACTGATTTTGAAAAATACAGGGTGATTATAAATCAGAACATTAACACCTGCTACCCTTCAGTATCAGCAGTTTGTAGTTAAAGTCTTATTCTCATTATTTTAATTTTATAGTTTTATCAATTTTAATTTAGTTATATTGAACAAGTCTAAAAGTGCCATTCCCTTACCTTGCAGTCATCTGAAAGCACTTTAGGTTCAAGTAGAGTGTTTTCTTCAAAAATCTGGCCATTCCATCCCTTGAAACCAATAGGCAATCCTGAGCCACTTGTCTGAGCACTTGTCCACACTGTAGTGTTTAGACAGTGAATGGTGATGATTTGGGTGGCTTCTGAGCTCAGTAAATGAAGAAAATTCATCTGGACTTTTCCAACTCCAAACTCCAACTAATGTCATGGAAACAATATGCATGTTATAAGATGTGGCAATTGAGAAATGTATCGTTTGGGGAAACTCAAGAAAAGCCCTTGGAACATAGCCTTGAGAAAGCTACTTTTCTTGGCATTTAAATGCCAGTCAGGGGTGTGCTGGTAAGTGCTTAACCACTGGCTCTTGCAGGGGTGGGGATTAGAGGTAGGTGGGTGGGAATTCCTGATCTGTAGCACTGTCTGATTTTCATGGTGTGAAATCTCCCAGGATGGCTGATTTCAGTGAATAGGAAGTTAGGAAGCGATGTTAACTAGACTCTCCAGAACCAGTCTCAACTGGCTTCAGCAGACCACTAAGCTATCAGACAAGACAAAAAAAATAAATGAAGACAGATTTCATAATGCTATCTAAAATGCATTTGTAATTTGTTGTTGATTAATGCTTTACTAATTTTTTCATAAAAACAATAAATTCTGTCTCTTTTTAAAAAAGTTTCTAAAGATAAGCTACAAGTTGTAATGATAGCTTGGTTGAGTAACTTAAACTGAGAGCCCTATATTCTTTGTGTTGCCAGCTCTAATGTAGTTCTAATCATTATTTATTTATGACAGTGAGTCATCAATAAATATTTATTTAATGAATGCATGAGCATGCATTAACTAAAAAAGTGAGTAATAGAGGGCAAAACTGGGGCAAGGGTCTGATTGTATATTTTCAAAGGCTAGGCAAAAAAGTATATTTTTCTAAAGCTTTAGACATAATATTATTACTATTATTATTTTAGCACTATTCATGTAGAGATGTGATTATAACATAAGTGAATAGAAATGGTTCTTACTGAGGAATTTATATTAAATTCCAAACATAAAATTAGAAAAATATCAGTTAGGAGGTAACAGAGAAGGAAAAAATAAAACAACAACATAAAAAGTAAAGCTGCAGGGAAAGAAAGACAAAGTAAGGACATAGGATGAAAACACGAAAGGATCATCATAAGAAACATTAGAGTCTAAATAGTTCAAATGCCTTCATTTAACAAATGAGAATCAAAACCTATAAAATATTTAAACTTTCTAAGCCTTAGTCTCCATGTTAATTAAGCTGGGTATAAAATGGACGTGGCAGGATTGTTATGAGGATCTGAGGTGCCAAGTGCCATTGACCTAGAACAGTGTCTAGTGGCTCACAGTATCATTTCCCAGATTAGTAGCAGGCTAGAGACTAGAACCCAAGTCCATAATTCTAAGTCTACTTTGCTTTCCACTACCTTCCCAATCTTTCCTTGGTTGAGCTTATGGATAAGAGAGATGGGAGAACCGATTCAGTCTTCCAGAAATAAATACACTACTCCTATCTCCTTTGCATACCCCGGCATCCCTTTCTTCCATGGGCTAAATCCAAGGGAGTGAAGATGATAATGTGAGTATTTGGGAATCAGGACTATCATTCATGCCACTCTTCATTAGAGATATACAAATTTCCTAAAAACGGAAGAATACTTCTTTCCTCTGCTTTGGGCTTAATAGTGGTAAATGCCTATTGAGATAAACTGGTGAAACACCCTTGTTAATGAAGGTGGGTATTTTAAGATGAGAGAGCAGTCTAACAATAAACTGTTGGAGAGACTAACAGACTGTATATTTTAGTTGCTGCTTTTAAACTCATGGTTACAACACAAATAGGTACATATATCCGTTCTTGGTCAATGAGAAATAAGTTCTTGGTAATACTAAGGTTGTTTAACCAGAAAAAGAAATGCAGTTTTGATTTCTTCAACATCTTATAGGTAGAACTAAGCTTTAGGTTTTATAAATGCTTTTTATAACACCCAGCCTGACCCTAAGCTAACTTTCATTCATTCTAAACATTGGATTTATAGAATTATACTTAAAAGAAGTTTTAAATAATAGTCAATGGATGTTTATGGGAGGTTATATTGTGCTCAATCACACAAAAAAGGCAAGTTTTACGGAAAAATTTCTCTTTTATTGGTAACATAATTTCCAGTAAAATTTTAGGCAATCTATCTATCTATCTATCTATCTATCTATCTATCTATCATCTATGTATCTATCTATCTATCTATCTATATGTATGTATATATTTATGCCTAAGTGACTATTACGACTGAAGGACTGAACAACCGGTCAACCAGTCACTATGACACACACTACCTGAGGGGCAGATGCACAACACAGGAGCTGCCTCCTGGTGGTCAGTGTGCTTCTACAGCCAACCTCTGGTGGAGGGGGGGCAACCTCCCACAGTCCCTATCCATGGCCTGCTGGCCCCAATCAGCCCCTCCTCACTGGGCAGCCAACCTCCCGCAGTCCTTCCTTCCTGACCTGTTGTCCCTGATTGCCCCAATAGGGACTGGGTGAAATGGCCTTGATAGGCCCTGATCCCACCCAGCCAGGCCTAGGGACCCCAGCTCTAAATCGAATTTGTGCACTGGGCCTCTAGTGATAATATAATTTTCAGTAAAATCTAAGGGAACTGATTATTGGTTACAACCCCTGAAGCTGCTTAGGGATTTTCTAATGTATGTGCCTATATAAAAACATATGGTTCACGTTAATTTTTTTAAAGCATAATAAGTAGAGTAAGTCAAGAGAAACCAATCATAAAAATACACAATCAAAATGTCAAGATTAACTAGGATTATTTTTCAAAAACAAAACATTTTCTTACATATGGTAGAGAACAGTATGTTGTTTCCATTCATAAAATTTGCTATTATTTAAAGTGACAGAACTTTTAAAATTATTGTTCACTAATTTTGAGCAATTACTACATGTATTCTAAAATTCAATACATACCTTTGACACAGAAACAGGAGATAAACATGTCTGACCACCGGCACTGAAATTGCAGAAAACCTCAATGGCATCTGAAGGGCATCCGAGATTTGGATCAATCCAATATTTTCCTATTAATTTATTATAAACCATAAAGACATTTAATATATGAAAATATTTAAACATTTCTACAAATTATCATACTTTAAATATATATTTCGTCTTACCTGTAAAGTAACTTAGATTATAGAAATACTTATACTTAGTGAATAAATGGGAAGGTGTAAGCATTATATAAAATTAATACTGAAAATATATTTTCACATACTTATCAATCTAAGGGCAGGCATTTCATAATTTTTATAAAAATGATGAAGTGGCTGAATTTATTGCTTCATTTTACAGATAAGATGTGCTGAACACCTTAAAGTGAATTGTCTAAAGTTACATAATTGATAGAAAAATTGCACTTAATGTGATATATGCATATTCTGTTCTATATTTTTTAAAATGAATATGTTCTTTTAAATAATAGAAGAAATTATGGCAATCTCCCTGAGGTAAAATATATTTTTATTATAATAAAAAGAAAACAATAAAGCTTTATTTTTATTTTCAGAAAGCAAAATGTACAATAAAATGATTATCATTTTTGTGCTCTTCATCAGATTTGTAAGTGGGAAAAACTAAAATCCCTACAGCCAGTGTAAGACTGTCTCCACTGAAGGACCAGGAGAATCAAATGGGGCCTACAGTTAGCCTATAGAAAACACTAAGGCTGAAAAAGTATTGAGCTAGTATATTAATTCCAGAATAACAGGCTTAGCGTATTGAAACTGCATCATATTCCAAATGCAATGACAGATATTCTTGAATTAGGTAAAGCTAGGCTATCATTTGTATGAATTCCCCTTTTCTTCCTAGAATGGGGTCCTTTGAAAGCTTCAGTCCTACCTTAGGTGGACCACAGATTCTTACTTTTGACCCTAGCCTTATGAAGCCATCAAAGATACTGTTCAGTTTTAAACACATCCAGGACAAAAGTAGCTCTAACTATTGTGCTCACTCCTCTGTCTTCTTCAAAATCTTGGCTTGATAAGACATGGGAATAACCAAAATGTCTTTGATAGATGATTAGATAAAGATGATGTGGTACAAACAGGGCAGGGAAATGTTTGTATGGAAAATAATACAATCTCTACTAATAAAAGGTAAAATGCTGATTAGACTGGATATCTTCTGGACATCTTTCCAGACATACTACCAGACAAAGCCACAGTGGCCAGGGCTGAGACAGAGGTTTTTCGGGGCAATCAGGCTAGCAGCAGTTAGGAGTGATCAGGCCAGCAGGGGAGGGCAATTAGTGGCAATCAGGCAGGCAGGGGAGAGCGGTTAGGGGTGATCAGGCAGGCAGGCAGCTAGGTGAGTGATTAGGAACCAGTGGTGCTGGATTGAGAAGGATCAGGATGAAACCAGCAGTTGGACATCCTCTGAGGGGTCCCAGATTGGAGAGGGTGCAGGCTGGACTGAGGGACATCCCCTCCCTCCCCAGTGCACAAATTTTATGCAAGAGGCCTCTAGTAAATAATAATATAAGAATAAACTTTGTTTTTCCCATACTCATATCTGTAAAGCTACTTTTTCTCCACCCCATATATGTAGTGGAATACTAGTTAGCCAGATTTTTTGGAGCTTGCTCTCATACCTCCTCTTGATATTGCTCAAATGTCACTTTCTCAGAGATTTCTTATCTAACTTCACCCCCATTCCACTTTCTATCATATTTCTCTTAACTGGTGTGTTGTGTTTCTCTATAGCACTTACCACCTCCTAGTGATAAAAGTATTTTTGGGCATAAAGACCTGTCTTATATCTTACAATACACATAAATTAACTATTTCTCCAACAAGGAAGGCAGAACTTGAATTAGATTTCACTGACCTATATGTCTTATGATATCTGTTCCTTTCAATTCTATAGAATTGCATTTTTATGCCTTCAATGAAGGGAAATAATCTAATTTAGAATTATTATGGACAGCTATAAATATAAACATTATTTTAGTTTTTATACTAATCTAGGGTATAAAATATATGTATAAGTTAAACATTTTATTAATATACTAGAGGCCCAGTGCATGAAATTCATATATTGGGAGGGTGGGGGAGAAGGGTGTCCCTCAGCCCAGCCTGCATCCTCTCTAATCTGGGATCCCTCAAGGGATTTCTGACTGCCCTGGTAGGATCAGGCCTAAATGGGCAGTTGGACATCCCTCTCACAATCCAGGACTGCTGGCTCCCAACTGCTTTGCCTGCCTGCCTTCCTGATTGCCCCTAACCATTTCTGCCTGCCAGCCTGATCACCCCCTAACCATGCCCCTGCCAGCTTAATTGATGCCTAACTACTCCCCTGCCAGCCTGATTGCCCTTAACTGCCCTCCTCTGCAGGCCTGGTCACTCCCAACTGCCCTTCCTTGCTGGCCATTTTGTGGTGGCCATCTTGTGTCCACATGAGGGCAGCCATCTTTGACCACATGGGGCAGCCATATTGTGTGTTGGAGTGATGTCAATCTGCATATTAGTATTTTATTAGATAGGATAGAAGCCTGGTGCATGGGTGGGGCCCAGCTAGTTTGCCCTAAAGGGTGTCCAGGATCAGGGTGGTGGTTCCCTTGGAGCATGGGCGACAGGCCTGTGGTGGTTTGCAGGTTGGCCATGCCCCCTGATGACCCAAGCAGAGGCCCTGGTATCTGGGATTTATGTATCTTCTATAATTGAAACTTTGTAGCCTTGAGCGGAGACCAAGGCAGGCCAGGAAGCTTGGCCTCCTCCAAGGCCAGAGGAAACCCAAACCTCCTGTTCTCTCTAGCTCCATAGCTGAGCCATTTTTATTGGGATTTATTTATCTTCAATAATTGAAACTTTGTAGCCTTGAGTGGAGTCCAGGGCCAGCCAAGGTGTGCGGGAAGCTTGGCTTCCTCCATTGCTGGGGAAACCCAAGCCTCCTGTCTCTCTGTGGCTTGCAGCCATCTTGGTTGGGTTAATTTTCATACTCATTCCTGATTGGCTAGTGGGCATGGCTTGTGAGGGTAGAGGGGGTAAAGTCAATTTGCATATTACTCTTTTATTAGATAGGATATAAAATTAATATTTTCATTGTATTTTTAGAATGGAAGTAGATTTTCTTTTTGACAAAAAATTGCATTTGTTTATATGATATGTATATATAAAATTAAAATAAATAAAATATGGACTACTATTCACCCTACAGAATGATATAATTTAGTTTTCCCCCCCAAATCAGCTTATGCGTCATTATGTTTGTACTAGAGTTTTTAGTAAAAACTGATAACTACTAATATTGACTCTATGGCTGACCAATAAAAATTAAAATTAAATAACATATTTTAGCAGACAGCATTTCCCCTTCTTATCATCAAATAATGATGATGACTCCACTCACTAAAACTTTTCCTTGAAAAAAAAAATCAGTAAGAATGGTTATAGCCCTGACTGGTTTGACTCAGTGGATAGAGCATCAGCCTGGGGACTGAAGGGTCCCAGGTTTGAATCTGATCTAGGGCATGTACCTTGGTTGCAGGCACATCCCCAGTAGGGGGGTGTGCAGGAAGCAGCTGATCAATGTTTCTAACTATCTTTCTCCCTTCCTCTCTGTAAAAAAGAATGGTTATAATTTGCCCCCTCTCCTCAAACAAACAAAAAACAAACAAAAAACGTGTCCTTGCTGATTCTACTTTAAATTTATTTTGCACATCTAGTTAATGGATACAGGGGTTACCTGTGTAGAAATAAGAAAATTTGAAAACTAACAAACCACTTAGCTTTTGTAGTCACCAATTATGAAATGAGGCATGTAAATTGCATTTCGTGTAAACACTTTAATTTTAGGAGGTAGAGGGAGTTCTATGATATATTTCTTTATGTTGTCAACTTTAGGGGTCCTGATAGGGGCTCCTGTCAACCCAAAAGTCCCCCCTTCCTATTTTAATTTTAACATGAACTTGACACATTCCAAGAACAAAGTGTAAGCAAGTGATACAGGAAGAGTGGGAGAAGTTAGGGATCAATAGGATGTGTAGTAGAAAACAATTGCAAGGTGAGCCCTCAGAAAAGGATACTCTGAAGCATGTCTTCCTCAAAGAGTATTTGGTTCTTGATGACATTAAAAATGCCTTCTGCCAGGGTTTTATCAAAATAATTAATATTTGGAATGAACACACAGCAAATCTCAAACACACTGACTGAAATGATTAAATGAAATCGCACATTTGAGTTTGAGGAAACCAAGAACTTACCATCTGATACTTTGTGTTCACAGTTAAGCAAATCTTTGCATATTCGTGCTGGGTTATCACGACTGCCAAGAGGATTCTTGATGCTGTGCAGTAAATTGCTAAGGTAGTTCAGGGTTTTGAATATCTCTGCACTGTAGTCAATTAAAGTCATTTCAGTATTCTGGTAGCTCTGCCAAATCATCATAAAAATGATGTTAGCAAAAACACATAGATTAACCATTAACAATAGGTAACTAATGATAAACACAGAAGAAAATTGTATTCCTATTGTGTGCAAAGTTTTGGGAGCAGGATGTAAGAAATGGCTTATATTTAAATATAGGCATTTGTGTATGCTTTATTAATTTTGATCCTAAATAGAGATTAAATTTATACTCAGAAGTCTAGTGTTTAAGCTGGCATTAATATAACAATTACTATGCCTACTACATAATGTTTTTTTTTAAATTATACATTGAATAGAGTTTAAATAAGAAAAATAAGTAGTGATGATAGGTTTCATGTTAAGAAATGACAACTTCATTTTGTTATTTTTCTTCAATAGTACCACATTCCTTATAAAAATCCTTTAATAATATTACATTTTTATTTTAAATGTATCCCTTAAAATTTTATGTATATAATTCTATTTATTAAAATCACTTACTTTTTCCTTAAAATGGCTCCATTATTTTAAATCTGTTTTAAATATAATATTTGAGATAAACCCACATTCTGGCCTCCAAAAAATTTCTGTTTAATTTGTATACTGAGACTGCCAATGTAAATAAAGCTAGATATATTACCTCCATCTGTAGGGCAGTATGTGATTCAAACAAGGCTTGAATAGCAGCATTGATATCCATTTGTTTCTGTGTAAAACAAAACTATTTTAGATCAGCAATAAGATCAACACTGAGTGCTCTAAAGCAAAGGCTATAAATTCTGAAAGCACTGCTGTTAAAAGTATACTAGACTTGGTATCTGAAAGGGGTTTGTACCTTTATGATTAGACAGATCTTGCAAATATTACCTGGCTATCTGGAAGGACAATATGCTGCCTTCATCCAAATTTCAACAGTCTCCTAATTAAAAAAGGCCAAATGCTAGAGCTTTCCAATGAAAAACTATTTGTCTCTGCTGCATGAAAACACACACAAAATTACTCAAGAGGAAGAAGAATGAAATATGACCCCCTCAGTTAATAAATTGTAAAGTGAAGAATAAATAACTGTAGTAATTTTTAAGTTCCATTCTTGGAAGGAAAATAGAATGAATACTACTGTGTTGAGGTAGTCA
Source organism: Pipistrellus kuhlii (assembly GCF_014108245.1). Classification (NCBI taxonomy): domain Eukaryota; kingdom Metazoa; phylum Chordata; class Mammalia; order Chiroptera; family Vespertilionidae; genus Pipistrellus; species Pipistrellus kuhlii. The sequence continues at coordinate 135,514,897 of NW_023425515.1, read as the reverse complement.
CATTAGTTTAATCTGATACTTCTGCGGTCTTAAAAACAATTTCTAAAGTTGGAAAATGTACCATTAGTCCCCAAAGAAATAATACAATATAAATCCAATCTCCTCCTGCATTTAATAAGAGATATTTTTAGAGAAAGACTCAGCAAAACCATTAGTGAAAATATTTCTTGTGTTTTCATTTTTAAAAAGGTTGGAAGCTGAAAAGCATGAGTTGAGAGAAAGTTCTGAGAAATGGCATCTGTAGGAGCCAATCAAGCAATCTAATTTTTTTCAGAATGATTGTACTGCTAACATATCTTTTTACTTGGAGGTCCATATCATAGAAATTGTTTTCAACAGATCTTTCATAGCTCATGGTTGGTAATTTGAAAAACTATTTAAAATGATGGGACAATCAATAAAATGCACTCTTCCTTGCCGCAACATGTGGTTTTCATATTGGAAAATAATTGAATCATTCTGTATACATATACTGCCAAACACTGTGATACAAATTGAGGATAAAATGGTGAGCAAAAAAGAACATTGCTCCTGTGGAGCAGAAGTTCAAAGACGGAAAAAGGCATTAACTACATCACCTCCAAAGTACATAATTGCCAATTGTGATACATGCCATGAAAGAAAAGAACATGGATCTATCAGAGAAACTAGGGAGTCTGAATCAATTCTGGAGCATAGAAGAGGTTTGGGAAGGAGAAACTAGGGAAGGCTTCCTTGATTTAACTTCTGAGCTGAGATATGAAGAATCAATATGATTATTGGAAGAAGCTGGGAAGATTTTTTAGGCAGAAGTAACAACCTTGTACAAAGGCCATGAGAGAGAGAAGCATGGCCTATTCTAGGAGCATAAAGGGTTAGCCTAAAAAGTTCTGTGCAGATTAAATAGTTTGGATCACCGTGTCTATGCGAATGGGCAGGTTTTGGAGATGAGTCACACAAAAATAGTGGCACTAAACATGGACAGCTGAATTCGGTAATAAACAATAGCCACCTTCATATTTCCCAGTTGGTCTGTAATTAGGGCTTTAATCTTACAAAACCTAGTATAGCAGTTCTAAGACCTTCACACTTAGGATCCTCCTGCACTTTTTAAATATTAGTAAGGGCTGTAAACAACTTCCTTTTATCTGAGTTATAACTTTTGATATTTACCATAGTAGAAATTAAAACAAAATTTAAAATAATTTGTATTAATACAAAAAACAAATTAATATTGTGGATTTTTTTAAAACAAAAAAATCCACTATATGTAAATACAAACTATTTTTTAATGAAAAGCAATTACAGCTTTTCAAGCCAAAATAGTGATAGGCGTGGTATTGTTTTACATTTTGTACATCTTTTAACTATCTGGGTTAATAGGAGATAGAGAATTCTCTTATTTTCTTCTGTATTTAATCTGTTACATATTATTTTATTTGAGTTATATGAACAAAGCTGGCTTTATAGAGATACATGGTTGGAAGAAGGATTATTTTAGTGCCTTTTTAGATAATTTTGGTATTTTTTTAAGTGATTTTAAAAAACATATTTTTATTGATTTCAGAAAGGAAGGGAGAGGAAGAGATAGAAGCATCAACCACACTGGAGATCCAGCCTGCAACACGGGCATGTGCCCTCACCAGGAATTGAACTGTGACCTCCTGGTTCATAGGTCGACACTCAACCACTGAGCCATGCCAGCTGGCATGGATATTTTTCTTTGATACTATATCAAAACTTGACAAGTAGTAGTTTCAATATCAATAGAGAGATGAAGATTAAAGAATCAAATTCTGAGGTTGAAATATACAACAACTGAAATGAAAATTTACTAGAGGGCCCTAGATAGTTTGGCTCAGTGGATAGAGCCTCAGCTTGCAGACCAAAGGGTTCAGGTTCGATTCCGGACAAGGGCACATACCTTGATTGCAGGCTCAATATCCAGTTCAAACTATTTTTTAATGAAAAGTAATTACCTTTTACTTTTAATGAAAAAGTAGAAGTTGTTTACAGCCCTTACTAAAGTTCCAGGTCTGGGCAGATGCAAAAGACATCTGTCACAGATGTTTCTCTCTCCCTATCTCTCCCCATCCCATCCACTCTCTCTAAAATTCAATAAAAAATATTCTTATATGAAGATTAAACAAATTTTTATTTATTTATTTATTTATTTATTTATTTATTTATTTATTTTACCAGAGAGGCTCATCAATAGATTTAAGTAGACAGAAAAAAGAATCAGTCAAGTTAGAGATAGGCTTATTGAGTCAGAGGAGTATAATGAAAAAGCGTGAAGAATGTGAAGAGACTCAGAGACCTATAGGACAAATGAACACATACAAACATATGCATAATTAAATTTTCAGAAGAGGCAGAGAGAGAAAAAGTGGCAGGAAAATATTTAAAGAATAGTGACTTAAAATATTCCAAATTTTATGAGAAACATTTATCAAAAGATCCAAGAAGCTCAATGAACTCCCATAGACACATCATAATCAGAGTGTTAAAAGCTAAAAATACAGAGAGATACTTGAAAGCACAAAGAGAGGAGCAACTTATCATATCCAAAAGATCCTCAATAATATTAGCATCTTATTTTTTATCAGACAAATAAAGATGAGAAGGCAGTGGGATTACATTTTCAGAGTGCTGAAAGAAAAGGACTGTCAACCAAAAATTTTATATCCAGTAAAACTATTCTTCACAAATAAGGAAACATTAAGACATTTTCAGATAAACAAATACTGAGGCTGTACATCACTAGCAAGTCTTTCCTGAAAAATAATATAGAAGTCTTTTAGGCTGAAATTAAAGGATACAAGGCATAAAATTGAATTCACATGAAAAAATAAAAAGCACTGGTAAAGGTAACTATATGGGTAAATCTAAAAGACAGTGTAAATTCCAAATAGTCATAACAATCTTGAAAAGAAGAACAAAGTTGGAGATATCACACTTCAATTTAAAAACTTACTACAAAGCTACTAAAACTTAATCAAAGCAGTGTGATACTGGTATAAAGATAGAGATGTAGACCAATGGAATAAAACTGAGTCCAGAAATAAATCCTCATATATAGTCAAATATATGTTTTACAAGGGTTCTAAGACCATTCAGTAAGGAAAGTAGAATCCTTCCAGCAAATATTGCTGAGAAAATTTGATTTACACATGCAGAAAAATGAAGTCATACCTTACCTTACATCAGATACAAAAACTTACTCAAAATGGATTAAAGAGTTAAATATAAGAGCTGAAACCATAAAACTCTTAGAAGTAAGTATAGGGAAAAAGCTTCATGACATTGAATTTAACAATGATTTTTTTTTGGATATGACACAAAAAATAAGGCAACGAAAGAAAAAGGAGATAAACTGGCCTACATAAAAATTAAAGACTACTGTGTAAAGGACACTATCAACAGAGTGAAAAGGCAGCCCATGGAATGGAAAAAGATATTTGCAAATTACATACCTGATAAGAAAATAGTATTCAGAATACCTAAAGATTTCCTGAGACCCAACAAAAACAAGCAACCCAATAATAAAACAGGGGCAAAAACACTTTTCTAAAGAAGATATAGAAGCCAACTTTTCCAAAGAAGATATTTGAATAGAGAATATCTCAAAGGAGATATTTAAGCCAATAAGCACACAAAATGATGAAAAAAAAATCACTAATCACTAGGGAAATGCAAATTAAAAACAGAGTTAGGTATCACTTCACACCCATTAGAATGGCTATTATAAAACCAAATAGACTATAACAGGTATTCTCAAGATGTAGAGAATTTAGAACCCCATGCATTGCTGCTGAGAAAGTGAAATGGTGCAGTATAGCAGTTGTGCAAAAGGTTAAGCATGGAATTACTACATGATCCAGCAATTCCAATATCCTGAAATGTACTGAAAGCAGGGAGTCTTACAGATGTTTGGACACCTATGTTCAGCAAAAAATATGAAAGCAATCCAACTGTCCATCTAGACAAACAAAATGTGGTACATACACACAACGACACATGCTATAATGTGGATGAACCCTGAAGACATGCTTAGTGAAATAAGCCAGTCTTATTTCTAAAAAGGACACATACTGTATGACTTCCCTTCTATGAGGTACTGAGAGTAGCCAAATTAATAAAGATAGACAGTAGAACGGTGGTTGCCAGGGGCTAGGGAAAGGGAGGAATGGAGAATGATTATTTACCGAATATAGTTTCAGTCTGGAAGAAGAAAAAAATTCTAGGCATGGTTGCACAACAATGTGAATATACTTAATACCATTAAACTGTACCCTTAAAATTGTTAAAATGGTAACTTTTATGTTATGTATATTTTACCACAATTAAAGTAATAAGTAAATTAATATGTTCATTATCCCTTACACCTAACCAGCTCACTTCTGGAAACTGGTCCTATAGATATTCTGTGAACTGATATGTATATGAATAACACATTTGTGCTGTTTGTATCAGGAAAAGATTGGAACCACCATAGATACCCATTAAAAGAAGCCTAAACGAATGAATAAATTGTACATTTTGAAGTGAAATGATCATGTTTCACTTTGTGAGTGTGTGGCAATAAAAACACAATGACCTTTAGTAGTTAAGTAGTATACAGTTTGGTGCTGCATTTATGCTAAGGTACCAGAAATTTTAATCACCATCAGTGCAGATGTCAACTCAAAAAAAAAAAAAAAAGTCAACTTTTTTCAATAGCCATTGAAAAGAGAAAAGATCATAACACTTGGCCACTCATGAATTGTGTTGGCAATATCTATAATCGTGTAATTTCCAATGTATTCACAAAGCTTCTTTCCTGGCACATAGTAGGCATTTAATATGTTGACTGTTAATTTTTTCTCAAGAGCAGCCTTTAGGGAAGGCAGGCCCAGAGAGACTATTTTGCTTTGGAAGTCATTCAACAACATTTAAGAGCACACATCTGGTTATAAAACTTTTATTAGGTACAGTGAGGGAATCCCAAAGAAGTAGCTCCCTCCATGTATTCTAGTTAGAACATATTCTTACATGAACATCACTTACTGTTTATAGAGATGTGACATAAAATAGAATACAGAGAATGAGTTATCAGATTGGGGAGACTAACAGGGAGATTAGAAAGCTTCATTATAACTTGGGGGAGTATAATTGTCACATTTCTTTCACAATTTATTTGAATGAAACGTGGCTTTGGTCAGGGCACCCCAGTGTTTTGAGAAGTGTTATTTTCAAGGCATCTTAAGATCACTCGATGATGCAAACACGGATAGAATAGGAACTAATTTCAGGTCACACACTTCTCAAGGTTGAAGTAATTGCTTATTCTTGGGGACCAGGATGGTACCAGCAGCTGTAACCGCTCAAGTCAACAATCCAGGTTGCACAGTTGACCCATTAATTAGAATAACTGAGTTGAAAATTCCTTATCTCATTTAGTGATTTAAATGATTACTGTTTTCCCCACATCAAACACAGACATTTATACCCATCTTATTCTTCCCTTTATCCCACCAATCACTTTTGGTTAAGTTTGACTTCTTGTTTATTTCTTTGTTACTTTTTAAGTATCTTACCATGTGCTCTGAGATTCAGTCATCAACCTGATAATTCAAAAGCACCATCAATTTATGTCCCTTTACCTGCAACACTTCCCTCTCGCTATTCTACTTTAGTAACTTGAGTAACTTACTTTATTTTAAAAAGGGAATGAGATTAGAAATTGTTAAACTTTTCTTATCTTGACCCATGGTAAGAAATTCATTTTTATATCATGACTAGATTCACACAAACAAACATATATTTAACTGAAAAGTTTTGCAACACAATATTTATTCTTACTAGTGGAAAATGCTAATTTTTTTTTCTTTTATATTGAACCAGGGTGAAAGGAAGAACAGAAAAGTTGACAGTAATTTGAAGATTTAAAGAAATACATCTGCATTGATATTCATGCCAGGGAAGGTTTCATTAATCAAATGGACAGAAAGGGGGAGTGATTTTTAAAAATCATAGAGAAATGAACCTCCCGTTTCCAAGGAAACAGTCTTTCTTATGGCACTTTTCTTGAAAGTTCTTCCCTATCTCGATGAAAAGCTGAGAGGAGCCGGGACCGGTTTGGCTCAATGGATAGAGCGTTGGCTTGGGGACTGAAGGGCCCCGGGTTCGATTCCGGTCAAGGGTATGTACCTTGGTTGCGGGCATATCCCCTGTAGGGGGTGTGCAAGAGGCAGCTGATCGATGACTCTCTCTCATTGATGTTTCTAACTCTCTGTCTCTCTCCTTTCCTCTCTGTACAAAAATCAATAAGATATATTAAAAAAAGAAAAAGAAAAGAAAAGCTGAGAGGAATGAAGAGTTCCTGACTTCCTGTGAGTAGGCCATAATGATCAACTAACTAGAACTGCCACAGATCCAAATGACACTAGAGAAGCACGTGAAAATAAATAAAGCATGGAAGGTATGGGACTGGCCACTGTTTGGGACAGCATAGCCAACAGTGGGTCTCATTTATGCAGGAAATATAACCAAGGATCATTGCATTTGACCAGGATGCTGTAGGGGTGGGGTGTGGGTGAAGTTGGGGATAGAAAGAGATCCCTTATAGATGGCAGGAAGACAAAATGGATACAGAGTACAAGGGAAAATAAGGCTGGGAACATTAGAAACCAGGAAATAACACCTGACAATGAGGCAACAGAAGCATTGCCTCAAAGATAAGGGTAGCAAGTATTTAGGTTGTAATAGGTAACAAGCAAACACATAAGAAGTCCGAGGGGTTATACAGCCACCAGCAACTGAGATTCATATAAAGCTTAATAAGTGAATAATTCTGGTTGGCGGAAAAAAAAAAGACTTAAAAAAGAGAGCCATGGATTACATGTATGAAGAAATGGAGGGAGATAGTATTTTTTGACCAATCATTATGTCAGGCACTGTGCTGAGTGCTTTCTTTCTTATTTAAAACCTTCTCTATTTTAGAGACAAGAAATCTGAGACTTGGACATGATGTTATTATAGCTGGGAAGGTTCTATATCAGATTAGCAAGAAGAACAGATGCAGGTAAGAGGGGCATGAAGGGAGTTAATAAAAGCTTTAGAAAGTTAACAATTCATTGAGAAAAAATAAACAAAACCAAGGAAACTTACTCTTGGGCCTGGAGCTCCAGGTGGACCCTATGACATAACAAATTAAAAAAAATTATTCAGTAGATATCTCAAGTCAGGCAAGCATATAAGCATTGATGATACACAGATATAAATATAAATAAACTCACCGGAGGCCCTGGTTGACCTCTTGGTCCTTGGGGACCCTAGAAGAAATGGAGACAATTACAACATGTATAAACTAGAGGCCTGATTCATGAAATTCATGCAAGAGTAGGCTTTCTTTTCCCCAGCTTCCCTCTGGCACCTGCGACCCGGGCTTCATCCAGATGGTTGTCTGGTCTAATTAGTATATTATGCTTTTATTATTATAGATTATGCTTTTGGTTTGATATAATCAAGACAATGAATAGTCAACCTCTAACATTGCCTTTTTGTGTGAGGTAAGTCTTAAGATACAAAGTTATAGTATTTGAAGTTATATGCTCTTGTATTGAGTTATCACTCACATTCATGAACAAACCAGATATTTATTTTCATGTATTACTTATACTAGAAACTGAACCTATTCACATTAATAAACCATCATAAATATATCATAAATATATCACTTAAAATGTTAATATTAAGTATGTTTTCCCTGTTATTTCTAACATTCATCTAATTGTCAAAGATGAAAATTTCAGTGTTCTTAGATATATCTCCTTCCTTCAACATCCACCTATAGGTTGGTTACCAACTATATTGATTTCACCTCCAAATCTCTCCAAAATACTACTTCTCCCTCCTCACAGCAACTATCTTAGTTCAGTGCTAATCATGTTCTGTGAACTGAATGTTTCCCCCAAATTCATATATGAAGCCCTAATCTCCAACGTGACAGTATTTGGAGGTGGGGCTGTGCAAAGGTCATGTAGAGCCTTCCAACAATATAACATTTATTAGTTCTTTTTTATTGCTCTTGCTAACACAGCATTAAGGAAAAATAATTCATGGTAGTGGTCTTTTAAGAAGAGACACGAGAGATGATCTCTCTCCACCATGTAAGGGTATAGCAAGCTGGTGACCTGAAAACCAGGAAGAGAACCCTCATCAGACTTGAAATCTGTCAGCAGCTTGATTTTGGCCTTCCCAGCCTT